>NW_026870928.1:2564074-3205093 GCF_033118175.1 Dama dama | reverse complement strand
AGATCACTGTCTCAAGTCTAGAGGGATCCTGAGGTCACTGGAGCAACACGAAACTGCTCCCTGGACCCCAAATCAACTCGAGATGAGAGCTTAGTCCCTGGCTTCAACTCAAGAGGAATACGAACTTTCCACAAGCCCCTCAAGAGGAGACTTCTCTCAGCTACAGGTATGTGAGAGGGACCCTGAGTTTGTGGCATCAAGTGGAATGGACACCGAGATGCTCTGACTCGAAATAAGGCCGGATATCCCTGCAGTCAATTGAAAGCAGGCTCATCTTGCATCTCCCAAGAAGAAGGGTTGTCTGAATCCCCTGTGCAGAACACAGAGAAAGACCTACTCCTCCGCCTCAACGCGACAGGAGGCCTCACATTCTTTGAAAACTCGAGAGGTCTGCAGAAATCAATGCTTCCAAAGGAGACGATGCCTGACTCCTCTTGAAAATGGATAGGAGTCCCAGGATCACTGTGGCACGTGGAAAGGGAACCTGGGTCTCCCGCCTCACATGGAGACGCGTCCCAATTGCCATGCCAAGACTTGAGGAGAATCCCGAGGTGTCCCTCGCACCTAGGCAGGAGTCCTGACGTCGCTGAACAAACACGTGTCTGGAAGGGCCCTCCCCGTCGTAACTCGAGAATATACCCCAGGTTCCGGCCGCAACTCGAGAAAAACCATGAGACTTCCCCCTCGCCGCGAGAGGAGGCCCGATTCCCCTGCAATGCGTGCAGAGCAATTCCGTGTTCCACATCAAACGTGAAAGGAGCCTTGATTTCCTTGATGGCACTCCAGAGAAAACCCAAGATCACTGTCTCAAGTCTAGAGGGATCCTGAGGTCACTGGAGCAACACGAAAGGGCTCCGTGGACCCCAAATCAACTCGAGATGAGAGCTTAGTCCCTGGCTTAGACTCAAGAGGAATACCAACTTTCCACAAGCACCTCAAGAGGAGGCTTCTCTCAGCTGCAGGTATGTGAGAGGGCCCCTGAGTTTGTGGCCTCAAGTGGAATGGACACCGAGATGCTCTGACTCGAAGTAAGGCCGGATATCTCTGCAGTGAATTGAATGCAGGCTCGTCTTGCATCTCCCAAGACGAAGGGATGTCTGAATCCCCTGTGGAGACCACAGACAAAGACCGAGTTCTCCGCCTCATCGCGACCGGAGGCCTCACATCCTTTGAAAACTCGAGAGGTCCGCGGAGATCAATGCTTCCAAAGGAGACGATGCCTGACTCCTCTTGAAAATGGATAGGAGTCCCAGCATCCCTGTGGCACGTGGAAAGGGACACTGGGTCTCCCGCCTCACGTGGAGACGGGTCCAAATTGCCATGCCAAGACTCGAGGAGAATCCCGAGGTGTCCCTCGCACCTAGGCAGGAGTCCTCACGTCGCTGAACAAACACGTGACTGAAAGGGCCCTCCCCGTTGTAACTCGAGAATATACCCCAGGATCCGGCCGCAACTCGTGAAAAACCATGAGATTTCCCCCTCGCCGCGAGTTGAGGCCCGATTCCCTGCACTGCATGCAGAGCAATTCCGTGTTCCACATCAAACGTGAAAGGAGCCTTGATTTCCTTGATGGCACTCCAGAGAAAACCCAAGATCACTGTCTCAAGTCTAGAGGGATCCTGAGGTCACTGGAGCAACATGAAAGGGCTCCGTGGACCCCAAATCAACTCGAGATGAGAGCTTAGTCTCTGGCTTCGACTCAAGAGGAATACCAACTTTCCACAAGCACCTCAAGAGGAGGCTTCTCTCAGCTACAGGTATGTGAGAGGGACCCTGAGTTTGTGGCCTCAAGTGGAATGGACACCGAGATGCTCTGACTCGAAGTAAGGCCGGATATCCCTGCAGTGAACTGAATGCAGGCTCGTCTTGCATCTCCCAAGACGAAGGGATGTCTGAATCCCCTGTGGAGACCACAGAGAAGGACCTAATTCTCCGCCTCATCGCGAGCGGAGGCCTCACATCCTTTGAAAACTCGAGAGGTCCGCGGAGATCAATGCTTCCAAAGGAGACGATGCCTGACTCCTCTTGAAAATGGATAGGAGTCCCAGGATCCCTGTGGCACGTGGAAAGGGACCCTGGGTCTCCCGCCTCACGTGGAGACGCGTCCCAATTGCCATGCCAAGACTCGAGGAGAATCCCGAGGTGTCTCTCTCACCTAGGCAGGAGTCCTGACGTCGCTGAACAAACACGTGTCTGGAAGGGCCCTCCCCGTCGTAACTCGAGAATATACCCCAGGTTCCGGCCGCAACTCGAGAAAAACCATGAGACTTCCCCCTCGCCACGAGATGAGGCCCGATTCCCCTGCACTGCGTGCAGAGTAATTCCGTGTTCCACATCCAACGTGAAAGGAGCCTTGATTTCCTTGATGGCACTCCAGAGAAAACCCAAGATCACTGTCTCAAGTCAAGAGCGATTCTGAGGTCACTGGAGCAACACGAAAGGGCTCTGTGGACCCCAAATCAACTCGAGATGAGAGCTTAGTCCCTGGCTTCGACTCAAGAGGAATACCAACTTTCCACAAGCACCTCAAGAGGAGGCTTCTCTCAGCTACAGGTAAGTGAGAGGGACCCTGAGTTTGTGGCCTCAAGTGGAATGGACACCGAGATGCTCTGACTCGAAGTAAGGCCGGATATCCCTGCAGTGAATTGAATGCAGGCTCATCTTGCATCTTCCAAGACGAAGGGATGTCTGAATCCCCTGTGCAGAACACAGAGAAAGACCTAGTCCTCCGCCTCAACGCGACCGGAGGCCTCACATCCTTTGAAAACTCGAGAGGTCCGCGGAGATCAATGCTTCCAACGGAGACGATGCCTGACTCCTCTTGAAAATGGATAGGTGTCCCAGGATCCCTGTGGCACGTGGAAAGGGACCCTGGTTCTCCCGCCTCACGTGGAGTCACGTCCCAATTGCCATGCCAAGACTCGTGGAGAATCCCGAGGTGTCCCTCGCACCTAGGCAGGAGTCCTGACGTCGCTGAACAAACACGTGTCTGGAAGGGCCCTCCCCGTCGTAACTCGAGAATATACCCCAAGTTCCGGCCGCAACTCGAGGAAAACCATGAGACTTCCCCCTCGCCGCGAGATGAGGCCCGATTCCCCTGGGCTGCGTGCAGAGGAATTCCGTGTTCCACATCAAACGTGATAGGAGCCTTGATTTCCTTGATGGCACTCCAGAGAAAACCCAAGATCACTGTCTCAAGTCTAGAGGGATCCTGAGGTCACTGGAGCAACACGAAAGGGCTCCGTGGACCCCAAATCAACTCGAGATGAGAGCTTAGTCCCTGGCTTCGACTCAAGAGGAATACCAACTTTCCACAAGCACCTCAAGAGGAGGCTTCTCTCAGCTACAGGTATGTGAGAGGGACCCTGAGTTTGTGGCCTCAAGTGGAATGGACACCGAGATGCTCTGACTCGAAGTAAGGCCGGATATCCCTGCAGTGAATTGAATGCAGGCTCGTCTTGCATCTCCCAAGACGAAGGGATGTCTGAATCCCCTGTGGAGACCACAGAGAAAGACCTAGTCCTCCGCCTCATCGCGACCGGAGGCCTCACATCCTTTGAAAATTCGAGAGGTCCGCGGAGATCAATGCTTCCAACGGAGACGATGCCTGACTCCTCTTGAAAATGGATAGGAGTCCCAGGATCCCTGTGGCACGTGGAAAGGGACCCTGGGTCTCCCGCCTCACGTGGAGACGCGTCCAAATTGCCATGCCAAGACTCGAGGAGAATCCCGAGGTGTCCCTCGCACCTAGGCAGGAGTCCTCACGTCGCTGAACAAACCCGTGTCTGGAAGGGGCCTCCCCTTCGTAACTCGAGAATATACCCCAGGTTCCGGCCGCAACTCGAGAAAAACCATGAGACTTCCCCCTCGCCGCGAGATGAGGCCCGATTCCCCTGCACTGAGTGCAGACCAATTCCGTGTTCCACATCAAACTTGAAAGGAGCCATGATTTCCTTAATGGCACTCCAGAGAAAACCCAAGATCACTGTCTCAAGTCTAGAGGGATCCTGAGGTAACTGTAGCAACACGAAAGGGCTCCGTGGACCCCAAATCAACTCGAGATGAGAGCTTAGTCCCTGGCTTCGACTCAAGAGGAATACCAGCTTTCCACAAGCACCTCAAGAGGAGGCTTCTCTCAGCTACAAGTATGTCAGAGGGACCCTGAGTTTGTGGCCTCAAGTGGAATGGACACCGAGATGCTCTGACTCGAAGTAAGGCCGGATATCCCTGCAGTGAATTGAATGCAGGCTCGTCTTGCATCTCCCAAGACGAAGGGTTGTCTGAATCCCCTGTGGAGCCCACAGAGAAAGACCTAGTCCTCCGCCTCAACGCGACCGGAGGTCTCACATCCTTTGAAAACTCGAGAGGTCCGCGGAGATATATACTTCCGAAGGAGACGATGCCTGACTCCTCTTGAAAATGGATAGGAGTCCCAGGATCCCTGTGGCACGTGGAAAGGGACCCTGGGTCTCCCGCCTCACGTGGAGACGCGTCCCCATTGCCATGCCAAGACTCGAGGAGAATCCCGAGGTGTCCCTTGAACCTAGGCAGGAGTGCTGACGTCGCTGAACAAACACGTGTATGGAAGGGCCCTCCCCGTCGTAACTCGAGAATATACCCCAGGTTCCGGCTGCAACTCGAGAAAAACCATGAGATTTCCCCCTCGCCGCGAGTTGAGGCCTGATTCCCCTGCACTGCGTGCAGAGCAATTCAGTGTTCCACTTCAAACGTGAAAGGAGCCTTGATTTCCTTGATGGCACTCCAGAGAAAACCCAAGATCACTGTCTCAAGTCTAGAGGGATCCTGAGGTCACTGGAGCAACACGAAACTGCTCCCTGGACCCCATGTCAACTCGAGATGAGAGCTTAGTCCCTGGCTTCATCTCAAGAGTAATACGAACTTTCCACAAGCCCCTCAAGAGGAAACTTCTCTCAGCTACAGGTATGTGAGAGGGACCCTGAGTTTGTGGCATCAAGTGGAATGGACACCGAGATGCTCTGACTCGAAATAAGGCCGGATATCCCTGCAGTCAATTGAAAGCAGGCTCATCTTGCATCTCCCAAGAAGAAGGGTTGTCTGAATCCCCTGTGCAGAACAAAGAGAAAGACCTACGCCTCCGCCTCAACGCGACAGGAGGCCTCACATTCTTTGAAAACTCGAGAGGTCTGCAGAAATCAATGCTTCCAAAGGAGACCATGCCTGACTCCTCTTGAAAATGGATAGGAGTCCCAGGATCACTGTGGCACGTGGAAAGGGACCCTGGGTCTCCCGCCTCACGTGGAGACGCGTCCCAATTGCCATGCCAGGAGTGAAGGAGAATCCCGATGTGTCCCTCGCACCTAGGCAAAAGTCCTGACGTCGCTGAACAAACACGTGTCTGGAAGGGCCCTCCCCATCGTAACTCGAGAATATACCCCAGGTTCCGGCCGCAACTCGAGAAAAACCATGAGACTTCCCCCTCGCCGCGAGATGAGGCCCGATTCCCCTGCACTGTGTGCAGAGCAATTTCGTGTTCCACATCAAACGTGAAAGGAGCCTTGATTTCCTTGATGGCACTCCAGAGAAAACCAAACGTCACTGTCTCAAGTCTAGAAGGATCCTGAGCACACTGTTGCAACACAAAAGGGCTCCGTGGACCCCAAATCAACTCGAGAGGAGAGCTTAGTCCCTGGCTTCGACTCAAGAGGAATACCAACTTTCCACAATCACCTCAAGAGGAGGCTTCTCTCAGCTACAGGTATGTGAGAGGGACCCTGAGTTTGTGGCCTCAAGTGGAATGGACACCGAGATGCTCTGACTCAGAGTAAGGCGGGATATCCCTGCAGTGAGTTGAATGCAGGCTCGTCTTGCATCTCCCAAGACGAAGGGATGTCTGAAACCCCTGTGGAGACCACAGAGAAAGACCTAGTTCTCCACCTCATCGCGACCGGAGGCCTCACATCCTTTGAAAACTCGAGAGGTCCGCGGAGATCAATGCTTCCAAAGGAGACGATGCCTGACTCCTCTTGAAAATGGATAGGAGTCCCAGGATCCCTGTGGCATGTGGAAACGGACCTGGGTCTCCCATCTCACATGGAGACGCGTCTCAATTGCCATGACAAGACTCGAGGATAATCCCGAGGTGTCCCTCGCACCTAGGCAGGAATCCTGACGTCGCTGAACAAACACGTGTCTGGAAGGGCCCTCCCCGTCGTAACTCGAGAATATACCCCAAGTTCCGGCCGCAACTCGAGAAAAACTATGAGACTTCCCCCTCGCCGCGAGATGAGGCCCGATTCCCCTGCACTGCGTGCAGAGCAATTCCGTGTTCCACATCAAACGTGAAAGGAGCCTTGATTTCCTTGATGGCACTCCAGAGAAAACCCAAGATCACTGTCTCAAGTCTAGAGGGATCCTGAGGTCACTGTAGCAACAAGAAAGGGCTCCGTGCAACCCAAATCAACTCGAGATTAGAGCTTAGTCCCTGGCTTAAACTCAAGAGGAATACCAACTTTCCACAAGCACCTCAAGAGGAGGCTTCTCTCAGCTACAGGTATGTGAGAGGGACCCTGAGTTTGTGGCCTCAAGTGGAATGGACACCGAGATGCTCTGACTCGAAGTAAGGCCGGATATCCCTGCAGTGAATTTAATGCAGGCTCGTCTTGCATCTCCCAAGAGGAAGGGATATCTGAATCCCCTGTGGAGACCACAGAGAAAGAAGTAGTTCTCCACATCATCGCAATCAAAGGCCTCACATCCTTTGAAAATTCGAGAGGTCCGCGGAGATCAATGCTTCCAAAGGAGACGATGCCTGACTCCTCTTGAAAATGGATAGGAGTCCCAGGATCCCTGTGGCACGTGGAACGGGACCCTTGGTCTCCCGCCTCACGTGGAGATGCGTCCCAATTGCCATGCCACGCCTCGGGGAGAATACCGAGGTGTCCATCGAACCTAGGCATTGGTTCTGACGTTCCTGAACAAACACGTGTCTGGAAGGGCACACCCGGTCGTAACGCGAGAATATACCAAAGGTTCCGGCCGCCACTCGAGAAAAACCATGAGACTTCCCCCTCGCCGTGAGATGAGGACCGATTCCCCTGCACTGCGTGCAGAGCAATTCCGTGTTCCACATCAAACGTGAAAGGAGCCTTGATTTCCTTGATGGCACTCCAGAGAAAACCCAAGATCACTGTCTCAAGTGTAGAGGGAACCTGAGGTCACTGGAGCAACACGAAAAGGCTCCGTGGACGCCAAATCAACTCGAGATGAGAGCTTAGTCCCTGGCTTCGACTCAAGAGGAATACCAACTTTCCACAAGCACCTTAAGAGGAGGCTTCTCTCAGCTACAGGTATGTGAGAGGGCCCCTGAGTTTGTGGCCTCAAGTGGAATGGACACCGAGATGCTCTGACTCGAAGTAAGGCCGGATATCCCTGCAGTGAATTGAATACAGGCTCGTCTTGCATCTCCCAAAACGAAGGGATGTCTGAATCCCCTGTGGAGACCACAGAGAAAAAACTAGTTCTCGCCACATCGCGACCGGAGGACTCACATCCATTGAAAACTCGAGAGGTCCGTGGAGATCAATGCTTCCAAAGGAGACGATGCCTGACTCCTCTTGAAAATGGTTAGGAGTCCCAGGATCCCTGTGGCACGTGGAAAGGGACCCTGGGTCTCCCGCCTCACGTGGAGACGCGTCCCAATTGCCATGCCAAGACTCGAGGAGAATCCCGAGTTGTCCTCCGCACCTAGGCAGGAGTCCTAACGTCGCTGAACAAACACGTGTCTGGAAGGGCCCTCGCCGTCGTAACTCGAGAATATACCCCAGGTTCCGGCCGCATCTCGAGAAAAACCATGAGACTTCCCCTCGCCGCAACATGAGGCCCGATTACCCTGCACTGCGTGCAGAGCAAATCCGTGTTCCACATCAAACTTGAAAGGAGCCTTGATTTCCTTGATGGCACTCCAGAGAAAACCCAAGATCACTGTCTCAAGTCTAGAGGGATCCTGAGGTCAATGGAGCAACACGAAAGGGCTCCGTAGACCCCAAATTAACTCGAGATGAGAGCTTAGTCCCTGACTTCAACTCACGGGAAATACCAACTTTCCACAAGCACGTCAAGAGGAGGCTTCTCTCAGCTACAGGTATGTGAGAGGGACCCTGAGTTTGTGGCCTCAAGTTGAATGGACACCGAGATGCTCTGACTCGAAGTAAGGACAGATATCCTTGCAGTGCATTAAATGCAGGCTCGTCTTGCATCTCCCAAGACAAAGGGATGTCTGAATCCCCTGTGGAGACCACAGAGAAAGACCTAGTTCTCCGCCTCATCGTGACCGGAGGCCTCACATCCTTTGAAAACTCGAGAAGTCTGCAGAGATCAATGCTTCCAAAGGAGACGATGCCTGACTCCTCTTGAAAATGGATAGGAGTCCCAGGATTCCTGTGGTACGTCGAAAGGGACCCTGGGTCTCCCGCCTCACATGGAGACGCGTCCCAATTGCCATGCCAAGACTCGAGGAGAATCCCGGGTGTCCCTCGCACCAAGGCAGGAGCCCTGACGTCGCTGAACAAACACGTGTCTGGAATGGACCTCCCGTCGTAACTTGAGAATATACCCCAGGTTCCGGAGGCAACTAGAGAAAAACCATGAGACTTGCCCCTTGCCGGGAGATGAGGCCTGATTCCCCTGCACTGCGTGCAGAGCAGTTCCGTGTTCCACATCAAACTTGAAAGGAGCATTGATTTCCTTGAGGGCACTCCAGAGAAAACCCAAGATCACTGTCTCAAGTCTAGAGGGATCCTGAGGTCACTGGAGCAACACAAAAAGGCTCTGTGGATCGCAAATCAACTCGAGATGAGAGCTTAGTCCCTGGCTTTGACTCAAGAGGAATACCAACTATCCACAATCACCTCAAGAGGAGGCTTCTCTCAGCTACAATTATGTGAGAGGGACCCTGAGTTTGTGGCCTCAGGTTGAATGGACACCGAGATGCTCTGACTCGAAGTAAGGCCGGATATCCCTGCAGTGAATTGAGTGCAGGCTCGTCTTGCATCTCCCAAGACGAAGGAATGTCTGAATCCCCCGTGGAGACCACAGAGAAAGACCTAGTTCTCCTCCTCATCGCGACCGGAGGCCTCACACCCTTTGAAAACTCGAGAGGTCCGCGGAGGTCAATGCTTCCAACGGAGACGATGCCTAACTCCTCTTGAAATGGATAGGAGTCCCAGGATCCCTGTGGCACGTGGAAAGGGACCCTGGGTCTCCCGCCTCACGTGGAGACGCGTCCCAATTGCCATGCCAAGACTCGAGGAGAATCCCGGGTGTCCATCCCAACTAGGCAGGAGTCCTCACGTCGTGGAATAAACACGTGTCTGGAAGGGCCCTCCCCGTCGTAACTCGAGAATATACCCCAGGTTCCGGCCACATCTCGAGAAAAACCATGAGACTTCCCATCGCCGCAACATGAGGCCCGATTCCCCTGCACTGCGTGCAGAGCAATTCCGTGTTCCCCATCAAATGTGAAAGGAGACTTGATTTCCTTGATGGCACTCCAGAGAAAACCCAAGATCACTGTCTCAAGTCTAGAGGGATCCTTAGATCACTGTAGCATCACGAAAGGGCTCCGTGGACCCAAAATCAACTGGTGATGAGAGCTTAGTCCCTGGCTTCGACTCAAGTGGAATACCAACTTTCCACAAGCACCTCAAGAGGAGGCGTCTCTCAGCTACAGGTATGTGAGAGGGACCCTGAGTTTGGGGCCTCAAGTGGAATGGACACCGAGATGCTCTGACTCGAAGTAAGGCCGGATATCCCTGCAGTGAATTGAATGCAGGCTCGTCTTGCATCTCCCTAGACGAAGGGATGTCTGAATCCCCTGTGGAGACCACAGAGAAAGACCTAGTCCTCCGCCTCATCGCGACCGGAGGCCTCACATCCTTTGAAAACTCGAGAGGTCCGCGGAGATCAATGCTTCCAAAGGAGACGATGCCTCATTCCTCTTGAAAATGGATAGGAGTCCCAGGATCCCTGTGGCACGTAGAAAGGGACCCTGGGTCTCCCGCCTCACGTGGAGACGCATCCCAATTGCCATGCCAAGACTCGAGGAGAATCCCGAGGTGTCCCCCGCACCTAGGCAGGAGTCCTGACGTCACTGAACAAACACGTGTCTGGAAGGGCCCTCCGCATCGTAACTCGAGAATATACCCCAGGTTCCGGCCGCAACTCGGGAAAAACCATGAGACTTCCCCCTCGCCACGACCTGAGGCCTGATTCCCCTGCACTGCGTCCAGAGCAATTCCGTGTTCCATGTCAAACGTGAAAGGAGCCATGATTTCCTTGATGGCAATCCAGAGAAAACCCAAGATCACTGTCTCAAGTCTAATGGGATCCTGAGGTCACTGTAGCAACACGAAAGGGCTCCGTGGACCCCAAATCAACTCGAGATGAGAGCTTAGTCCCTGGCTTCGACTCAAGAGGAATACCAACTTTCCACAAGCACCTCAAGAGGAGGCATCTCTCAGCTACAGGTATGTGAGAGGGACCCTGAGTTTGTGGCCTCACGTGGATTGGACACCGAGATGCTCTGACTTGAAGTATGGCCGGATATCGCTGTAGTTAACTGAATGCAGGCTCGTCTTGCATCTCCCATGACGAAGGGATGCCTGAATCCCCTGTGGAGACCACAGAGGAAGACCTAGTTCCCTGCCTCATCGCCACCGGAGGCCTCACATCCTTTGAAAACTCCAGAGGTACGCGGACGTCAGTGCTTCAAAAGGAGACGATGCCTGACACCTCTTTAATACGGATAATAGTCCCAGGATTCCTGTGGCAAGTGGAACGGGACCCCCTGGTCTCCCCCCTCAGCTGGAGAGGCATCCCAATTGCCCTGCCAAGCCTCGAGGAGAGTCACGAGGTGTCGCTCGCATCTAGGCACAAGTCCTGACGTCGCTCTTCACGCTCTTCATATTTTTCAGACCTTTTCATGCTCTTCATATGTTTCACACCTTATCATGCTCTTCATATTTTTCACACCTTTTCATGCTGTTAATATTTTTCACACCTTTTTATGCTCCTCATATTTAACACACCTTTTCATGCTCTTCTTATTTTTCAGACCTTTTCATGCTCCTTATATTTTTCAGACCTTTTCATGCTCTTCGTATTGTTCACAACTTTTCCTGCTCCTCGTATTGTTCACACCATTTCATGCTCCTCGTATTGTTCACTCCGTTTCATGCTCCTCATAATTTTCACACCTTTTCATGCTCTTCATATTTTTCACAGCATTTCATGCTCTTCATATTTTTCACACTTTTTCAATCACTTCATATTTTTCAGATCTTTTCATGCTCTTCATAGTTTTCAGACTGTTTCATGCTCCTCGTATTTTTCTGACCTTTTCATGCTCTTCTTATTTTTCAGATCTTTTCATGCTCCTCGTATTTTTTAGACCTCCTCATGCTCTTAGTATTTTTCAGACCTCTTCATGCTCCTCTGATATTTCAGACCTATTCATGCTCTTCGTATTTTTCAGAACTCTTCATGCTACTCGTATTTTTCAGAAATTTTCATGCTCTTCATACTGTTCACACATTTTCATGCTCTTCGTATATTTCAGACCTTTTCAAGTTCTTGATATTTTTCAGACCTTTTCATGCTCTTCGTATTTTTCAGACCATTTCATGCTCCTCATATTTTTCACACCTTTTCATGCTCTTTGTAATATTTCACACCTGTTCATGCTCTTCGTGTTTTTGACACCTTTTCATACTCCTCGTATTTTTCACACCTTTTTATGCTCCTTCTATTTTTCAGACCTTTTCATGCTCCTCGTATTTTTCACACCGTTTAATGCTGTTCATATTTTTCACACCTTTTCATGCTCTTCGTATTTTTCACACCTTTTCATGCTCTTTTTATTTTTCACATCTTTTCATGGTCTTCGTAATTTTTTACAACTTTTCCTGCACTTCGTAATTTTTCACACCTTTTCATGCTCTTTGTATATTTCACACCTTTTCATGCTACTCGTATTTTTCAGACCTTTGCAAGCTCC
The DNA here is from genome assembly GCF_033118175.1 of Dama dama. NCBI lineage: Eukaryota > Metazoa > Chordata > Mammalia > Artiodactyla > Cervidae > Dama > Dama dama. The sequence continues at coordinate 3,193,059 of NW_026870928.1, read as the reverse complement.
TTGTATTTTTCAGACCTTTGCATGCTCCTCGTATTTTTCAGAACTTTTCACGCTCCTCGTGTTTTTCACAGCTTCTCATGCTCCTCACATTGTTCACACCTTTTCATACTCCTCATATTATTCACACCTTTTTATGCTCCTGGTATTTTTCAGACCTTTTCATGCTCCTCCTATTTTTCAGAACTTTTCATTCTGCTCGTAAATCACAGCTTTTCATGCTCCTGGTATTTTTCACACCTTTTCATGCTCTTCATATTTACACACCGTTTCATGCTCTTCATATTTTTCACACCATTTCATGAACCTCATATTGTTCACAACTTTTCATGCTCTTCATAGTTTTCAAACCATTGCATGCTCTTCGTATGTTTCAGAATTTTTCATGCTCTTCGTATTGTTCACAGCTTTTCATGCTCCTGGGATTTTTCACACCTTTTCATGCTCTTCATATTTTTCAGAACTTTTCAAGCTCTTCCTATTTTTCACAGCGTTTCATGCACTTTGTATTTTTCACACCGTTTAATGCTCTTCATATTTTTCACACCTTTTCATGCTCTTCGTATTTTTCACAGCTTTTCATGCTCTTTGTATTTTTCACATCTTTTCATGGTTTTCGTAATTTTTCACAACTTTTCATGCACTTCATAATTTTTCACACCTTTTCATGCTCTTTGTATATTTCACACCTTTTCATGCTTTTTGTATTATTCACACCTTTTCATGCTCCTTGTATGTTTTAGACCTTTTCATGCTCCTCGTATATTTTAGACCTTTCCATGCTACTCGTATTTTTCAGACCTTTGCAAGCTCCTCGTATTTTTCAGACCTTTGAATGCTCCTCGTATTTTTCAGACCTTTTCACGCTCCTTGTGTTTTTCACAACTTCCCATGCTCCTCATATTGTTCACACCTTTTCATACTCCTCATATTATTCACAACTTTTTATGCTCCTGGTATTTTTCAGACCTTTTCATGCTCCTCGCATTTTTCACACCTTTTCATGCTCCTCCTATTTTTCAGAACTTTTCATTCTCCTCGTAAATCACAGCTTTTCATGCTCCTGGTATTTTTCACACCTTTTCAAGCTTTTCATACTTTACACACCGTTTCATGCTCTTCATATTTTTCACACCATTTCATGAACCTCATATTGTTCACAACTTTTCATGCTCTTCATAGTTTTCAGACCTTTACATGCTCTTCGTATTTTTCACAGCTTTTCATGCTCCTGGTATTTTTCACACCTTTTCATGCTCTTCATATACTTCACAACTTTTCAAGCTCTTGATATTTTTCAGACTTTTTCAAGCTCTTCGTAGTTTTCATAACCTTTCATGCTCTGCACATTTTTCACACCGTTTCAGGCTCTTCATATGTTTCACACCTTTTCATGCACTTCGTGTTTTTCACAACTTTTCTTGCTCTTCGTATTTTTCACACCTCTTCAGGCTCTTCGACATTTTTCACACTTTTTCATGCTCTTCATATTTTTCACACATTTTCATCCTCTTCTCATTTTTCACACCGTTTCATGCTCAATGTATTTTTCAGACCTTTTCATGCTCTTTGTATTTTTCAGACCTTTTCATGCTCCTCGTATTTTTCAGACCTTTGCATGTTCCTCATATTTTTCTGAACTTTTCACGCTCCTCGTATTTTTCACAACTTCTCATGCTCCTCATATTGTTCACACCTTTCATACTCCTCATATTATTCACAACTTTTCATGCTCATTTTATTTTTCACACCTTTTCAGCTCTTCATATTTTTCAGAAATTTTCATGCTCTTCATGCTCTTCGTATTTTTCAGACCTTTTCATGCTCTTCGTATTTTTCAGAACTTTTCATGCTCTTCGTATTTTTCACACCTTTTCATGCTCTTGATATTTTTCAGAAGTTTTCATGTTCTTGATATTTTTCAGACCTTTTCATGCTCTTCAATTTTTCACAACTTTTCATGCCTTTCATATTTTTCAGACCTTTTCAATCTCTTGATATTTTTCAGACCTTTTCATGCTCTTCGTATTTTTCAGACCTTTTCATGCTCTTCATATTTTTTACAGCTTTTCATGCTCTTCTTATTTTTCACACCATTTCATGCTCCTCATATATTTCACATCTTTTCATGAGCTTCATGTTGTCACACCGTTTCATGCTCCTCAGATTTTTCACAGCTTTTCATGCTCTTCATATTTTTCAGACCTTTTCATGCTCCACATATTTTTCACACGTTTACATGCTCTTCATATTTTACACAACTTCTCATGCTCTTCTTATTTTTTAAACCTTTTCTTGCTCTTCTTATTTTTCACACCGTTTCATGCTCTTCATATTTTTCACACCTTGTCATGCTTTTCAAATTTTTCACACCTTTTCATGCTCTTCGTATTTTTTAAACCTTTTCTTGCTCCTCATATTTTACACAACTTTTCATGCTCTTCATATTTTTTAAACCTTTTCTTGCTCTTCATATTTTACACACCGTTTCATGCTCTTCATATTTTTCACACCTTGTCATGCTTTTCAAATTTTTTACACCTTTTCATGCTCTTCGTATTTTTCAGGTTTTATCATTCTCTTCGTATTTTTCAGATCTTTTCATGCTCTTTGTATTTTTCACACCGTTTCATGCTCTTCGTATTTATCAGATGTTTTCATGATCTTCTTATTTTTCACACCGTTTCATGCTTTTCGTATTTATCAGAACTTTTCGTGATCTCCATATTTTTCAGAACTTTTCATGCTCTTCGCATTTTTCACACCGTTTCATGCACTTCATATTTTTCACACCTTTTCATGCTATTCATATTTTTCACACTGTTTCATAATCTTCATATTTTTCACTTCTTTTCATGCTCTTCATATATTTCACACTGTTTCATGCTCTTCATATGTTCACACCATTACATGCTCCTCATATTTATCATAGTTTCATGCTCTTCAAATTTTTCACACCTTTACATGCTCCTCATATTTTTGACACCATTTCTTGCTCCTCGTATTTTTCAGAACTTTTCATGCTCTTCATATTTTTCACACCTTTACATGCTCCTCATATTTTTGACACCTTTTCTTGCTCCTCATATTTTTCACACCGTTTCATGCTCTTCATATTTTTCACACCTTTTCCTGCTCTTCATATTTTTCATACCGTTTCATGCTCTTCATATTCTCACACTGTTTCATGCTCCTCATATTTTTCAGACCTTTTCATGGTCCTTGTATTTTTCAGACCTTTTCATGCTCCTCATAATTTTCAGACCTTGGCATGCTCCTCGTATTTTCCAGACCTTTTCATCCTCCTCATATTTTTCACACCTTTTCACGCTCTTCGTGTTTTTCAGGCCTTTGCATGCTCCCTGTATTTTTCACACATTTTCATGCTCCTCATATTTTTCAGAACTTTTCATGCTCCTCATATTTTGCACACCTTTTCATGCTCTTCGTATTTTTCAGACGTTTGCATGCTCTTCGTATTTTTCAGACCTTTTCATGCTCTTGATAGTTTTGAAACCTTTTCAGGCTCCTCGTATTTTTCAGACCTTTTCATGCTCCTCGTATTTTTCACACATTTCCATGCTCCTCGTATTTTTCACACCTTTTCACGACCCTTGTATTTTTCAGACCTTTCCATGCTCCTCGTATTTTTCACACCGTTTCATGCTCTTCATATTTTCAGATAGTTTCATGCTCCTCATATTTTTCACACGTTTCATGCTCTTCATATTTTTCAGAAAGCTCTTTGTATTTTTCAGACTTTTTCATGTTCTTGGTAATTTTTCACATCTTTTAATGCTCTCTGAATTTTTCACAACTTTTCATGCTTTTCGTGATTTTTCACAACGTTTCATGCTCTTCATATTTTTCACACCGTTTGATGCGTTTGTACTTTTCACACTTTTTCATGCTCTTTGTATTTTTCACACATTTTAATGCTCTTCGTATATTTCACACCTTTTCATGCACTTCGTATGATTCACACCTTTTCATGCTCTTCATATTTTTCACACCGTTTCATGCTCTTCATATTTTTCACACCATTTCATGTTCTTCATATTTTTCACACTGTTTCATGCTCTTCGTATTTTTTACACTTTTTCATGCTCTTCGTATATTTCACACCTTTTCATGCTCTTTGTATATTTCACACCTCTTCATGCTCTTCATATTTTTCACACCGTTTCATGCTGTTCATATTGTTCACAACTTTTCAGGCTCCCCGTATTTTTCAGACCTTTTCATGCTCCTTGTGTTTTTCAGACCTTTTCATGCTCCTCGTATTTTTCAGACCTTTTCATCCTCCTCGTATTTATCAGACCTTTTCATGCTTCTCGTATTTTTCACACCTTTTCATGCTCCTCGTATTTTTCACACTTTTTCATGCTCCTCGTATTTTTCACACCTTTATATGCTCTTTGTATTTTTCACACCTTTTCATGCTCTTCCTGTTTTTCACACCTTTTCATGCTCTTCGTGTTTTTCACTCCTTTTAATGCTCTTCATATTTTTCAGGCCTTTTCATGCTCTTGATATTTTCCACACCTTTTCATGCTCTCCATGTTTTTCACACCGTTTCTTGCTCTTCGTGTTTTTCACACATTTCATGCTCCTATTTTTCACACTTTTCATGCTCTTCATATTTTTCACACCGTTTCATGCTCTTTATATTTTCACACTGTTTCATGCTCCTCATATTTTTGACACCTTTTCATGCTCCTCTTATTTTTCAGACCTTTTCATGCTCCTCGTATTTTTCACACATTTTCATGCTCCTCGTATTTTTCACACCTTTGCATGCTCTTCGTGATTTTCACGCCTTTTCATGCTCTTTGTATTTTTCAGACCTTTTCATGCTCCGGGTATTTTTCAGAACTTTTCATGCTCTTCATATTTTTCAGAATTTTTCAACCTCCTCGTATTTTTCAGATCTTTTCATGCTCCTCAAATTTTTCAGACCTTTCAAGCTCCTCTTATTTTTCAGACCTTTTCATGCTCCTCATATTTTTCACACCTTTTCATGCTCTTCATATAGTTCACACCTTTTCATGCTCTTCATATTGTTCAGAACTTTTCATGCTTCTCGTATTTTTCACAACTTCTCATGCTCCTCATATTGTTCACACCTTTTCATGCTCGTCATAATATTCACACCTTTTCATGCTCTTCATATTTTTCACAACTTTTCATGCTCTTCATATTTTTCAGAACTTTTCATTCTCTTCATGCTCTTCGTATTTTCAGACCTATTCATGCTCCTCCTATTTTTCAGACCTTTTCATATTCTGTGTATTTTTCACACCTTTTCTTGCTCTTCATATTTTACACACCGTTTCATGCTCTTCATATTTTTCACACCATTTCATTAACCTTATATTATTCACACCTTTTCATGCTCTTCATATTTTACACACCGTTTCAGGCTCTTCGTATGTTTCACACCTTTTCATGCACTTCGTATTTTTCACAAATTTTCATGCTCTTCGTATTTTTCACACCTTTTCAGGCTCTTCGAAATTTTTCACCCCTTTTCATGCTCTTCGTATTTTTCACACCCTGTCGTGCTCTTCATATTTTTTACATCTTTTCACCCGCTTCGTATTTGTCCCATCTTTTCATGTTCTTCGTATTTTTCAGAACTTTTCATGCTCTTCGTATTTTTCACACTACTTCATGCTCTTCGTATTTTTCAGACATTCTGATGCTTCGTATTTTTCACAGCGTTTCATGCACTTCGTATTTTTCACACCGTTTAATGCTCTTCATATTTTTCACAACTTTTCATGCTCTTCGTATTTTTCACACCTTTTCATGCTCTTTTTATTTTTCACATCTTTTCATGGTCTTCGTAATTTTTCACAAATTTTCATGCACTTTGTAATTTTTCACACCTTTTCATGCTCTTCGTATTTTTCACACCTTTTCATGCTTTTCGTATTATTCACACCTTTTCATGCTCCTCGTATATTTTAGACCTTTTCATGCTCCTCGTATTATTCACACCTTTTCATGCTCCTCGTATATTTTAGACCTTTTCATGCTACTCGTATTTTTCAGACGTTTGCAAGCTCCTCGTATTTTTCAGACCTTTGCATGCTCCTCGTATTTTTCAGAACTTTTCACGCTCCTCGTGTTTTTCACAACTTCTCATGCTCCTCATATTGTTCACACCTTTTCATACTCCTCATATTATTCACAACTTTTTATGCTTCTGGTATTTTTCAGACCTTTTCATGCTCCTCCTATTTTTCAGAACTTTTCATTGTCCTTGTAAATCACAGCTTTTCATGCTCCTGGTATTTTTCACACCGTTTCATGCTCTTCATATTTTACACACCGTTTCATGCTCTTCATATTTTTCACACCATTTCATGAACCTCATATTGTTCACAACTTTTCATGCTCTTCATAGTTTTCAAACCTTTACATGCTCTTCGTATGTTTCAGAATTTTTCATGCTCTTCATATTGTTCACAGCTTTTCATGCTCCTGGGATTTTTCACACCTTTTCATGCTCTTCATATTTTTCAGAACTTTTCAAGCTCTTCCTATTTTTCACAGCGTTTCATGCACTTCATATTTTTCACACCGTTTAATGCTCTTCATATTTATCACACCTTTTCATGCTCTTTGTATTTTTCACCTTTTCATGCTCTTTGTATTTTTCACATCTTTTCATGTTCCTCGTAATTTTTCACAACTTTTCTTGCACTTCGTAATTTTTCACACCTTTTCATGCTCTTCGTATTTTTCACAACTTTTCGTGCTTTTTGTATTATTCACACCTTTTCATGCTCCTTGTATATTTTAGACCTTTTCATGCTCCTCGTATTATTCACACCTTTTCATGCTCCTCGTATATTTTACACCTTTTCATGCTACTCGTATTTTTCAGACCTTTGCAAGCTCCTCGTATTTTTCAGACCTTTGCATGCTCCTCGTATTTTTCAGACCTTTTCACGCTCCTTGTGTTTTTCACAACTTCCCATGCTCCTCATATTGTTCACACCTTTTCATACTCCTCATATTATTCACAACTTTTTATGCTCCTGGTATTTTTCAGACCTTTTCATGCTCCTTGCATTTTTCACACCTTTTCATGCTCCTCCTATTTTTCAGAACTTTTCATTCTCCTCGTAAATCACAGCTTTTCATGCTCCTGGTATTTTTCAAACCTTTTCATGCTCTTCATATTTTACACACCGTTTCATGCTCTTCATATTTTTCACACCATTTCATGAACCTCATATTGTTCACAACTTTTCATTCTCTTCATAGTTTTCAGACCTTTACATGCTCTTCGTATTTTTCAGAATTTTTCTTGCTCTTCGTATTTTTCACAGCTTTTCATGCTCCTGGTATTTTTCACACCTTTTCATGCTCTTCATATACTTCAGAACTTTTCAAGCTCTTGATATTTTTCAGACCTTTTCAAGCTCTTCGTAGTTTTCACAACCTTTCATGCTCTGCACATTTTTCACACCATTTCAGGCTCTTCGTATGTTTCACACCTTTTCAAGCACTTCGTGTTTTTCACAACTTTTCTTGCTCTTCGTATTTTTCACACCTCTTCAGGCTCTTCGAAATTTTTCACACCTTTTCATATTTTTCACACCTTTTCATCCTCTTCTCATTTTTCCGTTTCATGCTCTTTGTATTTTTCAGACCTTTTCATGCTCTTTGTATTTTTCAGACCTTTTCATGCTCCTCGTATTTTTCAGACCTTTGCATGCTCCTCGTATTTTTCTGAACTTTTCACGCTCCTCGTATTTTTCACAACTTCTCATCCTCCTCATATTGTTCACAACTTTCATACTCCTCATATTATTCACAACTTTTCATGCTCATTATATTTTTCACACCTTTTCAGCTCTTCATATTTTTCAGAAATTTTCATGCTCTTCATGCTCTTCGTATTTTCAGAACTTTTCATGCTCTTCATATTTTTCATACCTTTTCATGCTCTTGATATTTTTCAGAAGTTTTCATGTTCTTGATATTTTTCAGACCTTTTCATGCTCTTCAATTTTTCACAACTTTTCATGCCTTTCATATTTTTCAGACCTTTTCAATCTCTTGATATTTTTCAGACCTTTTCATGCTCCTCCTATTTTTCAGAACTTTTCATGCTCTTCGTATTTTTCCCACCTTTTCATGCTCTTTGTATTTTTCACACCTTTTCATGCTCTTCATATTTTTCACACCTTTTCATGCTCTTCATATTTTTTAGAGCTTTTCATGCTCTTCTTATTTTTCACACCATTTCATGCTCCTCATATTTTTCACATCTTTTCATGAGCTTCATATTGTCACACGGTTTCATGCTCCTCAGATTTTTCACAGCTTTTCATGCTCTTCATATTTTTCAGACATTTTCATGCTCCACATAATTTTCACACGTTTACATGCTCTTCATATTTTACACAACTTCTCATGCTCTTCTTATTTTTTAAACCTTTTCTTGCTCTTCTTATTTTTCACACCGTTTGATGCTCTTCATATTTTTCACACCATTTCATTAACCTTATATTATTCACACCTTTTCTTGCTCTTCATATTTTACACACCGTTTCATGCTCTTCATATTTTTCACACCATTTCATTAACCTTATATTATTCACACCTTTTCATGCTCTTCATATTTTACACACCGTTTCAGGCTCTTCGTATGTTTCACACCTTTTCATGCACTTCGTATTTTTCACAAATTTTCATGCTCTTCGTATTTTTCACACCTTTTCAGGCTCTTCGAAATTTTTCACCCCTTTTCATGCTCTTCGTATTTTTCACACCCTGTCGTGCTCCTCATATTTTTTACATCTTTTCATCCGCTTCGTATTTGTCCCATCTTTTCATGTTCTTCGTATTTTTCAGAACTTTTCATGCTCTTCGTATTTTTCACACTACTTCATGCTCTTCGTATTTTTCAGACATTCTGATGCTTCGTATTTTTCACAGCGTTTCATGCACTTCGTATTTTTCACACCGTTTAATGCTCTTCATATTTTTCACAACTTTTCATGCTCTTCGTATTTTTCACACCTTTTCATGCTCTTTTTATTTTTCACATCTTTTCATGGTCTTCGTAATTTTTCACAAATTTTCATGCACTTTGTAATTTTTCACACCTTTTCATGCTCTTCGTATTTTTCACACCTTTTCATGCTTTTCGTATTATTCACACCTTTTCATGCTCCTTGTATATTTTAGACCTTTTCATGCTCCTCGTATTATTCACACCTTTTCATGCTCCTCGTATATTTTAGACCTTTTCATGCTACTCGTATTTTTCAGACGTTTGCAAGCTCCTCGTATTTTTCAGACCTTTGCATGCTCCTCGTATTTTTCAGAACTTTTCACGCTCCTCGTGTTTTTCACAACTTCTCATGCTCCTCATATTGTTCACACCTTTTCATACTCCTCATATTATTCACAACTTTTTATGCTTCTGGTATTTTTCAGACCTTTTCATGCTCCTCCTATTTTTCAGAACTTTTCATTGTCCTTGTAAATCACAGCTTTTCATGCTCCTGGTATTTTTCACACCGTTTCATGCTCTTCATATTTTACACACCGTTTCATGCTCTTCATATTTTTCACACCATTTCATGAACCTCATATTGTTCACAACTTTTCATGCTCTTCATAGTTTTCAAACCTTTACATGCTCTTCGTATGTTTCAGAATTTTTCATGCTCTTCATATTGTTCACAGCTTTTCATGCTCCTGGGATTTTTCACACCTTTTCATGCTCTTCATATTTTTCAGAACTTTTCAAGCTCTTCCTATTTTTCACAGCGTTTCATGCACTTCATATTTTTCACACCGTTTAATGCTCTTCATATTTATCACACCTTTTCATGCTCTTTGTATTTTTCACCTTTTCATGCTCTTTGTATTTTTCACATCTTTTCATGTTCCTCGTAATTTTTCACAACTTTTCTTGCACTTCGTAATTTTTCACACCTTTTCATGCTCTTCGTATTTTTCACAACTTTTCGTGCTTTTTGTATTATTCACACCTTTTCATGCTCCTTGTATATTTTAGACCTTTTCATGCTCCTCGTATTATTCACACCTTTTCATGCTCCTCGTATATTTTACACCTTTTCATGCTACTCGTATTTTTCAGACCTTTGCAAGCTCCTCGTATTTTTCAGACCTTTGCATGCTCCTCGTATTTTTCAGACCTTTTAACGCTCCTTGTGTTTTTCACAACTTCCCATGCTCCTCATATTGTTCACACCTTTTCATACTCCTCATATTATTCACAACTTTTTATGCTCCTGGTATTTTTCAGACCTTTTCATGCTCCTTGCATTTTTCACACCTTTTCATGCTCCTCCTATTTTTCAGAACTTTTCATTCTCCTCGTAAATCACAGCTTTTCATGCTCCTGGTATTTTTCAAACCTTTTCATGCTCTTCATATTTTACACACCGTTTCATGCTCTTCATATTTTTCACACCATTTCATGAACCTCATATTGTTCACAACTTTTCATGCTCTTCATAGTTTTCAGACCTTTACATGCTCTTCGTATTTTTCAGAATTTTTCTTGCTCTTCGTATTTTTCACAGCTTTTCATGCTCCTGGTATTTTTCACACCTTTTCATGCTCTTCATATACTTCAGAACTTTTCAAGCTCTTGATATTTTTCAGACCTTTTCAAGCTCTTCGTAGTTTTCACAACCTTTCATGCTCTGCACATTTTTCACACCATTTCAGGCTCTTCGTATGTTTCACACCTTTTCAAGCACTTCGTGTTTTTCACAACTTTTCTTGCTCTTCGTATTTTTCACACCTCTTCAGGCTCTTCGAAATTTTTCACACCTTTTCATATTTTTCACACCTTTTCATCCTCTTCTCATTTTTCCGTTTCATGCTCTTTGTATTTTTCAGACCTTTTCATGCTCTTTGTATTTTTCAGACCTTTTCATGCTCCTCGTATTTTTCAGACCTTTGCATGCTCCTCGTATTTTTCTGAACTTTTCACGCTCCTCGTATTTTTCACAACTTCTCATCCTCCTCATATTGTTCACAACTTTCATACTCCTCATATTATTCACAACTTTTCATGCTCATTATATTTTTCACACCTTTTCAGCTCTTCATATTTTTCAGAAATTTTCATGCTCTTCATGCTCTTCGTATTTTCAGAACTTTTCATGCTCTTCATATTTTTCATACCTTTTCATGCTCTTGATATTTTTCAGAAGTTTTCATGTTCTTGATATTTTTCAGACCTTTTCATGCTCTTCAATTTTTCACAACTTTTCATGCCTTTCATATTTTTCAGACCTTTTCAATCTCTTGATATTTTTCAGACCTTTTCATGCTCCTCCTATTTTTCAGAACTTTTCATGCTCTTCGTATTTTTCCCACCTTTTCATGCTCTTTGTATTTTTCACACCTTTTCATGCTCTTCATATTTTTCACACCTTTTCATGCTCTTCATATTTTTTAGAGCTTTTCATGCTCTTCTTATTTTTCACACCATTTCATGCTCCTCATATTTTTCACATCTTTTCATGAGCTTCATATTGTCACACCGTTTCATGCTCCTCAGATTTTTCACAGCTTTTCATGCTCTTCATATTTTTCAGACATTTTCATGCTCCACATAATTTTCACACGTTTACATGCTCTTCATATTTTACACAACTTCTCATGCTCTTCTTATTTTTTAAACCTTTTCTTGCTCTTCTTATTTTTCACACCGTTTGATGCTCTTCATATATTTCACACCTTGTCATGCTTTTCAAATTTTTCACACCTTTTCACGCTCTTCGTATTTTTTAAACCTTTTCTTGCTCCTCATATTTTACACAACTTTTCATGCTCTTCATATTTTTCAGAACTTTTCATTCTCTTCATGCTCTTCGTATTTTCAGACCTATTCATGCTCCTCCTATTTTTCAGACCTTTTCATCCTCTTCGTATTTTTCACTCCTCTTCATGCTCCTCGTATTTTTCAGACCTTTTCATGCTCCACATATTTTTCACACGTTTACATGCTCTTCATATTTTACACAACTTCTCATGCTCTTCTTATTTTTTAAACCTTTTCTTGCTCTTCTTATTTTTCACACCGTTTGATGCTCTTCATATTTTTCACACCTTGTCATGCTTTTCAAATTTTTCACACCTTTTCATGCTCTTCGTATTTTTAAACCTTTTCTTGCTCTTCATATTTTACACAACTTTTCATGCTCTTCATATTTTTCAGAACTTTTCATTCTCTTCATGCTCTTCATATTTTCAGACCTATTCATGCTCCTCCTTTTTTTTAGACCGTTTCATGCTCTTCGTATTTTTCACTCCTCTTCATGCTCCTCGTATTTTTCAAACCTTTTCATGCTCCGCGTATTTTTCACATCTTTTCATGCTCTTCATATTTTACAGACCGTTTCATGCTCTTCATATTTTTCACACCATTTCATTAACCTCATATTATTCACAACTTTTCATGCTCTTCATATTTTACACACCGTTCAGGCTATTCGTATGTTTCACACCTTTAATGCACTTCGTATTTTTCACAACTTTTCATGCTCTTCGTATTTTTCACACCTTTTCAGGTTCTTCGAAATTTTCCACACCTTTTTATGCTCTTCATATTTTTCACACCTTTTCATCCTCTTCTCTTTTTTCACACCATTTCATGCTCTACTTATTTTTCACACCTTGTCATGCACTTCATATTTTTTACATCTTTTCATGCTCTTCGTATTTGTCCCATGTTTTCAAGCTCTTCGTATATTTCAGACCTTTTCATGCTCTTCGTATTTTTCACACTTTTTCATGCTCCTCATATTTTTCACACCTTTTCATGCTCTTTGTATTTTTCACACCTTTTCATGCTCTTCCTGTTTTTCACTCCTTTTAATGCTCTTCATATTTTTCAGGCCTTTTCACGCTCTTGATATTTTTCACACCTTTTCATGCTCTCTGTGTTTTTCACACCTTTTCTTGCTCTTCGTGTTTTTCACTCCTTTTAATGCTCTTCATATTTTTCAGGCCTTTTCACGCTCTTGATATTTTTCACACCTTTTCATGCTCTCTGTGTTTTTCACACCTTTTCTTGCTCTTCGTGTTTTTCACACGTTTTCATGCTCCTCATATTTTTCACACCATTTCATGCTCTTCATATTTTCACACTGTTTCATGCTAATCATATTTTTGACACCTTTTCATGCTCCTAATATTTTTCAGACCTTTTAATGCTCCTCGTGTTTTTCAGACGTATTCACGCTCCTCGTATTTTTCAGACATTCTGGCCCCTCGTATTTTTCAGACCTTTTCATGCTCCTCATATTTTCAGACCGTTTCATGCTCCTCATATTTTTCAAACCGTTTCATGCTCCTCATATTTATCACACCGTTTCGTGCTCCTTGTGTTTTACAGACATTTTCATGCTTCTCGTATTTTTCAGAACTTTTCATGCTCCTCGTGTTTTTCAGACTTTAAGGCCCCTCGTATTTTTCAGACCTTTCCATGCTCATCGTATTTTTCATACCTTTTCATGATCCTCATATTTTTCACACCTTTTAATGCTCTTAATATTTTTCAGGCCGTTTCATGCTCCTCATATTTTTCACACCTTTTCATGCTCTTCATATTTTTCACACCGTTTCATGCTCTTTATATTTTCACACTGTTTCATGCTCCTCATATTTTTCAGATATTTTCATGCTCCTCGTATTTTCCAGACCTTTTCATGCTCCTCGTAATTTTCACAACTTTTCATGCTCCTTGTAGTTTTCAGACCTTTTCATGCTCCTCATATTTCTCACACCTTTCATGTTCTTCATATTTTTCACACCGTTTCATGCTCTTTATATTTTCACACTGTTTCATGCTCCTCATATTTTTGACACCTTTTCATGCTCCTCTTATTTTTCAGACCTTTTCATGCTCCTCGTATTTTTCACACATTTTCATGCTCCTCGTATTTTTCACACCTTTGCATGCTCTTCGTGATTTTCACGCCTTTTCATGCTCTTTGTATTTTTCAGACCTTTTCATGCTCCGGGTATTTTTCAGAACTTTTCATGCTCTTCATATTTTTCAGAATTTTTCAACCTCATCGTATTTTTCAGATCTTTTCATGCTCCTCAAATTTTTCAGACCTTTCAAGCTCCTCCTATTTTTCAGACCTTTTCATATTCTGCGTATTTTTCACACCTTTTCTTGCTCTTCATATTTTACACACCGTTTCATGCTCTTCATATTTTTCACACCATTTCATTAACCTTATATTATTCACACCTTTTCATGCTCTTCATATTTTACACACCGTTTCAGGCTCTTCGTATGTTTCACACCTTTTCATGCACTTCGTATTTTTCACAAATTTTCATGCTCTTCGTATTTTTCACACCTTTTCAGGCTCTTCGAAATTTTTCACCCCTTTTCATGCTCTTCGTATTTTTCACACCCTGTCGTGCTCTTCATATTTTTTACATCTTTTCATCCTCTTCGTATTTGTCCCATCTTTTCATGTTCTTCGTATTTTTCAGAACTTTTCATGCTCTTCGTATTTTTCACACTACTTCATGCTCTTCGTATTTTTCAGACATTCTGATGCTTCGTATTTTTCACAGCGTTTCATGCACTTCGTATTTTTCACACCGTTTAATGCTCTTCATATTTTTCACAACTTTTCATGCTCTTCGTATTTTTCACACCTTTTCATGCTCTTTTTATTTTTCACATCTTTTCATGGTCTTCGTAATTTTTCACAAATTTTCATGCACTTTGTAATTTTTCACACCTTTTCATGCTCTTCGTATTTTTCACACCTTTTCATGCTTTTCGTATTATTCACACCTTTTCATGCTCCTCGTATATTTTAGACCTTTTCATGCTACTCGTATTTTTCAGACGTTTGCAAGCTCCTCGTATTTTTCAGACCTTTGCATGCTCCTCATATTTTTCAGAACTTTTCACGCTCCTCGTGTTTTTCACAACTTCTCATGCTCCTCATATTGTTCACACCTTTTCATACTCCTCATATTATTCACAACTTTTTATGCTTCTGGTATTTTTCAGACCTTTTCATGCTCCTCCTATTTTTCAGAACTTTTCATTGTCCTTGTAAATCACAGCTTTTCATGCTCCTGGTATTTTTCACACCGTTTCATGCTCTTCATATTTTACACACCGTTTCATGCTCTTCATATTTTTCACACCATTTCATGAACCTCATATTGTTCACAACTTTTCATGCTCTTCATAGTTTTCAAACCTTTACATGCTCTTCGTATGTTTCAGAATTTTTCATGCTCTTCATATTGTTCACAGCTTTTCATGCTCCTGGGATTTTTCACACCTTTTCATGCTCTTCATATTTTTCAGAACTTTTCAAGCTCTTCCTATTTTTCACAGCGTTTCATGCACTTCATATTTTTCACACCGTTTAATGCTCTTCATATTTATCACACCTTTTCATGCTCTTTGTATTTTTCACCTTTTCATGCTCTTTGTATTTTTCACATCTTTTCATGTTCCTCGTAATTTTTCACAACTTTTCTTGCACTTCGTAATTTTTCACACCTTTTCATGCTCTTCGTATTTTTCACAACTTTTCGTGCTTTTTGTATTATTCACACCTTTTCATGCTCCTTGTATATTTTAGACCTTTTCATGCTCCTCGTATTATTCACACCTTTTCATGCTCCTCGTATATTTTACACCTTTTCATGCTACTCGTATTTTTCAGACCTTTGCAAGCTCCTCGTATTTTTCAGACCTTTGCATGCTCCTCGTATTTTTCAGACCTTTTCACGCTCCTTGTGTTTTTCACAACTTCCCATGCTCCTCATATTGTTCACACCTTTTCATACTCCTCATATTATTCACAACTTTTTATGCTCCTGGTATTTTTCAGACCTTTTCATGCTCCTTGCATTTTTCACACCTTTTCATGCTCCTCCTATTTTTCAGAACTTTTCATTCTCCTCGTAAATCACAGCTTTTCATGCTCCTGGTATTTTTCAAACCTTTTCATGCTCTTCATATTTTACACACCGTTTCATGCTCTTCATATTTTTCACACCATTTCATGAACCTCATATTGTTCACAACTTTTCATGCTCTTCATAGTTTTCAGACCTTTACATGCTCTTCGTATTTTTCAGAATTTTTCTTGCTCTTCGTATTTTTCACAGCTTTTCATGCTCCTGGTATTTTTCACACCTTTTCATGCTCTTCATATACTTCAGAACTTTTCAAGCTCTTGATATTTTTCAGACCTTTTCAAGCTCTTCGTAGTTTTCACAACCTTTCATGCTCTGCACATTTTTCACACCATTTCAGGCTCTTCGTATGTTTCACACCTTTTCAAGCACTTCGTGTTTTTCACAACTTTTCATGCTCTTCGTATTTTTCACACCTCTTCAGGCTCTTCGAAATTTTTCACACCTTTTCATATTTTTCACACCTTTTCATCCTCTTCTCATTTTTCCGTTTCATGCTCTTTGTATTTTTCAGACCTTTTCATGCTCCTCGTATTTTTCAGACCTTTGCATGCTCCTCGTATTTTTCTGAACTTTTCACGCTCCTCGTATTTTTCACAACTTCTCATCCTCCTCATATTGTTCACAACTTTCATACTCCTCATATTATTCACAACTTTTCATGCTCATTATATTTTTCACACCTTTTCAGCTCTTCATATTTTTCAGAAATTTTCATGCTCTTCATGCTCTTCGTATTTTCAGAACTTTTCATGCTCTTCATATTTTTCATACCTTTTCATGCTCTTGATATTTTTCAGAAGTTTTCATGTTCTTGATATTTTTCAGACCTTTTCATGCTCTTCAATTTTTCACAACTTTTCATGCCTTTCATATTTTTCAGACCTTTTCAATCTCTTGATATTTTTCAGACCTTTTCATGCTCCTCCTATTTTTCAGAACTTTTCATGCTCTTCGTATTTTTCCCACCTTTTCATGCTCTTTGTATTTTTCACACCTTTTCATGCTCTTCATATTTTTCACACCTTTTCATGCTCTTCATATTTTTTAGAGCTTTTCATGCTCTTCTTATTTTTCACACCATTTCATGCTCCTCATATTTTTCACATCTTTTCATGAGCTTCATATTGTCACACCGTTTCATGCTCCTCAGATTTTTCACAGCTTTTCATGCTCTTCATATTTTTCAGACATTTTCATGCTCCACATAATTTTCACACGTTTACATGCTCTTCATATTTTACACAACTTCTCATGCTCTTCTTATTTTTTAAACCTTTTCTTGCTCTTCTTATTTTTCACACCGTTTGATGCTCTTCATATATTTCACACCTTGTCATGCTTTTCAAATTTTTCACACCTTTTCACGCTCTTCGTATTTTTTAAACCTTTTCTTGCTCCTCATATTTTACACAACTTTTCATGCTCTTCATATTTTTCAGAACTTTTCATTCTCTTCATGCTCTTCGTATTTTCAGACCTATTCATGCTCCTCCTATTTTTCAGACCTTTTCATCCTCTTCGTATTTTTCACTCCTCTTCATGCTCCTCGTATTTTTCAGACCTTTTCATGCTCCACATATTTTTCACACGTTTACATGCTCTTCATATTTTACACAACTTCTCATGCTCTTCTTATTTTTTAAACCTTTTCTTGCTCTTCTTATTTTTCACACCGTTTGATGCTCTTCATATTTTTCACACCTTGTCATGCTTTTCAAATTTTTCACACCTTTTCATGCTCTTCGTATTTTTAAACCTTTTCTTGCTCTTCATATTTTACACAACTTTTCATGCTCTTCATATTTTTCAGAACTTTTCATTCTCTTCATGCTCTTCATATTTTCAGACCTATTCATGCTCCTCCTTTTTTTTAGACCGTTTCATGCTCTTCGTATTTTTCACTCCTCTTCATGCTCCTCGTATTTTTCAAACCTTTTCATGCTCCGCGTATTTTTCACATCTTTTCATGCTCTTCATATTTTACAGACCGTTTCATGCTCTTCATATTTTTCACACCATTTCATTAACCTCATATTATTCACAACTTTTCATGCTCTTCATATTTTACACACCGTTCAGGCTATTCGTATGTTTCACACCTTTAATGCACTTCGTATTTTTCACAACTTTTCATGCTCTTCGTATTTTTCACACCTTTTCAGGTTCTTCGAAATTTTTCACACCTTTTTATGCTCTTCATATTTTTCACACCTTTTCATCCTCTTCTCTTTTTTCACACCATTTCATGCTCTACTTATTTTTCACACCTTGTCATGCACTTCATATTTTTTACATCTTTTCATGCTCTTCGTATTTGTCCCATGTTTTCAAGCTCTTCGTATATTTCAGACCTTTTCATGCTCTTCGTATTTTTCACACTTTTTCATGCTCCTCATATTTTTCACACCTTTTCATGCTCTTCGTATTTTTCACACCTTTTCATGCTCTTCCTGTTTTTCACTCCTTTTAATGCTCTTCATATTTTTCAGGCCTTTTCACGCTCTTGATATTTTTCACACCTTTTCATGCTCTCTGTGTTTTTCACACCTTTTCTTGCTCTTCGTGTTTTTCACACGTTTTCATGCTCCTCATATTTTTCACACCATTTCATGCTCTTCATATTTTCACACTGTTTCATGCTAATCATATTTTTGACACCTTTTCATGCTCCTAATATTTTTCAGACCTTTTAATGCTCCTCGTGTTTTTCAGACGTATTCACGCTCCTCGTATTTTTCAGACATTCTGGCCCCTCGTATTTTTCAGACCTTTTCATGCTCCTCATATTTTCAGACCGTTTCATGCTCCTCATATTTTTCAAACCGTTTCATGCTCCTCATATTTATCACACCGTTTCGTGCTCCTTGTGTTTTACAGACATTTTCATGCTTCTCGTATTTTTCAGAACTTTTCATGCTCCTCGTGTTT
Source organism: Dama dama (assembly GCF_033118175.1). Lineage (NCBI taxonomy): Eukaryota > Metazoa > Chordata > Mammalia > Artiodactyla > Cervidae > Dama > Dama dama. The sequence continues at coordinate 3,174,150 of NW_026870928.1, read as the reverse complement.
TTCAGACATTAAGGCCCCTCGTATTTTTCAGACCTTTCCATGCTCATCGTATTTTTCATACCTTTTCATGATCCTCATATTTTTCACACCTTTTAATGCTCTTAATATTTTTCAGGCCGTTTCATGCTCCTCATATTTTTCACACCTTTTCATGCTCTTCATATTTTTCACACCGTTTCATGCTCTTTATATTTTCACACTGTTTCATGCTCCTCATATTTTTCAGATATTTTCATGCTCCTCGTATTTTCCAGACCTTTTCATGCTCCTCGTAATTTTCACAACTTTTCATGCTCCTTGTAGTTTTCAGACCTTTTCATGCTCCTCATATTTCTCACACCTTTCATGTTCTTCATATTTTTCACACCGTTTCATGCTCTTTATATTTTCACACTGTTTCATGCTCCTCATATTTTTGACACCTTTTCATGCTCCTCTTATTTTTCAGACCTTTTCATGCTCCTCGTATTTTTCACACATTTTCATGCTCCTCGTATTTTTCACACCTTTGCATGCTCTTCGTGATTTTCACGCCTTTTCATGCTCTTTGTATTTTTCAGACCTTTTCATGCTCCGGGTATTTTTCAGAACTTTTCATGCTCTTCATATTTTTCAGAATTTTTCAACCTCATCGTATTTTTCAGATCTTTTCATGCTCCTCAAATTTTTCAGACCTTTCAAGCTCCTCTTATTTTTCAGACCTTTTCATGCTCCTCATATTTTTCACACCTTTTCATGCTCTTCATATAGTTCACACCTTTTCATGCTCTTCATATTGTTCAGAACTTTTCATGCTTCTCGTATTTTTCACAACTTCTCATGCTCCTCATATTGTTCACACCTTTTCATGCTCGTCATAATATTCACACCTTTTCATGCTCTTCATATTTTTCACAACTTTTCATGCTCTTCATATTTTTCAGAACTTTTCATTCTCTTCATGCTCTTCGTATTTTCAGACCTATTCATGCTCCTCCTATTTTTCAGACCTTTTCATATTCTGCGTATTTTTCACACCTTTTCTTGCTCTTCATATTTTACACACCGTTTCATGCTCTTCATATTTTTCACACCATTTCATTAACCTTATATTATTCACACCTTTTCATGCTCTTCATATTTTACACACCGTTTCAGGCTCTTCGTATGTTTCACACCTTTTCATGCACTTCGTATTTTTCACAAATTTTCATGCTCTTCGTATTTTTCACACCTTTTCAGGCTCTTCGAAATTTTTCACCCCTTTTCATGCTCTTCGTATTTTTCACACCCTGTCGTGCTCCTCATATTTTTTACATCTTTTCATCCGCTTCGTATTTGTCCCATCTTTTCATGTTCTTCGTATTTTTCAGAACTTTTCATGCTCTTCGTATTTTTCACACTACTTCATGCTCTTCGTATTTTTCAGACATTCTGATGCTTCGTATTTTTCACAGCGTTTCATGCACTTCGTATTTTTCACACCGTTTAATGCTCTTCATATTTTTCACAACTTTTCATGCTCTTCGTATTTTTCACACCTTTTCATGCTCTTTTTATTTTTCACATCTTTTCATGGTCTTCGTAATTTTTCACAAATTTTCATGCACTTTGTAATTTTTCACACCTTTTCATGCTCTTCGTATTTTTCACACCTTTTCATGCTTTTCGTATTATTCACACCTTTTCATGCTCCTTGTATATTTTAGACCTTTTCATGCTCCTCGTATTATTCACACCTTTTCATGCTCCTCGTATATTTTAGACCTTTTCATGCTACTCGTATTTTTCAGACGTTTGCAAGCTCCTCGTATTTTTCAGACCTTTGCATGCTCCTCGTATTTTTCAGAACTTTTCACGCTCCTCGTGTTTTTCACAACTTCTCATGCTCCTCATATTGTTCACACCTTTTCATACTCCTCATATTATTCACAACTTTTTATGCTTCTGGTATTTTTCAGACCTTTTCATGCTCCTCCTATTTTTCAGAACTTTTCATTGTCCTTGTAAATCACAGCTTTTCATGCTCCTGGTATTTTTCACACCGTTTCATGCTCTTCATATTTTACACACCGTTTCATGCTCTTCATATTTTTCACACCGTTTCATGAACCTCATATTGTTCACAACTTTTCATGCTCTTCATAGTTTTCAAACCTTTACATGCTCTTCGTATGTTTCAGAATTTTTCATGCTCTTCATATTGTTCACAGCTTTTCATGCTCCTGGGATTTTTCACACCTTTTCATGCTCTTCATATTTTTCAGAACTTTTCAAGCTCTTCCTATTTTTCACAGCGTTTCATGCACTTCATATTTTTCACACCGTTTAATGCTCTTCATATTTATCACACCTTTTCATGCTCTTTGTATTTTTCACCTTTTCATGCTCTTTGTATTTTTCACATCTTTTCATGTTCCTCGTAATTTTTCACAACTTTTCTTGCACTTCGTAATTTTTCACACCTTTTCATGCTCTTCGTATTTTTCACAACTTTTCGTGCTTTTTGTATTATTCACACATTTTCATGCTCCTTGTATATTTTAGACCTTTTCATGCTCCTCGTATTATTCACACCTTTTCATGCTCCTCGTATATTTTACACCTTTTCATGCTACTCGTATTTTTCAGACCTTTGCAAGCTCCTCGTATTTTTCAGACCTTTTCACGCTCCTTGTGTTTTTCACAACTTCCCATGCTCCTCATATTGTTCACACCTTTTCATACTCCTCATATTATTCACAACTTTTTATGCTCCTGGTATTTTTCAGACCTTTTCATGCTCCTTGCATTTTTCACACCTTTTCATGCTCCTCCTATTTTTCAGAACTTTTCATTCTCCTCGTAAATCACAGCTTTTCATGCTCCTGGTATTTTTCAAACCTTTTCATGCTCTTCATATTTTACACACCGTTTCATGCTCTTCATATTTTTCACACCATTTCATGAACCTCATATTGTTCACAACTTTTCATGCTCTTCATAGTTTTCAGACCTTTACATGCTCTTCGTATTTTTCAGAATTTTTCTTGCTCTTCGTATTTTTCACAGCTTTTCATGCTCCTGGTATTTTTCACACCTTTTCATGCTCTTCATATACTTCAGAACTTTTCAAGCTCTTGATATTTTTCAGACCTTTTCAAGCTCTTCGTAGTTTTCACAACCTTTCATGCTCTGCACATTTTTCACACCATTTCAGGCTCTTCGTATGTTTCACACCTTTTCAAGCACTTCGTGTTTTTCACAACTTTTCTTGCTCTTCGTATTTTTCACACCTCTTCAGGCTCTTCGAAATTTTTCACACCTTTTCATATTTTTCACACCTTTTCATCCTCTTCTCATTTTTCCGTTTCATGCTCTTTGTATTTTTCAGACCTTTTCATGCTCCTCGTATTTTTCAGACCTTTGCATGCTCCTCGTATTTTTCTGAACTTTTCACGCTCCTCGTATTTTTCACAACTTCTCATCCTCCTCATATTGTTCACAACTTTCATACTCCTCATATTATTCACAACTTTTCATGCTCATTATATTTTTCACACCTTTTCAGCTCTTCATATTTTTCAGAAATTTTCATGCTCTTCATGCTCTTCGTATTTTCAGAACTTTTCATGCTCTTCATATTTTTCATACCTTTTCATGCTCTTGATATTTTTCAGAAGTTTTCATGTTCTTGATATTTTTCAGACCTTTTCATGCTCTTCAATTTTTCACAACTTTTCATGCCTTTCATATTTTTCAGACCTTTTCAATCTCTTGATATTTTTCAGACCTTTTCATGCTCCTCCTATTTTTCAGAACTTTTCATGCTCTTCGTATTTTTCCCACCTTTTCATGCTCTTTGTATTTTTCACACCTTTTCATGCTCTTCATATTTTTCACACCTTTTCATGCTCTTCATATTTTTTAGAGCTTTTCATGCTCTTCTTATTTTTCACACCATTTCATGCTCCTCATATTTTTCACATCTTTTCATGAGCTTCATATTGTCACACGGTTTCATGCTCCTCAGATTTTTCACAGCTTTTCATGCTCTTCATATTTTTCAGACATTTTCATGCTCCACATAATTTTCACACGTTTACATGCTCTTCATATTTTACACAACTTCTCATGCTCTTCTTATTTTTTAAACCTTTTCTTGCTCTTCTTATTTTTCACACCGTTTGATGCTCTTCATATATTTCACACCTTGTCATGCTTTTCAAATTTTTCACACCTTTTCACGCTCTTCGTATTTTTTAAACCTTTTCTTGCTCCTCATATTTTACACAACTTTTCATGCTCTTCATATTTTTCAGAACTTTTCATTCTCTTCATGCTCTTCGTATTTTCAGACCTATTCATGCTCCTCCTATTTTTCAGACCTTTTCATCCTCTTCGTATTTTTCACTCCTCTTCATGCTCCTCGTATTTTTCAGACCTTTTCATGCTCCACATATTTTTCACACGTTTACATGCTCTTCATATTTTACACAACTTCTCATGCTCTTCTTATTTTTTAAACCTTTTCTTGCTCTTCTTATTTTTCACACCGTTTGATGCTCTTCATATTTTTCACACCTTGTCATGCTTTTCAAATTTTTCACACCTTTTCATGCTCTTCGTATTTTTAAACCTTTTCTTGCTCTTCATATTTTACACAACTTTTCATGCTCTTCATATTTTTCAGAACTTTTCATTCTCTTCATATTTTCAGACCTATTCATGCTCCTCCTTTTTTTTAGACCGTTTCATGCTCTTCGTATTTTTCACTCCTCTTCATGCTCCTCGTATTTTTCAAACCTTTTCATGCTCCGCGTATTTTTCACATCTTTTCATGCTCTTCATATTTTACAGACCGTTTCATGCTCTTCATATTTTTCACACCATTTCATTAACCTCATATTATTCACAACTTTTCATGCTCTTCATATTTTACACACCGTTCAGGCTATTCGTATGTTTCACACCTTTAATGCACTTCGTATTTTTCACAACTTTTCATGCTCTTCGTATTTTTCACACCTTTTCAGGTTCTTCGAAATTTTCCACACCTTTTTATGCTCTTCATATTTTTCACACCTTTTCATCCTCTTCTCTTTTTTCACACCATTTCATGCTCTACTTATTTTTCACACCTTGTCATGCACTTCATATTTTTACATCTTTTCATGCTCTTCGTATTTGTCCCATGTTTTCAAGCTCTTCGTATATTTCAGACCTTTTCATGCTCTTCGTATTTTTCACACTTTTTCATGCTCCTCATATTTTTCACACCTTTTCATGCTCTTCGTATTTTTCACACCTTTTCATGCTCTTCCTGTTTTTCACTCCTTTTAATGCTCTTCATATTTTTCAGGCCTTTTCACGCTCTTGATATTTTTCACACCTTTACATGCTCTCTGTGTTTTTCACACCTTTTCTTGCTCTTTGTGTTTTTCACACGTTTTCATGCTCCTCATATTTTTCACACCATTTCATGCTCTTCATATTTTCACACTGTTTCATGCTAATCATATTTTTGACACCTTTTCATGCTCCTAATATTTTTCAGACCTTTTAATGCTCCTCGTGTTTTTCAGACGTATTCACGCTCCTCGTATTTTTCAGACATTCTGGCCCCTCGTATTTTTCAGACCTTTTCATGCTCCTCATATTTTCAGACCGTTTCATGCTCCTCATATTTTTCAAACCGTTTCATGCTCCTCATATTTATCACACCGTTTCGTGCTCCTTGTGTTTTACAGACATTTTCATGCTTCTCGTATTTTTCAGAACTTTTCATGCTCCTCGTGTTTTTCAGACATTAAGGCCCCTCGTATTTTTCAGACCTTTCCATGCTCATCGTATTTTTCATACCTTTTCATGATCCTCATATTTTTCACACCTTTTAATGCTCTTAATATTTTTCAGGCCGTTTCATGCTCCTCATATTTTTCACACCTTTTCATGCTCTTCATATTTTTCACACCGTTTCATGCTCTTTATATTTTCACACTGTTTCATGCTCCTCATATTTTTCAGATATTTTCATGCTCCTCGTATTTTCCAGACCTTTTCATGCTCCTCGTAATTTTCACAACTTTTCATGCTCCTTGTAGTTTTCAGACCTTTTCATGCTCCTCATATTTCTCACACCTTTCATGTTCTTCATATTTTTCACACCGTTTCATGCTCTTTATATTTTCACACTGTTTCATGCTCCTCATATTTTTGACACCTTTTCATGCTCCTCTTATTTTTCAGACCTTTTCATGCTAGTCGTATTTTTCAGACCTTTTCATGCTCCCCGTATTTTTCATACCTTTCTTGGTCCTCGTATTTTTCAGAACGATTCATGCTTCTCGTATTTTTCACACCTTTTCTTGTTCCTCGTATTTTTCAGACATTTTCATGCTCCTCGTATTTTTCAGACCTTTTTTTGCTCCTCGTATTTTCACACCTTTTCATGCTCCTTGTATTTTTCAGCCCGTTTCATGCTCCTCGTATTTTTCAGAACTTTTCATGCTCCTCTTATTTTACAGAGCTTTTCATGCTCCTCTTATTTTTCAGAATTTTTCGTGCTCCTCATATTTTCAGACCTTTTCGTGCTCCTCGAATTTTTCACACCTTTTCTTGCTCCTCGTATTTTTCACACCTTTTCATGCTCCTCATGTTTTCCACACCTTTCATGCTCTTCATATTTTTCACAGCGTTTCATGCTCTTCATATTTTCACACCGTTTCATCCTCCTCATATTTTTGAGACGTTTTCATGCTCCTCATGTTTTTCACACATTTTCATGCTCCTCGTATTTTCCAGACCTTTTCATGCTCCTCGTATTTTTCAGACCTTTTCTTGCTCCTCATATTTTTCAGACCTTTTCATGCTCCTCGTATTTTTCAGACCTTTTCATGCTCCTCGTATTTTTCAGACCATTTCATGCTCCTCATATTTTTCAGACCTTTTCATTCTCCTAGTATTTTTCCGATCTTTTCATGCTCCTTGTACTTTTCAAACCTTTTCATGCTCCTCATATTTCTCACACCTTTCATGCTCTTCATATTTTTCACACGGTTTCATGCTCATGATATTTTCACACCGTTTCATGCTCCTCATATTTTTGATAACTTTTCATGCTCCTCGTATTTTTCACACCTTTTCATGCTCTTCCTGTTTTTCACACCTTTTCATGCTCTTCGTGTTTTTCACTCCTTTTAATGCTCTTCATATTTTTCAGGCTTTTTCACGCTCTTGATATTTTACACACCTTTTCATGCTCTCCGTGTTTTTCACACCTTTTCTTGCTCTTCGTGTTTTCCACACCTTTTCATCCTCCTGATATTTCTTCACAGCACTTCATGCTCTTCATATTTTCACAGCATTTCATGCTAGTCATATTTTTGACACCTTTTTATGCTCCTCATATTTTTCAGACCTTTTCATGCTCCTCGTATTTTTCAGACCTTTTCACGCTCCTCGTATTTTTCAGACATTCAGGCCCCTCATATTTTTCAGACATTTTCATGCTCCTTGTGTTTTTCAGACCTTTTCATGCTCCTCGTATTTTTAACACATTTTCATATTCCTCCGATTTTTCACACCTTTTCACGCTCCTCGTATTTTTCAGACATTAAGGCCCCTCGTATTTTTCAGACCTTTTCATGCTCCTCATATTTTTCACACCTTTTCATGCTCCTCATATTGTTCACAACTGTTCATGCTCTTCATATTTTTCACATCTTTTCATGCTTTTCATATTTTTCATACCTTTTCATGCTCCTCTTATTTTTCAGACCTTTTCATGCTCCCTGTATTTTCATACCTTTCATGGTCCTCGTATTTTTCAGACCGTTTCATGCTTCTCGAATTTTTCACACCTTTTCATGCTCTTCCTGTTTTTCACACCTTTTCATGCTCTTCATGTTTTTCACTCCTTTTCTGGCTCTTCGTGTTTCCACACCTTTTCCTGCTCCTCATATTTCTTCACACCATTTCATGCTCTTCATATTTTCACAGCATTTCATGCTATCCATATTTTTGACACCTTTTCATGCTCCTCATATTTTTCAGACCTTTTCATGCTCCTCGTATTTTTCAGACCTTTTTTTGCTCCTCGTATTTTTACACCTTTTCATGCTCCTCGTATTTTTCAGACCTTTTCATGCTCCTCGTATTTTACAGAGCTTTTCATGCTCCTCGTATTTTTCAGAACTTTTCGTGCTCCTCGTATTTTCAGACCTTTTCGTGCTCCTCGAATTTTTCACACCTTTTCATGCTCCTCATGTTTTCCACACCTTTCATGCTCTTCATATTTTTCACAGCGTTTCATGCTCTTCATATTTTCACACCGTTTCATCCTCCTCATATTTTTGAGACGTTTTCATGCTCCTCATGTTTTTCACACATTTTCATGCTCCTCGTATTTTCCATAATTTTTCATGCTCCTCGTATTTTTCAGACCTTTTCATGTTCCTCGTATTTTTGACATCTTTTCATGCTCCTCGTAATTTTCAGACCTATTCATGCTCCTCCTATTTTTCAGACCTTTTCATTCTCCTAGTATATTTCCGATCTTTTCATGCTCCTTGTACTTTTCAGACCTTTTCATTCTCCTCATATTTCTCACACCTTTCATGGTCTTCATATTTTTCACACAGTTTCATGCTCATGATATTTTCACACCGTTTCATGCTCCTCATATTTTTGATAACTTTTCATGCTCCTCTTATTTTTCACACCTTTTCATGCTCCTCATATTTTTCAAACCTTTTCATGCTCCCTGTATCTTTCATACCTTTCATGGTCCTCGTATTTTTCAGACCGTTTCATGCTTCTCGTATTATTCACACCTTTTCATGCTCTTCCTGTTTTTCACACCTTTTCATGCTCTTCGTGTTTTTCACTCCTTTTCTTGCTCTTCGTGTTTTCCACACCTTTTCATGCTCCTCATATTTCTTCACACCATTTCATGCTCTTCATATTTTCACAGCATTTCATGCTAGTCATATTTTTGACACCTTTTCATGCTCCTCATATTTTTCAGACCTTTTCATGCTCCTCGTGTTTTTCAGACTTTTTCATGCTCCCTGTATTTTTCATACCTTTCATGCTCCTCGTATTTTTCAGACCTTTTCATGCTCCCTGTATTTTTCATACCTTTCATGCTCCTCGTATTTTTCAGACCTTTTCATGCTCCCTGTATTTTTCATACCTTTCATGGTCTTCGTATTTTTCAGACCTTTTCATGCTCCTCGTGTTTTTCAGACCTTTTCACGCTCCTCGTATTTTTCAGACATTTAGGCACCTCGTATTTTTCAGACATTTTCATGCTCCTCGTATTTTCCAGACCTTTTCATGCTTCTCGTACTTTTCACAACTTTTCATGCTCCTTGTAGTTTTCAGACCTTTTCAAGCTCCTCATATTTCTCACACCTTTCATGCTCTTCATATTTTTCACACCGTTTCATGCTCTTTATATTTTCACACCGTTTCATGCTCCTCATATTTTTGATAACTTTTCATGCTCCTCTTATTTTTCACACCTTTTCATGCTCCTCATATTTTTCAAACCTTTTCATGCTCCCTGTATCTTTCATACCTTTCATGGTCCTCGTATTTTTCAGACCGTTTCATGCTTCTCGTATTATTCACACCTTTTCATGCTCTTCCTGTTTTTCACACCTTTTCATGCTCTTCGTGTTTTTCACTCCTTTTCTTGCTCTTCGTGTTTTCCACACCTTTTCATGCTCCTCATATTTCTTCACACCATTTCATGCTCTTCATATTTTCACAGCATTTCATGCTAGTCATATTTTTGACACCTTTTCATGCTCCTCATATTTTTCAGACCTTTTCATGCTCCTCGTGTTTTTCAGACTTTTTCATGCTCCCTGTATTTTTCATACCTTTCATGCTCCTCGTATTTTTCAGACCTTTTCATGCTCCCTGTATTTTTCATACCTTTCATGCTCCTCGTATTTTTCAGACCTTTTCATGCTCCCTGTATTTTTCATACCTTTCATGGTCTTCGTATTTTTCAGACCTTTTCATGCTCCTCGTGTTTTTCAGACCTTTTCACGCTCCTCGTATTTTTCAGACATTTAGGCACCTCGTATTTTTCAGACATTTTCATGCTCCTCGTATTTTCCAGACCTTTTCATGCTTCTCGTACTTTTCACAACTTTTCATGCTCCTTGTAGTTTTCAGACCTTTTCAAGCTCCTCATATTTCTCACACCTTTCATGCTCTTCATATTTTTCACACCGTTTCATGCTCTTTATATTTTCACACCGTTTCATGCTCCTCATATTTTTGATACCTTTTCATACTCCTCTTATTTTTCAGACCTTTTCATGCTCCTTGTATTTTTCAGACCTTTTCATGCTCCCCGTATTTTTCATACCTTTCATGGTCCTCGTATTTTTCAGAACAATTCATGCTTCTCATATTTTTCAGACCTTTTCATGCTCCTCGTATTTTTCAGACCTTTTTTTGCTCCTCGTATTTTTACACCTTTTCATGCTCCTTGTATTTTTCAGCCCGTTTCATGCTCCTCGTATTTTTCAGACCTTTTCATGCTCCTCGTATTTTACAGAGCTTTTCATGCTCCTCTTATTTTTCAGAACTTTTCGTGCTCCTCGTATTTTCAGACCTTTTCATGCTCCTCGAATTTTTCACACCTTTTCTTGCTCCTCGTATTTTTCACACCTTTTCATGCTCCTCATGTTTTCCACACCTTTCATGCTCTTCATATTTTTCACAGCGTTTCATGCTCTTCATATTTTCACACCGTTTCATCCTCCTCATATTTTTGAGACGTTTTCATGCTCCTCATGTTTTTCACACATTTTCATGCTCCTCGTATTTTCCAGACCTTTTCATGCTCCTCGTATTTTCCAGACCTATTCATGCTCCCCGTATTTTTCAGACCTTTTCATTTTCCTCGTATTTTTGACATCTTTTCATGCTTCTCGTAATTTTCAGACCATTTCATGCTCCTCATATTTTTCAGACCTTTTCATTCTCCTAGTATTTTTCTGATCTTTTCCTGCTCCTTGTACTTTTCAGACCTTTTCATGCTCCTCATATTTCTCACACCTTTCATGCTCTTCATATTTTTCACACGGTTTCATGCTCATGATATTTTCACACCGTTTCATGCTCCTCATATTTTTGATAACATTTCATGCTCCTCTTATTTTTCACACCTTTTCATGCTTCCCGTATTTTCCAGACCTTTTCATGCTCCTCGTATTTTTCAGACATTTACATGCTCCTCGTGTTTTTCAGACCTTTTCATGCTCCTCGTATTTTTCACACATTTTCATATTCCTCCTATTTTTCACACCTTTTCATGCTCCTTGTATTTTTCAGACATTAAGGCCCCTTGTACTTTTCACACCTTTTCATGCTCCTTGTATTTTTCACACCTTTTCATGCTTCTCATATTGTTCACACCTTTTCTTGCTCTTCATATTTTTCACATCTTTTAATGCTCCTCATATTTTTCATACCTTTTCATGCTCCTCGTATTTTTCAGACCTTTTCATGCTCCCTGTATTTTTCATACCTTTCATGGTCCTCGTATTTTTCAGACTGTTTCATGCTTCTCATATTTTTCACACCTTTTCATGCTCTTCCTGTTTTTCACACCTTTTCTTGCCCTTCGTGTTTTTCACTCCTTTTAATGCTCTTCATATTTTTCAGGACTTTTCACGCTCTTGATATTTTTCTCACCTTTTCATGCTCTCCGTGTTTTTCACACCTTTTCTTGCTCTTCGTGTTTTCCACACCTTTTCCTGCTCCTCATATTTCTTCACACCATTTCATGCTCTTCATATTTTCACAGCATTTCATGCTATCCATATTTTTGACACCTTTTCATGCTCCTCATATTTTTCAGACCTTTTCATGCTCCTCGTGTTTTTCAGACCTTTTCACGCTCCTCATATTTTTCAGACATTCAGGCCCCTCGTATTTTTCAGACATTTTCATGCTCCTCGCGTTTTTCAGACCTTTTCACGCTCCTCGTATTTTTCAGACATTCAGGCCCCTCGTATTTTTCAGAACTTTTCATGGTCCTCGTATTTTTCAGACCTTTTCATGCTCCTCGTATTTTTCACACATTTTCATATTCCTCGTATTTTTCACACCTTTTCACGCTCCTCGTATTTGTCAGACATTAAGGCCCCTCGTATTTTTCAGACCTTTTCATGCTCCTCGTATTTTTCACACCTTTTCATGCTCCTCATATTGTTCACAACTTTTCATGCTCTTCATATTTTTCACATCTTTTCATGCTCCTCATATTTTTCACACCTTTTCATGCTCCTCGTATTTTTCACAACTTTTCATGCTCATCGTATTTTTCATACCTTTTCATGATCCTCATATTTTTCACACCTTTTAATGCTCTTCATATTTTTCAGGCCGTTTCATGCTCCTCATATTTTTCACACCTTTTCATGCTCTTCATATTTTTCACACCGTTTCATGCTCTTCATGTTTCCATACTGTTTCATGCTCCTCATATTTTTCAGATATTTTCATGCTCCTCGTATTTTCCAGACCTTTTCATGCTCCTCGTACTTTTCACAACTTTTCATGCTCCTTGTAGTTTTCAGACCTTTTCATGCTCCTCATATTTCTCACACCTTTCATGCTCTTCATATTTTTCACACCGTTTCATGCTCTTTATATTTTCACACCGTTTCATGCTCCTCATATTTTTGATACCTTTTCATACTCCTCTTATTTTTCAGACCTTTTCATGCTCCTCGTATTTTTCACACCTTTTTAAGCTCTTCATATTTTTTACACCTTTTCAGGCTCTTCATGTTTTTGAACACCGCTTCATGCTCCTCCTATTTTCCAGATAGTTTCATGCTCCTCATGTTTTTTACTTGTTTTGAACCTATTCATATTTTTAACACCTTTTCATGCTCTTCATGGTTTTCAACACCGTTTCATGCTCCTCCTATTTTCCAGACGGTTTCACGCTCCTCATATTTTTTAAAACCTTTTGAGGCTCTTCATATATTTCCCACCTTTTCAGGCTCTTCATGTTTTTCAACACTACTTCATGCTCCTCCTATTTTTCAGACCGTTTCATGCTCCTCATATTTTTGACACCTTTTGAAGCTCTTCATATTTTTCATACTTTTTCAGGCTCTTCATGTGTTCAAAACCACTTCATGCTACTCCAATTTTCAGACCGTTTCATGCTCCTCATATTTTTCACACCTTATGAAGCTCTTCATATTTTTCACACCTTTTCATGCTCTTCATGTTTTCAACTCCGTTTCATGCTCCTCCTATTTTTCACGCCGTTTCATGCTCCTCATATTTTTGACACCTTTTGAAGCTCTTCATATTTTTCACAACTTTTCATGCTCTTCATGTTTTTCAACACCGTTTCATGCTCCTCCTATTTTTCAGAGTGTTTCATGCTCCTCATATTTTTGACACTTTTTGAAGCTCTTCATATTTTTCACACCTTTTCATGCTCTTCATATTTTGAACACCATTTCATGCTCCTCCTATTTTTCAGACCGTTTCATGCTCCTCCTATTTTTCAGACCGTTTCATGCTCCTCATATTTTAGACACGTTTTGTAGCTTTTCATATTTTTCAAAACTTTTCAGGCTCTTCATGTTTTTTATCACCGTGTCATGCTCCACCTATTTTTCAGACCGTTTCATGCTCCTCATAAATTTGACACCTTTTGAAGCTCTTCCTATTTTTCACACCTTTTCAGGCTCTTCATGTTTTTGAACACCATTTCATGCCTCTCTTATTTTTGACACCTTTTGAAGCTCTTCATATTTTTCACACCTTTTGAAGCACTTCATATTTTTCAAACCGTTTCAGGATCTTCATATTTTTGAACGCCGTTCATGCTCCTCCTATCTTTCAGACCGGTTCATGCTCCTCATATTTTTTACGTTTTTGAAGCTCTTCATATTTTTCACACCTTTTCAGGTTCTTCATGTTTTTGAACACCGCTTCATGCTCCTCCTATTTTTCAGTCAGTTTCATGCTCCTCATATTTTTCACACCTTTTTAAGCTCCTCATATTTTTCACACCTTTTTAAGCTCTTCATATTTTTTACACCTTTTCAGGCTCTTCATGTTTTTGAACACCACTTCATGCTCCTCCTATTTTTCAGACTGTTTCATGCTCCTAATTTTTTTACTCGTTTTGAAGCTATTCATATTTTTCACACATATTCAGGCTCTTCATGTTTTTCAATACAGTTTCATGCTCCTCCTGTTTTCCAAACTGTTTCATGCTCCTCGTATTTTACAGACTGTTTCATGCTCCTCATATTTTTGAAAACCTTTTGAAGCTCTTCATATTTTTAACACCTTTTCAGGCTCTTCATGTTTTTCAACACCGCTTCATGCTCCTCCAATTTATCAGACCGTTTCATCCTCCTAATTTTTTTGACACGCTTTGTAGCTTTTCATATTTTTCAAACCTTTTCATGCTCTTCATGTTTTTGAACACCGTTCATGCTCCTCCTATTTTTCAGAAGGTTTAATGCTCCTCATATTTTTGACACCTTTTGAAGCTCTTCATATTTTTCACAACTTTTCAGGTTCTTCATGATTTTGAACACCGCTTCATGCTCCTCCTATTTTTCAGACAGTTTCATGCTCCTCATATTTTTCACACATTTTAAGCTCTTCATATTTTTTACACCTTTTCAAGCTCTTTAAGTTTTTAAACACCACTTCATCTTCCTCCTATTTTGCAGAGAGTTTCATGCTCCTCATGTTTTTTACTAGTTTTGAAGCGATTCATATTTTTCACACCTTTTCAGGCTCTTCATGTTTTTCAACAGCATTTCATGCTCCTCCTATTTTCCAGACCATTTCACGCTCCTCATATTTTTGAAAACCTTTTGAAGCTCTTCATATTTTTCCCACCTTTTCAGGCTCTTCATGTTTTTCAACACTACTTCATCCTCCTCCTATTTTGCAGAGAGTTTCATGCTGTTCATGTTTTTTACTAGTTTTGAAGCTCTTCATATTTTTCCCACCTTTTCAGGCTCTTCTTGTTTTTCAACACTACTTCATGCTCCTCCTATTTTTCAGCCCGTTTCATGCTCCTCATATTTTTAACACCTTTTGAAGCTCTTCATATTTTTCACACCTTTTGAGGCTCTTGATGTTTTTCAACACCGCTTCATTCTCCTCTTATTTTACATACCGTTTCATGCTCCTCATATGTTTGACTCCTTTTGAAGTTCTTCATATATTTCACACCATTTCAGGCTCTTCATGTTTTTCAACACCACTTCATGCTCCTCCTATTTTTCAGACTGTTTCATGCACATCTATTATTGACACCTTTTGAAGCTCTTCATATTTTTCACTCCTTTTCAGGCTCTTCATGTTTTTAACACCGGTTCATGCTCCTCCTATTTTTCAGACCGTTTCATGCTCCTCATATTTTTGACACCTTTTGAAGCTCTTCTTATTTTTCACACCTTTTCACGCTCTTCATGTTTTTGAACACCGCTTCATGCTCCTCTTATTTTTCAGACCGTTTCTTGCTCCTCATATTTTTGACAGCTTTTGAAGCTCTTTTTATTTTTCACACTTTTAATGCTCTTCATGTTTTTCAACACCGTTTCATGCTCGTCCTATTTTTCAGACCGTTTCATGTTCCTCATATTTTTGACACCTTTTGAAGCTCTTTAGGTTATTCACAATTTTCATGCTCTTCATGTTTTTCAACAACGTTTCATGCTCCTCCTATTTTTCATACCGTTTCTTGCTCCTCATATTTTTGACACCTTTTGAAGCTCTTTATATTTCTCACACTTTTAATGCTCTTCAGGTTTTTCAACACAGTTTCATGCTTCTCCTTTTTTTCAGACTGTTTCATGCTCCTCATAATTTTGACACCTTTTGAATCTCTTCATATTTTTCACACCTTTTCAGACTCTTCATGTTTTTGAACACCGCTTCATGCTCCTCCAATTTTTCAGACCGTTCCATGCTCCTCATGTTTTTCACACCTTTTGAAGCTCCTCATATATTTCACACCTTTTGAAGCTCTTCATGTTTTTCACAACTTTTAAATATCTTCATATGTTTCACACCTTTTCAGGCTCTTCATGTTTTTCAACACCACTTCATACTCGTCCTATTTTTCTGACCGTTTCTTTCTCCTCTCATTTTTGACACATTTTGAAGCTCTTCATATTTTTCACACCTTTTCAGGCTCTTCATGTTTTTCAACACCGCTTCATGCTCCTCCTATTTTTCAGTCCATTTCATGTTCCTCATATTTTTGACACCTTTTGAAGCTCTTCATGTTTTTCACATCTTTTCAGGCTCTTCATGGTTTTGTACTCCGCTTAATGCTCCTCCTATTTTTCAGACCATTTCATGCTTCTCATATTTTTGACACCTTTGAAGCTCTTCATATTATTCACAGCTTTTCAGGCTCTTCCACTTTTTGAACACCGTTTCATACTCCTCCCATTATTCAGACAGATTCATGCTCCTCATATTTTTTACACCTTTTGACGCTCTTCATATTTTTCACACGTTTTAAGGGTCTTCATGTTTTTAAACACCGCTTCATGCTCCTCCTATTTTTCAGACCGTTTCATGCTCGTCTCATTTTTGACACATTTGAAGCTATTCATATTTTTCACACATTTTGAAGCTCTTCATATTTTTCACAACCTTTTGAAGCTCTTCATATTTTTCACACCTTTTCAGGCTCGTCATGTTTTTCAACACCACTTCATGCTCCTCCTATTTTTCAGACCGTTTCATGCTCCTCATATTTTTTACACCTTTTGACGCTCTTCATATTTTTCACACGTTTTCAGGGTCTTCATATTTTCCAACAATGCTTCATGCTCCTCATATTTTTCTGACCGTTTCATGCTCCTCATATTTTTGACATCTTTTGAAGCTCTTCATATTTTTCACACCTTTTCAGGCTCTTCATATTTTTCAACACTGCTTCATGCTCCTCCTATTTTTCAGACCATTTCATGCTCCTCATAATTTTGACACCTTTTGAAGCTCTTCATATTTTTAACACATTTTCAGGCTCTTCATGTTTTTCAACATCGCTCTATGCTCCTCCTGTTTTTCAAACCGTTTCATGCTCCTCATTATTTGGACACCGTTGAAGCTCTTCATATATCTCACACATTTTCAGGCTCTTCATGATTCTGAACACCGCATCATGCTCCTTGTATATTTCAGACCGTTTCATGCTCCTCATATTTTGGACACCGTTTCAAGCTCTTCATATATTTCACACATTTTCAGGCTCTTCATGATTCTGAACACCGCATCATGCTCCTGGTATTTTTCATACCGTTTAATGCTCCTCATATTTTTGACACCTTTTGAACCTCTTCATATTTTTCACACCTTTTCAGGTTCTTCATGTTTTTCAGGACCGTTTCATGTTCCTCCTATTGTTCAGACCATTTCATACTCCTCATATTTCTGACACCGTTTGAAGCTCTTCATATTTTTACACCTTTTGAGCTCTTCCTATTTTTCACACGTTTTCGGGCTCTTCATGTTTTTCAACACTGCTTCATGCTCCTCCTATTTTCACAACGTTTCAAGCTACTCTTAATTTTCACACCTTTTGAAGCTCCTCACATATTTCACACCTTTTCAGTCTTTTCATGTTTTTCAACACCGCTTCATGTTCCTCCTATTTTTCAGACCGTTTCATACTCCTCATATTTCTGACACCGTTTGAAGCTCTTCATATTTTTACACCTTTTGAGCTCTTCCTATTTTTCACACGTTTTCGGGCTCTTCATGTGTTTCAACACTGCTTCATGCTCCTCCTATTTCACAACGTTTCAAGCTACTCTTAATATTCACACCTTTTGAAGCTCCTCATATTTTTCACACCTTTTCAGGCTTTTCATGTTTTTCAACAACGCTTCATGCTCCTCCTATTTTTCAGACCGTTTCATGCTCTTCATATTATTGACTCCTTTTGAAGCTCTTCATATATTTCACACCTTTTCAGACTCTTCATGTTTTTCAACACCACTTCATGCTCCTCCTATTTTTCAGACCGTTTCATGCTCCTCTCATTTTTGACACGATTTGAAGCTCTTCATATTTTTCACACTTTTTGAAGCTCTTCATACTTTGCACAAGTTTTCAGGCTTTTCATGTTTTTCAACACCGCTTCATGATCTTACTATTTTACAGAACGTTTCATGCTCCTCATATTTTTGACACCTTTTGAAGCTCTTCATAATTTTAACACATTTTCAGGCTCTTCATGTTTTTCAACATCGCTCTATGCTCCTCCTGTTTTTCAGACCGTTTCATGCTCCTCATATTTTTGACACCTTTTGAAGCTCTTCATATTTTTCACACCTTTTCAGTCTTTTCATGTTTTTCAACACCGCTTCATGCTCCTACTATTTTTCAGACCGTTTCATTCTCATTATATTATTGACAAGTTTTGAAGCTCTTCATATTTTTAACACTTTTTCAGGCTCTTCATGTTTTTGAAGAGCGTTTCATGCTCCTCCTAATCTTCAGAGCTTTTCATGCTCCTCATATTTTTGACACCTTTTGAAGCTCTTCATATATTTCACACCTTTTCAGGCTGTTTATGTTTTTTAACACCGCTTCATGCTGCTCCTATTTTTCAGACCGTTTCATGCTCCTCATATATTTGACACGTTTTGAAGTACTTCATATATTTCACAACTTTTCAGGCTCTTCTTTTTTTCAACACCGATTCTTGCTCCTCCTATTTTTCAGACCGTTTCATTTTCCTCATATTTTTGACAACTTTTGAAGCGCTTCCTGTTTTTCACACCTTTTCAGGCTCTTCACTTTTCAACACCGCTTCCTGCTCCTCCTATTTTTCAGACCGTATCATGCTCCTCATACTTTTGAAAACTTTTGAAGCTCTTCATATATTTCACACCTTTTCAGGCTCTTCATGTTTTGCAACACCGTTTCATGCTCCTCCTATTTTTCAGACCGTTTCATGCTCCTCCTATTTTTCAGACAGTTTCATGCTCCTCATATATTTGACTCCTTTTGAAGCTCTTCATATTATTCACACCTTTTCAGGCTCTTCATGTTTTTCAACACCACTTCATGCTCCTCCTATTTTTCAGTTTCATGCTCCTCCTATTTTTGACACCTTTTGAACCTCTTCATATATTTCACACCTTTTCAGGCTCTTCATGTTTTTCAACACCGCTTCATGCTCCTCCTATTTTTCATACCGTTTCATGCTCCTTATATTTTTGACTTCTTCTGAAGCTGTTCATATATTTCACTCCTTTTTAGGCTCTTCGTGTTTTTCAGCACCGTTTCATGCTCCTCCTATTTTTCAGAACGCTTCATGCTCCTCATATTTTTGACACATTTTGTAGCTCTTCATATATTTCACACCTTTTCAGGCTCTTCATATTTTTCAACACCGCTTCATGCTCTTCCTATTTTTAAGACAGTTTCATGCGCCTCATAATTTTGTAACCTTTTGAAGCTCTTTATATTTTTCACACATTTTCAGGCTTTTCATGTTTTTCCACACCGTTTCAGGCTGCTCCTATTATTCAGACCGTTTCATGCTCCTTATATATTTGACACCTTTTGAAGCTCTTCATATTTTTCACTCCTTTTTAGGCTCTTCGTTATTTGCAACACCGTTTCATGCTCCTCCTATTTTTCAGAACACTTCATGCTCCTCATATTTTTGACACCTTTTGAAGCTCTTCATATTTTTCACACCATTTCAGGCTCTTCATGATTCTGAACACCGCATCATGCTCCTGGTATTTTTCATACCGTTTCATGCTCCTCATATTTTTGACACCTTTTGAACCTCTTCATATTTTTCACACCTTTTCAGGCTCTTCATGTTTTTCAACACCGTTTCATGCTCCTCCTATTGTTCAGACCGTTTCATACTCCTCATATTTCTGACACCGTTTGAAGCTCTTCATATTTTTACACCTTTTGAGCTCTTCCTATTTTTCACACCTTTTCGGGCTCTTCATGTTTTTCAACACGGATTCATGCTCCTCCTATTTTCACACCTTTTCATGCTACTCTTAATTTTAACACCTTTTGAAGCTCCTCATATTTTTCACACCTTTTCAGGCTTTTCATGTTTTTCAACACCGCTTCATGTTCCTCCTATTTTTCAGAACTTTTCATGCTCCTCATATTTTTGACACGTTTTGAAGCTCTTCATATTTTTCACATCTTTCCAGGCACTTCATGTTTTTGAACACCTTTTCAGGCTTCTCATGTTTTTCGACACCGCTGCATGCTCCTCCTATTTTTCAGACCGTTTCATGCTCTTCATATTTTTGACACCTTTTGAAACTCTTCATAAATTTCACACCTTTTCAGGCTCTTCATGTTTTTGAACACCGTGTCATGCTCCTCATATTTTTCTGACCGTTTCATGCTCCTCATATTTTTGACACCTTTTGAAGCTCTTCATATTTTTCACACCTTTTCAGGCTCTTCATATTTTTCAACACCGCTTCATGCTCCTCCTATTTTTCAGACCATTTCATGCTCCTCATAATTTTGACACCTTTTGAAGCTCTTCATATTTTTAACACATTTTCAGGCTCTTCATGTTTTTCAACATCGCTCTATGCTCCTCCTGTTTTTCAAACGGTTTCATGCTCCTCATTATTTGAACACCGTTTGAAACTCTTCATATATCTCACACATTTTCAGGCTCTTCATGATTCTGAACACCGCATCATGCTCCTTGTATTTTTCAGACCGTTTCATGCTCCTCATATTTTGGACACCGTTTCAAGCTCTTCATATATTTCACACATTTTCAGGCTCTTCATGATTCTGAACACCGCATCATGCTCCTGGTATTTTTCATACCGTTTAATGCTCCTCATATTTTTGACACCTTTTGAACCTCTTCATATTTTTCACACCTTTTCAGGCTCTTCATGTTTTTCAACACCGTTTCATGTTCCTCCTATTGTTCAGACCATTTCATACTCCTCATATTTCTGACACCGTTTGAAGCTCTTCATATTTTTACACCTTTTGAGCTCTTCCTATTTTTCACACGTTTTCGGGCTCTTCATGTTTTTCAACACTGCTTCATGCTCCTCCTATTTTCACAACGTTTCAAGCTACTCTTAATTTTCACACCTTTTGAAGCTCCTCATATTTTTCACACCTTTTCAGGCTCTTCATGTTTTTCAACACCGTTTCATGTTCCTCCTATTGTTCAGACCATTTCATACTCCTCATAATTCTGACACCGTTTGAAGCTCTTCATATTTTTACACCTTTTGAGCTCTTCCTATTTTTCACACGTTTTCGGGCTCTTCATGTTTTTCAACACTGCTTCATGCTCCTCCTATTTTCACAACGTTTCAAGCTACTATTAATTTTCACACCTTTTGAAGCTCCTCATATTTTTCACACCTTTTCAGTCTTTTTATGTTTTTCAACACCGCTTCATGTTCCTCCTATTGTTCAGACCGTTTCATACTCCTCATATTTCTGACACCGTTTGAAGCTCTTCATATTTTTACACCTTTTGAGCTCTTCCTATTTTTCACACGTTTTCGGGCTCTTCATGTTTTTCAACAGTGCTTCATGCTCCTCCTATTTTCACAACGTTTCAAGCTACTCTTAATTTTCACACCTTTTGAAGCTCCTCATATTTTTCACACCTTTTCAGTCTTTTCATGTTTTTCAACACCGCCTCATGTTCCTCCTATTTTTCAGACCGTTTCATACTCCTCATATTTCTGACACCGTTTGAAGCTCTTCATATTTTTACACCTTTTGAGCTCTTCCTATTTTTCACACGTTTCGGGCTCTTCATGTTTTTCAACACTGCTTCATGCTCCTCCTATTTTCACAACGTTTCAAGCTACTCTTAATTTTCACACCTTTTGAAGCTCCTCATATTTTTCACACCTTTTCAGGCTTTTCATGTTTTTCAACAACGCTTCATGCTCCTCCTATTTTTCAGACCGTTTCATGCTCTTCATATTATTGACTGCTTTTGAAGCTCTTCATATATTTCACACCTTTTCAGACTCTTCATGTTTTTCAACACCACTTCATGCTCCTCCTATTTTTCAGACCGTTTCATGCTCCTCTCATTTTTGACACGATTTGAAGCTCTTCATATTTTTCACATTTTTGAAGCTCTTCATATTTTGCACAAGTTTTCAGGCTTTTCATGTTTTTCAACACCGCTTCATGATCTTCCTATTTTACAGACCGTTTCATGCTCCTCATATTTTTGACACCTTTTGAAGCTCTTCATAATTTTAACACATTTTCAGGCTCTTCATGTTTTTCAACATCGCTCTATGCTCCTCCTGTTTTTCAAACCGTTTCATGCTCCTCATATTTTGGACACCGTTTGAAGCTCTTCATATATTTCACACATTTTCAGGCTCTTCATGATTCTGAACACCGCATCATGCTCCTTGTATTTTTCATACCGTTTCATGCTCCTCATATTTTTGACACCTTTTGAACCTCTTCATATTTTTCACATCTTTTCAGGCTCTTCATGTTTTTCAACACCGTTTCATGCTCCTCCTATTGTTCAGACCGTTTCATACTCCTCATATTTCTGACACCGTTTGAAGCTCCTCTTATTTTTACACCTTTTGAGCTCTTCCTATTTTTCACACCTTTTCGGGCTTTTCATGTTTTTCAACACCGCTTCATGTTCCTCCTATTTTTCAGACCGTTTCATGCTCCTCATATTTTTGACACGTTTTGAAGCTCTTCATATTTTTCACATCTTTCCAGGCTCTTCATGTTTTTGAACACCTTTTCAGGCTTCTCATGTTTTTCGACACCGCTGCATGCTCCTCCTATTTTTCAGACCGTTTCATGCTCTTCATATTTTTGACACCTTTTGAAACTCTTCATAAATTTCACACCTTTTCAGGCTCTTCATGTTTTTCAACACCGCTTCATGCTCCTCCTATTTTTCAGACCATTTCATGCTCCTCATAATTTTGACACCTTTTGAAGCTCTTCATATTTTTAACACATTTTCAGGCTCTTCATGTTTTTCAACATCGCTCTATGCTCCTCCTGTTTTTCAAACCGTTTCATGCTCCTCATTATTTGGACATCGTTTGAAGCTCTTCATATATCTCACACATTTTCAGGCTCTTCATGATTCTGAACACCGCATCATGCTCCTTGTATTTTTCAGACCGTTTCATGCTCCTCATATTTTGGACACCGTTTCAAGCTCTTCATATATTTCACACATTTTCAGGCTCTTCATGATTCTGAACACCGCATCATGCTCCTGGTATTTTTCATACCGTTTAATGCTCCTCATATTTTTGACACCTTTTGAACCTCTTCATATTTTTCACACCTTTTCAGGCTCTTCATGTTTTTCAACACCGTTTCATGTTCCTCCTATTGTTCAGACCATTTCATACTCCTCATATTTCTGACACCGTTTGAAGCTCTTCATATTTTTACACCTTTTGAGCTCTTCCTATTTTTCACACCTTTTCGGGCTCTTCATGTTTTTCAACACTGTTTCATGCTCCTCCTATTTTCACACCTTTTCATGCTACTCTTAATTTTCACACCTTTTGAAGCTCCTCATATTTTTCACACCTTTTCAGGCTTTTCATGTTTTTCAACACCGCTTCATGTTCCTCCTATTTTTCAGACCGTTTCATGCTCCTCATATTTTTGACACGTTTTGAAGCTCTTCATATTTTTCACATCTTTCCAGCACTTCATGTTTTTGAACACCTTTTCAGGCTTCTCATATTTTTCGACACCGCTGCATGCTCCTCATATTTTTCTGACCGTTTCATGCTCCTCATATTTTTGACACCTTTTGAATCTCTTCATATTTTTCACACCTTTTCAGGCTCTTCATATTTTTCAACACCGCTTCATGCTCCTCCTATTTTTCAGACCATTTATTGCTCCTCATAATTTTGACACCTGTTGAAGCTCTTCATATTTTTAACATATTTTCAGGCTCTTCATGTTTTTCAACATCGCTCTATGCTCCTCCTGTTTTTCAAACCGTTTCATGCTCCTCATTATTTGGACACCATTTGAAGCTCTTCATATATCTCACACATTTTCAGGCTCTTCATGATTCTGAACACCGCATCATGCTCCTTGTATTTTTCAGACCGTTTCATGCTCCTCATATTTTGGACACCGTTTCAAGCTCTTCATATATTTCACACATTTTCAGGCTCTTCATGATTCTGAACACCGCATCATGCTCCTGGTATTTTTCATACCGTTTAATGCTCCTCATATTTTTGACACCTTTTGAACCTCTTCATATTTTTCACACCTTTTCAGGCTCTTCATGTTTTTCAACACGGTTTCATGTTCCTCCTATTGTTCAGACCATTTCATACTCCTCATATTTCTGACACCGTTTGAAGCTCTTCATATTTTTACACCTTTTGAGCTCTTCCTATTTTTCACACGTTTTCGGGCTCTTCATGTTTTTCAACACTGCTTCATGCTCCTCCTATTTTCACAACGTTTCAAGCTACTCTTAATTTTCACACCTTTTGAAGCTCCTCATATTTTTCACACCTTTTCAGGCTCTTCATGTTTTTCAACACCGTTTCATGTTCCTCCTATTGTTCAGACCATTTCATACTCCTCATATTTCTGACACCGTTTGAAGCTCTTCATATTTTTACACCTTTTGAGCTCTTCCTATTTTTCACACGTTTTCGGGCTCTTCATGTTTTTCAACACTGCTTCATGCTCCTCCTATTTTCACAACGTTTCAAGCTACTCTTAATTTTCACACCTTTTGAAGCTCCTCATATTTTTCACACCTTTTCAGGCTCTTCATGTTTTTCAACACCGCTTCATGTTCCTCCTATTTTTCAGACCGTTTCATACTCCTCATATTTCTGACACCGTTTGAAGCTCTTCATATTTTTACACCTTTTGAGCTCTTCCTATTTTTCACACGTTTTCGGGCTCTTCATGTTTTTCAACACTGCTTCATGCTCCTCCTATTTTCACAACGTTTCAAGCTACTCTTAATTTTCACACCTTTTGAAGCTCCTCATATTTTTCACACCTTTTCAGTCTTTTCGTGTTTTTCAACACCGCTTCATGTTCCTCCTATTTTTCAGACCGTTTCATACTCCTCATATTTCTGACACCGTTTGAAGCTCTTCATATTTTTACACCTTTTGAGCTCTTCCTATTTTTCACACGTTTTCGGGCTCTTCATGTTTTTCAACACTGCTTCATGCTCCTCCTATTTTCACAACGTTTCAAGCTACTCTTAATTTTCACACCTTTTGAAGCTCCTCATATTTTTCACACCTTTTCAGGCTTTTCATGTTTTTCAACAACGCTTCATGCTCCTCCTATTTTTCAGACCGTTTCATACTCCTCATATTTCTGACACCGTTTGAAGCTCTTCATATTTTTACACCTTTTGAGCTCTTCCTATTTTTCACACGTTTTCGGGCTCTTCATGTTTTTCAACACTGCTTCATGCTCCTCCTATTTTCACAACGTTTCAAGCTACTCTTAATTTTCACACCTTTTGAAGCTCCTCATATTTTTCACACCTTTTCAGTCTTTTCGTGTTTTTCAACACCGCTTCATGTTCCTCCTATTTTTCAGACCGTTTCATACTCCTCATATTTCTGACACCTTTTGAAGCTCTTCATATATTTCACACTTTTTCAGGCTCTTCATGTTTTTCAACACCGCTTCATGCTCCTCCTATTTTTCAGACCGTTTCTTGCTCCTCATATTTTTGACACCTTTTGAAGCTCTTCATATATTTCACACCTTTTCAGGCTCTTCATGTTTTTCAACACCGTTTCATGCTCCTCCTATTTTTCAGACCGTTTCATGCTCCTCATATTTTTGACACCTTTTGAAGCTCGTTATATTTTTCAAACCTTTTCAGTCTCTCTATGTTTTTCAGCACCACTTGATGCTCCTCCTATTTTCAGACCGTTTCATGCTCCTCATACTTTTGACACCTTTTGAAGCTCTTCATATATTTTACTCCTTTTCAGGCTCTTCATGTTTTTCAACCCTGATTCATGCTCCTCCTGTTTTGCAGACCGTTTCAGGCTCCTCATATATTTCATACCTTTTCAGGCTTTTCATATGTTTCACACCTTTTCAGGCTCTTCATGTTTTTGAACACCCTTTCATGCTCCTCCTATTTTTCAGACCGTTTCATGCTCCTCATATTTTTGACACCTTTTGAAGCTCTTCATATTTTTCACACCTATCAGGCTCTTCATGTTTTTGAAGACTTTTTCATGCTCCTCCTAATCTTCAGAACGTTTCATGCTCCTCATATTTTTGACACATTTTGAAGCTCTTCATATATTTCACAACTTTTCAGGCTGTTTATGTTTTTCAACACCGCTTCATGCTGCTCCTATTTTTCAGACCTTTTCATGCTCCTCATATATTTGACACATTTTGAAGCTCTTCATATATTTCACAACTTTTCAAGCTCTTCTTTTTTTCAACACCGATTCTTGCTCCTCCTATTTTTCAGACCGTTTCATGTTCCTCATATTTTTGACACCTTTTGAACCTCTTCATATATTTCACACTTTTTCAGGCTCTTGATGTTTTTTAACACCGTTTCACGCTCCTGCTATTTTTCAGACCGTTTCATGCTCCTCATATTTTTGACACCTTTTGAAGCTCTTCATATTTTTCACACCTTTTCAGGCTCCTCAGGTTTTTGAACACCGCTTCATGCTCCTCCTATTTTTCACACATATTCATGCTTCTCCAATTTTTGACACCTTTTGAACCTCTTCATATATTTTACACCTTTTAAGGTTCTTCATTTTTTCCACACCTTTTCAGGCTCTTCATGTTTTGCAACACCCCTTCATGCTCTTCCTATTTTTCGGACCCTTTGAAACTCCTCCTATTTTTGACACGTTTTTAAGTTCTTCATATTTTTCACACCATTTTAGGTTCTTCATGTTTTTGAACACCGTTTCATGCTCCTCATATTTTTCAGACCGTCTCATGATCCTCATATTTTTGACACTTTTGAAGCTCTTCATATATTTCACACCTTTTCAGGCTCCTCATGTTTTTCAACACCGCGTCATGCTCCTCCTGTTTTTCAGACCGTTTCATGCTCCTCATATTTTTGACACCTTTTGAAGCTCTTCATATTTTTCACACCTTTTCAGTCTTTTCATGTTTTTCAACACTGCTTCATGCTCCTCCTATTTTTCAGACCGTTTCATTCTCATTATATTATTGACAAGTTTTGAAGCTCTTCATATGTTTAACACCTTTTCAGGCTCTTCATGTTTTTGAAGACCGTTTCATGCTCCTCCTAATCTTCAGAGCTTTTCATGCTCCTCATATTTTTGACACCTTTTGAAGCTCTTCATATATTTCACACCTTTTCAGGCTGTTTATGTTTTTTAACACCGCTTCATGCTGCTCCTATTTTTCAGACCGTTTCATGCTCCTCATATATTTGACACGTTTTGAAGTACTTCATATATTTCACAACTTTTCAGGCTCTTCTTTTTTTCAACACCGATTCTTGCTCCTCCTATTTTTCAGACCGTTTCATTTTCCTCATATTTTTGACAACTTTTGAAGCGCTTCCTGTTTTTCACACCTTTTCAGGCTCTTCAATTTTCAACACCGCTTCCTGCTCCTCCTATTTTTCAGACCGTATCATGCTCCTCATACTTTTGAAAACTTTTGAAGCTCTTCATATATTTCACACCTTTTCAGGCTCTTCATGTTTTGCAACACCGTTTCATGCTCCTCCTATTTTTCAGACCGTTTCATGCTCCTCCTATTTTTCAGACAGTTTCATGCTCCTCATATATTTGACTCCTTTTGAAGCTCTTCATATTATTCACACCTTTTCAGGCTCTTCATGTTTTTCAACACCACTTCATGCTCCTCCTATTTTTCAAACAGTTTCATGCTCCTCCTATTTTTGACACCTTTTGAACCTCTTCATATATTTCACACCTTTTCAGGCTCTTCATGTTTTTCAACACCGCTTCATGCTCCTCCTATTTTTCATACCGTTTCATGCTCCTTATATTTTTGACTTCTTCTGAAGCTGTTCATATATTTCACTCCTTTTTAGGCTCTTCGTGTTTTTCAGCACCGTTTCATGCTCCTCCTATTTTTCAGAACGCTTCATGCTCCTCATATTTTTGACACATTTTGTAGCTCTTCATATATTTCACACCTTTTCAGGCTCTTCATATTTTTCAACACCGCTTCATGCTCTTCCTATTTTTAAGACAGTTTCATGCGCCTCATAATTTTGAAACCTTTTGAAGCTCTTTATATTTTTCACACATTTTCAGGCTTTTCATGTTTTTCCACACCGTTTCAGGCTGCTCCTATTATTCAGACCGTTTCATGCTCCTTATATATTTGACACCTTTTGAAGCTCTTCATATTTTTCACTCCTTTTTAGGCTCTTCGTTATTTGCAACACCGTTTCATGCTCCTCCTATTTTTCAGAACGCTTCATGCTCCTCATATTTTTGACACCTTTTGAAGCTCTTCATATTTTTCACACCATTTCAGGCTCTTCATGATTCTGAACACCGTTTCATGCTCCTCATATTTTTACATGTTTGAAACTCTTCATATTTTTCACAACTTTTCAGGCGCTTCAGGTTTTCAACACCGTTTCATGCTCCTAATATTTTTCAGACCATTTCATGCTCCTCATATTTTTGACACCTTTTGAAGCTCTTCATATTTTACACACCTTTTCGGGCTCTTCATGTCTTTGAACACGACTTCATTCTCGCCTTTTTTTCAGACCGTTTCATGCTCCTCATATTTTTCACACCTTTTCAGGCTCTTAATGATTTTGAACACCGTTTCATTTTCCTCCTATTTTTCAGACCGTTTCATGCTCCTCATATTTTTGACAGCTTTTGTAGCGCTTCATATTTTTCACATGTTTTCAGGATCTTCATGTTTTTGAACACCATTTCATGCTCCTCCTATTTTTCAGACCGTTTCATGCTCTTCATGTTTTTCAAGACCGCTTCATGCTCCTCCTATTTTTCAGACCGTTTCATTCTCATTATATTATTGACAAGTTTTGAAGCTCTTCATATTTTTAACACCTTTTCAGGCTCTTCATGTTTTTGAAGTCCGTTTCATGCTCCCCCTAATATTCAGAGCGTTTTCTGCTCCTCATATTTTTGACACCTTTTGATGCTCTTCATATATTTCACACCTTTTCAGGCTGTTTATGTTTTTTAACACCGCGTCATGCTGCTCCTATTTTTCAGACCGTTTCATGCTCCTCATATATTTGACACGTTTTGAAATTCTTCATATATTTCACAACTTTTCAGGCTCTTCTTTTTTTCAACACCGATTCTTGCTCCTCCTATTTTTCAGACCGTTTCATGTTCCTCATATTTTTGACAACTTTTGAAGCTCTTCATGTTTTTCACACCTTTTCAGGCTCTTCACTTTTCAACACCGCTTCATGCTCCTCCTATTTTTCAGACCGTTTCATGCTCCTTATATTTTTGACTTCTTTTGAAGCTCTTCATATATTTCACTCCTTTTTAGGCTCTTCGTGTTTTTCAACACCGTTTCATGCTCCTCCTATTTTTCAGAACGCTTCGTCCTCCTCATATTTTTGACACTTTTTGTAGCTCTTCATATATTTCACACCTTTTCAGGCTCTTCATGTTTTTCAACACCGATTCATGCTCTTCCTATTTTTAAGACAGTTTCATGCGCATCATAATTTTGAAACATTATGAAGCTCTTCATATTTTTCACACATTTTCAGTCTCTTCATGTTTTTCCACACCGTTTCATGCTGCTCCTATTTTTCAGACCGTTTCATGCTCCTTATATATTTGACACCTTTTGAAGCTCTTCATATTTTTCACTCCTTTTTAGGCTCTTCGTCTTATTCAACACCTTTTCATGCTCCTCCTATTTTTCAGAACGCTTCATGCTCCTCATATTTTTGACACCTTTTGAAGCTCTTCATATTTTTCACACCTGTTCAGTATCTTCAAGTTTTTGATAACCGCTTCATGCTTCTCATATTTTTCACACATTCTGAAGCTCTTCATATTTTTCACACCTTTTCAAGCTCTTAATGATTTTGAACACCATTTCATTTTCCTCCTATTTTTCAGACCGTTTCATGCTCCTCATATTTTTGACACCTTTTGAAGCGCTTCATATTTTTCACATGTTTTCAGGATCTTCATGTTTTTGAACACCATTTCATGCTCCTCCTATTTTTCAGACCGTTTCATGCTCTTCATGTTTTTCAAGACCGTTTCATGCTCCTCCTATTTTTCAGACCGTTTCATGCACCTCATATTTTCACACGTTTTGAAGCTCTTCAAATTTGGCACACCTTTTCAGGCTCTTCATGTTTTTGAACACCGTTTCATGCTACTCCTATTTGACACCTTTTGAAGCTCTTCATATTTTTCACACCTTTTCATGCTCTTCATGTTTTTCAACACCGTTTCATGCTCCTCCTATTTTCAGACTGTTTCATGCTCCTCATATTTTTGACACCTTTTCAGGCTCTTAATGATTTTGAACACCGTTTCATACTCCTCTTATTTTTAAGACCGTTTCATGCTCCTCATATTTTTCACACATTTTCAGGCTCTTCATGTTTTTGAACACCATTTCATGCTTCTCATATTTATGACACCTTTTGAAGCTCTTCATGTATTTCACTCCTCTTCAGGCTCTTCGTGGTTTTCAACACCATTACATGCTCCTCCTATTTTTCAGACCATTTCATGCTCCTCATATTTTTGACACCTTTTGAAGCTCTTCATATTTTTCAAACCTTTTCAGGCTCTCCATGTTTTTCAGCACCATTTGATGCTCCTCCTATTTTCAGACTGTTTCATGCTCCTAATATTTTTCACACCTTTTCAGGCTATTCATTTTTTTCAACTCCACTTCATGCTCCTCCTCTTTTTCAGACCGTTTCATGTTCCTCCTATTTGTGACACTTTTGAATCTCTTCATATATTTCACACCTTTCCAGGCTCTTCATGTTTTTCAACACCGCTTCATGCTCCTCCTATTTTTGAGACCGTATCTTGCTCCTCATATTTTTGACACATTTTGAAGCTCTTCATGTTTTTCAACTCCGCTTCATGCTCCTTCTATTTTTGACACCTTTTGAAGCTCTTCATATTTTTCACACATTTTCAGGCTCTTCATGTTTTTCAACACCGTTTCATGCTCCTCCTATTTTTAAGACCGTTTCATGCTTCTTATATTTTTGACACCTTTTGAAGCTCTTCATATATTTCACACCTTTTCAGGCTCTTCATGTTTTGCAACACCCCTTCATGCTCTTCCTATTTTTCGGACCCTTTGAAACTCCTCCTATTTTTGACACGTTTTTAAGTTCTTCATATTTTTCACACCATTTCAGGTTCTTCATGTTTTTGAACGCCGTTTCATGCTCCTCATATTTTTCAGATTTTTTCATGATCCTCATATTTTTGACACCATGTGAAGCTCTTCATATATTTCACACATTTTCAGGCTCTTCATGATTTTCACACCTTTTCAGGCTCTTCATGTTTTGCAACACCGCTTCATGCTCCTCCTATTTTTCAGACCGTTTCATGCTCCTCATATTTTTGACAATTTTGAAGCTCTTCATGTATTTCACACCTTTTCAGGCTCTTCATGTTTTTCAACACCGCTTCTTACTCCTCCTATTCTTCAGACCTTTTCATGCTCCTCATATTTTTGACACCTTTTGAAGCTCTTCATATATTTCACACCTTTTCAGGCTCCTCATGTTTTTCAACACCGCGTCATGCTCCTCCTGTTTTTCAGACCGTTTCATGCTCCTCATAATTTTGACACCTTTTGAAGCTCTTCTTATTTTTCACACCTTTTCAGGCTTTTCATGTTTTTCAACACCGCTTCATGCTCCTCCTATTTTTCAGACCGTTTCATGCTTCTTATATTTTTGACTTATTTTGAAACTCTTCATATATTTCACTCCTTTTTAGGCTCTTCGTGTTTTTCAACACTGTTTCATGCTGCTCCTATTTTTCAGAACGCTTCATGCTCCTCATATTTTTGACACATTTTGTAGCTCTTCATATATTTCACACCTTTTCAGGCTCTTCATGTTTTTCAACACCGCTTCATGCTCTTCCTATTTTTAAGACAGTTTCATGCGCATCATAATTTTGAAACCTTTTGAAGCTCTTCATATTTTTCACACATTTTCAGTCTCTTCATGTTTTTCCACACCGTTTCAGGCTGCTCCTATTTTTCAGGCCGTTTCATGCTCCTTATATATTTGACACCTTTAGAAGCTCCTCATATTTTTCACTCCTTTTTAGGCTCTTCGTGTTTTTCAACACCGTTTCATGCTCCTCCTATTTTTCATACCGTTTCATGCTCCTCATATACTTGCCACTTTTTGAAGCTCTTCATATTTTTCACACCTGTTCAGTATCTTCAAGTTTTTGATAACCGCTTCATGCTTCTCATATTTTTCACACCTTCTGAAGCTCTTCATATTTTTCACACCTATTCAGGCTCTTAATGATTTTGAACACCGTTTCATTTTCCTCCTATTTTTCAGACCGTTTCATGCTCCTCATATTTTTGACACCTTTTGAAGCTCTTCATATGTTTCACACATTTTCAGACCCTTCATGTTTTTCAACACCGCTTTATGCTGCACCTATTTTTCAGAACAGTTTCATGCTCCTCATATTTTTGACACCTTTTGAAGCTCTTCATATATTTCACACCTTTTCAGGCTGTTTATGTTTTTTAACACCGCTTCATGCTGATCCTATTTTTCAGACCGTTTCATGCTCCTCATATATTTGACACGTTTTGAAGTTCTTCATATATTTCACACCTTTTCAGGCTCTTCATGTTTTCAAACACCGTTTCATGCTCCTCCTATTTTTCAGACAGTTTCATGCTCCTCATATATTTGACTCCTTTTGAAGCTCTTCATGTTTTTCACACCTTTTCAGGCTCTTCATGTTTTTCAACACCGCTTCATGCTCCTCCTATTTTTCAGACCGTTTCATGCTCCTTATATTTTTGACTTCTTTTGAAGCTCTTCATATATTTCACTCCTTTTTAGGCTCTTCGTGTTTTTCAACACCGTTTCATGCTCCTCCTATATTTCAGAACGCTTAATGCTCCTCATATTTTTGACACATTTTGTAGCTCTTCATATATTTCACACCTTTTCAGGCTCTTCATGTTTTTCAACACCGCTTCATGCTCTTCCTATTTTTAAGACAGTTTCATGCCCGTCATAATTTTGAAACTTTATGAAGCTCTTCATATTTTTCACACATTTTCAGTCTCTTCATGTTTTTCCACACCGTTTCAGGCTGCTCCTATTTTTCAGACCGTTTCATGCTCCTTATATATTTGACACCTTTTGAAGCTCTTCATATTTTTCACTCCTTTTTAGGCTCTTCGTCTTATTCAACACCGTTTCATGCTTCTCCTATTTTTCAGAACGCTTCATGCTCCTCATATTTTTGACACCTTTTGAAGCTCTCCATATTTTTCACACCATTTCAGGCTCTTCATGTTTCTGAACACCGTTTCATGCTCCTCATATTTTTACATGTTTTGAAACTCTTCATATTTTTCACACCTTTTCAGGCTCTTCATATTTTTCAACACCGCTTCATGCTCCTCCTATTTTTCAGATCGTTTCATGCTTCTTATATTTTTGACTTATTTTGAAACTCTTCATATATTTCACTCCTTTTTAGGCTCTTCGTGTTTTTCAACACCGTTTCATGCTCCTCCTATTTTTCAGAACGCTTCATGCTCCTCATATTTTTGACACATTTTGTAGCTCTTCATATATTTCACACCTTTTCAGGCTCTTCATGTTTTTCAACACCGCTTCATGCTCTTCCTATTTTTAAGACAGTTTCATGCGCATCATAATTTTGAAACCTTTTGAAGCTCTTCATATTTTTCACACATTTTCAGTCTCTTCATGTTTTTCCACACCGTTTCAGGCTGCTCCTATTTTTCAGGCCGTTTCATGCTCCTTATATATTTGACACCTTTAGAAGCTCCTCATATTTTTCACTCCTTTTTAGGCTCTTCGTGTTTTTCAACACCGTTTCATGCTCCTCCTATTTTTCATACCGTTTCATGCTCCTCATATACTTGCCACTTTTTGAAGCTCTTCATATTTTTCACACCTGTTCAGTATCTTCAAGTTTTTGATAACCGCTTCATGCTTCTCATATTTTTCACACTTTCTGAAGCTCTTCATATTTTTCACACCTTTTCAGGCTCTTAATGATTTTGAACACCGTTTCATTTTCCTCCTATTTTTCAGACCGTTTCATGCTCCTCATATTTTTGACACCTTTTGAAGCTCTTCATATGTTTCACACATTTTCAGACCCTTCATGTTTTTCAACACCGCTTTATGCTGCACCTATTTTTCAGAACAGTTTCATGCTCCTCATATTTTTGACACTTTTAGAACCTCTTCATATTTTTCACACCTTGTCAGGCTCTTCATGTTTTTGAACACCGCTTCATGCTCCACATATTTTTAAGACCGTTTCATGCTCCTCATATTTTTCACACATTTTCAGGCTCTTCATGTTTTTGAACACCATTTCATGCTTCTCATATTTATGACACCTTTTGAAGCTCTTCATGTATTTCACTCCTCTTCAGGCTCTTCGTGGTTTTCAACACCATTACATGCTCCTCCTATTTTTCAGACCATTTCATGCTCCTCATATTTTTGACACCTTTTGAAGCTCTTCATATTTTTCAAACCTTTTCAGGCTCTCCATGTTTTTCAGCACCATTTGATGCTCCTCCTATTTTCAGACTGTTTCATGCTCCTAATATTTTTCACACCTTTTCAGGCTATTCATTTTTTTCAACTCCACTTCATGCTCCTACTATTTTTCAGACCGTTTCATGTTCCTCCTATTTGTGACACTTTTGAATCTCTTCATATATTTCACACCTTTCCAGGCTCTTCAGGTTTTTCAACACCGCTTCATGCTCCTCCTATTTTTGAGACCGTATCTTGCTCCTCATATTTTTGACACATTTTGAAGCTCTTCATGTTTTTCAACTCCGTTTCATGCTCCTTATATATTTGACACCTTTTGAAGCTCTTGATATTTTTCACTCCTTTTAAGGCTCTTCGTGTTTTTCAACACCGTTTCATGCTCCTAATATTTTTCAGACCTTTTCATGCTCCTCATATTTTTGACACCTTTTGAAGCTCTTCATATTTTTCACACCTTTTCAGGCTCTTAATGATTTTGAACACCGTTTCATTTTCCTCCTATTTTTCAGACCGTTTCATGCTCCTCATATTTTTGACACCTTTTGAAGCTCTTCATATTTTTCACATCTTTTCAGTATCTTCAAGTTTTTGAACACCGCTTCATGCTCCTCATATTTTTCACACCTTCTGAAGCTTTTCATATTTTTCACAACTTTTCAGGCTCTTCATGTTTTTGAACACCGTTTCATGCTCCTCCTATTTTTCATACCGTTTCATGCTCCTCATATTTTTGCCACTTTTTGAAGCTCTTCATATTTTTCACACCTGTTCAGTATCTTCAAGTTTTTGATAACCGCTTCATGCTTCTCATATTTTTCACACATTCTGAAGCTCTTCATATTTTTCACACCTTTTCAGGCTCTTAATGATTTTGAACACCGTTTCATTTTCCTCCTATTTTTCAGACCGTTTCATGCTCCTCATATTTCTGACACCTTTTGAAGCGCTTCATATTTTTCACATGTTTTCAGGATCTTCATGTTTTTGAACACCATTTCATGCTCCTCCTATTTTTCAGACCGTTTCATGCTCTTCATGTTTTTCAAGACCTTTTCATGCTCCTCCTATTTTTCAGACCGTTTCATGCTCCTCATATTTTTCACACGTTTTGAAGCTCTTCAAATTTTGCACACCTTTTCAGGCTCTTCATGTTTTTGAACACCGTTTCATGCTACTCCTATTTGACACCTTTTGAAGCTCTTCATATTTTTCACACCTTTGAAGCTCCTCATATTTTTCACACGTTTTCAGGCTCTTCATATTTTTAAACACCGCTTCATGCTCCTCCTATTTTTCAGACCGTTTCATGCTTCTCATATTTTTGACACCTTTTAATCTCTTCACATTTTTCACACCTTTTCAGGATCTTCAAGTTTTTGAACACCGTTTCATGCTACTGCTATTTTTCACACGTTTTGAAGCTCTTCATATTTTTCAAATCGTTTCATACTCTTCATGTTTTTCAGCACCGCTTCATTCTCCTCCTATATTTCAGACCGTTTCATGCTCCTCATATTTTTGACACCTTTTGAAGCTCTTCATATTTTTCACACCTTTTCAGTCTCTTCATGTTTTTAAAAACCGCTTCATGCTCCTCCTATTTTTCAGACTGTTTCATGCTCCTCATAATTTTGACACGTTTTGAAGCCTTTCATGTCGTTCACACCTTTCAGGTTCTTCATGTTTTTGAACACCATTTCATGCTCCTCCTATTTTTCAGACCATTTCATGCTCTTCATATTTTTGACACCTTTTGAAGCTCTTCATATTTTTCACACCTTTTCAGTCTCTTCATGTTTTTAAAAACCGCTTCATGCTCCTCCTATTTTTCAGACTGTTTCATGCTCCTCATAATTTTGACACGTTTTGAAGCCTTTCATGTTTTTCACACCTTTCAGGTTCTTCATGTTTTTGAACACCATTTCATGCTCCTCCTATTTTTCAGACCATTTCATGCTCTTCATATTTTTGCCACTTTTTGAAGCTCTTCATATTTTTCACACCTGTTCAGTATCTTCAAGTTTTTGATAACCGCTTCTTGCTTCTCATATTTTTCACACATTCTGAAGCTCTTCATATTTTTCACACCTTTTCAGGCTCTTAATGATTTTGAACACCGTTTCATTTTCCTCCTATTTTTCAGACCGTTTCATGCTCCTCATATTTTTGACACCTTTTGAAGCTCTTCATATTTTTCACACCTTATCAGGCTCTTCATGTATTTGAACAACTCTTCATGCTCCACCTATTTTTCAGACTGGTTCATGCTCCTCATATTTTTGACACCATTTGAAGCTCGTCATGTTTTTCACACTTTTTCAGGCTCTTGATGTCTTTAAACACGACTTCATTCCCGCCTTTTTTTCAGACCGTTTCATGCTCCTCATATTTTTCACACCTTTTCAGGCTCTTAATGATTTTGAACACCGTTTCATTTTCCTCCTATATTTCAGACCGTTTCATGCTCCTCATATTTTTGAAACCTTTTGAAGCTCTTCATATTTTTCACACCTTTTCAGTATCTTCAAATTTTTGATAACCGCTTCATGCTTCTCATATTTTTCACACCTTCTGAAGCTCTTCATATTTTTCACAACTTTTCAGGCTCTTCATGTTTCTCAACACCGTTTCATGCTCCTCCTATTTTTCATACCGTTTCATGCTCCTCATATTTTTGCCACTTTTTGAAGCTCTTCATATTTTTCACACCTGTTCAGTATCTTCAAGTTTTTGATAACCGCTTCATGCTTCTCATATTTTTCACACCTTCTGAAGCAATTCATATTTTTCACACATTTTCAGGCTCTTAAAGATTTTGAACACCGTTTCATTTTCCTCCTATTTTTCAGACCGTTTCATGCTCCTCATATTTTTGACACCTTTTGAAGTGCTTCATATTTTTCACATGTTTTCAGGCTCTTCATGTTTTGAAACACCGCTTCATGCTCCTCATATTTTTCAGACCGTTTCATGCTCCTCATATTTTTCACACCGTTTCAGGCTCTTCATGTTTTTGAACACCGCTTCATGCTCCTCCTATTTTTCAGACCGTTTCATGCTCCTCATAATTTTGACACTTTTTGAAGATCTTCTTATATTTCATGCCTTTTCAGTCTCTTCATATTTTTGAACACCGTTTCATGCTCCTCCTATTTTTCAGACCATTTTATGCTCCTCACATTTTTGACACCTTTTGAAGCTCTTCATATTTTTCACACCTTTTCATGCTCTTCATGTTTTTCAACACCATTTCATATTCCTCTTATTTTTCAGACAGTTTCATGCTCCTCATATATTTGACACCTTTTGAAGCTCTTCATATTTTTCACACCTTTTCGGGCTCTTCATGTTTTTGAACACCACTTCATGCTCCTCCTATTTTTCAGACCGTTTCATGCTCCTCATATTTTGACACCTTTTAATCTCTTCATATTTTTCACACCTTTTCATGCTCTTCATGTTGTTCAACACCGTTTCATACTCCTCTTATTTTTCAGAATGTTTTGTGCTCCTCATATTTTGACACCTTTTGAAGCTCTTCATATTTTTCACATCTTTTCAGTATCTTCAAGTTTTTGAACACCGTTTCATGCTCCTCCTATTTTTCAGACCGTTTCCTGCTCCTCATATTTTTGACAACTTTTGGAGCTCTTCATATTTTTCACACCTTTTCAGCCTCTGCATGTTTTGAACACTCCCTCATGCTCCTCCTATGTTTCAGACTGTTTCATGCTCCTCATATTTTTTCACCTTTTGAAGCTCTTCATATGTTTCACACATTTTCAGACCCTTCATGTTTTTCAACACCGCTTTATGCTGCACCTATTTTTCAGAACAGTTTCATGCTCCTCATATTTTTGACACTTTTTGAACCTCTTCATATTTTTCACACCTTGTCAGGCTCTTCATGTTTTTGAACACCATTTCATGCTTCTCATATTTTTGACACCTTTTGAAGCTCTTCATGTATTTCACTCCTCTTCAGGCTCTTCGTGGTTTTCAACACCATTACATGCTCCTCCTATTTTTCAGACCGTTTCATGCTCCTCATATTTTTGACACCTTTTGAAGCTCTTCATATTTTTCAAACCTTTTCAGGCTCTCCATGTTTTTCAGCACCATTTGATGCTCCTCCTATTTTTCAGACCGTTTCATGCCCCTCATATTTTTGACACCTATTGAAACTCTTCATATATTTTACACCTTTTGAGGCTCTTCATCTTTTTCACATCTTTTCAGGCTCTTCATGTTTTCCACAACTTTTCAGGCTCTTCATGTTTTTCACACCTTTTCAGGCTTTTCATGTTTTTCATCACCGTTTCATGCTCCTCCTATTTTTCAGACTGTTTCATGTTCCTCATATTTTTGACACCCTTGAAGCTCTTCATATATTTCACACCTTTTCAG
Organism: Dama dama; assembly: GCF_033118175.1. Classification (NCBI taxonomy): domain Eukaryota; kingdom Metazoa; phylum Chordata; class Mammalia; order Artiodactyla; family Cervidae; genus Dama; species Dama dama. The sequence continues at coordinate 3,134,921 of NW_026870928.1, read as the reverse complement.
GCTCTTCATGGTTTTGAACACCGCTTCATGCTCCTCGTATTTTTCAGACTGTTTCGTACTCCTCATATTTATGACACGTTTTGAAACTCTTCATATATTTCACACCTTTTCAACCTCTTCATGTATTTCAACACCACTCATGCTCCTCCGATTTTTCAGACCGTTTCATGCTCCTCATATTTTTGACACGTTTTGAAGCTCTTATATTTTTCACACCTTTTCAGGCTCTTCATGTTTTTCAACACCGCTTCTTGCTACTCCTATTTTTCAGACCGTTTCGTGCTCCTCATATTTTTGACACCTTTTGAAGCTCTTCATATATTTCACACCTTTTCAGGCTCTTCATGTTTTTCAACAACGCTTCATGCTCCTCATATTTTTGACACCTTTTGAAGCTCGTCATATATTTCACTTCTTTTCAGGATCTTCATGTTTTTCAACACCGCTTCATGCTCCTCATATTTTTGACACATTATGAAGCTCTTCATATATTTCACACCTTTTCAGTCTCTTCATGTTTTTCACACCTTTTCAGGCCCTTCATGTTCTTGAACACCGTTTCATGCTCCTCCTATTTTTCAGACCATTTCATGCTCCTCATATTTCTGACACCTTTTGAAGCTCTTTATATTTTTCACACCTTTTCAGCCTCTTCATGTTTTTCAACACCGCCTCATGCTCCTCCTATTTTCAGAGCGTTTCATGCTCCTCCTATTTTTGACGCCTTTTGAAGCTCTTCATATATTTCACACCTTTTCAGGCTCTTCATGTTTTTCATCACCGCTTCATGCTCCTCCTAGTTTTCAGACCGTTTCATGCTCCTCAAATTTTTGACACCTTTTGAAGCTCTTCATTTTTTTCACAGCTTTTCAGTCTCTTTCAAGTTTTTCACACCGCTTCATGCTCCTCCTATTTTTCAGACGTTTTCATGCTCCTCATATTTTTGACACCTTTCGAAGCTCTTCATATTTTTCACACATTTTCATGCGCTTCATGTTTTTCAACACCACTTCTTGCTACACCTATTTTTCAGATCGCTTCATGCTCCTCATATTTTTGATACCTTTTGAAGCTCTTCATATATTTCACACCTTTTGAGGCTCTTCATGTTTTTCACACCTTTTCAGGCTCTTCGTGTTTTTCACAACTTTTCAGGCTCTTCATGATTTTCAACACCGCTTCATGCTCCTCCTATTTTTCAGACCGTTTCATGCTCCTCATATTTTTAACACCTATTGAAGCTCTTCATATATTTCACACCTTTTGAGGATCTTCATCTTTTTCACACCTTTTCAGGCTCTTCATGTTTTTCACACCTTTTCAGGCTCTTCAAGTTTTTCACACATTTTCAGGCTCTTCATGTTTTTCAACACCGTTTCATGCTACTTCTATTTTTCAGACTGTTTCATGCTCCTCATATTTTTGACACCCTTGAAGCTCTTCATATATTTCACACCTTTTCAGGCTCTTCATGGTTTTGAACACCGCTTCATGCTCCTCCTATTTTTCAGACTGTTTCATACTCCTCATATTTATGACACGTTTTGAAGCTTTTCATATATTTCACACCTTTTCAGCCTCTTCATGTATTTCAACACCACTCATGCTCCTCCTATTTTTCAGACCGTTTCATGCTCCTCATATTTTTGACACCTTTTGAAGCTCTTAATATTTTTCACACCTTTTCAGGCTCTTCATGTTTTTCAACACCGTTTCATGCTCCTCCTATTTTTCAGACCGTTTCATGCTCCTCATATTTTTTACACCTTTTGAAGCTCTTCATATTTTTCACTCCTATTCAGGCTCTTCATGTTTTTGGACACCGTTTCATGCTACTCCTATTTTTGACACCTTTTGATGGTCTTCATATTTTCACACCTTTTCAGTCTCTACATGTTTTTCAACACCACTTCCTTCTCCACCTATTTTTCAGATCGTTTCTTGCTCCTCATATTTTTGACAACTTTTGAAGCTCTTCAAATTTTTCACACCTTTTGAACCTCTTCATATATTTCACACCTTTTCAGGCTCTTCATGTTTGTCACACCTTTTCAGGCTCTTCATGATTTTCAACACCGCTTCATGCTCCTCCTATTTTTCTGACCGTTTCATGCTCCTCATATTTTTGATACCGTTTGAAGCTCTTCATATATTTCACACCTGTTGAGGCTCTTCATGTTTTTCACACCTTTTCAGGCTCTTCATGATTTTCACACCTTTTCAGGCTCTTCATGTTTTTCAACACCACTTCATGCTCCTCCTATTTTTCAGAACGTTTCAGGCTCCTCATATTTTTGACAGCTATTGAAGCGCTTCATATATTTCACACCTTTTCAGGCTCTTCATGCTTTTCAACACCACTTCATGCTCCTCCTATATTTCAGAGCGTTTCATGGTCCTCAAATTTTTGACACCTTTTGAAGCTCTTCGATTATTTCACACCTTTTCAGGAATCATGTTTTTCAAAACGGCTTCATGCTCCTCCTATTTTTCAGACCGTTTCATGCTCCTCATATTTTTCACACCTTTTGAAGCTCTTCATATTTTTCACACCTTTTCAGGCTCTTCATGTTTTTCAACACCGCTTCATGCTCCTCCTATTTTTCAGACCGTTTCATGCTCCTCATATTTTTAACACCTTTTGAACTCTGCATAATTTTCAGACCTTTTAAGGCTCTTCATGTTTTTTACACCGTTTCATGCTCCTCCTATTTTTCAGACCGTTTCATGTTCCTCATATTTTTGACACCTTTTGAAGCTCTTCATATTTTTCAAACCTTTTCAGGCTCTCCATGTTTTTCAGCACCATTTGATGCTCCTCCTATTTTTCAGACCGTTTCATGCTCCTCATATTTTTGACACCTATTGAAACTCTTCATATATTTTACACCTTTTGAGGCTCTTCATCTTTTTCACACCTTTTCAGGCTCTTCATGTTTTCCACAACTTTTCAGGCTCTTCATGTTTTTCACACCTTTTCAGGCTTTTCATGTTTTTCAACACCGTTTCATGCTCCTTCTATTTTTCAGACTGTTTCATGTTCCTCATATTTTTTACACCCTTGAAGCTCTTCATATATTTCACACCTTTTCAGGCGCTTCATGGTTTTGAACACCGCTTCATGCTCCTCGTATTTTTCAGACTGTTTCGTACTCCTCATATTTATGACACGTTTTGAAACTCTTCATATATTTCACACCTTTTCAACCTCTTCATGTATTTCAACACCACTCATGCTCCTCCGATTTTTCAGACCGTTTCATGCTCCTCATATTTTTGACACGTTTTGAAGCTCTTAATATTTTTCACACCTTTTCAGGCTCTTCATGTTTTTCAACACCGCTTCTTGCTACTCCTATTTTTCAGACCGTTTCGTGCTCCTCATATTTTTGACACCTTTTGAAGCTCTTCATATATTTCACACCTTTTCAGGCTCTTCATGGTTTTCAACAACGGTTCATGCTCCTCATATTTTTGACACCTTTTGAAGCTCGTCATATACTTCACTTCTTTTCAGGATCTTCATGTTTTTCAACACCGCTTCATGCTCCTCATATTTTTGACACCTTTTGAAGCTATTCATATTTTTCACACCTTTTCAGGCTCTTCATGTTTTTCAACACCGCTTCCTGCTCCTCCTATTTTTCAGATTGTTTCATGCTCCTCATATTTTTCACACCTTCTGAAGCTCTTCATATTTTTCACACCTTTTCAGGCTCTTCATGGTTTTGAACACCGCTTCCTGCTCCTCCTATTTTTCAGACTGTTTCATGCTCCTCATATTTTTCACACTTTTTGAAGCTCTTCATATTTTTCACACCTTTTCAGGCTCTTCATGCTTTTCAACACCACTTCATGCTCCTCCTATTTTTCAGACCGTTTCATGTTCTTCATATTTTTGACACCTTTTGAAGCTCCTCATATTTTTCACACCTTTTCAGGATCTTCATTTTTTTCAACACCGCTTCATGCTCCTGCTATTTTTCAGACCGTTTCATGCTCCTCATATTTTTGACACCTTTTGAAGCTCTTCATGTTTTTCACTCCTTTTCAGGCTCTTCAAGTTTTTGAACACCGCTTCAGCCTCCTCCTATTTTTCAGACCATATCATGCTCCTAATATTTTCACACCTTTTGAAGCTCTTCATATTTTCACACCTTTTGAAGCTCTTCATATTTTTCACACCTTTTCAGGCTCCTCATGTTTTTGAACACCGCTTCATGCTCCTCCTATATTTCAGACCGTTTCATGCTCCTAATATTTTCACACCTTTTGAAGCTCTTCTATTTTCACACCTTTTGAAGCTCTTGATATTTTTCTCACCTGTTCAGTCTCTTCTTGGTTCTGAACATCGCTTCATTCTCCTCCTATTTCTCAGAACATTTCATGCTCCTCATATTTTTGACACCCTTTGAAGCTCTTCATATTTTTCATACCTTTTCAGGCTCTTAATGTTTTTGAACACCGCTTCATGCTCCTCCTATTTTTCAGACCGTTTCGTGCTCCTCATATATTTGACACCTTTTGAAGCTCTTCATATTTTTCACACCTTTTTAAGGCTCTTCATGTTTTTCAACACCGCTTCATGCTCCTCCTATTTTTCAGACCGTTTCATGCTCCTCATATTTTTGACACCTTTTGAAGCTCTTAATATTTTTCACACCTTTTCAGGCTCTTCATGTTTTTCAACACCATTTCATGCTCCTCCTATTTTTCAGACCGTTTCATGCTCCTCATATTTTTTACACCTTTTGAAGCTCTTCATATTTTTCACTCCTATTCAGGCTCTTCATGTTTTTGGACACCGTTTCATGCTACTCCTATTTTTGACACCTTTTGATGGTCTTCATATTTTCACACCTTTTCAGTCTCTTCATGTTTTTCAACACCACTTCCTTCTCCACCTATTTTTCAGATCGTTTCTTGCTCCTCATATTTTTGACAACTTTTGAAGCTCTTCAAATTTTTCACATCTTTTGAACCTCTTCATATATTTCACATCTTTTCAGGCTCTTTATGTTTGTCACACCTTTTCAGGCTCTTCATGTTTTTCAACACCGCTTCATGCTCCTCCTATTTTTCAGACCGTTTAATGCTCCTCATATTTTTGATACCGTTTGAAGCTCTTCATATATTTCACACCTGTTGAGGCTCTTCATGTTTTTCACACCTTTTCAGGCTCTTCATGATTTTCACACCTTTTCAGGCTCTTCATGTTTTTCAACAACGATTAATGCTCCTCCTATTTTTCAGACCGTTTCATGCCCCTCATATTTTTGACACCTTTTGAAGCTCTTCGTATTTTTCACACCTTTTCAGGCTTTTAATGTTTTTCAACACCGCTTCATACTCCTCCTATTTTTCAGACCGTTTCATGCTCCTCATATTTTTTGACACCTTTTGAATCTCTTCATATATTTCACACCTTTTCAGGCTCTTCATGTTATTCAACACCGCTTCATGCTCCTCCTATTTTTCAGACCGTTTAATGCTCCTCATATTTTTGATATCATTTGAAGCTCTTCATATATTTCACACCTGTTGAGGCTCTTCATGTTTTTCACACCTTTTCAGGCTCTTCATGATTTTCACACCTTTTCAGGCTCTTCATGTTTTTCAACACCGCTTCATGCTCCTCCTATTTTTCAGAACGTTTCAGGCTCCTCATATTTTTGACAGCTATTGAAGCGCTTCATATATTTCACACCTTTTCAGGCTCTTCATGCTTTTCAACACCGCATCATGCTCCTCCTATATTTCAGAGCGTTTCATGGTCCTCAAATTTTTGACACCTTTTGAAGCTCTTCGATTATTTCACACCTTTTCAGGAATCATGTTTTTCAAAACGGCTTCATGCTCCTCCTATTTTTCAGATCGTTTCATGCTCCTCATATTTTTCACACCTTTTGAAGCTCTTCATATACTTCACACATTTTCAGGCTCTTCATGTTTTTCAACACAACCTTATGCTCCTTTTTTTTTTTTCAGACCGTTTCATGCCCGTCATATTTTTGACACCTTTTTAAGCTCTTCATTTATTTCACACATTTTCAGGCTCTTCATGTTTTTCAATATCACTTCATGCTCCTCTTTTTTTTTTCAGACCTTTTCATGCTCCTCATATTTTTCACACCTTTTGTAGCTCTTCATATTTTTCACACCTTTTCAGGCTCTTCATGTTTTTCAACACCGCTTCCTGCTCCTCCTATTTTTCAGATTGTTTCACGCTCCTCATATTTTTCACACCTTCTGAAGCTCTTCATATTTTTCACACCTTTTCAGGCTCTTCATGGTTTTGAACACTGCTTCCTGCTCCTCCTATTTCTCAGACTGTTTCATGCTCCTCATATTTTTCACACTTTTTGAAGCTCTTCATATTTTTCACACCTTTTCAGGCTCTTCATGCTTTTCAACACCACTTCATGCTCCTCCTATTTTTCAGACCGTTTCATGTTCTTCATATTTTTGACACCTTTTGAAGCTCCTCATATTTTTCACACCTTTTCAGGATCTTAATTTTTTCAACACCGCTTCATGCTCCTGCTATTTTTCAGACCGTTTCATGCTCCTCATATTTTTGACACCTTTTGAAGCTCTTCATGTTTTTCACTCCTTTTCAGGCTCTTCAAGTTTTTGAACACCGCTTCAGCCTCCTCCTATTTTTCAGACCATATCATGCTCCTAATATTTTCACACCTTTTGAAGCTCTTCATATTTTCACACCTTTTGAAGCTCTTCATATTTTTCACACCTTTTCAGGCTCCTCATGTTTTTGAACACCGCTTCATGCTCCTCCTATATTTCAGACCGTTTCATGCTCCTAATATTTTCACACCTTTTGAAGCTCTTCTATTTTCACACCTTTTGAAGCTCTTGATATTTTTCTCACCTGTTCAGTCTCTTCTTGGTTCTGAACATCGCTTCATTCTCCTCCTATTTCTCAGAACATTTCATGCTCCTCATATTTTTGACACCCTTTGAAGCTCTTCATATTGTTCACACCTTTTCAGGCTCTTAATGTTTTTGAACACCGCTTCATGCTCCTCCTATTTTTCAGACCGTTTCGTGCTCCTCATATATTTGACACCTTTTGAAGCTCTTCATATTTTTCACACATTTTTAAGGCTCTTCATGTTTTTCAACACCGCTTCATGCTCCTCCTATTTTTCAGACCGTTTCATGCTCCTCATATTTTTGACACCTTTTGAAGCTCTTAATATTTTTCACACCTTTTCAGGCTCTTCATGTTTTTCAACACCGTTTCATGCTCCTCCTATTTTTCAGACCGTTTCATGCTCCTCATATTTTTTACACCTTTTGAAGCTCTTCATATTTTTCACTCCTATTCAGGCTCTTCATGTTTTTGGACACCGTTTCATGCTACTCCTATTTTTGACACCTTTTGATGGTCTTCATATTTTCACACCTTTTCAGTCTCTTCATGTTTTTCAACACCACTTCCTTCTCCACCTATTTTTCAGATCGTTTCTTGCTCCTCATATTTTTGACAACTTTTGAAGCTCTTCAAATTTTTCACACCTTTTGAACCTCTTCATATATTTCACACCTTTTCAGGCTCTTCATGTTTGTCACACCTTTTCAGGCTCTTCATGTTTTTCAACACCGCTTCATGCTCCTCCTATTTTTCTGACCGTTTCATGCTCCTCATATTTTTGATACCGTTTGAAGCTCTTCATATATTTCACACCTGTTGAGGTTCTTCATGTTTTTCACACCTTTTCAGGCTCTTCATGATTTTCACACCTTTTCAGGCTCTTCATGTTTTTCAACACCGCTTCATGCTCCTCCTATTTTTCAGAACGTTTCAGGCTCCTCATATTTTTGACAGCTATTGAAGCGCTTCATATATTTCACACCTTTTCAGGCTCTTCATGCTTTTCAACACCGCATCATGCTCCTCCTATATTTCAGAGCGTTTCATGGTCCTCAAATTTTTGACACCTTTTGAAGCTCTTCGATTATTTCACACCTTTTCAGGAATCATGTTTTTCAACACCGCTTCATGCTCCTCCTATTTTTCAGACCATTTCATGCTCCTCATATTTTTGACAGTTTTTGAGGCTCTTCATATTTTTCACACGTTTTCAGGCTCTTCATGTTTTTCAACATCATTTCATGCTCCTCCTATTTTTCAGACCTTTTCATGTTCCTCATATTTTTGACAAATTTTGAAGCTCTTCATATTTTTCACACCTTTTCAGGCTCTTCATGTTTTTAAACACCGCTTCATGCTCCTCCTATTTTTCAGACCGTTTCATGCTTCTCATATTTTTGACAACTTTTAATCTCTTCATATTTTTCACACCTTTTCAGGATCTTCAAGTTTTTGAACATCGTTTCATGCTACTGCTATTTTTCACACGTTTTGAAGCTCTTCATATTTTTCAAATCGTTTCATGCTCTTCATGTTTTTCAACACCGTTTCATGCTCCTCCTATTTTTCAGACCTTTTCATGCTCCTCATATTTTTCACACCTTTTGAAGCTCTTCATATTTTTCATACCTTTTCAGCCTCTTCATGTTTTTAAAAACTGCTTCATGCTCCTCCTATTTTTCAGACCTTTTCATGCTCCTCATATTTTTCACACCTTTTGAAGCTCTTCATATTTTTCACACCATTTCCGGCTTCATATTTTTGAACACCACTTCATGCTCCTCCTGTTTTTCAGACCGTTTCATGCTCCTCATATTTTTGACACCTTTTGAAGCTCTTCATATTTTTCACACCTTTTCAGGCTCTTCATGTTTTTGAGCACCGTTTCATGTTCCTCCAATATTTCAGACCGTTTCATGCTCCTCATATTTTTGGCACTTTTTGAACCTCTTCATATTTTCCAATCCTTTTCAGGCTCTTCATGTTTTTCTACACTGTTTCATGCTCCTCCTGTTTTTCAGAACGTTTCGTGATCCTCTTATTTTTCAGACCGTTTCATGCTCCTCATATTTTTACACCTTTTGAAGCTCTTCACATTTTTCGCACTTTTTAATGCTCTTCATATTCTTGAAAACCGCTTCATGCTCCTCATATTGTTGACACGTTTTGAAGCTCTTCATATTTTTCACACTTTTTCAGGCTCTTCATATTTTTCAACACCGCTTCATGGTCCTCTTATTTTTCAGACCGTTTCATTATCCTCATATATTTCACACCTTTTGAAGCTCTTCATATTTTTCACACCTTTTCAGGCTCTTCATGTTTTTGAACACCGCTTCATGCTCCTCCTAATTTTTAGACCGTTTCATGCTCCTCCTATTTTTGACAGCTTTTGAAGCTCTTCATATTTTTCACACCTTTTGAAGCTCTTCATATTTTTCACAGTGTTTCAGGCTCTTCATGTTTTGAACACTGCTTCATGCTCCTCCTATTTTTCAGACCGTTTCATGCTCCTCTCATTTCTGACACCTTTTGAAGCTCTTCATATTTCTCACACTATTTCAGGCTCTTCATGTTTTCAACAACAATTAATGCTCCTCCTAGTTTTCAGACCGTTTCATGCTCCTCAAATTTTTGACTCCTTTTGAAGCTCTTCATTTTTTTCATAGGTTTTCAGGCTCTTTCAAGTTTTTCACACCGCTTCATGCTCTTCCTATTTTTCAGACGTTTTCATGCTCCTCATATTTTTGACACCTTTCGAAGCTCTTCATATTTTTCCCACATTTTCATGCGCTTCATGTTTTTCAACACCACTTCTTGCTCCACCTATTTTTCAGATCGTTTCATGCTCCTCATATTTTTGATACCTTTTGAAGCTCTTCATATATTTCAACCTTTTGAGGCTCTTCATGTTTTTCACACCTTTTCAGGCTCTTCATGTTTTTCACAACTTTTCAGGCTCTTCATGATTTTCAACACCGCTTCATGCTCCTCCTATTTTTCAGACCGTTTCATGCTCCTCATATTTTTGACACCTATTGAAGCTCTTCATATATTTCATACCTTTTGAGGCTCTTCATCTTTTTCACACCTTTTCAGGCTCTTCATGTTTTTCACACCTTTTCAGGCTCTTCAAGTTTTTCACACATTTTCAGGCTCTTCATGTTTTTCAACACCGTTTCATGCTCCTTCTATTTTTCAGACTGTTTCATGCTCCTCATATTTTTGACACCCTTGAAGCTCTTCATATATTTCACACCTTTTCAGGCTCTTCATGGTTTTGAACACTGCTTCATGCTCCTCCTATTTTTCAGACTGTTTCATACTCCTCATATTTATGACCCGTTTTGAAGCTTTTCATATATTTCACACCTTTTCAGCCTCATATTTCAACACCACTCATGCTCCTCCTATTTTTCAGACCGTTTCATGCTCCTCATATTTTTGACACCTTTTGAAGCTCTTAATATTTTTCACACCTTTTCTGGCTCTTCATGTTTTTCAACACCGTTTCATGCTCCTCCTATTTTTCAGACCGTTTCATGCTCCTCATATTTTTTACACCTTTTGAAGCTCTTCATATTTTTCACTCCTATTCAGGCTCTTCATGTTTTTGAACACCGTTTCATGCTACTCCTATTTTTGACACCTTTTGATGGTCTTAATATTTTCACACCTTTTCAGTCTCTTCATGTTTTTCAACACCAATTCCTTCTCCACCTATTTTTCAGATAGTTTCTTGCTCCTCATATTTTTGACAACTTTTGAAGCTCTTCAAATTTTTCACACCTTTTGAACCTCTTCATATATTTCACACCTTTTCAGGCTCTTCATGTTTGTCACACCTTTTCAGGCTCTTCACGTTTTTCAACACCGCTTCATGCTCCTCCTATTTTTCTGACCGTTTCATTCTCCTCATATTTTTGATACCGTTTGAAGCTCTTCATATATTTCACACCTGTTGAGGCTCTTCATGTTTTTCACACCTTTTCAGGCTCTTCATGATTTTCACACCTTTTCAGGCTCTTCATGTTTTTCAACACCGCTTCATGCTCCTCCTATTTTTCAGACCGTTTCATGCTCCTCATAATTTTGACACCTTTTGAAACTCTTCATATTTTTCACACGTTTTCAGGCTCTTCGTGTTTTTCAATACCTTTTCATGCTCCTACTATTTTTTAGACTGTTTCATGCCCCTCATATTTTGACACCTTTTGAAGCTCTTCTTATTTTTCACATATTTTCATGCTCTTCATGTTTTCAACACCGCTTCATGCACCTCCTATTTTTCAGATTGTATCATGCACCTCATATTTTTTACAGCTTTTGAAGCTCTTCATATATTTCACACCTTTTCAGGCTCTTCATGTTTTTGAACAACGTGTCATGCTTTTCCTATTTTTCAGACTGTTTCATGCACCTCATATTTTTGACACGTTTTAAAGCTCTTCATATTTTTCACACCTTTTCAGGCTCTTCATGGTTTTGAACATGGTTTCATGCTCCTTCTATTTTTCAACCGTTTCATGTCCTCATATTTTTGACACCTTTTGAAGCTCTTCATGTTTTTCACTCCTTTACAGGCTCTTCAAGTTTTTGAACACCGCTTCAGCCTCCTCCTATTTTTCAGACCGTATCATGCTCCTAATATTTTCACACCTTTTGAAGCTCTTCATATTTTCACACCTTTTGAAGCTCTTCATATTTTTCACACCTTTTCAGGCTCCTCATGTTTTTGAACACCGCTTCATGCTCCTCCTATATTTCAGACCGTTTCATGCTCCTAATATTTTCACACCTTTTGAAGCTCTTCATATTTTCACATCTTTTGAAGCTCTTGATATTTTTCTCACCTGTTCAGTCTCTTCTTGGTTCTGAACATCGCTTCATTCTCCTCCTATTTCTCAGAACATTTCATGCTCCTCATATTTTTGACACCCTTTGAAGCTCTTCATATTGTTCACACCTTTTCAGGCTCTTAATGTTTTTGAACACAGCTTCACGCTCCTTCAATTTTTCAGATTGTTTCATGCTCGTTATGTATTTCACATCTTTTGAAGCTCTTCATATTGTTCACACCTTTTCAGGCTGTTCATGTTTTTCTTTTTTTTTTTTCTTATTTTTATTTTTTTTCCAGTGGGTTTTGTCATACATTGATATGAATTAGCCATGGATTTACATGTATTCCCAATCCCGATCCCCCCTCCCACCTCACTCTCCCCCCGATTCCTCTGGGTCTTCCCAGTGCACCAGGCCGGAGCACTTGTCTCGTGCATCCCACCTGGGCTGGTGATCTGTTTCACCATAGATAGTATACATGCTGTTCTTTTGAAATATCCTACCCTCACATTCTCCCACAAAGTTCAAAATTCTGTTCTGTATTTCTGTGTCTCTTTTTCTGTTCTGCATATAGGGTTATCGTTATCACCTTTCTAAATTCCATATACATGTGTCAGTATGCTGTAATGTTCTTTATCTTTCTGGCTTCCTTCACTCTGTATAATGGGCTCCAGCTTCATCCATCTCATTAGGACTGGTTCAAATGAATTCGTTTTAATGGCTGAGTAATATTCCATGGTGTATATGTACCACAGCTTCCTTATCCGTTCATGGATTAAAGATCTAAATGTAAGACCAGAAACTATAAAACTTCTAGAGGAGAACATAGGCAAAACACTCTCCGACATAAATCAAAGCAAGATCCTCTATGACCCACCTCCCAGAATATTGGAAGTAAAAGCAAAACTAAACAAATGGGACCTAATGAAACTTAAAAGCTTTTGCACTACAAAGGAAACTATAAGTAAGGTGAAAAGACAGCCCTCAGATTGGGAGAAAATTATAGCAAATGAAGAAAGAGACAAAAGATTAATCTCAAAAATATACAAGCAACTCCTGCAGCTCAATTCCAGAAAAATAAATGACCCAATCAAAAAATGGGCCAAAGAACTAAACAGACATTTCTCCAAAGAAGACTTACAAATGGCTAACAAACACATGAAAAGATGCTCAACATCACTCATTATTAGAGAAATGCAAATCAAAACCACAATGAGGTACCATTACACGCCAGTCAGGTTGGCTGCTATCCAAAAGTCTACAAGCAATAAATGCTGGAGAGGGTGTGGAGAAAAGGGAACCCTCTTACACTGTTGGTGGGAATGCAAACTAGTACAGCCGCTATGGAAAACAGTGTGGAGATTTCTTAAAAAATTGGAAATAGAACTGCCATATGACCCAGCAATCCCACTTCTGGGCATACACACTGAGGAAACCAGATCTGAAAGAGACACGTGCACCCCAATGTTCATCGCAGCACTGTTTATAACAGCCAGGACATGGAAGCAACCTAGATGCCCATCAGCAGATGAATGGATAAGGAAGCTGTTCATGTTTTTCAACACCGCTTCATGATCCTCTTATTTTGCAGACCGTTTCATGCTCCTTATATTTTTGACAACTTCTGAAGCTCTTCATATTTTTCACATCTTTTCAGGCTCTTCATGTTTTTCAACACCACTTCATGCCCCTCCTATTTTTCAGACCGTTTCATGCTCATCTCATTTTTGACACCTTTTGAAGCTCTTAATATTTTTCACACCTTTTGAAGCTCTTCATATTTTTCACACGTTTTCAGGCTCTTCATGTTTTTCAAAACCGCTTCTTGCTCCTCCTATTTTTCAGATCTTTTCATGCTCCTCATAATTTTGACACGTTTTGAAGCTCTTCATATTTTTCACACATTTTCAGGCTCTTCATGTTTTTGAACACCGTTTCATGCTCCTCCTATTTTTCAGACCTATTCATGCTTCTCATATTTTTGACACCTTTTGAAGCTCTTCATATTTTTCACACCTTTTCAGGCTCTTCATGTTTTTCAACACCACTTCATGCTCCTCCTATTTTTCAGACCGTTTCATGCTCCTCATTTTTTTGACAGTTTTTGAAGCTCTTCATATTTTTCACACATTTTAAGGCTCTTCATGTTTTTAAAAACCACTTCACGCTTCTCCTATTTTTCAGACCGTTTCATTCTCCTCATATTTTTCTCACATTTTGAAGCTCTTCATATTTTTCACACCTTTTCAGGCTCTTCATGTTTTTGAACACAGCTTCATGCTCCTCGTATTTTTCAGACCGTTTCATGCTCCTCATAATTTTGACACCTTTTGAAGCTCTTCACATTTTTCAAACCTTTTCATTCTCCTCATGTATTTCACACCTTTTGAAACTCTTCCTATTTTTCACAACTTTTTCGGCTCTTCATGTTGTGCAACACCGGTTCATGCTCCTCCTATTTTTCAGACCATTTCATGCTCCTCATATTTTTGAAACATTTTGAAGCTTTTCATATTTTTCCAACCTTTTCAGGCTCTTCATGTTTTTCAACACCGCTTCTTGCTCCTCCTGTTTTTCAGACCGTTCTTGCTCCTGATATTTTTGACACCTTTTGAAGCTCTTCATATTTTTCACACCTTTTCAGGCTCTTCATGTTTTTCAACACCATTTCATGCTCTTCCTATTTTTCAGAACGTTTAATGCTCCTCATGCATTTCACACATTTTGAAACTCTTTATGTTTTTCAAACGTTTTCAGGCTCTTCAGTTTTTTGAACACAGTTTCATGCTCCTCCTATTTTTCAGAACGTTTCATGCTCCTCATATATTTGACACCTTTTGAAGCTCTTCATATTTTTCACAACTTTTCAGGCTCTTCACGTTTTAGAAAACCGTTTCATGCTCCTCCTATTTTTCTGACCGTTTCATGCTCATCTCATTTTTGACACCTTTTGAAACTCTTCATATTTTTAACACCTTTGAAGCTCTTCATATTTTTGACACGTTTTCAGGCTCTTCATGTTTTTCAACACCGTTTCATGCACCTCCTATATTACAGACCGTTTCATGCTCCTCATATTTTTGACACGTTTTGAAGCTCTTGATATTTTTCACACTTTTTCAGGCTCTTCATATTTTTCAACACCACTTCATGCTCCTCCTATTTTTCAGACCGTTTCATGCTCCTCCTAGATTTCAGACCGTTTCATGCTCCTCATATTTTTGACACATTTTGAAGCTCTTCATATTTTTCACACCTTTTCAGGCTCTTCATGGTTTTGAGCCCAGCTTCATGCTCCATCTATTTTTCAGACCGTTTCCTTCTCCTCATGTATTTCAAACCCTTTGAAACTGTTCATATTTTTCACACCTTTTCAGGCTCTTCATGTTTTTGAACACCGTTTCATGCTTCTCCTATTTTTAAGACCGTTTCATGCTCCTCATAATTTTGACACCTGTTGATGCTCTTCATATTTTTTACACCTTTTCAGGCTCTTCATGTTTTTCAACACCGCTTCATGTTCCTCCTATTATTCAGACCGTTTCATGCTCCTCATGTTTTTAACACCTTTTGAAGCTCTTCATAATTTTCACACCTTTTCAGGCTCTTCATGATTTTCACACGTTTTCAGGATCTTCATGTTTTTGAACACCGTTTCATGCTCCTCCTAGTTTTCAGACCGTTTCATGCTCCTCATACATTTGACACCTTTTGAAGCTCTTCATATTTTTCACACATTTTCAGGCTCTTCATATTTTTCAACATCGCTTCATACTCCTCCTATTTTTCAGACCGTTTCATGCTCATCTCATTTTTGACACCTTTTGAAACTCTTCATATATTTCACACCTTTTCAGGCTCTTCATGTTTTCCTACACCACTTCATGCTCCACCTATTTTTCAGACCGTTTCATGCTCATCTCATTTTTGACACCTTTGAAGCTCTTCATATATTTTACAACTTTTCAGTCTCTTCATGTTTTTCAACACCGCTTCATGATCCTCCTATTTTTCAGACCGTTTCATGCTCCTCCTATTTTTCCGACCATTTCATCCTCCTCATATTTTTGACACTTTTTGAGGCTCTTCGTATATTTCACACATTTTCAGGCTCTTCATGTTTTTCAACACCACTTCATGCTCCGCCTATTTTTCAGACCGTTTCATGCTCATCTCTTTTTTGACACCTTTTGAAGCTCTTCCTATTTTTCACATCTTTTCAGGCTCTTCATGTTTTTCCACACCGTTTCATTCTCCTAATATTTTTCAGACCGTTTCATGCTCCTCATATTTTTCAGACCGCTTCATGCTCCTCCTATTTTTCAGAGCCTTTCATGTTCCTCATATTTTTGAAACCTTTTGAAGCTCCTCCTATTTTTCACACCTTTTCAGGCTCTTCTCTTTTTTCAACACAGTTTCATGCTCCTCATATTTTTCAGACCGTTTCATGCTCCCCCCATTTTCAGACCGTTTTATGCTCCTCATATATTTGACAGCTTTTGAAGCTCTTCATATTTTCCACAACTTTTCAGGCTCTTCATGTTTTTGAACACAGCTTCATGCTCCTCCTATTTTTCAGACCGTTTCATGCACCTCATATTTTTGACACGTTTTGGTGCTCTCATATTTTTCACACCATTCCAGGCTCTTCATATTTTTGAACACCGTTTCATGCTCCTCCTATTTTTCAGACCTTTTCATGCTCCTCATATTTTTCACACCTTTTGAAACTCTTCATGTTTTTCACATCTTGCTTCACCCTCATCCTATTTTTGAGACGGTTTCATGCTCCTCATAATTTTGACAACTTTTGGAGCTCTTCATATTTTTCTCACCTTTTCAGGCTCTCCATGTTTTTCAACACCGTTTCATGCTCCTCCTATTTTTCAGACCTTTTCATGCTCCTCATATTTTTGAAAATTTTGAAGTTCTTCATATTTTTCACACATTTTCAGGCTTTTCATATTATTGAACACCGCTTCATGCTCCTCCTATTTTTCAAACGGTTTCATGCTCCTCATAGTTTTCACACCTTTTGAAGCTCTTCATATTTTTCACAGCTTTTCAGGATCTTCATGTTTTTCAACACCGCTTCATGCTCCTCCTATTTTTCAGACCGTTTCATGCTCCTCATATTTTTGACACCTTTTGAATCTCTTCATATACTTCACACTTTTTCAGGCTCTTCATGTTTTTCACCAACACTTCATGCTCCTCCTATTTTTTAGGCCATTTCATGCTCATCTCATTTTTGACATCGTTTGAAGCTCTTCATATTTTTCACACCTTTTGAAGCTCTTCATATTTCTCACACCTTTTGAAGTTGTTCATATTTTTCACACGTTTTCAGGCTCTTCATGTTTCAACACCGCTTCATGCACCTCCTATTTTTCAGACCGTTTCATGCCCCTCATATTTTTCACACCTTTTGAAGATCTTCATATATTTCACACCTTTTCAGGATCTTCATGTATTTGAACAAAACTTCATGCTTCTCCTATTTTTCAGAGCGTTTAATACTCCTCATGTACTTCACAACTTTTGAAGGTCTTCATATTTTTCTCACCTTTTCAGGCTCTTCTTGTTTTTCAACACCGCTTCATGCTCCTCCTATTTTTGAGACCGTTTCATGCTCCTCATATTTTTGACACCTTTTGAAGCTCTTCATATTTGTCACACCTTTTCAGGCTCTTCATGTTTTTGAACACCGCTTTATCCTCCTCCTATTTTTCAGACCGTTCCATGCTCATCATGTTTTTCAAACCTTTTGAAGCTCTTCATATTTTTCACACCTTTTCAGGCTCTTCATGTTTTTAAACACCGCTTCATGCTCTTCCTATTTTTCAGACCGTTTCATGATCCTCATATTTTTCACACCTTTTGAAGCTCTTTATATTTGTCACACCTTTTCAGGCTCTTCATGTTTTTCACACCGTTTCATGCTCCTCCTATTTTTCAGACCGTTTCATGCTCCTCATATTTTTCACACCTTTTGAAGCTGTTCATATTTTTCGCACCTTCTCAGGCACTTCATGTATTTGAGCACAGATTCATGCTCCTCCTATTTTTCAGACCGTTTCATGCTCCTCATATTTTTGACACGTTTTTAAGCTCTTCATATTTTTCACACCTTTTCAGGCTCTACATGTTTTTCATCAGCGATTCATGCTCCTCCTATATTTGAGGCCATTTCATGCTCTTCATATTTTTGACACCTTTTGAAGCTCTTCATATTTTTCACACCTTTTCAGGCTCTTCATGTTTTTGAACACCGTTTCATGCTCCTCCTATTTTTCAGACCGTATCATGCTCCTCATATTTTTGACACGTTTTTAAGCTCTTCATATTTTTCACACCTTTTCAGGCTCTACATGTTTTTCATCAGCGATTCATGCTCCTCCTATATTTGAGGCCATTTCATGCTCTTCATATTTTTGACACCTTTTGAAGCTCTTCATATTTTTCACACCTTTTCAGGCTCTTCATGTTTTTGAACACCGTTTCATGCTCCTCCTATTTTTCAGATCGTCATGCTCCTAATATTTTTCACACCTTTTGAAGCTCTTCATATTTTTCACACCTTTTCAGGCTCATCATGTTTTTGTACACCGCTTCATGATCCTCATATTTTTCACACCGTTTCATGCTCCTCATATTTTTCACACCTTTTGATGCTCTTCATATATTTCACACCATTTCAGGCTCTTTATATTTTTGAACACCACTTCATGCTCCTCGTATGTTTCAGACCGTTCATGCTCCTCATATTTTTGACACGTTTTGGGGCTCTCATATTTTTCACACCATTCCAGGCTCTTCATATTTTTGAACACCGTTTCATGCTCCTCCTATTTTTCAGACCTTTTCATGCTCCTCATATTTTTCACACCTTTTGAAACTCTTCATGTTTTTCACATCTTCCTTCACTCTCCTTCTATTTTTGAGACGGTTTCATGCTCCTCATAATTTTGACAACTTTTGGAGCTCTTCATATTTTTCTCACCTTTTCAGGCTCTCCATGTTTTTCAACACCGTTTCATGCTCCTCCTATTTTTCAGACCTTTTCATGCTCCTCATATTTTTGAAAATTTTGAAGTTCTTCATATTTTTCACACATTTTCAGGCTCTTCATATTATTGAACACCGCTTCATGCTCCTCCTATTTTTCAAACGGTTTCATGCTCCTCATATTTTTCACACCTTTTCAAGCTCTTCATGTTTTTCACAGCTTTTCAGGATCTTCATGTTTTTGCACACCGCTTCATGATCCTCATATTTTTCACACCGTTTCATGCTCCTCATATATTTGACACCTTTTGATCCTCTTCATATACTTCACACTTTTTCAGGCTCTTCATGTTTTTCACCAACACTTCATGCTCCTCCTATTTTTTAGGCCATTTAATGCTCATCTAATTTTTGACATCGTTTGAAGCTCTTCATATTTTTCACACCTTTTGAAGCTCTTCATATTTTTCACATCTTTTGAAGCTGTTCATATTTTTCACACGTTTTCAGGCTCTTCATGTTTTCAACACCGCTTCATGCACCTCCTATTTTTCAGACCGTTTCATGCCCCTCATATTTTTCACACCTTTTGAAGATCTTCATATATTTCACACCTTTTCAGGCTCTTCATGTTTTTGAAAAAAACATCATGCTTCTCCTATTTTTCAGAGCGTTTAATGCTCCTCATGTACTTCACACCTTTTGAAGGTCTTCATATTTTTCACACCTTTTCAGGCTCTTCTTGTTTTTCAACACCGCTTCATGCTCCTCCTATTTTTCAGACCGTTCATTCTCCTCATAATTTTGAACATTTTGAAGCTATTCTTATTTTTCACACCTTTTCAGGCTCTTCATGGTTTTCAAGACCGCTTCATGCTCCTCCTATTTTCCAGACCTTTTCATGCTCCTCATAATTTTGACACCTTTTGAAGCTCTTCATATTTTTCACACCTTTTCAGGCTCTTCATGTTTTTCAACACCCCTTCATGCTCCTCCTATTTTTCAGACCGTTTCATGCTCCTCATATTTTTGACAACTTTTGAAGCTCTTCATATATTTCACACTTTTTCAGGCTCATCATGTTTTTCAACACCACTTCATGCTCCTCCTATTTTTCAGGCCGTTTCATGCTCATCTCATTTTTGACACCTTTTGAAGCTCTTCATATTTTTCACACTTTTAGAAGCTCTTCATATTTTTCACACGTTCTCAGGCTCTTCATGTTTTTCAACACCGCTTTATGCACCTCCTTTTTTTCAGGCCGTTTCATGCTCATTTCAATTTGACACGTTTTGAAGGTCTTCATATTTTTCACAAATTTTCATGCTCTTCATGTTTTCGAACACCGTTTCATGCTCCTCCTATTTTTCAGACCGTTTCATGCTCCTCATATTTTTCACACCTTTTGAAGATCTTCATATTTCTCACACCTTTTCAGGCTCTTCATGTTTTTCAACACCGCTTCATGCCCCTCCTACCTTTCAGACCATTTCATGCTCATCTCATTTTTGACACCTTTTGAAGCTCTTCATATATTTCACACCTTTTGAAGCTCTTCATAATTTTCACACGTCTTCAGGATCCTCATGTTTTTCAACAAGATTTCATGCTCCTCCTGTTTTTCAGACCGTTTCAAGCTCTTCATGTATTTCACACCATTTGAAGCTCTTCATATTTTTCACACCTTTTCAGGCTCTTCATGTTTTTCAACACCGCTTCATGCCCCTTCTATCTTTCAGACCATTTCATGCTCATCTCATTTTTGACACCTTTTGAAGCTCTTCATATGTTTCACACCTTTTGAACCTCTTCATAATTTTCACACGTTTTCAGGCTCTTCATATTTTTCAACACGGCTTCATGATCCTCCTATTTTTCATAACGTTCATGCTCCTCATATTTTTGACACCTTTGAAGTTCTTCATATTTTTCACACCTTTTCAGACTCTTCATGTTTTTCAACACCACTTCATGCTCCTCCTATTTTTCAGACCTTTTCATGCTCCTCATATTTTTGACACCTTTTGAAGCTCTTCATATTTTTCACACCTTTTCAGGCTCTTCATGTTTTTGAACACCGTTTCATGCTCCTCCTATTTTTCAGACCGTTTCATGCTCCTCATATTTTTGACACCTTTTGAAGCTCTTCATATTTTTCACACGTTTTCACGCTCTTCATGTTTTTGAACACCGATTCATGCTTCTCCTATTTTTCTGACCGTTTCATGATCCTCATATATTTGTAACCTTTTGAAGCTCTTCATATTTTTAACACTTTTTCAGGGTCTTCATGTTTTTTACACCGCTTCATGCTCCTCCTATTTTTCAGACCGTTTCATGCTCCTCCTATTTTTGACACCTTTTGAAGCTCTTCATATTTTTCCCACCATTTCAGGCTCTTCATGTTTTTGAACACCGTTTAATGCTCCTCCTATTTTTCAGACCGTTTCATGCTCCTCATATTTTTGACACCTTTTGAAGCTCTTCATATTTTTCACAACTTTTCAGGCCTTTCATATTTTTGAACACCGTTTCATGCTCCTCCTATTTTTAAGACTGTTTCATTCTCCTCATATTTTTGACACCTTTTGAAGCGCTTCATATTTTTCACACCTTTTCATGTTTTTGAACACCATTTCATGCTCTTCATATTTTTCACACATTTTGCAGCTCTTCATATTTTTCACGCCTTTTCATGCTCTTCATGTTTTTCAACACCAATTCATGCTCCTCCTATATTTTAGACCGTTTCATGCTCCTCATATTCTTCACACCTTTTCAGGCTCTTCATGTTTTTGAACACCGCTTCGTGCTCCTCCTATTTTTCAGACCCTTTGATGCTCTTCATATTTTTGACAACTTTTCAAGCTCCTCATATATTTCACACATTTTCAGGCTCTTCAGTTTTTTCAAACCCGCTTCATGCCCCTCCTATTTTTCAGACCATTTCATGCTACTCATACTTTTCACACCTTTTGAAGCTCTTCATATTTTTCACACCTTTTCAGGCTCTTCATGTTTTTCAACACCGTTTCATGCTCTTCCTACTTTTCAGACCGTTTCATCCTCCTCATATTTTTGACACCTTTTGAAGCTCTTCATATATTTCACACCTTTTCAGGCTCTTAATGTTTTTCAACAGCGCTTCATGCTCCTCCTATTTTTCAGACGGTTACAATCTCCACATATTTTTGACACCTTTTGAAGCTTTTCATATATTTCACAACTTTTCAGGTTCTTCATGATTTTCAACACCACTTCATGCTCCTCCTATTGTTCAAACTGAATCATGCTCGTCATATTTTTGACACCTTTTGAAGCTCTTCATATTTTTCCCACTTTTTCAGGCTCTTCATGTTTTTCAACACCGCTTCATGCTCCTCATATATTTCACACTGATTCATGCTCCTCATATTTTTGACACCTTTTGAATATCTTCATATATTTCACACCTTTTCAGGCTCTTCATGTTTTTGAACACCACTTTTGGTCCTCCTATTTTTCACACCGTTTCATGCTCCTCATATTTTTGACACATTTTGAAGCTCTTCATATATTTCACACGTTTTCAGGCTCTTCATGTTTTTGAACACCACTTGTGGTCCTCCTATTTTTCACACCGTTTCATGCTCCTCATGTTTTTGACACCTTTTGAAGCTCTTCATATTTTTCACACCATTTCACGCTCTTCATGTTTTTGAACACTGCTTCATGCTCCTCCTATATTTCAGACCGTTTCATGCTCCTCCTATTTTTGACAGCTTTTGAAGCTCTTCATATTTTTCACCCCATTTCAGGCTCTTCATATTTTTGAACACCGTTTAATGCTCCTCCTTTTTTTCAGACCGTTTCATGCTCCTCATATTTTTGAAACCTTTTGAAGCTCTTCATAGTTTACCCACCTTTTCAGGGTGTTCATGTTTTTCAACACCGCTTCATGCTCCTCCTATTTTTCAGACCGGTTCATGCTCCTCATGTATATCCAACCTTTTGAAGCTCTTCATATTTTTCACACCATTTCAGGTTCTTCATGTTTTTGAACACCGTTTAATGCTCCTCCTATTTTTCAGACCGTTTCATGCTCCTCATATTTTTGACAACTTTTGAAGCTCTTCATATTTTACCTGCCGTTTCAGGCTCTTCATGTTTTTCAACACCGCTTCATGCTCCTCCTTTTTTTCAGACCGTTTCATGCTCCTCATAATTTTCACACATTTTGAAGCTCTTCATATTTTTCACACCTTTTCCGGTTCTTCATGGTTTTGAACACTGCTTCATGCTCCTCCTATTTCTTAGACTGTTTCCTGCTCCTCATGTATTTCACACCTTTTGGAGCGCTTCATATATTTCCCATGTTTTCAGGCTCTTCATGTTTTTCAAAATCAATTCATGCTCCTCCTATTTTTCAGACTGTTTCATGCTTCTCATAATTTTGACATCTTTTGAAGCGCTTCATATTTTTCACACCTTTTCAGGCTCTTCGTGTTCTTCAACACCGCTTCATGCTCCTCCTATTTTTCAGAACTTTTCATGCTCCTCATATTTTTGACACCTTTTGAAGCTCTTCATATATTTCACACCTTTTCAGGCTCTTCATGTTTTTAAACACTGTTTCATGCTCCACCTATTTTTCAGACCGTTTCATTCTCCTCATATTTTTCACACCTTTTGAAGCTCTTCATATTTTTCACACCTTTTCAGGCTCTTCATGTTTTTGAACACCACTTCATGTTCCTCCTATTTTTCAGAGAGTTTCATGCTCCTCATGTATTTCACACCTTTTGAAGCTCTTCATATTTTTCACACCTTTTCAGGCTCTTCTTTTTTTTCAACACCACTTCATGCTCCTCCTTTTTTTCAGACCGTTTCATGCTCATCTCATTTTTGACACCTTTTGAAGCTCTTCATATTTTTCACGCGTTTTCATGCTCTTCATGTTTTTTAACACCGCTTCATGCTCCTCCTATTTTTCAGACCGTTCATGCTCCTCATATTTTTGACACCTTATGAAGCTCTTCATATTTTTCACACTTTTCAGGCTCTTCATGTTTTTCAACACCACTTCATGCTTCTCCTATTTTTCAGACCTTTTCATGCTCCTCATATTTTTGACACCTTTAGAAGATCTTCATATTTTTCACACCTTTTCAGGCTCTTCATGTTTTTCAACCCCGCTTCATGCTCCTCCTATTTTTCAGACCGTTTCATGCTCCTCATAATTTTGACACTTTTTGAAGCTCCTCATATTTTTCACACGTTTTGAAGGTCTTCATATATTTCATACCATTTCAGGCTCTTCATGTTTGTCACCACCACTTCATGCTCCTCCTATTTTTCAGACCGTTTCATGCTCATTGAATCTTTGACAACTTTTGAAGCTCTTCATATTTTTCACATTTTTGAAGCTCTTCATATTTCTCACACCTTTTCAGGCTCTTCATGTTTTTCAACACCGATTCATGCTCCTCCTATTTTTCAGACCGTTTCATGCTCATCTCTTTTTTGACACCTTTTGAAGCTCTTCATACTTTTCACACCTTTTCAGGATCTTCATGTTTTTGAACACCGCTTCATGCTCCTCCTATTTTTGAGACCGTTTTATGCTCCACATGTATTTCACACCTTTTGAAGCTCTTCATATTTTTCACACCTTTTCAGGTATTCATGTTTTGATCACCGTTTCATGCTCCTCCTATTTTTCAGACCGTCTCATGTTCCTCATATTTTTGACGAATTTAGAAGCTTTTCATATTTTTCACACATTTTCAGGCTCTTCATGGTTTTCAACACCGCTTCATGCTCCTCCTATTTTTCAGACCTTTTCATGCTCCTCATATTTTTGTCACATTTTGAAGCTCTTCATATATTTCATACCTTTTCAGGCTCTTCTTTTTCTTCAACACCACTTCATGCTCCTCCTATTTTTCAGACCGTTTCATGCTCATCTCATTTTTGACACCTTTTGAAGCTCTTCATATTTTTCACACCTTTTGAAGCTCTTCATATTTTTCACGTGTTTTCATGCTCTTCATGTTTTTTAACACCGCTTCATGCTCCTCCTATTTTTCAGACCGTTTCATGCTCCTCATATTTTTCACACCTTTTGATGCTCTTCATATATTTCAGACCTTTTCAGGCTCTTTATGTTTTTGAACACCACTTCATGCTCCTCATATGTTTCAGACCGTTTCATGCACCTCATATTTTTGACACGTTTTGGTGCTCTCATATTTTTCACACCATTCCAGGCTCTTCATATTTTTGAACACCGTTTCATGCTCCTCCTATTTTTCAGACCTTTTCATGCTCCTCATATTTTTCACACCTTTTGAAACTCTTCATGTTTTTCACATCTTGCTTCACCCTCATCCTATTTTTGAGACGGTTTCATGCTCCTCATAATTTTGACAACTTTTGGAGCTCTTCATATTTTTCTCACCTTTTCAGGCTCTCCATGTTTTTCAACACCGTTTCATGCTCCTCCTATTTTTCAGACCTTTTCATGCTCCTCATATTTTTGAAAATTTTGAAGTTCTTCATATTTTTCACACATTTTCAGGCTTTTCATATTATTGAACACCGCTTCATGCTCCTCCTATTTTTCAAACGGTTTCATGCTCCTCATAGTTTTCACACCTTTTGAAGCTCTTCATATTTTTCACAGCTTTTCAGGATCTTCATGTTTTTCAACACCGCTTCATGCTCCTCCTATTTTTCAGACCGTTTCATGCTCCTCATATTTTTGACACCTTTTGAATCTCTTCATATACTTCACACTTTTTCAGGCTCTTCATGTTTTTCACCAACACTTCATGCTCCTCCTATTTTTTAGGCCATTTCATGCTCATCTCATTTTTGACATCGTTTGAAGCTCTTCATATTTTTCACACCTTTTGAAGCTCTTCATATTTCTCACACCTTTTGAAGTTGTTCATATTTTTCACACGTTTTCAGGCTCTTCATGTTTCAACACCGCTTCATGCACCTCCTATTTTTCAGACCGTTTCATGCCCCTCATATTTTTCACACCTTTTGAAGATCTTCATATATTTCACACCTTTTCAGGATCTTCATGTATTTGAACAAAACTTCATGCTTCTCCTATTTTTCAGAGCGTTTAATACTCCTCATGTACTTCACAACTTTTGAAGGTCTTCATATTTTTCTCACCTTTTCAGGCTCTTCTTGTTTTTCAACACCGCTTCATGCTCCTCCTATTTTTGAGACCGTTTCATGCTCCTCATATTTTTGACACCTTTTGAAGCTCTTCATATTTGTCACACCTTTTCAGGCTCTTCATGTTTTTGAACACCGCTTTATCCTCCTCCTATTTTTCAGACCGTTCCATGCTCATCATGTTTTTCAAACCTTTTGAAGCTCTTCATATTTTTCACACCTTTTCAGGCTCTTCATGTTTTTAAACACCGCTTCATGCTCTTCCTATTTTTCAGACCGTTTCATGATCCTCATATTTTTCACACCTTTTGAAGCTCTTCATATTTTTCACACCTTTTCATGCTCTTCATGTTTTTCACACCGTTTCATGCTCCTCCTATTTTTCAGACCGTTTCATGCTCCTCATATTTTTCACACATCTTGAAGCTCTTTATATTTGTCACACCTTTTCAGGCTCTTCATGTTTTTTAACACCGCTTCATGCTCCTCCTATTTTTGAGATCGTTTCATGCTCCTCATATTTTTCACACCTTTTGAAGCTGTTCATATTTTTCGCACCTTCTCAGGCACTTCATGTATTTGAGCACAGATTCATGCTCCTCCTATTTTTCAGACCATTTCATGCTCCTCATATTTTTGACACGTTTTTAAGCTCTTCATATTTTTCACACCTTTTCAGGCTCTACATGTTTTTCATCAGCGATTCATGCTCCTCCTATATTTGAGGCCATTTCATGCTCTTCATATTTTTGACACCTTTTGAAGCTCTTCATATTTTTCACACCTTTTCAGGCTCTTCATGTTTTTGAACACCGTTTCATGCTCCTCCTATTTTTCAGACCATATCATGCTCCTCATATTTTTGACACGTTTTTAAGCTCTTCATATTTTTCACACCTTTTCAGGCTCTACATGTTTTTCATCAGCGATTCATGCTCCTCCTATATTTGAGGCCATTTCATGCTCTTCATATTTTTGACACCTTTTGAAGCTCTTCATATTTTTCACACCTTTTCAGGCTCTTCATGTTTTTGAACACCGTTTCATGCTCCTCCTATTTTTCAGATCGTCATGCTCCTAATATATTTCACACCTTTTGAAGCTCTTCATATTTTTCACACCTTTTCAGGCTCATCATGTTTTTGTACACCGCTTCATGATCCTCATATTTTTCAAACCGTTTCATGCTCCTCATATTTTTCACACCTTTTGATGCTCTTCATATATTTCACACCATTTCAGGCTCTTTATGTTTTTGAACACCACTTCATGCTCCTCGTATGTTTCAGACCGTTCATGCTCCTCATATTTTTGACACGTTTTGGGGCTCTCATATTTTTCACACCATTCCAGGCTCTTCATATTTTTGAACACCGTTTCATGCTCCTCCTATTTTTCAGACCTTTTCATGCTCCTCATATTTTTCACACCTTTTGAAACTCTTCATGTTTTTCACATCTTCCTTCACTCTCCTTCTATTTTTGAGACGGTTTCATGCTCCTCATAATTTTGACAACTTTTGGAGCTCTTCATATTTTTCTCACCTTTTCAGGCTCTCCATGTTTTTCAACACCGTTTCATGCTCCTCCTATTTTTCAGACCTTTTCATGCTCCTCATATTTTTGAAAATTTTGAAGTTCTTCATATTTTTCACACATTTTCAGGCTCTTCATATTATTGAACACCGCTTCATGCTCCTCCTATTTTTCAAACGGTTTCATGCTCCTCATATTTTTCACACCTTTTCAAGCTCTTCATGTTTTTCACAGCTTTTCAGGATCTTCATGTTTTTGCACACCGCTTCATGATCCTCATATTTTTCACACCGTTTCATGCTCCTCATATATTTGACACCTTTTGATCCTCTTCATATACTTCACATTTTTTCAGGCTCTTCATGTTTTTCACCAACACTTCATGCTCCTCCTATTTTTTAGGCCATTTAATGCTCATCT
Organism: Dama dama; assembly: GCF_033118175.1. Lineage (NCBI taxonomy): Eukaryota > Metazoa > Chordata > Mammalia > Artiodactyla > Cervidae > Dama > Dama dama. The sequence goes on along the minus strand of NW_026870928.1, from coordinate 3,107,048 downwards.
AATTTTTGACATCGTTTGAAGCTCTTCATATTTTTCACACCTTTTGAAGCTCTTCATATTTTTCACATCTTTTGAAGCTGTTCATATTTTTCACACGTTTTCAGGCTCTTCATGTTTTCAACACCGCTTCATGCACCTCCTATTTTTCAGACCGTTTCATGCCCCTCATATTTTTCACACCTTTTGAAGATCTTCATATATTTCACACCTTTTCAGGCTCTTCATGTTTTTGAAAAAAACATCATGCTTCTCCTATTTTTCAGAGCGTTTAATGCTCCTCATGTACTTCACACCTTTTGAAGGTCTTCATATTTTTCACACCTTTTCAGGCTCTTCTTGTTTTTCAACACCGCTTCATGCTCCTCCTATTTTTCAGACCGTTCATTCTCCTCATAATTTTGAACATTTTGAAGCTATTCTTATTTTTCACACCTTTTCAGGCTCTTCATGGTTTTCAAGACCGCTTCATGCTCCTCCTATTTTCCAGACCTTTTCATGCTCCTCATAATTTTGACACCTTTTGAAGCTCTTCATATTTTTCACACCTTTTCAGGCTCTTCATGTTTTTCAACACCCCTTCATGCTCCTCCTATTTTTCAGACCGTTTCATGCTCCTCATATTTTTGACAACTTTTGAAGCTCTTCATATATTTCACACTTTTTCAGGCTCATCATGTTTTTCAACACCACTTCATGCTCCTCCTATTTTTCAGGCCGTTTCATGCTCATCTCATTTTTGACACCTTTTGAAGCTCTTCATATTTTTCACACTTTTAGAAGCTCTTCATATTTTTCACACGTTCTCAGGCTCTTCATGTTTTTCAACACCGCTTTATGCACCTCCTTTTTTTCAGGCCGTTTCATGCTCATCTAATTTTTGACAACTTTTGAAGCTCTTCATATTTTTCATACCTTTTGAAGCTCTTCATATTTTTCACATTTTTGAAACTCTTCTTATTTTTCTCACGGTTTCAGGCTCTTCATGGTTTTCAAGACAGCTTCATGCTCCTCCTATTTTTGAGACCATTTCATACTCCTTATATGTTTGACATTTTTTGAGGCTCTTCATATTTTTCACACCATTTCAGCCTCTTCATATTTTTCAACACCGTTTCTTGATCCTCCTATTTTTCAGAACGTTTCATGCTCCTCATATTTTGACACCTTTTAAAGCTCTTCATATTTTTCACACCTTTTCAGGCTCTTCATGTTTTTGAACACCGTTTCATGCTCCTCCTATTTTTCAGACCGTTTCAAGCTCCTCATATTTTTAACACCTTTTGAAGCTCTTCATATTTTTCACACCTTTTCAGGCTCTTCATGTTTTTCAACACCACTTCATGCTTCTCCTTTTTTGCAGACCCTTTCATGCTCCTAATAATTTTGACACCTGTTGAAGCTCTTCATATTTCTCACACCTTTTCAGACTCCTCATGTTTTTCAACACCGCTTCATGCTCCTCTTATTTTTCAGATCGTTTCATGCTCATCTCATTTTTTATATCTTTTGAAGCTCTTCATATTTTTCACGTCTTTTGAAACTCTTCATATTTTTCACAACCTCTCAGGCTCTTCATTTTTTTCAACACCACTTCATGCTCCTCCTATTTTTCAGACCGTTTCATGCTCATCTCATTTTTGACACCTTTTGAAGCTCTTCATATTTTTGACACCTTTTGAACCTCTTCATATTTTTGGCACCTTTTCAGTCTCTGCATGTGTTTGAACACCGCTTCATTCCCCTCCTATTTTTCAGACCGTTTCATCTCCTCATGAATTTCACACCTTTTGAAGCTCTTCATATTTTGCACACCTTTTCCGGCTCTTCATGTTTTTCACAACGACTTCATGCTCCTCCAACTTTTCAGACCGTTCCATGCTCCTCATATTTTTGACACCTTTTGAAGTTCTTCATATTTTTCACACATTTTCAGGCTCTTCATGTTTTTCAACACCGCTTCATGCTCCTGCTATTTTTCAGACCGTTTCATGCTCCTCATATATTTAACACATTTTGAAGCTGTTCATATATTTCACACATTTTCAGGCTCTTCATGTTTTTCAACACCACTTCATGCTCCTCCGATTTTTCAGCCCGTTTCATGCACATCTCATTTTGTACATCTTTTGAAGCTCTTCATATTTTTCACACCTTTTCAGGCTCTTCATGATTTTCAACACCGCTTCATGCACCTCCTATTTTTCAGACCGTTTCATGCTCATTTAATTTTTGACACCTTTTGAAGCTCTTCATATTTTTCAAACCTTTTGAAGCTCTTCATATTTTTCACATTTTTGAAGCTCTTCATATTTTTCACACGGTTTCAGGCTCTTCAAGTTTTTCAACACCGCTTCAAACTCCTCCTATTTTTGAGACCATTTCATACTCCTTATATTTTTGACATTTTTTGAGGCTCTTCATATTTTTCACACCTTTTCAGGCTCTTCATGTTTTTGAACACCGTTTCTTGATCCTCCTATTTTTCAGAACGTTTCATGCTCCTCATATTTTGACACCTTTTAAAGCTCTTCATATTTCTCACACCTTTTCAGGCCCTTCATGTTTTTCAACACAACTTAACGCTTCTCTTATTTTTCAGACCGTTTCATGCTCCTCATGTATTTCACACTTTTTGAAGCTCTTCATATTTTTCACACCTGTTCAGGCTCTTCATGTTTTTGAACACCGTTTCATGCTACTCACATTTTTCAGAACGTTTCATGCTCCTCATCCTATTGACACCTTTTGAAGCTCTTCATATTTTTCACACCTTTTCAAGCTCTTCATGTTTTTGAACACCACTTCATGCTCCTCCTATTTTTCAGACCGTTTCATGCTCCTCTCATTTTTGATATCTTTTGAAGCTCTTCATATTTTTCATGTCTTTTGAAACTCTTCATATTTTTCACACCTTCTCAGGCTCTTCATTTTTTTCAACACCACTTCATGCTCCTCCTATTTTTCACACCGTTTCATGCTCATCTCATTTTTTACACCTTTTGAAGCTCTTCATATTTTTGACACCTTTTGAAGCTCTTCATATTTTTCACACATTTTCAGTCTCTGCATGTTTTTGAACACCACTTCATGCCCTTCCTATTTTTCATACGGTTTCTTCTCCTCATGAATTTCACACCTTTTGAAGCTCTTCATATTTTGCACACCTTTTCAGGCTCTTCATGTTTTTCCCAAAGACTTCATGCTCCTCCTACTTTTCAGACCGTTTCATGCTCCTCATATTTTTGACACCTTTTGAAGCTCTTCATATATTTCACACATTTTCATGCTCTTCATGTTTTTTCAAACCACTTCATGCTCCTCCGATTTTTCAGTCCGTTTCATGCACATCTCATTTTTGACATCTTTTGAAACTCTTCATAATTTTCACACCTTTTGAAGCTCTTCATATTTTTCACACGTTTTCAGGGTCTTCATGTTTTTCAACACCACTTCTTGCTCCTCCTATTTTTCAGACCGTTTCGTGCTCCTCATATTTTTGACACGTTTTGAAGCTCTTCATATTTTTCACACCTTTTCAGGCTCTTCATGGTTTTCAACACCGCTTCATGCTCCTCCTATTTTTCAGACCGTTTCATGCTCCTCATGTATTTCACACCTTTTTAAGCTCTTCATATTTTTCACACCTTTTCAGGCTCTTCATGTTTTTCAACACTGCTTCATGCTCCTCCTATTTTTCAGATCGTTTCATGCTCCTCATGTATTTCACACCTTTTGAAGCTGTTCATATTTTTCACACCTTTTCAGGCTCTTCATGTTTTTGAACACCGTGTCCTGCTCCTCCTATTTTTCAGACCGTATCATTCTCCTCATATTTTTGACACCTTTTGAATCTTTTCATATTTTTCACAACTTTTCAGGCTCTTCATGTTTTTGAACACCGCTTCATGCTCCTCCTATTTTTCAGACCTTATCATACTCCTCATATTTTTCGCCCCTTTAGAAGCTCTTCATATTTTTCACTACTTGTGAAGCTCTTCATGATTTTCACCTTTTTGAAGCTCTTCATATTTTTCACATTTTTGAAGCTCTTCATATTTTTCACACGTTTTAATCCTCTTCAGGTTTTTCAACACCGCTTCACCCTCCTGCTATTTTTCAGAAGGTTTCATACTCCTCATATTTTTGACTTTTTTTGAAGCTCTTCATATTTTTCACACTTTTTCAGGCTCTTCATGTTTTTGAACACCGTTTCATGATCCTCCTATTTTTCAGAACGTTTCATGCTCCTCATATTTTTGACACCATTTAATGCTCTTCAAATTTTTCACACCTTTTCAGACTCTTCACGTTTTTGAACACCACTTCATCCTCCTCCTATTTTTCAGACCGTTTCATGATCCTCATATTACTGACACCTTTTGAAGCTCTTCATATTTTTCACACCTTTTCAAGCACTTCATGTTTTTGAACACCACTTCATGCTCCTCCTATTTTTCGACCGTTTCATGCTCCTCATATTTTTCACACCTTTTGAAGCTCTTCATATTTTTCACACTTTTCAGGCTCTTCATTTTTTTCAATACCACTTCATGCTCCTCCTATTTTACAGACAGTTTCATGCTCATCTCATTTTTGACACCTTTTGTAGCTCTTCATATTTTTCACACCTTTTGAAGCTCTTCATATTTTTCACTCGTTTTCAGGCTCTTCATGTTTTTCAACACCACTTCATGCTCTTCCTATTTTTCAGACCGTTTCATGCTCTTCATATTTTTGACAGCTTTTGAAGCTCTTCATATTTTTCACACCTTTTCAGGCTCTTCATGTTTTTCAACACCACTTCATGCTCCTCTTATTTTTCAGACCGTTTCATGCTCATCTCATTTTTGACACCTTTTGAAGCTCTTCATATTTTTCACACATTTTCAGGCTCTTCACGTTTTTCAACACTGCTTCATGGTCCTCCTATTTTTCAGACCGTTTCATGCTCATCTCATTTTGGTCACGTTTTGAAGCTCTTCATATTTTTCACACCTTTTGAAGCTCTTCATATTTTTCACACATTTTCAGGCTCTTCATGTTTTTCAACACCGCTGCATGATCCTCCTATTTTTCAGACCGTTTCATGCTCATCTCATTTTTGACACCTTTTGAAGCTCTTCATATTTTTCACACCTTTTCAGGCTTTTCATGTTTTTGAACACAGCTTCATGCTCCTCCTATTTTTCAGACCGTTTCATGTTCGTCATAATTTTGACACCTTTTGAAGCTCTTCATATTTTTCACACCTTTTCAGGCTCTTCATGTTTTTAAACACCCTTCATGATCCTCCTATTTTTCAGACCGTTTCATTCTCCTCATTTTTCTGAAACCTTTTGAAGCTCTTCATATTTTTTACACCTTTTCATTCTCTTCATGTTTTTCAACACAGCTTCATGCTCCTTCTATTTTTCAGACCATTTCACGCTTCTCATGTATTTCACACCTTTTGAAGCTCTCATATTTTCACACCTTTTCAGGCTCTTCATGTTCTTGAACACCGTTTCATGCTCCTCCTATTTTTCAGACCGTTTCATGCTCCTCTCATTTCTGACACCTTTTGAAGCTCTTCATATTTTTCACACCGATTCAAGCTCTTCATATTTTTCAAACGTTTTCAGGCTCTTCATGTTTTTGAACACCGCTTCTTGCTCCTCTTATTTTTCAGACCGCTTCATGCTCATCTCATTTTTTACACCTTTTGAAGCTCTTCATATTTTGCACACCTTTTGAAGCTCCTCATATTTTTCACACATTTTCAGGCTCTTCATGATTTTCAGCACCGCTTCTTGATCCTCCTATTTTTCAGACCGTTTCATTCTCATCTCATTTTTGACGCCTTTTGAAGCTCTTCATATTTTTTACACCTTTGAAGCTCTTCATATTTTTCACACCTTTTCAGTCTCTGCATGTGTTTGAACACCGCTTCATGCCCCTCCTATTTTTCAGACCGTTTCATCTCTTCATGATTTTCACACCTTTTGAAGCTCTTCATATTTTGCACACCTTTTCAGGCTCTTAATGTTTTTCACAACGACTTCATGCTCCTCGAACTTTTCAGACCGTTACATGCTCCTCATATTTTTGACACCTTTTGAAGTTCTTCATATTTTTCACACCTTTTCAGGCTCTTCATGTTTTTCAACACCGCTTCATGCTCCTGCTATTTTGCAGTCCGTTTCATGCTCCTCATATATTTGACACATTTTGAAGCTGTTCATATATTTCACACATTTTCATGCTCTTCATGTTTTTCAACACCACTTCATGCTCCTCCGATTTTTCAGTCTGTTTCATGCACAACTCATTTTTTACATCTTTTGAAGCTCTTCATATTTTTCACACCTTTTAAGCTTTTCATATTTTTCACACCTTTCCAGGCTCTTCATGTTTTTGAACACCGCTACATGCTCCTCTTATTTTTCAGACCGTTTCAAGCTCCTCATATTTTGACACCTTTTAAAGCTCTTCATATTTTTCACACCTTTTCAGGCTCTTCATGTTTTTGAACACCGTTTCATGCTCCTCTTATTTTTCAGACCGTTTCAAGCTCCTCATATTTTTCACACCTTTTGAAGCTCTTCATATTTTTCACACGTTTTCAGGCTCTTCATGTTTTTCAACACCGTTTCATGCTCCTCCTATTTTTCCGTCCATTTCATGCTCCTCATATTTTTGACACCTTTTGAAGCTCTTCATATTTTTCACAGCTTTTGAAGCTCTTCATATTTTTCACACCTTTTCAGGCTCTTCATGATTTTCAACACTGCTTCATGCACCTCCTATTTTTCAGACCGTTTCATGCTCATCTAATTTTTGACAACTTTTGAAGCTCTTCATATTTTTCATACCTTTTGAAGCTCTTCATATTTTTCACATTTTTGAAGCTCTTCTTATTTTTCTCACGGTTTCAGGCTCTTCATGGTTTTCAAGACCGCTTCATGCTCCTCCTATTTTTGAGACCATTTCATACTCCTTATATATTTGACATTTTTTGAGGCTCTTCATATTTTTCACACCATTTCAGCCTCTTCATATTTTTGAACACCGTTTCTTGATCCTCCTATTTTTCAGAACGTTTCATGCTCCTCATATTTTGACACCTTTTAAAGCTCTTCATATTTTTCACACCTTTTCAGGCTCTTCATGTTTTTGAACACCGTTTCATGCTCCTCCTATTTTTCAGACCGTTTCAAGCTCCTCATATTTTTAACACCTTTTGAAGCTCTTCATATTTTTCACACCTTTTCAGGCTCTTCATGTTTTTCAACACCACTTCATGCTTCTCCTTTTTTGCAGACCCTTTCATGCTCCTAATAATTTTGACACCTGTTGAAGCTCTTCATATTTCTCACACCTTTTCAGACTCTTCATGTTTTTCAACACCGCTTCATGCTCCTCTTATTTTTCAGTCCGTTTCATGCTCATCTCATTTTTTATATCTTTTGAAGCTCTTCATATTTTTCACGTCTTTTGAAACTCTTCATATTTTTCACAACTTCTCAGGCTCTTCATTTTTTTCAACACCACTTCATGCTCCTCCTATTTTTCAGACCGTTTCCTTCTCATCTCATTTTTGACACCTTTTGAAGCTCTTCATATTTTTGACACCTTTTGAAGCTCTTCATATTTTTGGCACCTTTTCAGTCTCTGCATGTGTTTGAACACCGCTTCATTCCCCTCCTATTTTTCAGACCGTTTCATCTCCTCATTAATTTCACACCTTTTGAAGCTCTTCATATTTTGCACACCTTTTCCGGCTCTTCATGTTTTCCACAACGACTTCATGCTCCTCCAACTTTTCAGACCGTTCCATGCTCCTCATATTTTTGACACCTTTTGAAGTTCTTCATATTTTTCACACATTTTCAGGCTCTTCATGTTTTTCAACACCGCTTCATGCTCCTGCTATTTTTCAGACCGTTTCATGCTCCTCATATATTTGACACATTTTGAAGCTGTTCATATATTTCACACATTTTCAGGCTCTTCATGTTTTTCAACACCACTTCATGCTCCTCCGATTTTTCAGCCCGTTTCATGCACATCTCATTTTGTACATCTTTTGAAGCTCTTCATATTTTTCACACCTTTTCAGGCTCTTCATGATTTTCAACACCGCTTCATGCACCTCCTATTTTTCAGACCGTTTCATGCTCATTTAATTTTTGAAACCTTTTGAAGCTCTTCATATTTTTCAAACCTTTTGAAGCTCTTCATATTTTTCACATTTTTGAAGCTCTTCATATTTTTCACAAGGTTTCAGGCTCTTCAAGTTTTTCAACACCGCTTCAAGCTCCTCCTATTTTTGAGACCATTTCATACTCCTTATATTTTTGACATTTTTTGAGGCTCTTCATATTTTTCACACCTTTTCAGGCTCTTCATGTTTTTGAACACCGTTTCTTGATCCTCCTATTTTTCAGAACGTTTCATGCTCCTCATAATTTGACACCTTTTAAAGCTCTTCAAATTTTTCACACCTTTTCAGGCTCTTCATGTTTTTGAACACTACTTCATTCTCCTCGTATTTTTCAGACCATTTCATGCTCCTCATATTATTGACACGTTTGAAACTCTTCATATTTCTCACACCTTTTCAGGCCCTTCATGTTTTTCAACACAACTTAACGCTTCTCTTATTTTTCAGACCGTTTCATGCTCCTCATGTATTTCACACTTTTTGAAGCTCTTCATATTTTTCACACCTTTTCAGGCTCTTCATGTTTTTGAACACCGTTTCATGCTACTCACATTTTTCAGACCGTTTCATGCTCCTCATCCTATTGACACCTTTTGAAGCTCTTCATATTTTTCACACCTTTTCAAGCTCTTCATGTTTTTCAACACCACTTCATGCTCCTCCTATTTTTCAGACCGTTTCATGCTCATCTCATTTTTGATATCTTTTGAAGCTCTTCATATTTTTCACGTCTTTTGAAACTCTTCATATTTTTCACACCTTCTCAGGCTCTTCATTTTTTTCAACACCACTTCATGCTCCTCCTATTTTTCAGACCGTTTCATGCTCATCTCATTTTTGACACCTTTTGAAGCTCTTCATATTTTTGACACCTTTTGAAGCTCTTCATATTTTTCACACATTTTCAGTCTTTGCATGTTTTTGAACACCACTTCATGCCCTTCCTATTTTTCATACGGATTCATCTCCTCATGAATTTCACACCTTTTGAAGCTCTTCATATTTTTCACACCTTTTCTGGCTCTTCATGTTTTTCACAACGACTTCATGCTCCTCCTACTTTTCAGACCGTTTCATGCTACTCATATTTTTGACACCTTTTGAAGCTCTTCATATTTTTCACACCTTATCAGGCTCTTCATGTTTTCAACACCGCTTCATGCTCCTCCTATTTTTCAAGCCGTTTCATGCTCGTCATATATTTGACACATTTTGAAGCTCTTCATATATTTCACACATTTTCATGCTCTTCATGTTTTTAACACCACTTCATGCTCCTCCTATTTTTCAGACCGTTTCGTGCTCCTCATATTTTGACACGTTTTGAAGCTCTTCATATTTTTCACACCTTTTCAGGCTCTTCAAGTTTTTGAACACCGTTTCATGCTCCTCCTATTTTTCAGACCGTTTCTTGCTCCTCATATTTTTGACACCTTTTGAAGCTCTTCATATTTTTCACACCTTTTCAGGCTCTTCATGTTTTTGAACACCGTTTCATGCTCCTCCTGTTTTTCAGACTGTTTCATGCTCCTCATATTTTTAACACCTTTTGAAGCTCTTCATATTTCTCACACCTTTTCTGGCTCTTCATGTTTTTGAACACAGTTTCATGCTCCTCCTATTTTTCAGACCGTTTCATGCTCCTCATATTTTTGACACCTTTTCAAACTCTTCATATTTTTCACAACTTTTGAAACTCTTTATATTTTGCACACCTTTTCAGGCTCTTGAAGTTTTTCACAACCACTTCATGCTCCTCCTACTTTTCAGACCATTTCATGCTCCTCATATTTTTGACACCTTTTGAAGCTCTTCATATTTTTCACACCTTTTCAGGCTCTTCATGTTTCTCAACACCGCTTCATGCTCCTCCTAGTTTTCAGACCGTTTCATGCTCCTCATATTTGTGACACCATTTGAAGCTCTTCATATTTTTCACACCTTTTCAGGCTCTTCATGTTTTTGAACACCGTTTCATGATCCTCCTATTTTTCAGAACGTTTCATGCTCCTCATATTTTGACACCTTTTAAAGCTCTTCATATTTTTCACACCTTTTGTGGCTCTTCATGTATTTCAACACCGCTTCATGATCCTCCTATTTTTGAGACCATTTCATACTCCTTATATTTTTGACATTTTTTGAGGCTCTTCATATGTTTCACACCTTTTCAGGCTCTTCATGTTTTTGAACACCGGTTCATGCTCCTAGTATTTTTCAGACCATTTCATGCTCATCCCCTTTTGACACCTTTGAAGCTCTTCAAATTTTTCACACCTTTTGAAGCTCTTCATATTTTTCACATTTTTGAAGCTATTCAAATTTTTCACACGGTTTCAGGCTCTTCATGCTTTTCAACACCGCTTCATGATCCTCTTTTTTTTAAGAACGTTTCATGTTCCTCATATTTTGACACCTTTTAAAACTCTTCATATTTCTCACACCTTTTCAGGCTCTTCATGGTTTAGAACACCGCTTCATCCTCCTCCTATTTTTCAGACCGTTTCATGCTCCTCATATTATTGACACCTTTTGAAGCTCTTCATATTTCTCACACCTTTTCAGGCTCTTCATGTTTTTGAACACCGGTTCATGCTCCTAGTATTTTTCAGACCGTTTCATGCTCATCTCATTTTATACACCTTTTGAAGCTTTTCATATATTTCACATCTTTTGAAACTCTTCATATTTTTCACACCTTTTCAGGCTCTTCATGTTTTTGAACACCGCTTCATGCTCGTCCTATTTTTCAGACCGGATCATGCTCCTCATATTTTTCACACCTTTTGAAGCTCTTCATATTTTTCACACCTTTTCATGCTCTTCATGTTTTTGAACACCGTTTCATGCTCCTCTATTTTCAACCGTTTCATGCTCCTCATATTTTTGACACCTTTTGAAGCTCTTCATATTTTCCACACCTTTTCTGGCTTCATGTTTTTCAACACCGCTTCATGATTTTCCTATTTCTCAGAGTGTTTCATGCTCCTCATATTTTTGACACCTTTTGAAAATCTTCGTATTTTTCACACTTTTCAGGCTCTTCATGTTTTTCAACACGGTTTCATGCTCCTCCAATTTTCAGACTGTTTCATTCTCCTCATATTTTTGACAACTTTTGAAGCTCTTCATATATTTCACACCTTTTCAGGCTCTTAATTTTTCTCAACACCACTTCATGCTCCTCCTATTTTTCAGACCGTTTCATGCTCATCTCATTTTGACCACTTTTGAAGCTCTTCATGTTTTTCACACCTTTTGAAGCTCTTCATATTTTTCACACCTTTTCAGGCTCTTCATGATTTTCAACACCGCTTCATGCTCCTCCTATGTTTCAGACCGTTTCATGTTCATCTCATTTTTGACACTTTTGAAGCTCTTCGTATTTTTCACACCTTTTGAAGCTCTTCATATTTTTCACACATTTTCAAGCTCTTCATCTTCTTCAAAACCATTTCATGCTCCTCATATTTTTCAGACCGTTTCATGTTCCTCATATTTTTGACACCTTTTGAAGCTCTTCATATTTTTCACACCTTTTCAGGCTCTTCATGTTTTGAACACCGTTTCATGCTCCTCCTGTTTTTCAGACTGTTTCATGCTCCTCATATTTTTGACACCTTTTGAAACTCTTCATATTTTTCACAACCTTTGAAGCTCTTCATATTTTTCACACCTTTTCAGGCTCTTCAAGTTTTTGAACACCGTTTCATTCTCCTCCTATTTTTCAGACCGTTTCATGCTCCTCATAATTTTGACACCTTTTGAAACTCTTCATATTTTTCACAACCTTTGAAGCTCTTCATATTTTTCACATTTTTGAAGCTCTTCGTATTTTTCACACCTTTTGAAGCTCTTCATACTTTTCACATTTTTGAAGCTCTTCATATTACACACACCTATTCAGGATCTTCATGTTTTCCAACACCGCTTCATTCTTCTCCCATTTTTCAGACCGTTTCATGCTCCTCATATTTTTGACACTTTTTGAAGCTCTTTATACTTTTCAAACCTTTTCAAGCTCTTCATGTTTTTTACAACCGCTTCATGCTCCTCCTATTTTTCAGACCGTTTCATGCTGCTCACATTTTTGACACCTTTTAAGCTCTTCATATTTTTCACACCTTTTCAGGCTCTTCATGTTTGTCAACATCGCTTCATTCTCCTCCTATTTGTCAGACAGTTTCATGCTCCTCATATTTTTGACACCTTTTGAAGCTCCACCTATTTTTCACACCTTTTCAGGCTCTTCATGTTTTTCAACAGCGTTTCATGCTCCTCCTATTTTTCAAACCGTTTCATGCTCCCTCTATTTTTCATACCGTTTCATTCTCCTCATATTTTGACAATTTTGCAAGCTCTTCATATTTTTCACACCTTTTCAGGTTCTTCATGTTTTTGAACACCGCTTCATGCTCCTCCTATTTTTCAGACCGTTTCTGGCTCCTCCTATTTTTCACCGTTTCATTCTCTTCATATTTCCACAATTTTGGAAGCTCTTCATATTTTTCACACCTTTTCAGGCTCTTCATGTTTTTCAACACCGCTTCATGCTCCTCCTATTTTGCAGTCGTTTCATGCTTCTCATATTTTTGAAACCTTTTGAAGCTCTTCGTATTTTTCACAGCTTTTCAGGCTCTTCATGTTTTTCATCACCACTTCATGCTCCTCCTATTTTTCAGACCGTTCATGCTCCTCATATTTTTGACACCTTTTGAAGATCTTCCTATTTTTCACACCTTTTCAGGCTCTTCATGTTCTTCAACACCGCTTCATGCTCCTCCTATTTTTCAGACCGTTTCATGCTCCTCATATTTTTGACACCGTTTGAAGCTCTTCATATATTTCACACCTTTTCAGGCTCTTCATGTTTTTAAACACCGCTTCTTGCTCCTCCGATTTTTCAGACCGTTTCATGCTCCTCATATTTTTGACACCTTTTGAAGCTCTTCATATTTTTCACACCTTTCCTGCTCTTAATCTTTTTCAAACCCGTTTCATTCTCATCCTATTTTTCAGACTGTTTCATGCTCCTCATATTATTGACACCTTTAGAAGCTCTTCATAGTTTTCACACCTTTTCAGGCTTTTCATGTTTTTCAACACCGCTTCATGCTCCTCGTATTTTTCAGACCGTTTCATGCTCCTCATATTTTTGTCACCTTTTGAAGCTCTTCATATTTTTCAAACCTTTTCACGCTCTTCATATTTTTGAGGACCGCTTCATGCTTCTCCTATTTTTCAGAAGCTTCAAGCTTTTCATATTTTTGACACGTTTTGAAGCCCTCAAATTTTTGACACCTTTTCAGGCTCTTCATGTTTTTGAACACCGTTTCATGCTCCTCCTATTTTTCAGACTGTTTCATGCTCCTCATATTTTTGATACCTTTTGAAGCCCTTCATATTTTTCACACCTTTTCAGGCTCTTCATCTTTTTGAACACCGCTTCATGCTCCTCCTATATTTCAGACCGTTTCATGCTCCTCATATTTCTGACACCTTTTGAAGCACTTCTTATTTTTCACACCTTTTCAGGCTCTTCATGTTTTTCAACACCACTTCATGCTCCTCCTATTTTTCAGACCGTTTCATGCTTCTCATATTTTTGAGACCTTGAAGCTCTTCATATTTTTCACACCTTTCACGCTCTTCATGTTTTTAAGGACCGCTTCATGCTCCTCCTATTTTTCAGAAGCTTCAAGCTTTTCATATTTTTGACACTTTTTGAAGCCCTCAAATTTTTCACACCTTTTCAGGCTCTTCATGTTTTTTGACGACTGCTTCTTGCTCCTCCTATTTTTCAGAGTGTTTCATGCTTCTCATATTATTGACACCTTTTGAAGCTCTTCATATATTTCACACCTCTTCAAGCTCTTCATCTTCTTCAAAACCATTTCATGCTCCTCATATTTTTCAGACCATTTCATGTTCCTCATATTTTTGACACCTTTTGAAGCTCTTCATATTTTTCACACCTTTTCAGGCTCTTCATGTTTTTGAACACCGTTTCATGCTCCTCCTGTTTTTCAGACTGTTTCATGCTCCTCATATTTTTGACACCTTTTCAAACTCTTCATATTTTTCACAACTTTTGAAACTCTTTATATTTTGCACACCTTTTCAGGCTCTTGAAGTTTTTCACAACCACTTCATGCTCCTCCTACTTTTCAGACCATTTCATGCTCCTCATATTTTTGACACCTTTTGAAGCTCTTCATATTTTTCACACCTTTTCAGGCTCTTCATGTTTTTGAACACAGTTTCATGCTCCTCCTATTTTTCAGACCGTTTCATGCTCCTCATATTTTTGACACCTTTTCAAACTCTTCATATTTTTCACAACTTTTGAAACTCTTTATATTTTGCACACCTTTTCAGGCTCTTGAAGTTTTTCACAACCACTTCATGCTCCTCTTACTTTTCAGACCATTTCATGCTCCTCATATTATTGACACCTTTTGAAGCTCTTCATATTTTTCACACCTTTTCAGGCTCTTCATGTTTCTCAACACCGCTTCATGCTCCTCCTAGTTTTCAGACCGTTTCATGCTCCTCATATTTGTGACACCATTTGAAGCTCTTCATATTTTTCACACCTTTTCAGGCTCTTCATGTTTTTGAACACCGTTTCATGATCCTCCTATTTTTCAGAACGTTTCATGCTCCTCATATTTTGACACCTTTTAAAGCTCTTCATATTTTTCACACCTTTTGTGGCTCTTCATGTATTTCAACACCGCTTCATGATCCTCCTATTTTTGAGACCATTTCATACTCCTTATATTTTTGACATTTTTTGAGGCTCTTCATATGTTTCACACCTTTTCAGGCTCTTCATGTTTTTGAACACCGGTTCATGCCTCTAGTATTTTTCAGACCATTTCATGCTCATCTCATTTTGACACCTTTGAAGCTCTTCAAATTTTTCACACCTTTTGAAGCTCTTCATATTTTTCACATTTTTGAAGCTATTCAAATTTTTCACACGGTTTCAGGCTCTTCATGCTTTTCAACACCGCTTCATGATCCTCTTTTTTTTAAGAACGTTTCATGTTCCTCATATTTTGACAACTTTTAAAGCTCTTCATATTTCTCACACCTTTTCAGGCTCTTCATGGTTTAGAACACCGCTTCATCCTCCTCCTATTTTTCAGACCGTTTCATGCTCCTCATATTATTGACACCTTTTGAAGCTCTTCATATTTCTCACACCTTTTCAGGCTCTTCATGTTTTTGAACACCGGTTCATGCTCCTAGTATTTTTCAGACTGTTTCATGCTCATCTCATTTTAGACACCTTTTGAAGCTTTTCATATATTTCACATCTTTTGAAACTCTTCATATTTTTCACACCTTTTCAGGCTCTTCATGTTTTTGAACACCGCTTCATGCTTGTCCTATTTTTCAGACCGGATCATGCTCCTCATATTTTTCACACCTTTTGAAGCTCTTCATATTTTTCACACCTTTTCAGGCTCTTCAGGTTTTTGAACATCGCTTCATGGTCTTCCTATTTATCAGACCGTTTGATGCTCCTCATATTTTGGACACGTTTTGAAGCTCTTCATATTTTTCACACCTTTTCAGGCTCTTCATGTTTCTGAACATCGCTTCATGCTCCTTCTTATTTTCAGACCGTTTCATGCTCATCTTATTTTTGACACCTTTTGAAGTTCTTCATATTATGCACATCTTTTGAAACTCTTCATATTTTTCACACCTTCTCAGGCTCTTCATTTTTCTCAACACCACTTCATGCTCTTCCTATTTTTCAGACCGTTTCATGCTCATCTCATTTTTGACACCTTTTGAAGCTCTTCACATTTTTCACACCTTTTGAAGTTCTTCATATTTTTCACACGTTTTCAGGCTCTTCATGTTTTTCAACACCGCTTCATGCTCCTCCTCTTTTTCAGACCGTTTCATGCTCCTCATATTTTTGACACCTTTTGAAGCTCTTCATATTTTACACACCTTTTCAGGCTCTTCATGTTTTTGAACACCGCTGTTTCATTCTCCTCATATTTTTGACAACTTTTGAAGCTCTTCATATATTTCACACCTTTTCAGGCTCTTAATTTTTCTCAACACCACTTCATGCTCCTCCTATTTTTCAGACCGTTTCATGCTCATCTCATTTTGACCACTTTTGAAGCTCTTCATGTTTTTCACACCTTTTGAAGCTCTTCATATTTTTCACACCTTTTCAGGCTCTTCATGATTTTCAACACCGCTTCATGCTCCTCCTATGTTTCAGACCGTTTCATGTTCATCTCATTTTTGACACTTTTGAAGCTCTTCGTATTTTTCACACCTTTTGAAGCTCTTCATATTTTTCACATTTTTGAAGCTCTTCATATTTTTCACACGTTTTCAGGCTCTTCGTGTTTTTCAACACCGCTTCATGCTCCTCCTATTTTTCAGACCGTTTCATGCTCCTCCTGTATTTCACACCTTTTGAAGCTCTTCATATTTTTCACACCTTTTCAGGCTCTTCATGTTTTTCAACACTGCTTTATGCTCCTCCTATTTTACAGACCGTTTCATGCTCCTCATATTTTTGACACCTTTTGAAGCTCTTCATATTTTTCACACCTTTTCAGGCTCTTTATGTTTTTCAACACAACTTCATGCTCCTCCTATTTTTCAGACCTTATCATGCTCCTCATGTCTTTCACACCTTTTGAAGCTCTTCATATTTTTCACACCTTTTCATGCTCTTCATGTTTTTGAACACCGTTTCATGCTCCTCTATTTTTCCAACCGTTTCATGCTCCTCATATTTTTGACACCTTTTGAAGCTCTTCATATTTTCCACACCTTTTCTGGCTTCATGTTTTTCAACACCGCTTCATGATTTTCCTATTTCTCAGAGTGTTTCATGCTCCTCATATTTTTGACACCTTTTGAAAATCTTCGTATTTTTCACACTTTTCAGGCTCTTCATGTTTTTCAACACGGCTTCATGCTCCTCCAATTTTCAGACTGTTTCATTCTCGTCATATTTTTGACAACTTTTGAAGCTCTTCATATATTTCACACCTTTTCAGGCTCTTAATTTTTCTCAACACCACTTCATGCTCCTCCTATTTTTCAGACCGTTTCATGCTCATCTCATTTTGACCACTTTTGAAGCTCTTCATGTTTTTCACACCTTTTGAAGCTCTTCATATTTTTCACACCTTTTCAGGCTCTTCATGATTTTCAACACCGCTTCATGCTCCTCCTATGTTTCAGACCGTTTCATGTTCATCTCATTTTTGACACTTTTGAAGCTCTTCGTATTTTTCACACCTTTTGAAGCTCTTCATATTTTTCACATTTTTGAAGCTCTTCATATTTTTCACACGTTTTCAGGCTCTTCATGTTTTTCAACACCGCTTCATGCTCCTCCTATTTTTCAGACCGTTTCATGCTCCTCATGTATTTCACACCTTTTGAAGCTCTTCATATTTTTCACACCTTTTCAGGCTCTTCATGTTTTTCAACACTGCTTTATGCTCCTCCTATTTTACAGACCGTTTCATGCTCCTCATATTTTTGACACCTTTTGAAGCTCTTCATATTTTTCACACCTTTCCAGTCTCTTCATATTTTTGAACACCGGATCATGCTCCTCCTATTTTTCAGACCGTTGCATGCTCCTCATATTTTTCACACCTTTTGAAGCTCTTCATATTTTTCACACCTTTTCAGGCTCTTCATGTTTTTGAATACCGCTTCATTCCCCTCCTCTTTTTCAGACCGTTTCATCTCCTCATGAATTTCACACCTTATGAAGCTCTTCATACTTTGCACACCTTTTCAGGCTCTTGAAGTTTTTCCCAACCACTTCATGCTCCTCCTAGTTTTCAGACCGTTTCATGCTCCTCATATTTTTGACACCTTTTGAAGCTCTTCCTATATTTCACACATTTTCAGGCTCTTCATGTTTTTGAACACCGGTTCATGCTCCTAGTATTTTTCAGACCATTTCATGCTCATCTCATTTTGACACCTTTGAAGCTCTTCAAATTTTTCACACCTTTTGAAGCTCTTCATATTTTTCACATTTTTGAAGCTATTCATATTTTTCACACGGTTTCAGGCTCTTCATGCTTTTCAACACCGCTTCATGATCCTCTTTTTTTTAAGAACGTTTCATGTTCCTCATATTTTGACACCTTTTAAAGCTCTTCATATTTCTCACACCTTTTCAGGCTCTTCATGGTTTAGAACACCGCTTCATGCTCCTCCTATTTTTCAGAGTGTTTCATGCTTCTCATATTATTGACACCTTTTGAAGCTCTTCATATATTTCACACCTTTTCAAGCTCTTCATCTTCTTCAAAACCATTTCATGCTCCTCATATTTTTCAGACCGTTTCATGTTCCTCATATTTTTGACACCTTTTGAAGCTCTTCATATTTTTCACACCTTTTCAGGCTCTTCATGTTTTTGAACACCGTTTCATGCTCCTTTTGTTTTTCAGAGTGTTTCATGCTCCTCATATTTTTGACACCTTTTGAAGCTCTTCATATTTCTCACACCTTTTCTGGCTCTTCATGTTTTTGAACACAGTTTCATGCTCCTCCTATTTTTCAGACCGTTTCATGCTCCTCATATTTTTGACACCTTTTCAAACTCTTCATATTTTTCACAACTTTTGAAACTCTTTATATTTTGCACACCTTTTCAGGCTCTTGAAGTTTTTCACAACCACTTCATGCTCCTCCTACTTTTCAGACCGTTTCATGTTCCTCATATTTTTGACACCTTTTGAAGCTCTTCATATTTTTCACACCTTTTCAGGCTCTTCATGTTTTTGAACACCGTTTCATGCTCCTTTTGTTTTTCAGAGTGTTTCATGCTCATCTTATTTTTGACACCTTTTGAAGCTCTTCATATTATGCACATCTTTTGAAACTCTTCATATTTTTCACACCTTCTCAGGCTCTTCATTTTTTTCAACACCACTTCATGCTCCTCCTATTTTTCAGACCGTTTCATGCTCATCTCATTTTTGACACCTTTTGAAGCTCTTCACAATTTTCACACCTTTTGAAGTTCTTCATATTTTTCACACGTTTTCAGGCTCTTCATGTTTTTCAACACCGCTTCATGCTCCTCCTCTTTTTCAGACCGTTTCATGCTCCTCATATTTTTCACACCTTTTGAAGCTCTTCATATTTCTCACACCTTTTCAGGCTCTTCATGTTTTTGAACACCGGTTCATGCTCCTAGTATTTTTCAGACCGTTTCATGCTCATCTCATTTTAGACACCTTTTGAAGCTTTTCATATATTTCACATCTTTTGAAACTCTTCATATTTTTCACACCTTTTCAGGCTCTTCATGTTTTTGAACACCGCTTCATGCTCGTCCTATTTTTCAGACCGGATCATGCTCCTCATATTTTTCACACCTTTTGTAGCTCTTCATGTTTTTCACACCTTTTCAGGCTCTTCAGGTTTTTGAACATCGCTTCATGGTATTCCTATTTATCAGACCGTTTCATACTCCTCATATTTTGGACACGTTTTGAAGCTCTTCATATTTTTCACACCTTTTCAGGCTCTTCATGTTTCTGAACACCGCTTCATGTTCCTTCTTATTTTCACACCGTTTCATGCTCATCTTATTTTTGACACCTTTTGAAGCTCTTCATATTATGCACATCTTTTGAAACTCTTCATATTTTTCACACCTTCTCAGGCTCTTCATTTTTTTCAACACCACTTCATGCTCCTCCTATTTTTCAGACCGTTTCATGCTCATCTCATTTTTGACACCTTTTGAAGCTCTTCACATTTTTCACACCTTTTGAAGTTCTTCATATTTTTCACACGTTTTCAGGCTCTTCATGTTTTTCAACACCGCTTCATGCTCCTCCTCTTTTTCAGACCGTTTCATGGTCCTCATATTTTTGACACCTTTTGAAGCTCTTCATATTTTACACACCTTTTCAGGCTCTTCATGTTTTTGAACACCGCTTCAGGCTCCTCCTATTTTTCAGACCGTTTCATGCTCCTCATATTTTTCACACCTTTTGAAGCTCTTCATATTTTTCACACCTTTTCAGGCTCTTTATGTTTTTCAACACAACTTCATGCTCCTCAAATTTTTCAGACCTTATCATGCTCCTCATGTATTTCACACCTTTTGAAGCTCTTCATATTTTTCACACCTTTTCATGCTCTTCATGTTTTTGAACATCGTTTCATGCTCCTCTATTTTTCCTACCGTTTCATGCTCCTCATATTTTTGACACCTTTTGAAGCTCTTCATATTTTCCACACCTTTTCTGGCTTCATGTTTTTCAACACCGCTTCATGATTTTCCTATTTCTCAGAGTGTTTCATGCTCCTCATATTTTTGACACCTTTTGAAAATCTTCGTATTTTTCACACTTTTCAGGCTCTTCATGTTTTTCAACTCGGCTTCATGCTCCTCCAATTTTCAGACTGTTTCATTCTCCTCATATTTTTGACAACTTTTGAAGCTCTTCATATATTTCACACCTTTTCAGGCTCTTAATTTTTCTCAACACCATTTCATGCTCCTCCTATTTTTCAGACCGTTTCATGCTCATCTCATTTTGACCACTTTTGAAGCTCTTCATGTTTTTCACACCTTTTGAAGCTCTTCATATTTTTCACACGTTTTCAGGCTCTTCATGTTTTTCAACACCGCTTCATGCTCCTCCTCTTTTTCAGACCGTTTCATGGTCCTCATATTTTTGACACCTTTTGAAGCTCTTCATATTTTACACACCTTTTCAGGCTCTTCATGTTTTTGAACACCGCTTCAGGCTCCTCCTATTTTTCAGACCGTTTCATGCTCCTCATATTTTTCACACCTTTTGAAGCTCTTCATATTTTTCACACCTTTTCAGGCTCTTTATGTTTTTCAACACAACTTCATGCTCCTCAAATTTTTCAGACCTTATCATGCTCCTCATGTATTTCACACCTTTTGAAGCTCTTCATATTTTTCACACCTTTTCATGCTCTTCATGTTTTTGAACATCGTTTCATGCTCCTCTATTTTTCCTACCGTTTCATGCTCCTCATATTTTTGACACCTTTTGAAGCTCTTCATATTTTCCACACCTTTTCTGGCTTCATGTTTTTCAACACCGCTTCATGATTTTCCTATTTCTCAGAGTGTTTCATGCTCCTCATATTTTTGACACCTTTTGAAAATCTTCGTATTTTTCACACTTTTCAGGCTCTTCATGTTTTTCAACTCGGCTTCATGCTCCTCCAATTTTCAGACTGTTTCATTCTCCTCATATTTTTGACAACTTTTGAAGCTCTTCACATATTTCACACCTTTTCAGGCTCTTAATTTTCTCAACACCACTTCATGCTCCTCCTATTTTTCAGACCGTTTCATGCTCATCTCATTTTGACCACTTTTGAAGCTCTTCATGTTTTTCACACCTTTTGAAGCTCTTCATATTTTTCACACCTTTTCAGGCTCTTCATGATTTTCAACACCGCTTCATGCTCCTCCTATGTTTCAGACCGTTTCATGTTCATCTCATTTTTGACACTTTTGAAGCTCTTCGTATTTCTCACACCTTTTGAAGCTCTTCATATTTTTCACATTTTTGAAGCTCTTCATATTTTTCACACGTTTTCAGGCTCTTCATGTTTTTCAACACCGCTTCATGCTCCTCCTATTTTTCAGACCGTTTCATGCTCCTCATGTATTTCACACCTTTTGAAGCTCTTCATATTTTTCACACCTTTTCAGGCTCTTCATGTTTTTCAACACTGCTTTATGCTCCTCCTGTTTTACAGACCGCTTCATGCTCCTCATATTTTTGACACCTTTTGAAGCTCTTCATATTTTTCACACCTTTCCAGGCTCTTCATATTTTTGAACACCGGATCATGCTCCTCCTATTTTTCAGACCGTTGCATGCTCCTCATATTTTTCACACCTTTTGAAGCTCTTCATATTTTTCACACCTTTTCAGTCTCTGCATGTTTTTGAACACCGCTTCATGCCCCTCCTCTTTTTCAGACCGTTTCATCTCCTCATGAATTTCACACCTTTTGAAGCTCTTCATACTTTGCACACCTTTTCAGGCTCTTGAAGTTTTTCCCAACCACTTCATGCTCCTCCTACTTTTCAGACCATTTCATGCTCCTCATATTTTTGACACCTTTTGAAGCTCTTCATATTTTTCACACCTTTTCGGGCTCTTCATGTTTCTCAACACCGCTTCATGCTCCTCCTAGTTTTCAGACCGTTTCATGCTCCTCATATTTTTGACACCTTTTGAAGCTCTTCCTATATTTCACACATTTTCAGGCTCTTCATGTTTTTCAACATCACTTCATGCTCCTCCTATATTTCAGTCCGTTTCATGCACATCTCATTTTTGAAAACTTTTGAAGCACTTCTTATTTTTCACACCTTTTCAGGCTCTTCATGTTTTTCAACACCGCTTCATGCTCCTCCTATTTTTCAGACCGTTTCATGCTTCTCATATTTTTGAGACCTTGAAGCTCTTCATATTTTTCACACCTTTCACGCTCTTCATGTTTTTAAGGACCGTTTCATGCTCCTCCTATTTTTCAGAAGCTTCAAGCTTTTCATATTTTTGACACCTTTTGAAGCCCTCAAATTTTTCACACCTTTTCAGGCTCTTCATGTTTTTTGACGACTGCTTCTTGCTCCTCCTATTTTTCAGAGTGTTTCATGCTTCTCATATTATTGACACCTTTTGAAGCTCTTCATATATTTCACACCTTTTCAAGCTCTTCATCTTCTTCAAAACCATTTCATGCTCCTCATATTTTTCAGACCGTTTCATGTTCCTCATATTTTTGACACCTTTTGAAGCTCTTCATATTTTTCACACCTTTTCAGTCTCTTCATGTTTTTGAACACCGTTTCATGCTCCTCCTGTTTTTCAGACTGTTTCATGCTCCTCATATTTTTGACACCTTTTGAAGCTCTTCATATTTTTCACACCTTTTCAGTCTCTGCATGTTTTTGAACACCGCTTCATGCCCCTCCTCTTTTTCAGACCGTTTCATCTCCTCATGAATTTCACACCTTTTGAAGCTCTTCATACTTTGCACACCTTTTCAGGCTCTTGAAGTTTTTCCCAACCACTTCATGCTCCTCCTACTTTTCAGACCATTTCATGCTCCTCATATTTTTGACACCTTTTGAAGCTCTTCATATTTTTCACACCTTTTCAGGCTCTTCATGTTTCTCAACACCGCTTCATGCTCCTCCTAGTTTTCAGACCGTTTCATGCTCCTCATATTTTTGACACCTTTTGAAGCTCTTCCTATATTTCACACATTTTCAGGCTCTTCATGTTTTTCAACATCACTTCATGCTCCTCCTATATTTCAGTCCGTTTCATGCACATCTCATTTTTGAAAACTTTTGAAGCACTTCTTATTTTTCACACCTTTTCAGGCTCTTCATGTTTTTCAACACCGCTTCATGCTCCTCCTATTTTTCAGACCGTTTCATGCTTCTCATATTTTTGAGACCTTGAAGCTCTTCATATTTTTCACACCTTTCACGCTCTTCATGTTTTTAAGGACCGCTTCATGCTCCTCCTATTTTTCAGAAGCTTCAAGCTTTTCATATTTTTGACACCTTTTGAAGCCCTCAAATTTTTCACACCTTTTCAGGCTCTTCATGTTTTTTGACGACTGCTTCTTGCTCCTCCTATTTTTCAGAGTGTTTCATGCTTCTCATATTATTGACACCTTTTGAAGCTCTTCATATATTTCACACCTTTTCAAGCTCTTCATCTTCTTCAAAACCATTTCATGCTCCTCATATTTTTCAGACCGTTTCATGTTCCTCATATTTTTGACACCTTTTGAAGCTCTTCATATTTTTCACACCTTTTCAGGCTCTTCATGTTTTTGAACACCGTTTCATGCTCCTTCGGTTTTTCAGAGTGTTTCATGCTCCTCATATTTTTGACACCTTTTGAAGCTCTTCATATAATCTCACACCTTTTCTGGCTCTTCATGTTTTTGAACACAGTTTCATGCTCCTCCTATTTTTCAGACCGTTTCATGCTCCTCATATTTTTGACACCTTTTCAAACTCTTCATATTTTTCACAACTTTTGAAACTCTTTATATTTTGCACACCTTTTCAGGCTCTTGAAGTTTTTCACAACCACTTCATGCTCCTCCTACTTTTCAGACCATTTCATGCTCCTCATATTTTTGACACCTTTTGAAGCTCTTCATATTTTTCACACCTTTTCAGGCTCTTCATGTTTCTCAACACCGCTTCATGCTCCTCCTAGTTTTCAGACCGTTTCATGCTCCTCATATTTGTGACACCATTTGAAGCTCTTCATATTTTTCACACCTTTTCAGGCTCTTCATGTTTTTGAACACCGGTTCATGCTCCTAGTATTTTTCAGACCATTTCATGCTCATCCCCTTTTGACACCTTTGAAGCTCTTCAAATTTTTCACACCTTTTGAAGCTCTTCATATTTTTCACATTTTTGAAGCTATTCATATTTTTCACACGGTTTCAGGCTCTTCATGCTTTTCAACACCGCTTCATGATCCTCTTTTTTTTAAGAACGTTTCATGTTCCTCACATTTTGACACCTTTTAAAGCTCTTCATATTTCTCACACCTTTTCAGGCTCTTCATGGTTTAGAACAACGCTTCATCCTCCTCCTATTTTTCAGACGGTTTCATGCTCCTCATATTATTGACACCTTTTGAAGCTCTTCATATTTCTCACACCTTTTCAGGCTCTTCATGTTTTTGAACACCGGTTCATGCTCCTAGTATTTTTCAGACCGTTTCATGCTCATCTCATTTTAGACACCTTTTGAAGCTTTTCATATATTTCACATCTTTTGAAACTCTTCATATTTTTCACACCTTTTCAGGCTCTTCATGTTTTTGAACACCGCTTCATGCTCGTCCTATTTTTCAGACCGGATCATGCTCCTCATATTTTTCACACCTTTTGAAGCTTTTCATATTTTTCACACCTTTTCAGGCTCTTCAGGTTTTTGAACATCGCTTCATGGTATTCCTATTTATCAGACCGTTTCATGCTCCTCATATTTTGGACACGTTTTGAAGCTCTTCATATTTTTCACACCTTTTCAGGCTCTTCATGTTTCTGAACACCGCTTCATGCTCCTTCTTATTTTCAGACCGTTTCATGCTCATCTTATTTTTGACACCTTTTGAAGCTCTTCATATTATGCACATCTTTTGAAATTCTTCATATTTTTCACACCTTCTCAGGCTCTTCATTTTTTTCAACACCACTTCATGCTCCTCCTATTTTTCAGACCGTTTCATGCTCATCTCATTTTTGACACCTTTTGAAGCTCTTCACATTTTTCACACCTTTTGAAGTTCTTCATATTTTTCACACGTTTTCAGGCTCTTCATGTTTTTCAACACCGCTTGATGCTCCTCCTCTTTTTCAGACCGTTTCATGCTCCTCATATTTTTGACACCTTTTGAAGCTCTTCATATTTTACACACCTTTTCAGGCTCTTCATGTTTTTGAACACCGCTTCAGGCTCCTCCTATTTTTCAGACCGTTTCATGCTCCTCATATTTTTCACACCTTTTGAAGCTCTTCATATTTTTCACACCTTTTCAGGCTCTTTATGTTTTTCAACACAACTTCATGCTCCTCAAATTTTTCAGACCTTATCATGCTCCTCATATATTTCACACCTTTTGAAGCTCTTCATATTTTTCACACCTTTTCATGCTCTTCATGTTTTTGAACACCGTTTCATGCTCCTCTATTTTTCCAACCGTTTCATGCTCCTCATATTTTTGACACCTTTTGAAGCTCTTCATATTTTCCACACCTTTTCTGGCTTCATGTTTTTCAACACCGCTTCATGATTTTCCTATTTCTCAGAGTGTTTCATGCTCCTCATATTTTTGACACCTTTTGAAAATCTTCGTATTTTTCACACTTTTCAGGCTCTTCATGTTTTTCAACTCGGCTTCATGCTCCTCCAATTTTCAGACTGTTTCATTCTCCTCATATTTTTGACAACTTTTGAAGCTCTTCACATATTTCACACCTTTTCAGGCTCTTAATTTTTCTCAACACCACTTCATGCTCCTCCTATTTTTCAGACCGTTTCATGCTCATCTCATTTTGACCACTTTTGAAGCTCTTCATGTTTTTCACACCTTTTGAAGCTCTTCATATTTTTCACACCTTTTCAGGCTCTTCATGATTTTCAACACCGCTTCATGCTCCTCCTATGTTTCAGACCGTTTCATGTTCATCTCATTTTTGACACTTTTGAAGCTCTTCGTATTTTTCACACCTTTTGAAGCTCTTCATATTTTTCACATTTTTGAAGCTCTTCATATTTTTCACACGTTTTCAGGCTCTTCATGTTTTTCAACACCGCTTCATGCTCCTCCTATTTTTCAGACCGTTTCATGCTCCTCATATTTTTGACACTTTTGAAGCTCTTCGTATTTTTCACACCTTTTGAAGCTCTTCATATTTTTCACATTTTTGAAGCTCTTCATATTTTTCACACGTTTTCAGGCTCTTCATGTTTTTCAACACCGCTTCATGCTCCTCCTATGTTTCAGACCGTTTCATGTTCATCTCATTTTTGACACTTTTGAAGCTCTTCGTATTTCTCACACCTTTTGAAGCTCTTCATATTTTTCACATTTTTGAAGCTCTTCATATTTTTCACACGTTTTCAGGCTCTTCATGTTTTTCAACACCGCTTCATGCTCCTCCTATTTTTCAGACCGTTTCATGCTCCTCATGTATTTCACACCTTTTGAAGCTCTTCATATTTTTCACACCTTTTCAGGCTCTTCATGTTTTTCAACACTGCTTTATGCTCCTCCTGTTTTACAGACCGTTTCATGCTCCTCATATTTTTGACACCTTTTGAAGCTCTTCATATTTTTCACACCTTTCCAGGCTCTTCATATTTTTGAACACCGGATCATGCTCCTCCTATTTTTCAGACCGTTGCATGCTCCTCATATTTTTCACACCTTTTGAAGCTCTTCATATTTTTCACACCTTTTCAGTCTCTGCATGTTTTTGAACACCGCTTCATGCCCCTCCTCTTTTTCAGACCGTTTCATCTCCTCATGAATTTCACACCTTTTGAAGCTCTTCATACTTTGCACACCTTTTCAGGCTCTTGAAGTTTTTCCCAACCACTTCATGCTCCTCCTACTTTTCAGACCATTTCATGCTCCTCATATTTTTGACACCTTTTGAAGCTCTTCATATTTTTCACACCTTTTCAGGCTCTTCATGTTTCTCAACACCGCTTCATGCTCCTCCTAGTTTTCAGACCGTTTCATGCTCCTCATATTTTTGACACCTTTTGAAGCTCTTCCTATATTTCACACATTTTCAGGCTCTTCATGTTTTTCAACATCACTTCATGCTCCTCCTATATTTCAGTCCGTTTCATGCACATCTCATTTTTGAAAACTTTTGAAGCACTTCTTATTTTTCACACCTTTTCAGGCTCTTCATGTTTTTCAACACCGCTTCATGCTCCTCCTATTTTTCAGACCGTTTCATGCTTCTCATATTTTTGAGACCTTGAAGCTCTTCATATTTTTCACACCTTTCACGCTCTTCATGTTTTTAAGGACCGCTTCATGCTCCTCCTATTTTTCAGAAGCTTCAAGCTTTTCATATTTTTGACACCTTTTGAAGCCCTCAAATTTTTCACACCTTTTCAGGCTCTTCATGTTTTTTGACGACTGCTTCTTGCTCCTCCTATTTTTCAGAGTGTTTCATGCTTCTCATATTATTGACACCTTTTGAAGCTCTTCATATATTTCACACCTTTTCAAGCTCTTCATCTTCTTCAAAACCAATTCATGCTCCTCATATTTTTCAGACCGTTTCATGTTCCTCATATTTTTGACACCTTTTGAAGCTCTTCATATTTTTCACACCTTTTCAGGCTCTTCATGTTTTTGAACACCGTTTCATGCTCCTTCTGTTTTTCAGAGTGTTTCATGCTCCTCATATTTTTGACACCTTTTGAAGCTCTTCATATAATCTCACACCTTTTCTGGCTCTTCATGTTTTTGAACACAGTTTCATGCTCCTCCTATTTTTCAGACCGTTTCATGCTCCTCATATTTTTGACACCTTTTCAAACTCTTCATATTTTTCACAACTTTTGAAACTCTTTATATTTTGCACACCTTTTCAGGCTCTTGAAGTTTTTCACAACCACTTCATGCTCCTCCTACTTTTCAGACCATTTCATGCTCCTCATATTTTTGACACCTTTTGAAGCTCTTCATATTTTTCACACCTTTTCAGGCTCTTCATGTTTCTCAACAACGCTTCATGCTCCTCCTAGTTTTCAGACCGTTTCATGCTCCTCATATTTGTGACACCATTTGAAGCTCTTCATATTTTTCACACCTTTTCAGGCTCTTCATGTTTTTGAACACCGGTTCATGCTCCTAGTATTTTTCAGACCATTTCATGCTCATCCCCTTTTGACACCTTTGAAGCTCTTCAAATTTTTCACACCTTTTGAAGCTCTTCATATTTTTCACATTTTTGAAGTTATTCATATTTTTCACACGGTTTCAGGCTCTTCATGCTTTTCAACACCGCTTCATGATCCTCTTTTTTTTAAGAACGTTTCATGTTCCTCATATTTTGACACCGTTTAAAGCTCTTCATTTTTCTCGCACCTTTTCAGGCTCTTCATGGTTTAGAACACCGCTTCATCCTCCTCCTATTTTTCAGACGGTTTCATGCTCCTCATATTATTGACACCTTTTGAAGCTCTTCATATTTCTCACACCTTTTCAGGCTCTTCATGTTTTTGAACACCGGTTCATGCTCCTAGTATTTTTCAGACCGTTTCATGCTCATCTCATTTTAGACACCTTTTGAAGCTTTTCATATATTTCACATCTTTTGAAACTCTTCATATTTTTCACACCTTTTCAGGCTCTTCATGTTTTTGAACACCGCTTCATGCTCGTCCTATTTTTCAGACCGGATCATGCTCCTCATATTTTTCACACCTTTTGAAGCTCTTCATATTTTTCACACCTTTTCAGGCTCTTCAGGTTTTTGAACATCGCTTCATGGTATTCCTATTTATCAGACCGTTTCATGCTCCTCATATTTTGGACACGTTTTGAAGCTCTTCATATTTTTCACACCTTTTCAGGCTCTTCATGTTTTTGAACACCGCTTCATGCTCCTTCTTATTTTCAGACCGTTTCATGCTCATCTTATTTTTGACACCTTTTGAAGCTCTTCATATTATGCACATCTTTTGAAATTCTTCATATTTTTCACACCTTCTCAGGCTCTTCATTTTTCTCAACACCACTTCATGCTCCTCCTATTTTTCAGACCGTTTCATGCTCATCTCATTTTTGACACCTTTTGAAGCTCTTCACATTTTTCACACCTTTTGAAGTTCTTCATATTTTTCACACGTTTTCAGGCTCTTCATGTTTTTCAACACCGCTTGATGCTCCTCCTCTTTTTCAGACCGTTTCATGCTCCTCATATTTTTGACACCTTTTGAAGCTCTTCATATTTTACACACCTTTTCAGGCTCTTCATGTTTTTGAACACCACTTCAGGCTCCTCCTATTTTTCAGACCGTTTCATGCTCCTCATATTTTTCACACCTTTTGAAGCTCTTCATATTTCTCACACCTTTTCAGGCTCTTCATGTTTTTGAACACTGGTTCATGCTCCTAGTATTTTTCAGACCGTTTCATGCTCATCTCATTTTAGACACTTTTTGAAGCTTTTCATATATTTCACATCTTTTGAAACTCTTCATATTTTTCACACCTTTTCAGGCTCTTCATGTTTTTGAACATCGCTTCATGCTCGTCCTATTTTTCAGACCGGATCATGCTCCTCATATTTTTCACAACTTTTGTAGCTCTTCATATTTTTCACACCTTTTCAGGCTCTTCAGGTTTTTGAACATCGCTTCATGGTATTCCTATTTATCAGACCGTTTCATGCTCCTCATATTTTGGACACGTTTTGAAGCTCTTCATATTTTTCACACCTTTTCAGGCTCTTCATGTTTCTGAACACCGCTTCATGCTCCTTCTTATTTTCAGACCGTTTCATGCTCATCTTATTTTTGACACCTTTTGAAGCTCTTCATATTATGCACATCTTTTGAAACTCTTCATATTTTTCACACCTTCTCAGGCTCTACATTTTTTTCAACACCACTTCATGCTCCTCCTATTTTTCAGACCGTTTCATGCTCATCTCATTTTTGACACCTTTTGAAGCTCTTCACAATTTTCACACCTTTTGAAGTTCTTCATATTTTTCACACGTTTTCAGGCTCTTCATGTTTTTCAACACCGCTTCATGCTCCTCCTCTTTTTCAGACCGTTTCATGGTCCTCATATTTTTGACACCTTTTGAAGCTCTTCATATTTCTCACACCTTTTCAGGCTCTTCATGTTTTTGAACACCGGTTCATGCTCCTAGTATTTTTCAGACCGTTTCATGCTCATCTCATTTTAGACACCTTTTGAAGCTTTTCATATATTTCACATCTTTTGAAACTCTTCATATTTTTCACACCTTTTCAGGCTCTTCATGTTTTTGAACACCGCTTCATGCTCGTCCTATTTTTCAGACCGGATCATGCTCCTCATATTTTTCACACCTTTTGTAGCTCTTCATGTTTTTCACACCTTTTCAGGCTCTTCAGGTTTTTGAACATCGCTTCATGGTATTCCTATTTATCAGACCGTTTCATACTCCTCATATTTTGGACACGTTTTGAAGCTCTTCATATTTTTCACACCTTTTCAGGCTCTTCATGTTTCTGAACACCGCTTCATGTTCCTTCTTATTTTCAGACCGTTTCATGCTCATCTTATTTTTGACACCTTTTGAAGCTCTTCATATTATGCACATCTTTTGAAACTCTTCATATTTTTCACACCTTCTCAGGCTCTTCATTTTTTTCAACACCACTTCATGCTCCTCCTATTTTTCAGACCGTTTCATGCTCATCTCATTTTTGACACCTTTTGAAGCTCTTCACATTTTTCACACCTTTTGAAGTTCT
The DNA here is from genome assembly GCF_033118175.1 of Dama dama. Classification (NCBI taxonomy): domain Eukaryota; kingdom Metazoa; phylum Chordata; class Mammalia; order Artiodactyla; family Cervidae; genus Dama; species Dama dama. The sequence continues at coordinate 3,075,759 of NW_026870928.1, read as the reverse complement.
TCATATTTTTCACACGTTTTCAGGCTCTTCATGTTTTTCAACACCGCTTCATGCTCCTCCTCTTTTTCAGACCGTTTCATGGTCCTCATATTTTTGACACCTTTTGAAGCTCTTCATATTTTACACACCTTTTCAGGCTCTTCATGTTTTTGAACACCGCTTCAGGCTCCTCCTATTTTTCAGACCGTTTCATGCTCCTCATATTTTTCACACCTTTTGAAGCTCTTCATATTTTTCACACCTTTTCAGGCTCTTTATGTTTTTCAACACAACTTCATGCTCCTCAAATTTTTCAGACCTTATCATGCTCCTCATGTATTTCACACCTTTTGAAGCTCTTCATATTTTTCACACCTTTTCATGCTCTTCATGTTTTTGAACACCGTTTCATGCTCCTCTATTTTTCCTACCGTTTCATGCTCCTCATATTTTTGACACCTTTTGAAGCTCTTCATATTTTCCACACCTTTTCTGGCTTCATGTTTTTCAACACCGCTTCATGATTTTCCTATTTCTCAGAGTGTTTCATGCTCCTCATATTTTTGACACCTTTTGAAAATCTTCGTATTTTTCACACTTTTCAGGCTCTTCATGTTTTTCAACTCGGCTTCATGCTCCTCCAATTTTCAGACTGTTTCATTCTCCTCATATTTTTGACAACTTTTGAAGCTCTTCATATATTTCACACCTTTTCAGGCTCTTAATTTTTCTCAACACCACTTCATGCTCCTCCTATTTTTCAGACCGTTTCATGCTCATCTCATTTTGACCACTTTTGAAGCTCTTCATGTTTTTCACACCTTTTGAAGCTCTTCATATTTTTCACACCTTTTCAGGCTCTTCATGATTTTCAACACCGCTTCATGCTCCTCCTATGTTTCAGACCGTTTCATGTTCATCTCATTTTTGACACTTTTGAAGCTCTTCGTATTTCTCACACCTTTTGAAGCTCTTCATATTTTTCACATTTTTGAAGCTCTTCATATTTTTCACACGTTTTCAGGCTCTTCATGTTTTTCAACACCGCTTCATGCTCCTCCTATTTTTCAGACCGTTTCATGCTCCTCATGTATTTCACACCTTTTGAAGCTCTTCATATTTTTCACACCTTTTCAGGCTCTTCATGTTTTTCAACACTGCTTTATGCTCCTCCTGTTTTACAGACCGTTTCATGCTCCTCATATTTTTGACACCTTTTGAAGCTCTTCATATTTTTCACACCTTTCCAGGCTCTTCATATTTTTGAACACCGGATCATGCTCCTCCTATTTTTCAGACCGTTGCATGCTCCTCATATTTTTCACACCTTTTGAAGCTCTTCATATTTTTCACACCTTTTCAGTCTCTGCATGTTTTTGAACACCGCTTCATGCCCCTCCTCTTTTTCAGACCGTTTCATCTCCTCATGAATTTCACACCTTTTGAAGCTCTTCATACTTTGCACACCTTTTCAGGCTCTTGAAGTTTTTCCCAACCACTTCATGCTCCTCCTACTTTTCAGACCATTTCATGCTCCTCATATTTTTGACACCTTTTGAAGCTCTTCATATTTTTCACACCTTTTCAGGCTCTTCATGTTTCTCAACACCGCTTCATGCTCCTCCTAGTTTTCAGACCGTTTCATGCTCCTCATATTTTTGACACCTTTTGAAGCTCTTCCTATATTTCACACATTTTCAGGCTCTTCATGTTTTTCAACATCACTTCATGCTCCTCCTATATTTCAGTCCGTTTCATGCACATCTCATTTTTGAAAACTTTTGAAGCACTTCTTATTTTTCACACCTTTTCAGGCTCTTCATGTTTTTCAACACCGCTTCATGCTCCTCCTATTTTTCAGACCGTTTCATGCTTCTCATATTTTTGAGACCTTGAAGCTCTTCATATTTTTCACACCTTTCACGCTCTTCATGTTTTTAAGGACCGCTTCATGCTCCTCCTATTTTTCAGAAGCTTCAAGCTTTTCATATTTTTGACACCTTTTGAAGCCCTCAAATTTGTCACACCTTTTCAGGCTCTTCATGTTTTTTGACGACTGCTTCTTGCTCCTCCTATTTTTCAGAGTGTTTCATGCTTCTCATATTATTGACACCTTTTGAAGCTCTTCATATATTTCACACCTTTTCAAGCTCTTCATCTTCTTCAAAACCATTTCATGCTCCTCATATTTTTCAGACCGTTTCATGTTCCTCATATTTTTGACACCTTTTGAAGCTCTTCATATTTTTCACACCTTTTCAGTCTCTTCATGTTTTTGAACACCGTTTCATGCTCCTCCTGTTTTTCAGACTGTTTCATGCTCCTCATATTTTTGACACCTTTTGAAGCTCTTCATATTTTTCACACCTTTTCAGTCTCTGCCTGTTTTTGAACACCGCTTCATGCCCCTCCTCTTTTTCAGACCGTTTCATCTCCTCATGAATTTCACACCTTTTGAAGCTCTTCATACTTTGCACACCTTTTCAGGCTCTTGAAGTTTTTCCCAACCACTTCATGCTCCTCCTACTTTTCAGACCATTTCATGCTCCTCATATTTTTGACACCTTTTGAAGCTCTTCATATTTTTCACACCTTTTCAGGCTCTTCATGTTTCTCAACACCGCTTCATGCCCCTCCTCTTTTTCAGACCGTTTCATCTCCTCATGAATTTCACACCTTTTGAAGCTCTTCATACTTTGCACACCTTTTCAGGCTCTTGAAGTTTTTCCCAACCACTTCATGCTCCTCCTACTTTTCAGACCATTTCATGCTCCTCATATTTTTGACACCTTTTGAAGCTCTTCACATTTTTCACACCTTTTCAGGCTCTTCATGTTTCTCAACACCGCTTCATGCTCCTCCTAGTTTTCAGACCGTTTCATGCTCCTCATATTTTTGACACCTTTTGAAGCTCTTCCTATATTTCACACATTTTCAGGCTCTTCATGTTTTTCAACATCACTTCATGCTCCTCCTATATTTCAGTCCGTTTCATGCACATCTCATTTTTGAAAACTTTTGAAGCACTTCTTATTTTTCACACCTTTTCAGGCTCTTCATGTTTTTCAACACCGCTTCATGCTCCTCCTATTTTTCAGACCGTTTCATGCTTCTCATATTTTTGAGACCTTGAAGCTCTTCATATTTTTCACACCTTTCACGCTCTTCATGTTTTTAAGGACCGCTTCATGCTCCTCCTATTTTTCAGAAGCTTCAAGCTTTTCATATTTTTGACACCTTTTGAAGCCCTCAAATTTTTCACACCTTTTCAGGCTCTTCATGGTTTTTGACGACTGCTTCTTGCTCCTCCTATTTTTCAGAGTGTTTCATGCTTCTCATATTATTGACACCTTTTGAAGCTCTTCATATATTTCACACCTTTTCAAGCTCTTCATCTTCTTCAAAACCATTTCATGCTCCTCATATTTTTCAGACCGTTTCATGTTCCTCATATTTTTGACACCTTTTGAAGCTCTTCATATTTTTCACACCTTTTCAGGCTCTTCATGTTTTTGAACACCGTTTCATGCTCCTTCGGTTTTTCAGAGTGTTTCATGCTCCTCATATTTTTGACACCTTTTGAAGCTCTTCATATAATCTCACACCTTTTCTGGCTCTTCATGTTTTTGAACACAGTTTCATGCTCCTCCTATTTTTCAGACCGTTTCATGCTCCTCATATTTTTGACACCTTTTCAAACTCTTCATATTTTTCACAACTTTTGAAACTCTTTATATTTTGCACACCTTTTCAGGCTCTTGAAGTTTTTCACAACCACTTCATGCTCCTCCTACTTTTCAGACCATTTCATGCTCCTCATATTTTTGACACCTTTTGAAGCTCTTCATATTTTTCACACCTTTTCAGGCTCTTCATGTTTCTCAACACCGCTTCATGCTCCTCCTAGTTTTCAGACCGTTTCATGCTCCTCATATTTGTGACACCATTTGAAGCTCTTCATATTTTTCACACCTTTTCAGGCTCTTCATGTTTTTGAACACCGGTTCATGCTCCTAGTATTTTTCAGACCATTTCATGCTCATCCCCTTTTGACACCTTTGAAGCTCTTCAAATTTTTCACACCTTTTGAAGCTCTTCATATTTTTCACATTTTTGAAGCTATTCATATTTTTCACACGGTTTCAGGCTCTTCATGCTTTTCAACACCGCTTCATGATCCTCTTTTTTTTAAGAACGTTTCATGTTCCTCATATTTTGACACCTTTTAAAGCTCTTCATATTTCTCACACCTTTTCAGGCTCTTCATGGTTTAGAACAACGCTTCATCCTCCTCCTATTTTTCAGACGGTTTCATGCTCCTCATATTATTGACACCTTTTGAAGCTCTTCATATTTCTCACACCTTTTCAGGCTCTTCATGTTTTTGAACACCGGTTCATGCTCCTAGTATTTTTCAGACCGTTTCATGCTCATCTCATTTTAGACACCTTTTGAAGCTTTTCATATATTTCACATCTTTTGAAACTCTTCATATTTTTCACACCTTTTCAGGCTCTTCATGTTTTTGAACACCGCTTCATGCTCGTCCTATTTTTCAGACCGGATCATGCTCCTCATATTTTTCACACCTTTTGAAGCTCTTCATATTTTTCACACCTTTTCAGGCTCTTCAGGTTTTTGAACATCGCTTCATGGTATTCCTATTTATCAGACCGTTTCATGCTCCTCATATTTTGGACACGTTTTGAAGCTCTTCATATTTTTCACACCTTTTCAGGCTCTTCATGTTTCTGAACACCGCTTCATGCTCCTTCTTATTTTCAGACCGTTTCATGCTCATCTTATTTTTGACACCTTTTGAAGCTCTTCATATTATGCACATCTTTTGAAATTCTTCATATTTTTCACACCTTCTCAGGCTCTTCATTTTTTTCAACACCACTTCATGCTCCTCCTATTTTTCAGACCGTTTCATGCTCATCTCATTTTTGACACCTTTTGAAGCTCTTCACATTTTTCACACCTTTTGAAGTTCTTCATATTTTTCACACGTTTTCAGGCTCTTCATGTTTTTCAACACCGCTTGATGCTCCTCCTCTTTTTCAGACCGTTTCATGCTCCTCATATTTTTGACACCTTTTGAAGCTCTTCATATTTTACACACCTTTTCAGGCTCTTCATGTTTTTGAACACCGCTTCAGGCTCCTCCTATTTTTCAGACCGTTTCATGCTCCTCATATTTTTCACACCTTTTGAAGCTCTTCATATTTTTCACACCTTTTCAGGCTCTTTATGTTTTTCAACACAACTTCATGCTCCTCAAATTTTTCAGACCTTATCATGCTCCTCATATATTTCACACCTTTTGAAGCTCTTCATATTTTTCACACCTTTTCATGCTCTTCATGTTTTTGAACACCGTTTCATGCTCCTCTATTTTTCCAACCGTTTCATGCTCCTCATATTTTTGACACCTTTTGAAGCTCTTCATATTTTCCACACCTTTTTTGGCTTCATGTTTTTCAACACCGCTTCATGATTTTCCTATTTCTCAGAGTGTTTCATGCTCCTCATATTTTTGACACCTTTTGAAAATCTTCGTATTTTTCACACTTTTCAGGCTCTTCATGTTTTTCAACTCGGCTTCATGCTCCTCCAATTTTCAGACTGTTTCATTCTCCTCATATTTTTGACAACTTTTGAAGCTCTTCACATATTTCACACCTTTTCAGGCTCTTAATTTTTCTCAACACCACTTCATGCTCCTCCTATTTTTCAGACCGTTTCATGCTCATCTCATTTTGACCACTTTTGAAGCTCTTCATGTTTTTCACACCTTTTGAAGCTCTTCATATTTTTCACACCTTTTCAGGCTCTTCATGATTTTCAACACCGCTTCATGCTCCTCCTATGTTTCAGACCGTTTCCTGTTCATCTCATTTTTGACACTTTTGAAGCTCTTCGTATTTTTCACACCTTTTGAAGCTCTTCATATTTTTCACATTTTTGAAGCTCTTCATATTTTTCACACGTTTTCAGGCTCTTCATGTTTTTCAACACCGCTTCATGCTCCTCCTATTTTTCAGACCGTTTCATGCTCCTCATATTTTTGACACCTTTTGAAGCTCTTCATATTTTTCACACCTTTCCAGGCTCTTCATATTTTTGAACACCGGATCATGCTCCTCCTATTTTTCAGACCGTTGCATGCTCCTCATATTTTTCACACCTTTTGAAGCTCTTCATATTTTTCACACCTTTTCAGTCTCTGCATGTTTTTGAACACCGCTTCATGCCCCTCCTCTTTTTCAGACCGTTTCATCTCCTCATGAATTTCACACCTTTTGAAGCTCTTCATACTTTGCACACCTTTTCAGGCTCTTGAAGTTTTTCCCAACCACTTCATGCTCCTCCTACTTTTCAGACCATTTCATGCTCCTCATATTTTTGACACCTTTTGAAGCTCTTCATATTTTTCACACCTTTTCAGGCTCTTCATGTTTCTCAACACCGCTTCATGCTCCTCCTAGTTTTCAGACCGTTTCATGCTCCTCATATTTTTGACACCTTTTGAAGCTCTTCCTATATTTCACACATTTTCAGGCTCTTCATGTTTTTCAACATCACTTCATGCTCCTCCTATATTTCAGTCCGTTTCATGCACATCTCATTTTTGAAAACTTTTGAAGCACTTCTTATTTTTCACACCTTTTCAGGCTCTTCATGTTTTTCAACACCGCTTCATGCTCCTCCTATTTTTCAGACCGTTTCATGCTTCTCATATTTTTGAGACCTTGAAGCTCTTCATATTTTTCACACCTTTCACGCTCTTCATGTTTTTAAGGACCGCTTCATGCTCCTCCTATTTTTCAGAAGCTTCAAGCTTTTCATATTTTTGACACCTTTTGAAGCCCTCAAATTTTTCACACCTTTTCAGGCTCTTCATGTTTTTTGACGACTGCTTCTTGCTCCTCCTATTTTTCAGAGTGTTTCATGCTTCTCATATTATTGACACCTTTTGAAGCTCTTCATATATTTCACACCTTTTCAAGCTCTTCATCTTCTTCAAAACCAATTCATGCTCCTCATATTTTTCAGACCGTTTCATGTTCCTCATATTTTTGACACCTTTTGAAGCTCTTCATATTTTTCACACCTTTTCAGGCTCTTCATGTTTTTGAACACCGTTTCATGCTCCTTCTGTTTTTCAGAGTGTTTCATGCTCCTCATATTTTTGACACCTTTTGAAGCTCTTCATATAATCTCACACCTTTTCTGGCTCTTCATGTTTTTGAACACAGTTTCATGCTCCTCCTATTTTTCAGACCGTTTCATGCTCCTCATATTTTTGACACCTTTTCAAACTCTTCATATTTTTCACAACTTTTGAAACTCTTTATATTTTGCACACCTTTTCAGGCTCTTGAAGTTTTTCACAACCACTTCATGCTCCTCCTACTTTTCAGACCATTTCATGCTCCTCATATTTTTGACACCTTTTGAAGCTCTTCATATTTTTCACACCTTTTCAGGCTCTTCATGTTTCTCAACAACGCTTCATGCTCCTCCTAGTTTTCAGACCGTTTCATGCTCCTCATATTTGTGACACCATTTGAAGCTCTTCATATTTTTCACACCTTTTCAGGCTCTTCATGTTTTTGAACACCGGTTCATGCTCCTAGTATTTTTCAGACCATTTCATGCTCATCCCCTTTTGACACCTTTGAAGCTCTTCAAATTTTTCACACCTTTTGAAGCTCTTCATATTTTTCACATTTTTGAAGCTATTCATATTTTTCACACGGTTTCAGGCTCTTCATGCTTTTCAACACCGCTTCATGATCCTCTTTTTTTTAAGAACGTTTCATGTTCCTCATATTTTGACACCGTTTAAAGCTCTTCATTTTTCTCGCACCTTTTCAGGCTCTTCATGGTTTAGAACACCGCTTCATCCTCCTCCTATTTTTCAGACGGTTTCATGCTCCTCATATTATTGACACCTTTTGAAGCTCTTCATATTTCTCACACCTTTTCAGGCTCTTCATGTTTTTGAACACCGGTTCATGCTCCTAGTATTTTTCAGACCGTTTCATGCTCATCTCATTTTAGACACCTTTTGAAGCTTTTCATATATTTCACATCTTTTGAAACTCTTCATATTTTTCACACCTTTTCAGGCTCTTCATGTTTTTGAACACCGCTTCATGCTCGTCCTATTTTTCAGACCGGATCATGCTCCTCATATTTTTCACACCTTTTGAAGCTCTTCATATTTTTCACACCTTTTCAGGCTCTTCAGGTTTTTGAACATCGCTTCATGGTATTCCTATTTATCAGACCGTTTCATGCTCCTCATATTTTGGACACGTTTTGAAGCTCTTCATATTTTTCACACCTTTTCAGGCTCTTCATGTTTCTGAACACCGCTTCATGCTCCTTCTTATTTTCAGACCGTTTCATGCTCATCTTATTTTTGACACCTTTTGAAGCTCTTCATATTATGCACATCTTTTGAAACTCTTCATATTTTTCACACCTTCTCAGGCTCTTCATTTTTTTCAACACCACTTCATGCTCCTCCTATTTTTCAGACCGTTTCATGCTCATCTCATTTTTGACACCTTTTGAAGCTCTTCACATTTTTCACACCTTTTGAAGTTCTTCATATTTTTCACACGTTTTCAGGCTCTTCATGTTTTTCAACACCGCTTCATGCTCCTCCTCTTTTTCAGACCGTTTCATGCTCCTCATATTTTTGACACCTTTTGAAGCTCTTCATATTTTACACACCTTTTCAGGCTCTTCATGTTTTTGAACACCGCTTCAGGCTCCTCCTATTTTTCAGACCGTTTCATGCTCCTCATATATTTCACACCTTTTGAAGCTCTTCATATTTTTCACACCTTTTCAGGCTCTTTATGTTTTTCAACACAACTTCATGCTCCTCAAATTTTTCAGACCTTATCATGCTCCTCATGTATTTCACACCTTTTGAAGCTCTTCATATTTTTCACACCTTTTCATGCTCTTCATGTTTTTGAACACCGTTTCATGCTCCTCTATTTTTCCAACCATTTCATGCTCCTCATATTTTTGACACCTTTTGAAGCTCTTCATATTTTCCACACCTTTTCTGGCTTCATGTTTTTCAACACCGCTTCATGATTTTCCTATTTCTCAGAGTGTTTCATGCTCCTCATATTTTTGACACCTTTTGAAAATCTTCGTATTTTTCACACTTTTCAGGCTCTTCATGTTTTTCAACTCGGCTTCATGCTCCTCCAATTTTCAGACTGTTTCATTCTCCTCATATTTTTGACAACTTTTGAAGCTCTTCATATATTTCACACCTTTTCAGGCTCTTAATTTTTCTCAACACCACTTCATGCTCCTCCTATTTTTCAGACCGTTTCATGCTCATCTCATTTTGACCACTTTTGAAGCTCTTCATGTTTTTCACACCTTTTGAAGCTCTTCATATTTTTCACACCTTTTCAGGCTCTTCATGATTTTCAACACCGCTTCATGCTCCTCCTATGTTTCAGACCGTTTCATGTTCATCTCATTTTTGACACTTTTGTAGCTCTTTGTATTTTTCACACCTTTTGAAGCTATTCATATTTTTCACATTTTTGAAGCTCTTCATATTTTTCACACGTTTTCAGGCTCTTCATGTTTTTCAACACCGCTTCATGCTCCTCCTATTTTTCAGACCGTTTCATGCTCCTCATGTATTTCACACCTTTTGAAGCTCTTCATATTTTTCACACCTTTTCAGGCTCTTCATGTTTTTCAACACTGCTTTATGCTCCTCCTATTTTACAGACCGTTTCATGCTCCTCATATTTTTGACACCTTTTGAAGCTCTTCATATTTTTCACACCTTTCCAGGCTCTTCATATTTTTGAACACCGGATCATGCTCCTCCTATTTTTCAGACCGTTGCATGCTCCTCATATTTTTCACACCTTTTGAAGCTCTTCATATTTTTCACACCTTTTCAGTCTCTGCATGTTTTTGAACACCGCTTCATGCCCCTCCTCTTTTTCAGACCGTTTCATCTCCTCATGAATTTCACACCTTTTGAAGCTCTTCATACTTTGCACACCTTTTCAGGCTCTTGAAGTTTTTCCCAACCACTTCATGCTCCTCCTACTTTTCAGACCATTTCATGCTCCTCATATTTTTGACACCTTTTGAAGCTCTTCACATTTTTCACACCTTTTCAGGCTCTTCATGTTTCTCAACACCGCTTCATGCTCCTCCTAGTTTTCAGACCGTTTCATGCTCCTCATATTTTTGACACCTTTTGAAGCTCTTCCTATATTTCACACATTTTCAGGCTCTTCATGTTTTTCAACATCACTTCATGCTCCTCCTATATTTCAGTCCGTTTCATGCACATCTCATTTTTGAAAACTTTTGAAGCACTTCTTATTTTTCACACCTTTTCAGGCTCTTCATGTTTTTCAACACCGCTTCATGCTCCTCCTATTTTTCAGACCGTTTCATGCTTCTCATATTTTTGAGACCTTGAAGCTCTTCATATTTTTCACACCTTTCACGCTCTTCATGTTTTTAAGGACCGCTTCATGCTCCTCCTATTTTTCAGAAGCTTCAAGCTTTTCATATTTTTGACACCTTTTGAAGCCCTCAAATTTTTCACACCTTTTCAGGCTCTTCATGGTTTTTGACGACTGCTTCTTGCTCCTCCTATTTTTCAGAGTGTTTCATGCTTCTCATATTATTGACACCTTTTGAAGCTCTTCATATATTTCACACCTTTTCAAGCTCTTCATCTTCTTCAAAACCATTTCATGCTCCTCATATTTTTCAGACCGTTTCATGTTCCTCATATTTTTGACACCTTTTGAAGCTCTTCATATTTTTCACACCTTTTCAGGCTCTTCATGTTTTTGAACACCGTTTCATGCTCCTTCTGTTTTTCAGAGTGTTTCATGCTCCTCATATTTTTGACACCTTTTGAAGCTCTTCATATAATCTCACACCTTTTCTGGCTCTTCATGTTTTTGAACACAGTTTCTTGCTCCTCCTATTTTTCAGACCGTTTCATGCTCCTCATATTTTTGACACCTTTTCAAACTCTTCATATTTTTCACAACTTTTGAAACTCTTTATATTTTGCACACCTTTTCAGGCTCTTGAAGTTTTTCACAACCACTTCATGCTCCTCCTACTTTTCAGACCATTTCATGCTCCTCATATTTTTGACACCTTTTGAAGCTCTTCATATTTTTCACACCTTTTCAGGCTCTTCATGTTTCTCAACACCGCTTCATGCTCCTCCTAGTTTTCAGACCGTTTCATGCTCCTATATTTGTGACACCATTTGAAGCTCTTCATATTTTTCACACCTTTTCAGGCTCTTCATGTTTTTGAACACCGTTTCATGATCCTCCTATTTTTCAGAACGTTTCATGCTCCTCATATTTTGACACCTTTTAAAGCTCTTCATATTTTTCACACCTTTTGTGGCTCTTCATGTATTTCAACACCGCTTCATGATCCTCCTATTTTTGAGACCATTTCATACCCCTTATATTTTTGACATTTTTTGAGGCTCTTCATATGTTTCACACCTTTTCAGGCTCTTCATGTTTTTGAACACCGGTTCATGCTCCTAGTATTTTTCAGACCATTTCATGCTCATCCCCTTTTGACACCTTTGAAGCTCTTCAAATTTTTCACACCTTTTGAAGCTCTTCATATTTTTCACATTTTTGAAGCTATTCATATTTTTCACACGGTTTCAGGCTCTTCATGCTTTTCAACACCGCTTCATGGTCCTCTTTTTTTTTAAGAACGTTTCATGTTCCTCATATTTTGACACCTTTTAAAGCTCTTCATATTTCTCACACCTTTTCAGGCTCTTCATGGTTTAGAACACCGCTTCATCCTCCTCCTATTTTTCAGACGGTTTCATGCTCCTCATATTATTGACACCTTTTGAAGCTCTTCATATTTCTCACACCTTTTCAGGCTCTTCATGTTTTTGAACACCGGTTCATGCTCCTAGTATTTTTCAGACCGTTTCATGCTCATCTCATTTTAGACACCTTTTGAAGCTTTTCATATATTTCACATCTTTTGAAACTCTTCATATTTTTCACACCTTTTCAGGCTCTTCATGTTTTTGAACACCGCTTCATGCTCGTCCTATTTTTCAGACCGGATCATGCTCCTCATATTTTTCACACCTTTTGAAGCTCTTCATATTTTTCACACCTTTTCAGGCTCTTCAGGTTTTTGAACATCGCTTCATGGTATTCCTATTTATCAGACCGTTTCATGCTCCTCATATTTTGGACACGTTTTGAAGCTCTTCATATTTTTCACACCTTTTCAGGCTCTTCATGTTTCTGAACACCGCTTCATGCTCCTTCTTATTTTCAGACCGTTTCATGCTCATCTTATTTTTGACACCTTTTGAAGCTCTTCATATTATGCACATCTTTTGAAACTCTTCATATTTTTCACACCTTCTCAGGCTCTTCATTTTTTTCAACACCACTTCATGCTCCTCCTATTTTTCAGACCGTTTCATGCTCATCTAATTTTTGACACCTTTTGAAGCTCTTCACATTTTTCACACCTTATGAAGTTCTTCATATTTTTCACACGTTTTCAGGCTCTTCATGTTTTTCAACACCGCTTCATGCTCCTCCTCTTTTTCAGACCGTTTCATGCTCCTCATATTTTTGACACCTTTTGAAGCTCTTCATATTTTACACACCTTTTCAGGCTCTTCATGTTTTTGAACACCGCTTCAGGCTCCTCCTACTTTTCAGACCGTTTCATGCTCCTCATATTTTTCACACCTTTTGAAGCTCTTCATATTTTTCACACCTTTTCAGGCTCTTTATGTTTTTCAACACAACTTCATGCTCCTTAAATTTTTCAGACCTTATCATGCTCCTCATGTATTTCACACCTTTTGAAGCTCTTCATATTTTTCACACCTTTTCATGCCCTTCATGTTTTTGAACACCGTTTCATGCTCCTCTATTTTTCCAACCATTTCATGCTCCTCATATTTTTGACACCTTTTGAAGCTCTTCATATTTTCCACACCTTTTTTGGCTTCATGTTTTTCAACACCGCTTCATGATTTTCCTATTTCTCAGAGTGTTTCATGCTCCTCATATTTTTGACACCTTTTGAAAATCTTCGTATTTTTCACACTTTTCAGGCTCTTCATGTTTTTCAACTCGGCTTCATGCTCCTCCAATTTTCAGACTGTTTCATTCTCCTCATATTTTTGACAACTTTTGAAGCTCTTCATATATTTCACACCTTTTCAGGCTCTTAATTTTTCTCAACACCACTTCATGCTCCTCCTATTTTTCAGACCGTTTCATGCTCATCTCATTTTGACCACTTTTGAAGCTTTTCATGTTTTTCACACCTTTTGAAGCTCTTCATATTTTTCACACCTTTTCAGGCTCTTCATGATTTTCAACACCGCTTCATGCTCCTCCTATATTTCAGACCGTTTCATGTTCATCTCATTTTTGACACTTTTGAAGCTCTTCGTATTTTTCACACCTTTTGAAGCTCTTCATATTTTTCACATTTTTGAAGCTCTTCATATTTTTCACACGTTTTCAGGCTCTTCATGTTTTTCAACACCGCTTCATGCTCCTCCTATTTTTCAGACCGTTTCATGCTCCTCATGTATTTCACACCTTTTGAAGCTCTTCATATTTTTCACACCTTTTCAGGCTCTTCATGTTTTTCAACACTGCTTTATGCTCCTCCTATTTTACAGACCGTTTCATGCTCCTCATATTTTTGACACCTTTTGAAGCTCTTCATATTTTTCACACCTTTCCAGGCTCTTCATATTTTTGAACACCGGATCATGCTCCTCCTATTTTTCAGACCGTTGCATGCTCCTCATATTTTTCACACCTTTTGAAGCTCTTCATATTTTTCACACCTTTTCAGTCTCTGCATGTTTTTGAACACCGCTTCATGCCCCTCCTCTTTTTCAGACCGTTTCATCTCCTCATGAATTTCACACCTTTGAAGCTCTTCATACTTTGCACACCTTTTCAGGCTCTTGAAGTTTTTCCCAACCACTTCATGCTCCTCCTACTTTTCAGACCATTTCATGCTCCTCATATTTTTGACACCTTTTGAAGCTCTTCATATTTTTCACACCTTTTCAGGCTCTTCATGTTTCTCAACACCGCTTCATGCTCCTCCTAGTTTTCAGACCGTTTCATGCTCCTCATATTTTTGACACCTTTTGAAGCTCTTCCTATATTTCACACATTTTCAGGCTCTTCATGTTTTTCAACATCACTTCATGCTCCTCGTATATTTCAGTCCGTTTCATGCACATCTCATTTTTGAAAACTTTTGAAGCACTTCTTATTTTTCACACCTTTTCAGGCTCTTCATGTTTTTCAACACCGCTTCATGCTCCTCCTATTTTTCAGACCGTTTCATGCTTCTCATATTTTTGAGACCTTGAAGCTCTTCATATTTTTCACACCTTTCACGCTCTTCATGTTTTTAAGGACCGCTTCATGCTCCTCCTATTTTTCAGAAGCTTCAAGCTTTTCATATTTTTGACACCTTTTGAAGCCCTCAAATTTTTCACACCTTTTCAGGCTCTTCATGTTTTTTGACGACTGCTTCTTGCTCCTCCTATTTTTCAGAGTGTTTCATGCTTCTCATATTATTGACACCTTTTGAAGCTCTTCATATATTTCACACCTTTTCAAGCTCTTCATCTTCTTCAAAACCATTTCATGCTCCTCATATTTTTCAGACCGTTTCATGTTCCTCATATTTTTGACACCTTTTGAAGCTCTTCATATTTTTCACACCTTTTCAGGCTCTTCATGTTTTTGAACACCGTTTCATGCTCCTTCTGTTTTTCAGAGTGTTTCATGCTCCTCATATTTTTGACACCTTTTGAAGCTCTTCATATAATCTCACACCTTTTCTGGCTCTTCATGTTTTTGAACACAGTTTCATGCTCCTCCTATTTTTCAGACCGTTTCATGCTCCTCATATTTTTGACACCTTTTCAAACTCTTCATATTTTTCACAACTTTTGAAACTCTTTATATTTTGCACACCTTTTCAGGCTCTTGAAGTTTTTCACAACCACTTCATGCTCCTCCTACTTTTCAGACCATTTCATGCTCCTCATATTTTTGACACCTTTTGAAGCTCTTCATATTTTTCACACCTTTTCAGGCTCTTCATGTTTCTCAACACCGCTTCATGCTCCTCCTAGTTTTCAGACCGTTTCATGCTCCTCATATTTGTGACACCATTTGAAGCTCTTCATATTTTTCACACCTTTTCAGGCTCTTCATGTTTTTGAACACCGTTTCATGATCCTCCTATTTTTCAGAACGTTTCATGCTCCTCATATTTTGACACCTTTTAAAGCTCTTCATATTTTTCACACCTTTTGTGGCTCTTCATGTATTTCAACACCGCTTCATGATCCTCCTATTTTTGAGACCATTTCATACTCCTTATATTTTTGACATTTTTTGAGGCTCTTCATATGTTTCACACCTTTTCAGGCTCTTCATGTTTTTGAACACCGGTTCATGCTCCTAGTATTTTTCAGACCATTTCATGCTCATCCCCTTTTGACACCTTTGAAGCTCTTCAAATTTTTCACACCTTTTGAAGCTCTTCATATTTTTCACATTTTTGAAGCTATTCATATTTTTCACACGGTTTCAGGCTCTTCATGCTTTTCAACACCGCTTCATGATCCTCTTTTTTTTTAAGAACGTTTCATGTTCCTCATATTTTGACACCTTTTAAAGCTCTTCATATTTCTCACACCTTTTCAGGCTCTTCATGGTTTAGAACACCGCTTCATCCTCCTCCTATTTTTCAGACCGTTTCATGCTCCTCATATTATTGACACCTTTTGAAGCTCTTCATATTTCTCACACCTTTTCAGGCTCTTCATGTTTTTGAACACCGGTTCATGCTCCTAGTATTTTTCAGACCGTTTCATGCTCATCTCATTTTAGACACCTTTTGAAGCTTTTCATATATTTCACATCTTTTGAAACTCTTCATATTTTTCACACCTTTTCAGGCTCTTCATGTTTTTGAACACCGCTTCATGCTCGTCCTATTTTTCAGACCGGATCATGCTCCTCATATTTTTCACACCTTTTGAAGCTCTTCATATTTTTCACATCTTTTCAGGCTCTTCAGGTTTTTGAACATCGCTTCATGGTATTCCTATTTATCAGACCGTTTCATGCTCCTCATATTTTGGACACGTTTTGAAGCTCTTCATATTTTTCACACCTTTTCAGGCTCTTCATGTTTCTGAACACCGCTTCATGCTCCTTCTTATTTTCAGACCGTTTCATGCTCATCTTATTTTTGACACCTTTTGAAGCTCTTCATATTATGCACATCTTTTGAAACTCTTCATATTTTTCACACCTTCTCAGGCTCTTCATTTTTTTCAACACCACTTCATGCTCCTCCTATTTTTCAGACCGTTTCATGCTCATCTCATTTTTGACACCTTTTGAAGTTCTTCATATTTTTCACACGTTTTCAGGCTCTTCATGTTTTTCAACACCGCTTCATGCTCCTCCTCTTTTTCAGACCGTTTCATGCTCCTCATATTTTTGACACCTTTTGAAGCTCTTCATATTTTACACACCTTTTCAGGCTCTTCATGTTTTTGAACACCGCTTCAGGCTCCTCCTATTTTTCAGACCGTTTCATGCTCCTCATATTTTTCACACCTTTTGAAGCTCTTCATATTTTTCACACCTTTTCAGGCTCTTTATGTTTTTCAACACAACTTCATGCTCCTCAAATTTTTCAGACCTTATCATGCTCCTCATATATTTCACACCTTTTGAAGCTCTTCATATTTTTCACACCTTTTCATGCTCTTCATGTTTTTGAACACCGTTTCATGCTCCTCTATTTTTCCAACCGTTTCATGCTCCTCATATTTTTGACACCTTTTGAAGCTCTTCATATTTTCCACACGTTTTCTGGCTTCATGTTTTTCAACACCGCTTCATGATTTTCCTATTTCTCAGAGTGTTTCATGCTCCTCATATTTTTGACACCTTTTGAAAATCTTCGTATTTTTCACACTTTTCAGGCTCTTCATGTTTTTCAACTCGGCTTCATGCTCCTCCAATTTTCAGACTGTTTCATTCTCCTCATATTTTTGACAACTTTTGAAGCTCTTCACATATTTCACACCTTTTCAGGCTCTTAATTTTTCTCAACACCACTTCATGCTCCTCCTATTTTTCAGACCGTTTCATGCTCATCTCATTTTGACCACTTTTGAAGCTCTTCATGTTTTTCACACCTTTTGAAGCTCTTCATATTTTTCACACCTTTTCAGGCTCTTCATGATTTTCAACACCGCTTCATGCTCCTCCTATGTTTCAGACCGTTTCATGTTCATCTCATTTTTGACACTTTTGAAGCTCTTCGTATTTTTCACACCTTTTGAAGCTATTCATATTTTTCACATTTTTGAAGCTCTTCATATTTTTCACACGTTTTCAGGCTCTTCATGTTTTTCAACACCGCTTCATGCTCCTCCTATTTTTCAGACCGTTTCATGCTCCTCATGTATTTCACACCTTTTGAAGCTCTTCATATTTTTCACACCTTTTCAGGCTCTTCATGTTTTTCAACACTGCTTTATGCTCCTCCTATTTTACAGACCGTTTCATGCTCCTCATATTTTTGACACCTTTTGAAGCTCTTCATATTTTTCACACCTTTCCAGGCTCTTCATATTTTTGAACACCGGATCATGCTCCTCCTATTTTTCAGACCGTTGCATGCTCCTCATATTTTTCACACCTTTTGAAGCTCTTCATATTTTTCACACCTTTTCAGTCTCTGCATGTTTTTGAACACCGCTTCATGCCCCTCCTCTTTTTCAGACCGTTTCATCTCCTCATGAATTTCACAACTTTTGAAGCTCTTCATACTTTGCACACCTTTTCAGGCTCTTGAAGTTTTTCCCAACCACTTCATGCTCCTCCTACTTTTCAGACCATTTCATGCTCCTCATATTTTTGACACCTTTTGAAGCTCTTCATATTTTTCACACCTTTTCAGGCTCTTCATGTTTCTCAACACCGCTTCATGCTCCTCCTAGTTTTCAGACCGTTTCATGCTCCTCATATTTTTGACACCTTTTGAAGCTCTTCCTATATTTCACACATTTTCAGGCTCTTCATGTTTTTCAACATCACTTCATGCTCCTCGTATATTTCAGTCCGTTTCATGCACATCTCATTTTTGAAAACTTTTGAAGCACTTCTTATTTTTCACACCTTTTCAGGCTCTTCATGTTTTTCAACACCGCTTCATGCTCCTCCTATTTTTCAGACCGTTTCATGCTTCTCATATTTTTGAGACCTTGAAGCTCTTCATATTTTTCACACCTTTCACGCTCTTCATGTTTTTAAGGACCGCTTCATGCTCCTCCTATTTTTCAGAAGCTTCAAGCTTTTCATATTTTTGACACCTTTTGAAGCCCTCAAATTTTTCACACCTTTTCAGGCTCTTCATGTTTTTGAACACCGTTTCATGCTCCTTCTGTTTTTCAGAGTGTTTCATGCTCCTCATATTTTTGACACCTTTTGAAGCTCTTCATATTTCTCACACCTTTTCTGGCTCTTCATGTTTTTGAACACAGTTTCATGCTCCTCCTATTTTTCAGACCGTTTCATGCTCCTCATATTTTTGACACCTTTTCAAACTCTTCATATTTTTCACAACTTTTGAAACTCTTTATATTTTGCACAGCTTTTCAGGCTCTTGAAGTTTTTCACAACCACTTCATGCTCCTCCTACTTTTCAGACCATTTCATGCTCCTCATATTTTTGACACCTTTTGAAGCTCTTCATATTTTTCACACCTTTTCAGGCTCTTCATGTTTCTCAACACCGCTTCATGCTCCTCCTAGTTTTCAGACCGTTTCATGCTCCTCATATTTGTGACACCATTTGAAGCTCTTCATATTTTTCACACCTTTTCAGGCTCTTCATGTTTTTGAACACCGTTTCATGATCCTCCTATTTTTCAGAACGTTTCATGCTCCTCATATTTTGACACCTTTTAAAGCTCTTCATATTTTTCACACCTTTTGTGGCTCTTCATGTAATTCAACACCGCTTCATGATCCTCCTATTTTTGAGACCATTTCATACTCCTTATATTTTTGACATTTTTTGAGGCTCTTCATATGTTTCACACCTTTTCAGGCTCTTCATGTTTTTGAACACCGGTTCATGCTCCTAGTATTTTTCAGACCATTTCATGCTCATCCCCTTTTGACACCTTTGAAGCTCTTCAAATTTTTCACACCTTTTGAAGCTCTTCATATTTTTCACATTTTTGAAGCTATTCATATTTTTCACACGGTTTCAGGCTCTTCATGCTTTTCAACACCGCTTCATGATCTTCTTTTTTTTTAAGAACGTTTCATGTTCCTCATATTTTGACACCTTTTAAAGCTCTTCATATTTCTCACACCTTTTCAGGCTCTTCATGGTTTAGAACACCGCTTAATCCTCCTCCTATTTTTCAGACGGTTTCATGCTCCTCATATTATTGACACCTTTTGAAGCTCTTCATATTTCTCACACCTTTTCAGGCTCTTCATGTTTTTGAACACCGGTTCATGCTCCTAGTATTTTTCAGACCGTTTCATGCTCATCTCATTTTAGACACTTTTTGAAGCTTTTCATATATGTCACATCTTTTGAAACTCTTCATATTTTTCACACCTTTTCAGGCTCTTCATGTTTTTGAACACCGCTTCATGCTCGTCCTATTTTTCAGACCGGATCATGCTCCTCATATTTTTCACACCTTTTGAAGCTCTTCATATTTTTCACACCTTTTCAGGCTCTTCAGTTTTTTGAACATCGCTTCATGGTCTTCCTATTTATCAGACCGTTTCATGCTCCTCATATTTTTGACACCTTTTGAAGCTCTTCATATTTTTCACAGCTTTTCAGGCTCTTCATGTTTCTGAACACCGCTTCATGCTCCTTCTTATTTTCAGACCGTTTCATGCTCATCTTATTTCTGACACCTTTTGAAGCTCTTCATATTATGCACATCTTTTGAAACTCTTCATATTTTTCACACCTTCTCAGGCTCTTCATTTTTTTCAACACCGCTTCATGCTCCTCCTATTTTTCAGACCGTTTCATGCTCATCTCATTTTTGACACCTTTTGAAGCTCTTCACATTTTTCACACCTTTTGAAGTTCTTCATATTTTTCACACGTTTTCAGGCTCTTCATGTTTTTCAACACCGCTTCATGCTCCTCCTCTTTTTCAGACCGTTTCATGCTCCTCATATTTTTGACACCTTTTGAAGCTCTTCATATTTTACACACCTTTTCACGCACTTCATGTTTTTGAACACCGCTTCAGGCTCCTCCTATTTTTCAGACCGTTTCATGCTCCTCATATTTTTCACACCTTTTGAAGCTCTTCATATTTTTCACACCTTTTCAGGCTCTTTATGTTTTTCAACACAACTTCATGCTCCTCAAATTTTTCAGACCTTATCATGCTCCTCATATATTTCACACCTTTTGAAGCTCTTCATATTTTTCACACCTTTTCATGCTCTTCATGTTTTGAACACCGTTTCATGCTCCTCTATTTTTCCAACCGTTTCATGCTCCTCATATTTTTGACACCTTTTGAAGCTCTTCATATTTTCCACACCTTTTCTGGCTTCATGTTTTTCAACACCGCTTCATGATTTTCCTATTTCTCAGAGTGTTTCATGCTCCTCATATTTTTGACACCTTTTGAAAATCTTCATATTTTTCACACTTTTCAGGCTCTTCATGTTTTTCAACACGGCTTCATGCTCCTCCAATTTTCTGACTGTTTCATTCTCCTCATATTTTTGACAACTTTTGAAGCTCTTCATATTTTTCACACCTTTTCAGGCTCTTAATTTTTCTCAACACCACTTCATGCTCCTCCTATTTTTCAGACCGTTTCATGCTCATCTCATTTTGACCACTTTTGAAGCTCTTCATGTTTTTCACACCTTTTGAAGCTCTTCATATTTTTCACACCTTTTCAGGCTCTTCATGATTTTCAACACCGCTTCATGCTCCTCCTATGTTTCAGACCGTTTCATGTTCATCTCATTTTTGACACTTTTGAAGCTCTTCGTATTTTTCACACCTTTTGAAGCTCTTCATATTTTTCACATTTTTGAAGCTCTTCATATTTTTCACACGTTTTCAGGCTCTTCATGTTTTTCAACACCGCTTCATGCTCCTCCTATTTTTCAGACCGTTTCATGCTCCTCATGTATTTCACACCTTTTGAAGCTCTTCATATTTTTCACACCTTTTCAGGCTCTTCATGTTTTTCAACACTGCTTTATGCTCCTCCTATTTTACAGACCGTTTCATGCTCCTCATATTTTTGACACCTTTTGAAGCTCTTCATATTTTTCACACCTTTCCAGGCTCTTCATATTTTTGAACACCGGATCATGCTCCTCCTATTTTTCAGACCGTTGCATGCTCCTCATATTTTTCACACCTTTTGAAGCTCTTCATATTTTTCACACCTTTTCAATCTCTGCATGTTTTTGAACACCGCTTCATGCCCCTCCTCTTTTTCAGACCGTTTCATCTCCTCATGAATTTCACACCTTTTGAAGCTCTTCATACTTTGCACACCTTTTCAGGCTCTTGAAGTTTTTCCCAACCACTTCATGCTCCTCCTACTTTTCAGACCATTTCATGCTCCTCATATTTTTGACACCTTTTGAAGCTCTTCATATTTTTCACACCTTTTCAGGCTCTTCATGTTTCTCAACACCGCTTCATGCTCCTCCTAGTTTTCAGACCGTTTCATGCTCCTCATATTTTTGACACCTTTTGAAGCTCTTCCTATATTTCACACATTTTCAGGCTCTTCATGTTTTTCAACATCACTTCATGCTCCTCCTATATTTCAGTCCGTTTCATGCACATCTCATTTTTGAAAACTTTTGAAGCACTTCTTATTTTTCACACCTTTTCAGGCTCTTCATGTTTTTCAACACCGCTTCATGCTCCTCCTATTTTTCAGACCGTTTCATGCTTCTCATATTTTTGAGACCTTGAAGCTCTTCATATTTTTCACACCTTTCACGCTCTTCATGTTTTTAAGGACCGCTTCATGCTCCTCCTATTTTTCAGAAGCTTCAAGCTTTTCATATTTTTGACACCTTTTGAAGCCCTCAAATTTTTCACACCTTTTCAGGCTCTTCATGTTTTTTGACGACTGCTTCTTGCTCCTCCTATTTTTCAGTGTGTTTCATGCTTCTCATATTATTGACACCTTTTGAATCTCTTCATATATTTCACACCTTTTCAAGCTCTTCATCTTCTTCAAAACCATTTCATGCTCCTCATATTTTTCAGACCGTTTCATGTTCCTCATATTTTTGACACCTTTTGAAGCTCTTCATATTTTTCACACCTTTTCAGGCTCTTCATGTTTTTGAACACCGTTTCATGCTCCTCCTGTTTTTCAGAGTGTTTCATGCTCCTCATATTTTTGACACCTTTTGAAGCTCTTCATATAATCTCACACCTTTTCTGGCTCTTCATGTTTTTGAACACAGTTTCATGCTCCTCCTATTTTTCAGACCGTTTCATGCTCCTCATATTTTTGACACCTTTTCAAACTCTTCATATTTTTCACAACTTTTGAAACTCTTTATATTTTGCACACCTTTTCAGGCTCTTGAAGTTTTTCACAACCACTTCATGCTCCTCCTACTTTTCAGACCATTTCATGCTCCTCATATTTTTGACACCTTTTGAAGCTCTTCATATTTTTCACACCTTTTCAGGCTCTTCATGTTTCTCAACACCGCTTCATGCTCCTCCTAGTTTTCAGACCGTTTCATGCTCCTCATATTTGTGACACCATTTGAAGCTCTTCATATTTTTCACACCTTTTCAGGCTCTTCATGTTTTTGAACACCGTTTCATGATCCTCCTATTTTTCAGAACGTTTCATGCTCCTCATATTTTGACACCTTTTAAAGCTCTTCATATTTTTCACACCTTTAGTGGCTCTTCATGTATTTCAACACCGCTTCATGATCCTCCTATTTTTGAGACCATTTCATACTCCTTTTATTTTTGACATTTTTTGAGGCTCTTCATATGTTTCACACCTTTTCAGGCTCTTCATGTTTTTGAACACCGGTTCATGCTCCTAGTATTTTTCAGACCATTTCATGCTCATCTCATTTTGACACCTTTGAAGCTCTTCAAATTTTTCACACCTTTTGAAGCTCTTCATATTTTTCACATTTTTGAAGCTCTTCATATTTTTCACACGGTTTCAGGCTCTTCATGCTTTTCAACACTGCTTCATGATCCTCTTTTTTTTAAGAACGTTTCATGTTCCTCATATTTTGACACCTTTTAAAGCTCTTCATATTTCTCACACCTTTTCAGGCTCTTCATGGTTTAGAACACCGCTTCATCCTCCTCCTATTTTTCAGACCGTTTCATGCTCCTCATATTATTGACACCTTTTGAAGCTCTTCATATTTCTCACACCTTTTCAGGCTCTTCATGTTTTTGAACACCGGTTCATGCTCCTAGTATTTTTCAGACCGTTTCATGCTCATCTCATTTTAGACACCTTTTGAAGCTTTTCATATATTTCACATCTTTTGAAACTCTTCATATTTTTCACACCTTTTCAGGCTCTTCATGTTTTTGAACACCGCTTCATGCTCGTCCTATTTTTCAGACCGGATCATGCTCCTCATATTTTTCACACCTTTTGAAGCTCTTCATATTTTTCACACCTTTTCAGGCTCTTCAGGTTTTTGAACATCACTTCATGGTATTCCGATTCATCAGACCGTTTCATGCTCCTCATATTTTGGACACGTTTTGAAGCTCTTCATATTTTTCACACCTTTTCAGGCTCTTCATGTTTCTGAACATCGCTTCATGCTCCTTCTTATTTTCAGACCGTTTCATGCTCATCTTATTTTTGACACCTTTTGAAGCTCTTCATATTATGCACATCTTTTGAAACTCTTCATATTTTTCACACCTTCTCAGGCTCTTCATTTTTTTCAACACCACTTCATGCTCCTCCTATTTTTCAGACCGTTTCATGCTCATCTCATTTTTGACACCTTTTGAAGCTCTTCACATTTTTCACACCTTTTGAAGTTCTTCATATTTTTCACACGTTTTCAGGCTCTTCAGGTTTTTCAACACCGCTTCATGCTCCTCCTCTTTTTCAGACCGTTTCATGCTCCTCATATTTTTGACACCTTTTGAAGCTCTTCATATTTTACACACCTTTTCAGGCTCTTCATGTTTTTGAACACCGCTTCAGGCTCCTCCTATTTTTCAGACCGTTTCATGCTCCTCATATTTTTCACACCTTTTGAAGCTCTTCATATTTTTCACACCTTTTCAGGCTCTTTATGTTTTTCAACACAACTTCATGCTCCTCCTATTTTTCAGAACTTATCATGCTCCTCATGTATTTCACACTTTTTGAAGCTCTTCAAATTTTTCACACCTTTTCAGGCTCTCCATGTTTTTGAACACCACTTCTTGCTCCTCCTTTGTTTGAGACCGTTTCATGCTCCTAATATTTTTGACACCTTTTGAAGCTCCTCATAAATTTCACAACTTTTCAGGCTCTTGACGTGTTTCATACGTTTTCAGGCTCTTCATGTTTTTGAACACCGTTTCATGCTCCTCCTATTTTTCAGACCGTTTCATGCTCCTAATATTTTTGACACCTTTTGAAGCTCCTCATAATTTTCACAACTTTTCAGGCTCTTCACGTTTTTCATACGTTTTCAGGCTCTTCATGTTTTTGAACACCGCTTCATTCTCCTCTTATTGTTCAGACCGTTTCATGCTCCTCATATTTTTCACACCTTTTGAATCTCTTCGTATTTTTCACATTTTCAGGCTCTTCATGTTTTTGAACACCACTTCTTGCTCCTCCTATTTTTCAGAGAGTTTCATGCTCCTCATGTATTTCACACCTTTTGAAGCTCTTCATATTTTCCATACCTTTTCAGGCTCTTCATGTTTTTCAAAACCGCTTCATGCTCCTCCTATTTTTCAGACCGTTTCATGCTCCTCATATTTTTGAAACCTTTTGAAGCTCTTCATATTTTTAACACCTTTTCAGGCTCTTCATGTTTTTGAACACCGTTTCATGCTCCTTCTGTTTTTCAGAGTGTTTCATGCTCCTCATATTTTTGACACCTTTTGAAGCTCTTCATATTTCTCACACCTTTTCTGGCTCTTCATGTTTTTGAACACAGTTTCATGCTCCTCCTATTTTTCAGACCGTTTCATGCTCCTCATATTTTTGACACCTTTTCAAACTCTTCATATTTTTCACAACTTTTGAAACTCTTTATATTTTGCACACCTTTTCAGGCTCTTGAAGTTTTTCACAACCACTTCATGCTCCTCCTACTTTTCAGACCATTTCATGCTCCTCATATTTTTGACACCTTTTGAAGCTCTTCATATTTTTCACACCTTTTCAGGCTCTTCATGTTTCTCAACACCGCTTCATGCTCCTCCTAGTTTTCAGACCGTTTCATGCTCCTCATATTTGTGACACCATTTGAAGCTCTTCATATTTTTCACACCTTTTCAGGCTCTTCATGTTTTTGAACACCGTTTCATGATCCTCCTATTTTTCAGAACGTTTCATGCTCCTCATATTTTGACACCTTTTAAAGCTCTTCATATTTTTCACAAATTTTGTGGCTCTTCATGTATTTCAACACCGCTTCATGATCCTCCTATTTTTGAGACCATTTCATACTCCTTATATTTTTGACATTTTTTGAGGCTCTTCATATGTTTCACACCTTTTCAGGCTCTTCATGTTTTTGAACACCGGTTCATGCTCCTAGTATTTTTCAGACCATTTCATGCTCATCTCATTTTGAGACCTTTGAAGCTCTTCAAATTTTTCACACCTTTTGAAGCTCTTCATATTTTTCACATTTTTGAAGCTATTCATATTTTTCACCCGGTTTCAGGCTCTTCATGCTTTTCAACTCCGCTTCATGATCCTCTTTTTTTTAAGAACGTTTCATGTTCCTCATATTTTGACACCTTTTAAAGCTCTTCATATTTCTCACACCTTTTCAGGCTCTTCATGGTTTAGAACACCGCTTCATCCTCCTCCTATTTTTCAGACCGTTTCATGCTCCTCATATTATTGACACCTTTTGAAGCTCTTCATATTTCTCACACCTTTTCAGGCTCTTCATGTGTTTGAACACCGGTTCATGCTCCTAGTATTTTTCAGACCGTTTCATGCTCATCTCATTTTAGACACCTTTTGAAGCTTTTCATATATTTCACATCTTTTGAAACTCTTCATATTTTTCACACCTTTTCAGGCTCTTCATGTTTTTGAACACCGCTTCATGCTCGTCCTATTTTTCAGACCGGATCATGCTCCTCATATTTTTCACACCTTTTGAAGCTCTTCATATTTTTCACACCTTTTCAGGCTCTTCAGGTTTTTGAACATCGCTTCATGGTATTCCTATTTATCAGACCGTTTCATGCTCCTCATATTTTGGACACGTTTTGAAGCTCTTCATATTTTTCACACCTTTTCAGGCTCTTCATGTTTCTGAACACCGCTTCATGCTCCTTCTTATTTTCAGACCGTTTCATGCTCATCTTATTTTTGACACCTTTTGAAGCTCTTCATATTATGCACATCTTTTGAAACTCTTCATATTTTTCACACCTTCTCAGGCTCTTCATTTTTTTCAACACCACTTCATGCTCCTCCTATTTTTCAGACCGTTTCATGCTCATCTCATTTTTGACACCTTTTGAAGCTCTTCACATTTTTCACACCTTTTGAAGTTCTTCATATTTTTCACACGTTTTCAGGCTCTTCATGTTTTTCAACACCGCTTCATGCTCCTCCTATTTTTCAGACCGTTTCATGCTCCTCATATTTTTGACACCTTTTGAAGCTCTTCATATTTTACACACCTTTTCAGGCTCTTCATGTTTTTGAACACCGCTTCAGGCTCCTCCTATTTTTCAGACCGTTTCATGCTCCTCATATTTTTCACACCTTTTGAAGCTCTTCATATTTTTCACACCTTTTCAGGCTCTTTATGTTTTTCAACACAACTTCATGCTCCTCCTATTTTTCAGACCTTATCATGCTCCTCATGTATTTCACACCTTTTGAAGCTCTTCATATTTTTCACAGCTTTTCATGCTCTTCATGTTTTGAACACCGTTTCATGCTCATCTATTTTTCCAACCGTTTCATGCTCCTCATATTTTTGACACCTTTTGAAGCTCTTCGTATTTTCCACACCGTTTCTGGCTTCATGTTTTTCAACACCGCTTCATGATTTTCATATTTCTCAGAGTGTTTCATGCTCCTCATATTTTTGACACCTTTTGAAAATCTTCGTATTTTTCACACTTTTCAGGCTCTTCATGTTTTTCAACACGGCTTCATGCTCCTCCAATTTTCAGACTGTTTCATTCTCCTCATATTTTTGACAACTTTTGAAGCTCTTCATATTTTTCACACCTTTTGAAGCTCTTCAAATTTTTCACATTTTTGAAGCTCTTCATATTTTTCACTCGGTTCCAGGCTCTTATGTTTTTCAACACCGCTTCTTGCTCCTCCTATTTTTGAGACCATTTCATACTCCTTATATTTTTGACATTTTTTGAGGCTCTTCATATTTTTCACACCTTTTGAAGCTCGTCATATTTTTGACACCTTTTCAGGCTCTTCATGTTTTTGTACACCGTTTCATGCTCTTCCTATTTTTCAGACCGTTTAATGCTCCTCATATATTTGAAACCTTTTGAAGCTCTTCATATTTTTCACACCTTTTGAAGCTTGTCATATTTTTCACACCATTTCAGGCTCTTCATGTTTTTGAACACCGCTTCATGCTCCTCGTATTTTTCAGACCGTTACATGCTCCTCATATATTTGAAACCTTTTGAAGCTCTTCAAATTTTTCACACCTTTTCAGGCTCTCCATGTTTTTGAACACCACTTCTTGCTCCTCCTTTGTTTGAGACCGTTTCATGCTCCTAATATTTTTGACACCTTTTGAAGCTCCTCATAATTTTCACAACTTTTCAGGCTCTTCACGTTTTTCATACGTTTTCAGGCTCTTCATGTTTTTGAACACCGCTTCATGCTCCTCCTATTTTTCAGACCGTTTCATGCTCCTAATATTTTTGACACCTTTTGAAGCTCCTCATAATTTTCACAACTTTTCAGGCTCTTCACGTTTTTCATACGTTTTCAGGCTCTTCATGTTTTTGAACACCGCTTCATTCTCCTCCTATTGTTCAGACCGTTTCATGCTCCTCATATTTTTCACACCTTTTGAAGCTCTTCATATTTTTCACATTTTCAGGCTCTTCATGTTTTTGAACACCACTTCTTGCTCCTCCTATTTTTCAGAGAGTTTCATGCTCCTCATGTATTTCACACCTTTTGAAGCTCTTCATATTTTTCACACTTTTTCAGGCTCTTCATCTTTTTCCACACCACTTCATGCTTCTCCTATTTTTCAGACCGTTTCATGCTCCTCATGTATTTCACACATTTTGAAGCTCTTCATATTTTCCATACCTTTTCAGGCTCTTCATGTTTTTCAAAACCGCTTCATGCTCCTCCTATTTTTCAGACCATTTCATGCTCCTCATATTTTTGAAACCTTTTGAAGCTCTTCATATTTTTCACACCATTTCAGCCTCTTCAAATTTTCAAAACCGCTTCATTATCCTCCTATTTTTCAGACCGTTTCATGCTCCTCCTATTTTTGAGACCGTATCATGCTCCTCATATATTTGACACGTTTATAAGCTCTTCATATTTTTCACACCATTTCAGGATCTCCATGTTTTTCATCAGCGATTCATGCTCCTCCTATATTTGAGTCCGTTTCATGCTCCTCATATTTTTGACACCTTTTGAAGCTCTTCATATTTTTCACACCTTTTCAGGCTCTTCATGTTTTTGAACACCGTTTCATGCTCCTCCTATTTTTCAGAATCGTTTCATGCTCCTAATATTTTTCACACCTTTTGAAGCTCTTCATATTTTTCACACCTTTTTAGACTCATCATTTTTTTGCACACCGCTTCATGATCCTCATATTTTTCACACCGTTTCATGCTCCTCATATTTTTCACACCTTTTGATGCTCTTCATATATTTCAGACCTTTTCAGGCTCTTTATGTTTTTGAACACCACTTCATGCTCCTCGTATGTTTCAGACCGTTTCATGCACCTCATATTTTTGACACGTTTTGGGGCTCTCATATTTTTCACACCATTCCAGGCTCTTCATATTTGTGAACACCGTTTCATGCTCCTCCTATTTTTCAGACCTTTTCATGCTCCTCATATTTTTCACACCTTTTGAAACTCTTCATGTTTTTCACATCTTTCTTCACGCTCCTCCTATTTTTGAGACGGTTTCATGCTACTCATAATTTTGACAACTTTGGAGCTCTTCATATTTTTCTCACCTTTTCAGGCTCTCCATGTTTTTCAACACCGTTTCATGCTCCTCCTATTTTTCAGACCTTTTCATGCTCCTCATATTTTTGAAAATTTTGAAGTTCTTCATATTTTTCACACATTTTCAGGCTTTTCATATTATTGAACACCGCTTCATGCTCCTCCTATTTTTCAAACGGTTTCATGCTCCTCATAGTTTTCACACCTTTTGAAGCTCTTCATATTTTTCACACCTTTTCAGGCTCTTCATGTTTTTGAACACCGTTTCATGCTCCTCGTATTTTTCACACTGTTTCATGCTCCTCATATTTTTCACACATTTTGATGCTCTTCATATATTTCACACCTTTTCAGGCTCTTTATGTTTTTGAACACGACTTCATGCTCCTCGTATTTTCAGACCATTTCATGCTCCTCATATTTTTGACACGTTTTGAGGCTCTCATATTTTTCACACCATTCCAGACTCTTCATATTTTTGAACACCGTTTCATGCTCCTCCTATTTTTCAGACCGTTTCATGCTCCTCATATTTTTGACACGTTTTGGGCTCTTCATATTTTTCACACCATTCCAGGCTCTTCATATTTTTGAACACCGTTTCATACTCCTCCTATTTTTCAGAAAGTTTCATGCTCCTCATATTTTTGACACGTTTTGGGGCTTTCATAATTTTCACACCATTCCAGGCTCTTCATATTTTTGAACAACTTTTCATGCTCCTCCTATTTTTCAGACCGTTTCATGCTCCTCTCATTTCTGAAATCTTTTGAAGCTCTTCATATATTTCACACATTTTCAGGCTCTTAATGTTTTTCAACACCACTTCATGCTCCTCCTATTTTTCAGACCGTTTCATGCTCATCTCATTTTTGACACCTTCTGAAGCGCTTCATAATTTTCACAAATTTTCAGGCTCTTCATATTTTTGAACACCGCTTCATGCTCCTCCTATTTTTCAGACCGTTTCATGCTCCTCATGTATTTCACACATTTTGCGGCTCTTCATATTTTACACACCTTTTCAGGTTCTTCATGATTTTCAACACCACTTCATGCTCCTCCTATTTTTCAGACCGTTTCATGTTCCTTATATTTTTGACACCTTTTGAAGCTCTTCATATTTTTTACACCGTTCCAGGCTCTTCAAGTTTTTCAACACGGCTTCATGCTCTTCCTATTTTTCAGACCGTTTCATGATGCTCATATTTTTCACACCTTTTGAAGCTCTTCATATTTTTCACACCTTTTCAGGCTCATCATGTTTTTGCACACCGCTTCATGATCCTCATATTTTTCACACCGTTTCATGCTCCTCATATTTTTCACACATTTTGATGCTCTTCATATATTTCACACCTTTTCAGGCTTTTTATGTTTTTGAACACGACTTCATGCTCCTCGTATTTTCAGACCATTTCATGCTCCTCATATTTTTGACACGTTTTGAGGCTCTCATATTTTTCACACCATTCCAGACTCTTCATATTTTTGAACACCGTTTCATGCTCCTCCTATATTTGAGTCCGTTTCATGCTCCTCATATTTTTGACACCTTTTGAAGCTCTTCATGTTTTTCACACCTTTTCAGGCTCTTCATGTTTTTCAACACCACTTCATGCTTCTCCTATTTCTCAGACCGTTTCATGCTCATCTCATTTTTGACAGCTTTTGAAGTTCTTCATATTTTTCACATCTTTTGAAACTATTCATATTTTTCACACCTTTTCAGGCTCTTCATGTTTTTCAACACCGCTTCATGCTCCTCCTTTTTTTCAGACCGTTTCATGCTCCTCTCATTTCTGAAATCTTTTGAAGCTCTTCATATTTTTCACACCTTTTCAGGCTCTTAATGTTTTTCAACACCACTTCATGCTCCTCCTATTTTTCAGACCGTTTCATGCTCACCTCATTTTTGACACCTTCTGAAGCGCTTCATAATTTTCACAAATTTTCAGGCTCTTCATATTTTTGAACACCGCTTCATGCTCCTCCTATTTTCCAGACCGTTTCATGCTCCTCATGTATTTCACACATTTTGCGGCTCTTCATATTTTACACACCTTTTCAGGTTCTTCATGATTTTCAACACCACTTCATGCTCCTCCTATTTTTCAAACCTTTTCATGCTCATCTCATTTTTGACACCTTTTGAAGCTCTTCATATATTTCACACCTTTTCAATCTCTTCATGATTTCCAACAACGCTTCATGCTTCTCATATTTTTCAGACCATTTCATGCTGATCTCATTTTTGTCACCTTTTGAAGCTCTTCATATTTTTCACACCTTCTCAGGCTCTTCATGTTTTTGAACACCGTTTCATCCTTCTCCTATTTTTCAGACCGTTTCATGCTCCTCATATTTTTGACACGTTTTGAAGCTCTTCATATTTTTCACACCTTTTCAGGTTCTTCATGTTTTTGAACACAGTTTCATGCTTCTCCTATTTTTCAGACCGTTCCATGCTCCTCATGTATTTCACACCTTTTGAAGCTCTTCATATATTTCACACTTCTTCAGGCTCTTCATGTTTTTTAATATCGTTTCAGGCTCCTCCTATTTTTCAGACCGTTTCATGCTCCTCATATTTTTGACACCTTTTGAAGCTCTTCATATATTTCACATCTTTTCAGACTCTTCATGTTTTCCAACACCGCTTCATGCTCCTCATATTTTTCAGACCGTTTCATGCTCATCACATTTTTGTCACCTTTTGAAGCTCTTCATATTTTTCACATCTTTTGAAGCTCTTCGTATTTTCACATCTTTTGATGCTCTTCATATTTTTCACACCTTCTCAGGCTCTTCATGTTTTTGAACACCGTTTCATCCTTCTCCTATTTTTCAGACCGTTTCATGCTCCTCATATTTTTGACACCTTTTGAAGCTCTTCATATTTTTCACACCTTTTCAGGCTCTTCATGTTTTTGAACCCAATTTCATGCTCCTCCTGTTTTTCAGACCGTTTCATGCTCCTCATATTTTTCACAACTTTTGAAGCTCTTCATATTTTTCACACCTTTTGAAGCTCTTCATATATTTCACACCTTCTCAGGCTCTTCGTGTTTTTCAACATCACTTCATGCTCCTCCTATTTTTCAGACCCTTTCAGGCTAATCTAATTTTTGACACCTTTTGCAGCTCTTCATATATTTCTCACCTTTTGAAGCTCTTCATATTTTTCACACCTTTTCAGGCTCTTCATGTTTTTCAACACCACTTCATGCTTCTCCTATTTCTCAGACCGTTTCATGCTCATCTCATTTTTTACAGCTTTTGAAGTTCTTCATATTTTTCACATCTTTTGAAACTATTCATATTTTTCACAACTTTTCAGGCTCTTCATGTTTTTCAACACCGCTTCATGCTTCTCCTATTTTTCAGACCGTTTCATGCTCCTCTCATTTCTGAAATCTTTTGAAGCTCTTCATATATTTCACACCTTTTCAGGCTCTTCATGTTTTTCAACACCGCTTCATGCTCCTCCTATTTTTCAGACAGTTTCATGCTCCTCATATTTTTGACACATTTTGAAGCTCTTCATATTTTTCATAGCTTTTCGGGCTCTTCCTGTTTTTGACGACCACTTCATGCTCCTCCTATTTTTTAGACCGTTTTATGCTCCTCATATTTTTGACACCTTTTGAAGCTCTTCATATTTTTCACATCTTTTCAGGCTCTTCATGTTTTAAACACCGTTTCATGCTCCTACTATTTTTCAGACCTTTTCCGGCTCCTCATATTTTTGACACATTTTGAAGCTCTTCACATTTTCATACCATTTCAGGCTCTTCATGTTTTTCAACACCGTTTCATGCTCCTCCTATTTTTCAGACCGTTTCATGCTTCTCATATGTTTGACACCTTTTGAAGCTCTTCATATTTTTCACATCTTTTCATGCTCTTCATGTTTTTGAACACCGTTTCATGCTCCTCCTATTTTTCAGACCGTTTCATGCTCCTCATATTTTTCACACCTTTTGAAGCTCTTCATATTTTTCACACCTTTTCAGGCTCTTTCTGTTTTCGATGACCGCATCATGCTCCTCATATATTTCAGACCGTTTCATGCTCCGCATATTTTTCAGACCGTTTCCTGCTCCTCATATTTTTCAGACCTTTTGAAGCTCTTCATATTTTTCACACCTTTTCAGGCTCTTCATGTTTTTGAACACCACTTCATGCACCTCCTATTTTTCAGACAGTTTCATGCTCCTCATATATTTCAGACCTTTTGAAGCTCTTCATATATTTCACACCTTTTCAGGCTCTTCATATTTTTCAACACAACTTCATTCCTCTCCTATATTTCAGACCTTTTCATGCTCCTCATATTTTTCACATCTTTTGAAGCTCTTCATATTTTTCATACGTTTTCAGACTCTTCATGTTTTTCAACACCGCTTCATGCTCCTCTTATTTTTCAGACCGTTTCATGCTCCTCATATTTTTGGCACGTTTTGAAGCTCTTCATATTCTTCACACTTTTCAGGCTCTTCATGTTTTTGAACACCGCTTCATGCTGCTTCTATTTTTCAGACCGTTTCATGCTCCTCATATTTTTGACACGTTTTTAAGCTCTTCATATTTTTCACACCTTTTCCTGCTCTTCATCTTTTTCAAAACAGTTTCAGGCTCATCCTGTTTTTCAGAGTGTTTCATGCTCCTCATATGTTTGACACCTTAAGAAGCTCTTCATATTTTTCACATCTTTTCAGGCTCTTCATGTTTTTCAACACCGCTTCATGCTCCTCATGTATTCCACACATTTTGAACCTCTTCATATTTTTCACACCTTTTCAGGCTCTTCATGTATTGAACACCGTTTCATGCTGCTCCTATTTTTCAGACCATTTCATGCTCCTCATATTTTTGACATTTTTTGAAGCTCTTCATATTTTTCACACCTTTTCAGGCTCTTCATGTTTTTGAACACCGTTTCATGCTCCTCCTATTTTTCAGATCGTTTCATGCTCCTCATGTATTTCACACCTTTTGAAGCTCTTCATATATTTCAAAGCTTTTCAAGCTCTTCATATTTTTCAACATAGCTTCATGCTCCTCATATTTTTCAGACCGTTTCATGCTCCTCATTTTTTTTATACCTTTTGAAGCTCTTCATATTTTTCACACCTTTTCAGACTCTTCATGTTTTTCAACACCGCTTCATGCTCCTATTATTTTTCAGACCGTTTCATGCTCCTCATATTTTTGACACGTTTTGAGGCTTGTCCTATTTTTCACACCTTTAAAGGCTCTTCATGTTTTTGAACACCGTTTCACGCTGCTCCTATTTTTCAGACCATTTCATGCTCCTCATATTTTTGACATTTTTTGAAGCTCTTCATATTTTTCACACCTTTTCAGGCTCTTCATTTTTTTCAACACCACTTCATGCTTCTCCTATTTCTCAGACCGTTTCATGCTCATCTCATTTTTGACAGATTTTGAAGTTCTTCATATTTTTCACATCTTTTGAAACTATTCATATTTTTCACACCTTTTCAGGCTCTTCATGTTTTTCAACACCGCTTCATGCTTCTCCTATTTTTCAGCCCGTTTCATGCTCCTCATGTATTTCACAGCTTTTGAATCTCTTCATGTTTTTCACACCTTTTCAGGCTCTTCATGTTTTTGATCACCGTTTCATGCTCCTCCTATTTTTCAGACCGTTTCATGCTCCTCATATTTTTGACACCTTTTGAAGCTCTTCATATATTTCACACCTTTTCAGGCTCTTCATGTTTTTGAACACCGCTTCATGCTCCTCATATTTTTTAGTCCATTTAATGCTCCTCATCTATCTCACAGCTTTTGAAGCTCTTCATATTTTTCACACCTTTTCAGGCTCTTGATGTTTTTCAACACCGCTTCATTCTCCTCCTCCTTTTCAGAAAGTTTCATGCTCCTCATATTTTTGACACCTTTTGAAGCTCTTCATATATTTCACACTTTTTCAGGCTCTTCATGTTTTAGAACACCGCTTCATGCTCCTCCTATTTTTCAGACCGTTTCATGCTCCTCATATTTTTGACACCTTTTGAAGCTCTTCATATATTTCACACCGTTTCAGGCTCTTCATATTTTTGAACACCGCTTCATGCTCCTCCTATTTTTCTGGTTGTTTCATGCTCCTCATATTTTAGACACATTTTGAAGCTCTTCATATTTTTCACACCTTTTCAGGCTCTTGATGATTTTCAACACCGCTTCATTCTCCTCCTGTTTTTCAGACCGTTTCATGCTCATCTCATTTTGACACCTTTTGAAGCTCTTCATATTTTTCACACCTTTTGAAGCTCTTCCTATTTTTCACACCTTTTGAAGCTCTTCATATATTTCACACCTTTTCAGGCGCTTCATGTTTTTCATGATTTTCAACACCGCTTCATTCTCCTCCTGTTTTTCAGACCGTTTCATGCTCCTCATATTTTTGACACCTTTTGAAGCTCTTCATATTTTTCACACCTTTTCAGGCTCTTCAAGTTTTTGAACAATGCTACAATGCTCCTCCTATTTTTCAGACCGTTTCATGCTCCTCATATTTTTGACACCTTTTGAAGCTCTTCATATTTTTCACACCTTTTGAAGCTCTTCATATATTTCACGATTTTTCAGGCTCTTCATGTTTTTCAACATCACTTCATGCTTCTCCTATTTCTCAGACCGTTTCATGCTCATCTCATTTTTGACCGCATTTGAAGCTGTTCATATTTTTCACAACTTTTGAAGCTCTTCATATTTTTCACACCTTTTCAGGCTCCTCATGGTTTTCAACACCGCTTCATGCTCCTCCTATTTTTCAGACCGTTTCATGCTCCTCTCATTTCTGAAATCTTTGAAGCTCTTCATATATTTCACACATTTTCACTCTCTTAATGTTTTTCAACACCACTTCATGCTCCTCCTATTTTTCAGACCGTTTCATGCTGATCTAATTTTTGACACCTTCTGAAGCTCTTCATAGTTTTCACAAATTTTCAGGCTCTTCATATTTTTGAACACCGCTTCATGCTCCTCCTATTTTTCAGATCGTTTCATGCTCCTCATGTATTTCACACATTTTGAAGCTCTTCATATTTTAGGCACCTTTTCAGGCCCTCATGATTTTCAACACCACTTCATGCTCCTCCTATTTTCAGACCGTTTCATGCTCATCTAATTTTTGACACCTTTTGAAGATCCACATATATTTCACACCTTTTAAAGCTCTTCATATTTTTCACATTTTTGAAGCTCTTCAAATTTTTCACACGTTTTCAGGCTCTTCATGTTTTTGAACACAGCTTCATGCTCCTCATATATTTCAGACCGTTTCATGTTCCTTATATTTTTGACACCTTTTGAAGCTCTTCATATTTTTTACACCGTTCCAGGCTCTTCAAGTTTTTCAACACGGCTTCATGCTCTTCCTATTTTTCAGACCGTTTCATGATGCTCATATTTTTCACACCTTTTGAAGCTCTTCATATTTTTCACACCTTTTCAGGCTCATCATGTTTTTGCACACCGCTTCATGATCCTCATATTTTTCACACCGTTTCATGCTCCTCATATTTTTCACACATTTTGATGCTCTTCATATATTTCACACCTTTTCAGGCTTTTTATGTTTTTGAACACGACTTCATGCTCCTCGTATTTTCAGACCATTTCATGCTCCTCATATTTTTGACACGTTTTGAGGCTCTCATATTTTTCACACCATTCCAGACTCTTCATATTTTTGAACACCGTTTCATGCTCCTCCTATATTTGAGTCCGTTTCATGCTCCTCATATTTTTGACACCTTTTGAAGCTCTTCATGTTTTTCACACCTTTTCAGGCTCTTCATGTTTTTCAACACCACTTCATGCTTCTCCTATTTCTCAGACCGTTTCATGCTCATCTCATTTTTGACAGCTTTTGAAGTTCTTCATATTTTTCACATCTTTTGAAACTATTCATATTTTTCACACCTTTTCAGGCTCTTCATGTTTTTCAACACCGCTTCATGCTCCTCCTTTTTTTCAGACCGTTTCATGCTCCTCTCATTTCTGAAATCTTTTGAAGCTCTTCATATTTTTCACACCTTTTCAGGCTCTTAATGTTTTTCAACACCACTTCATGCTCCTCCTATTTTTCAGACCGTTTCATGCTCACCTCATTTTTGACACCTTCTGAAGCGCTTCATAATTTTCACAAATTTTCAGGCTCTTCATATTTTTGAACACCGCTTCATGCTCCTCCTATTTTCCAGACCGTTTCATGCTCCTCATGTATTTCACACATTTTGCGGCTCTTCATATTTTACACACCTTTTCAGGTTCTTCATGATTTTCAACACCACTTCATGCTCCTCCTATTTTTCAAACCTTTTCATGCTCATCTCATTTTTGACACCTTTTGAAGCTCTTCATATATTTCACACCTTTTCAATCTCTTCATGATTTCCAACAACGCTTCATGCTTCTCATATTTTTCAGACCATTTCATGCTGATCTCATTTTTGTCACCTTTTGAAGCTCTTCATATTTTTCACACCTTCTCAGGCTCTTCATGTTTTTGAACACCGTTTCATCCTTCTCCTATTTTTCAGACCGTTTCATGCTCCTCATATTTTTGACACGTTTTGAAGCTCTTCATATTTTTCACACCTTTTCAGGTTCTTCATGTTTTTGAACACAGTTTCATGCTTCTCCTATTTTTCAGACCGTTCCATGCTCCTCATGTATTTCACACCTTTTGAAGCTCTTCATATATTTCACACTTCTTCAGGCTCTTCATGTTTTTTAATATCGTTTCAGGCTCCTCCTATTTTTCAGACCGTTTCATGCTCCTCATATTTTTGACACCTTTTGAAGCTCTTCATATATTTCACATCTTTTCAGACTCTTCATGTTTTCCAACACCGCTTCATGCTCCTCATATTTTTCAGACCGTTTCATGCTCATCACATTTTTGTCACCTTTTGAAGCTCTTCATATTTTTCACATCTTTTGAAGCTCTTCGTATTTTCACATCTTTTGATGCTCTTCATATTTTTCACACCTTCTCAGGCTCTTCATGTTTTTGAACACCGTTTCATCCTTCTCCTATTTTTCAGACCGTTTCATGCTCCTCATATTTTTGACACCTTTTGAAGCTCTTCATATTTTTCACACCTTTTCAGGCTCTTCATGTTTTTGAACCCAATTTCATGCTCCTCCTGTTTTTCAGACCGTTTCATGCTCCTCATATTTTTCACAACTTTTGAAGCTCTTCATATTTTTCACACCTTTTGAAGCTCTTCATATATTTCACACCTTCTCAGGCTCTTCGTGTTTTTCAACATCACTTCATGCTCCTCCTATTTTTCAGACCCTTTCAGGCTAATCTAATTTTTGACACCTTTTGCAGCTCTTCATATATTTCTCACCTTTTGAAGCTCTTCATATTTTTCACACCTTTTCAGGCTCTTCATGTTTTTCAACACCACTTCATGCTTCTCCTATTTCTCAGACCGTTTCATGCTCATCTCATTTTTTACAGCTTTTGAAGTTCTTCATATTTTTCACATCTTTTGAAACTATTCATATTTTTCACAACTTTTCAGGCTCTTCATGTTTTTCAACACCGCTTCATGCTTCTCCTATTTTTCAGACCGTTTCATGCTCCTCTCATTTCTGAAATCTTTTGAAGCTCTTCATATATTTCACACCTTTTCAGGCTCTTCATGTTTTTCAACACCGCTTCATGCTCCTCCTATTTTTCAGACAGTTTCATGCTCCTCATATTTTTGACACATTTTGAAGCTCTTCATATTTTTCATAGCTTTTCGGGCTCTTCCTGTTTTTGACGACCACTTCATGCTCCTCCTATTTTTTAGACCGTTTTATGCTCCTCATATTTTTGACACCTTTTGAAGCTCTTCATATTTTTCACATCTTTTCAGGCTCTTCATGTTTTAAACACCGTTTCATGCTCCTACTATTTTTCAGACCTTTTCCGGCTCCTCATATTTTTGACACATTTTGAAGCTCTTCACATTTTCATACCATTTCAGGCTCTTCATGTTTTTCAACACCGTTTCATGCTCCTCCTATTTTTCAGACCGTTTCATGCTTCTCATATGTTTGACACCTTTTGAAGCTCTTCATATTTTTCACATCTTTTCATGCTCTTCATGTTTTTGAACACCGTTTCATGCTCCTCCTATTTTTCAGACCGTTTCATGCTCCTCATATTTTTCACACCTTTTGAAGCTCTTCATATTTTTCACACCTTTTCAGGCTCTTTCTGTTTTCGATGACCGCATCATGCTCCTCATATATTTCAGACCGTTTCATGCTCCGCATATTTTTCAGACCGTTTCCTGCTCCTCATATTTTTCAGACCTTTTGAAGCTCTTCATATTTTTCACACCTTTTCAGGCTCTTCATGTTTTTGAACACCACTTCATGCACCTCCTATTTTTCAGACAGTTTCATGCTCCTCATATATTTCAGACCTTTTGAAGCTCTTCATATATTTCACACCTTTTCAGGCTCTTCATATTTTTCAACACAACTTCATTCCTCTCCTATATTTCAGACCTTTTCATGCTCCTCATATTTTTCACATCTTTTGAAGCTCTTCATATTTTTCATACGTTTTCAGACTCTTCATGTTTTTCAACACCGCTTCATGCTCCTCTTATTTTTCAGACCGTTTCATGCTCCTCATATTTTTGGCACGTTTTGAAGCTCTTCATATTCTTCACACTTTTCAGGCTCTTCATGTTTTTGAACACCGCTTCATGCTGCTTCTATTTTTCAGACCGTTTCATGCTCCTCATATTTTTGACACGTTTTTAAGCTCTTCATATTTTTCACACCTTTTCCTGCTCTTCATCTTTTTCAAAACAGTTTCAGGCTCATCCTGTTTTTCAGAGTGTTTCATGCTCCTCATATGTTTGACACCTTAAGAAGCTCTTCATATTTTTCACATCTTTTCAGGCTCTTCATGTTTTTCAACACCGCTTCATGCTCCTCATTTATTCCACACATTTTGAACCTCTTCATATTTTTCACACCTTTTCAGGCTCTTCATGTATTGAACACCGTTTCATGCTGCTCCTATTTTTCAGACCATTTCATGCTCCTCATATTTTTGACATTTTTTGAAGCTCTTCATATTTTTCACACCTTTTCAGGCTCTTCATGTTTTTGAACACCGTTTCATGCTCCTCCTATTTTTCAGATCGTTTCATGCTCCTCATGTATTTCACACCTTTTGAAGCTCTTCATATATTTCAAAGCTTTTCAAGCTCTTCATATTTTTCAACATAGCTTCATGCTCCTCATATTTTTCAGACCGTTTCATGCTCCTCATTTTTTTTATACCTTTTGAAGCTCTTCATATTTTTCACACCTTTTCAGACTCTTCATGTTTTTCAACACCGCTTCATGCTCCTATTATTTTTCAGACCGTTTCATGCTCCTCATATTTTTGACACGTTTTGAGGCTTGTCCTATTTTTCACACCTTTAAAGGCTCTTCATGTTTTTGAACACCGTTTCACGCTGCTCCTATTTTTCAGACCATTTCATGCTCCTCATATTTTTGACATTTTTTGAAGCTCTTCATATTTTTCACACCTTTTCAGGCTCTTCATTTTTTTCAACACCACTTCATGCTTCTCCTATTTCTCAGACCGTTTCATGCTCATCTCATTTTTGACAGATTTTGAAGTTCTTCATATTTTTCACATCTTTTGAAACTATTCATATTTTTCACACCTTTTCAGGCTCTTCATGTTTTTCAACACCGCTTCATGCTTCTCCTATTTTTCAGCCCGTTTCATGCTCCTCATGTATTTCACAGCTTTTGAATCTCTTCATGTTTTTCACACCTTTTCAGGCTCTTCATGTTTTTGATCACCGTTTCATGCTCCTCCTATTTTTCAGACCGTTTCATGCTCCTCATATTTTTGACACCTTTTGAAGCTCTTCATATATTTCACACCTTTTCAGGCTCTTCATGTTTTTGAACACCGCTTCATGCTCCTCATATTTTTTAGTCCATTTAATGCTCCTCATCTATCTCACAGCTTTTGAAGCTCTTCATATTTTTCACACCTTTTCAGGCTCTTGATGTTTTTCAACACCGCTTCATTCTCCTCCTCCTTTTCAGAAAGTTTCATGCTCCTCATATTTTTGACACCTTTTGAAGCTCTTCATATATTTCACACTTTTTCAGGCTCTTCATGTTTTAGAACACCGCTTCATGCTCCTCCTATTTTTCAGACCGTTTCATGCTCCTCATATTTTTGACACCTTTTGAAGCTCTTCATATATTTCACACCGTTTCAGGCTCTTCATATTTTTGAACACCGCTTCATGCTCCTCCTATTTTTCTGGTTGTTTCATGCTCCTCATATTTTAGACACATTTTGAAGCTCTTCATATTTTTCACACCTTTTCAGGCTCTTGATGATTTTCAACACCGCTTCATTCTCCTCCTGTTTTTCAGACCGTTTCATGCTCATCTCATTTTGACACCTTTTGAAGCTCTTCATATTTTTCACACCTTTTGAAGCTCTTCCTATTTTTCACACCTTTTGAAGCTCTTCATATATTTCACACCTTTTCAGGCGCTTCATGTTTTTCATGATTTTCAACACCGCTTCATTCTCCTCCTGTTTTTCAGACCGTTTCATGCTCCTCATATTTTTGACACCTTTTGAAGCTCTTCATATTTTTCACACCTTTTCAGGCTCTTCAAGTTTTTGAACAATGCTACAATGCTCCTCCTATTTTTCAGACCGTTTCATGCTCCTCATATTTTTGACACCTTTTGAAGCTCTTCATATTTTTCACACCTTTTGAAGCTCTTCATATATTTCACGATTTTTCAGGCTCTTCATGTTTTTCAACATCACTTCATGCTTCTCCTATTTCTCAGACCGTTTCATGCTCATCTCATTTTTGACCGCATTTGAAGCTGTTCATATTTTTCACAACTTTTGAAGCTCTTCATATTTTTCACACCTTTTCAGGCTCCTCATGGTTTTCAACACCGCTTCATGCTCCTCCTATTTTTCAGACCGTTTCATGCTCCTCTCATTTCTGAAATCTTTGAAGCTCTTCATATATTTCACACATTTTCACTCTCTTAATGTTTTTCAACACCACTTCATGCTCCTCCTATTTTTCAGACCGTTTCATGCTGATCTAATTTTTGACACCTTCTGAAGCTCTTCATAGTTTTCACAAATTTTCAGGCTCTTCATATTTTTGAACACCGCTTCATGCTCCTCCTATTTTTCAGATCGTTTCATGCTCCTCATGTATTTCACACATTTTGAAGCTCTTCATATTTTAGGCACCTTTTCAGGCCCTCATGATTTTCAACACCACTTCATGCTCCTCCTATTTTCAGACCGTTTCATGCTCATCTAATTTTTGACACCTTTTGAAGATCCACATATATTTCACACCTTTTAAAGCTCTTCATATTTTTCACATTTTTGAAGCTCTTCAAATTTTTCACACGTTTTCAGGCTCTTCATGTTTTTGAACACAGCTTCATGCTCCTCATATATTTCAGACCGTTTCATGCTCCTCATATTTGTGACACCTTTTAAAGCTCTTCGTATTTTTCACACATTTTCAGGCTCTTCATGTTTTTCAACATGACTTCATGCTCCTCCTATTTTTCAGACCGTTTCATGCTCCTCATATTTTTGACTCCTTTTGAAATCTTCATATACTTCACACCTTTTCAGGTTCTTCATTTTTTTGAAAAGAACTTCATGCTCCTTCTATTTCTCAGACCGTTTCATGGTCATCTCATTTTTGACACCTTTTGAAGCTCTTCATATTTTTCAACACCGCATCATGCTCCTCCTATTTTTCAGACAGTTTCATGCTCCTCATATTTTTGACACGTTTTGAAGCTCTTCATATTTTTCACACCTTTTCAGGCTCTTCATGTTTTTCAACACTGTTTCATGATCCTCCTATTTTTCAGACCGTTTCATGCTCCTCATAGTTTTGACACCTTTTGAAGCTCTTCTTATATTTCACACCTTTTCAGACTCTTCATGTTTTCGAAAACCACTTCAAGTTCCTCCTATTTTTGCGACCGTTTCATGCTCTTCATATTTTTGACACCTTTTGAAGCTCTTCATATTTTTCACACCTTTTGAAGCTGTTCATATTTTTCACACCTTTTCAGGCTCTTCATGATTTTCAACCCCACTTCATGCTCCTCTGATTTTTCAGACCGTTTCATGCTCATCTCATTTTTGACACCTTTTGAAGTTCTTCATATTTTTCACACCTTTTGAAGCTCTTCATATTTTTCACACGTTTTCAGGCTCTTCATGTTTTTCAACACCGCTTCGTGCTCCTCCTATTTTTCACACCTTTTGAAGGTCTTCATATTTTTCACACCTTTTCAGGCTCTTCATGTTTTTGAACAGCTCTTCATGCTGCTCCTATTTTTCAGACCGTTTCATGCTTCTCATATTTTTGACACGTTTTGAAGCTCTTCATATTTTTCACACATTTTCAGGCTCTTCATGTATTTCAACACCACTTCATGCTCCTCCTATTTTTTCAGACCGTTTCATGCTCATGTCAATTTTCACACCTTTTCAGGCTCTTCTTATTTTTCAAACCAGTGAAGCTCTTCATATTTTTCACACTTTTTCAGGCTTTTCATGTTTAGAACACCGCTTCATGCTCCTCCTATTTTTCAGACAGTTTCTTGCTCCTCATGTATTTCACACCTTTTGAAGCTCTTCATATTTTTCACACCTTTTCAGGCTCTTCACGTTTTTGAACAACACTTCATGCTCCTCCTATTTTTCAGACCGTTTCATGCTCCTCACATTTTTGACACCTTTGAAGCTCTTCATATTTTTCACAACTTTTCAGTCTCTTCATGTTTTTCAACACCGCTTCAAGATCCTCCAATTTTTCAGACCATTTCAAGCTCCTCATATTTTTGACACCTTTTTAATCTCTTCATATATTTTACACCTTTTCAGGCTCTTCATGTTTTTCAACACCACTTCATGCTCC
Organism: Dama dama; assembly: GCF_033118175.1. Classification (NCBI taxonomy): domain Eukaryota; kingdom Metazoa; phylum Chordata; class Mammalia; order Artiodactyla; family Cervidae; genus Dama; species Dama dama. The sequence goes on along the minus strand of NW_026870928.1, from coordinate 3,031,172 downwards.
TCCTTTTTCAGACCATTTCATGCTCATCTCATTTGTCACACTTTTTGAAGCTCTTCATATTTTTGACACCTTTTGAGGCTCTTCATGTTTTTCAACACCGATTCATGCTCCTCCTATAATTCAGACGGTTTCATGCTCCTCAAGTCTTTCACTCCTTTTGAAGCTCTTCATATTTTACACACCTTTTCAGGCTCTTCATGATTTTCAACCCCACTTCATGCTCCTCTGATTTTTCAGACCGTTTCATGCTCATCTCATTTTTGACACCTTTTGAAGCTCTTCATATTTTTCACACCTTTTGAAGCTGTTCATATTTTTCACACCTTTTCAGGCTCTTCAAGTTTTTGAACACGGTTTCATGCTCCTCCTCTTTTTCAGACGGTTTCATGCTTCTAATATTTTTGACACGTTTTGAAGCTCTTCATATTTTTCACACATTTTCAGGCTCTTCATGTATTTCAACACCACTTCATGCTCCTCCTATTTTTCAGACCGTTTCATGCTCCTCATATTTTTGACACCTTTTGAAGCTGTTCATATTTTTCACACCTTGTCAGGCTGTACATGTTTTTGAACACCTCTTCATGCTCTTCTATTTTTCAGACCGTTTCATGCTCATGTCAATTTTCACACCTTTTCAGGCTCTTCTTATTTTTCACACATTTTCAGGCTCTTCATGTATTTCAACACCACTTCATGCTCCTCCTATTTTTCAGACCGTTTCATGCTCCTCATATTTTTCACACCTTTTGAAGCCGTTCATATTTTTAACACCTTTTCAGGCTCGTCATGTTTTTGAACACCTTTTCATGCTCCTCCTATTTTTCAGACCATTTCATGCTCCGCATGTTTTTCACAGCTTTTGAAGCTCTTTATATTTTTCACACCATTTCCGGCTCTTCATGTTCTTGAACACCTTTTCATGCTCCTCCTATTTTTCAGACCGTTTCATGCTCCTCATATTTTTGACACCTTTAGAAGCTCTTCATATTTTTCACACCTTTTGAAGCTCTTCATTTATTTCACACCTTTTCAGGCTCTTCATGTTTTTCAACACCACTTCATGCTCCTCTTATTTTTCAGACCGTTTAATGCTCCGCATGTATTTCACACCTTTTGATGCTCTTTATATTTTTCACACCTTTTCAGGCTCTTTATGTTCTTGAACACGTTTTCATGCTCCTCCTATTTTTCAAACAGTTTCATGCTCCTCATGTATTTCACACATTTTGAAGCTCTTCATATTTTTTACACCTTTTCAGGCTCTTCATGTTTTGAACACCGCTTCATGCTCCTCCTATTTTTCACACCGTATCATGCTCCTCATATTTTTCACACCTTTTGAACCTCTTCATATTATTCACACCTTTTCAGGCTCTTCATGTTTTTGAACACCACTTCATGCACCTCCTCCTTTTCAGACAGTTTCATGCTCCTCATGTATTTCACACTTTTTGAAGCTCTTCATATTTTTCACACCTTTTCAGGCTCTTCATGTTTTTGAACACAATTTCATGCTCCTCCTATTTTTCAGACCGTTTCATGCTCCTCACATTTTTTGACACCTTTGAAGCTCTTCATATTTTTCACAACTTTTCAGGCTCTTCATGTTTTTCAACACCGCTTCATGATCCTCCTTTTTCAGACCATTTCATGCTCATCTCATTTGTCACACTTTTTGAAGCTCTTCATATTTTTGACACCTTTTGAGCTCTTCATATTTTTCACACCTTTTGAGGCTCTTCATGTTTTTCAACACCGTTTCATGCTCCTCCTATAATTCAAACGGTTTCATGCTCCTCAAGTCTTTCACTCCTTTTGAAGCTCTTCATATATTACACACCTTTTCAGGCTCTTCATGATTTTCAACCCCACTTCATGCTCCTCCGATTTTTCAGACCATTTCATTCTCATCTCATTTTTGACACCTATTGAAGCTCTTCATATTTTTCACACCTTTTGAAGCTGTTCATATTTTTCACACCTTTTCAGGCTCTTCATGTTTTTGAACACGGTTTCATGCTCCTCCTCTTTTACAGACCGTTTCATGCTCCTCATGTATTTAACACCTTTTGAAGCTCTTCATATTTTTCTCACCTTTTCAGGCTTTCATGTTTCTGAACACCTTTTCATGCTCCTCTTATTTTTCAGACCGTTTCATGCTCTGCATGTATTTCACAGCTTTTGAAGCTCTTTATATTTTTCACACCTTTTCAGGCTCTTCATGTTTTTGAACACCGTTTCATGCTGCTCCTATTTTTCAGACCGTTTCATGCTCATCTCATTTTTGACACCATTTTAAGCTCTTCATATTTTTCACACCTTTTGAACCTCTTCATATTTTTCACACGTTTTCAGGCTCTTCATGTTTTTCAACACCGCTTCTTGATCCACCTATATTTCAGAACGTTTCATGCTCCTCATATTTTTGACACGTTTTGAAGCTCTTCATATTTTACACACATTTTCAGGCTCTTCATGTTTTTGAACACCACTTCATGCTCCTCCTATTTTTAACACCTTTTGAAGCTCTTCATATATTTTACACTTTTTCAGGCACTTCATGTTTTTCAACACCACTTCATGCTCCTCCTATTTTTCAGACCGTTTCATGCTAATCTAATTTTTGACACCTTTTGAAGCTCTTCATATTTTTCACACCTTTTCAGGCTCTTCATGTTTTTGAACACCGTTTCATGCTGCTCCTATTTTCAGACCGTTTCATACTCCTCATAGTTTTGACACGTTTTGAAGCTCTTCATAGTTTTCACAGCTTTTCAGGCTCTTCATGTTTTTAAACACCGTTTCATGCTCCTCCTATTTTTCAGACCGTTTCATGCTCCTCATGTATTTCACACCTTTTGAAACTCTTCATTTTTCACACCTTTCCAGGCTCTTCATGTTTTTGACACGGTTTCATGCTCCTCCTATTTTTCAGACCGTTTCATGCTCCTCACATTTTTGACACCTTTTGAATCTCTTCATATTTTTCACAACTTTTCAGACTCTTCATGTTTTTCAACACCGCTTCATGATCCTCCAATTTTTCAGACCGTTTCATGCTCCTCATATTTGTGACATCTTTTGAAGCTTTTCTTATTTTTCACACCTTTTAGGCTCTTCATGTTTTTAAGCACCACTTCATGCTCCTCCTATTTCTCAGACAGTTTCATGCTCCTCATATTGTGGACACCGTTTGAAGCTCTTCATATTTTTCACATCTTTTCAGGCTCTTCATGTTTTTCAACACCACTTCTTGCTCGTCCAATTTCCAAACCGTTACATGCTCCTCATATTTTTGACACCTTTTGAATCTCTTCATATATTTCACACCTTTTCAGGCTCTTCATGTTTTTGACACGGTTTCATGCTCCTCCTATTTTTCAGACCGTTTCAGGCTCCTCAAAATTTTGACACCTTTTGAAGCTCTTCATATTTTTCACAACTTTTCAGACTGTTCATGTTTTTCAACACCGCTTCATGATCCTCCAATTTTTCAGACCGTTTCATGCTCCTCATATTTGTGACATCTTTTGAAGCTTTTCTTATTTTTCACACCTTTTAGGCTCTTCATGTTTTTCAGCACCACTTCATGCTCCTCCTATTTCTCAGACAGTTTCTTGCTCCTCATGTTGTGGACACCTTTTGAAGCTCTACATATTTTTCACACCTTTTGAAGCTCTTCATATTTTTCACAAGTTTTCAGATCTTCATGTTTTTCAACACCGCTTCTTGATCCTCCTATTTTTCAGACCGTTTCATGCTCCTCATATTTTTGACACGTTTTGAAGCTCTTCATATATTACACACATTTTCAGGCTCTTCATGTTTTGGAACACCGCTTCAGGCTCCTCCTAATTTTCACACATTTTGAAGCACTTCAAATTTTTCACACCTTTTCAGGCTCTTCATACTTTTTAACACGGTTTCCTGCTCCTCCTTTTTTTCAGACCGTTTCATGCTCCTCATATTTTTGACACCTTTTGAAGCTTTTCATATTTTTTACAACATTTCAGGCTTTTCATGTTTTTGAACACCTCTTCATGCTCCTCGTATTTTTCACACCTTTTGAAGCTCTTCATATTTTTCACACCTTTTCAGACTCTTCATGTTTTTGAACACCGCTTCATGCTCCTCCAGTTTTTCAGACAGTTTCATGCTCCTCATATTTTTGACACCTTTTGAAGCTTTTCATATTTTTTACAACATTTCAGGCTTTTCATGTTTTTGAACACCTCTTCATGCTCCTCGTATTTTTCACACCTTTTGAAGCTCTTTATATTTTTCATACCTTTTCAGGCTCTTCATGTTTTTCAACACCGCTTCATGCTCCTCCTATTTTTCAGACCGTTTAATGCTCCTCCTGTACTTCACACCTTTTGTAGCTCTTCATATTTTTCACACCTTTTCAGGCTCTTCATGTTTTTCAACACCGCTTCATGCTACTCCTATTTTGGAGACCTATTAATGCTGCTCATGTATTTCACACCTTTTGAAGCTCTTCATATTTTTCACACGATTTCAGGCTCTTCATGTTTTTCAACAACACTTCATGCTCCACCATTGTTCAGACCGCTTCATGCTCATCTCATTTTTGACACTTTTTGAAATTGTTCATATTTTTTACACCTTTTGAAGCTCTTCATATTTTTCACACGTTTTCAGGCTCTTCATGTTTTTCAACACCGCTTCATGCTCCTCCTATTTTTCACATCTTTTGAATCTCTTCATATATTTCACACCTTTTCAGGCTCTTCATGTTTTTCACAACCGCTTCATGATCCTCATATTTTTCAGACCTTTTCATGCTCCTCATATTTTTGACACCTTTTGAATCTCTTCATATATTTCACACCTTTTTAGGCTCTTCATGTTTTTCACAACCGCTTCATGATCCTCATATTTTTCAGACCTTTTCATGCTTCGCATATTTTTCCACTTTTTGAAGGTCTTTATATTTTTCACACCTTTTCAGGCTCTTCATGTTTTTGAACATCGCTTCATTCTCCTCCTATTTTTTAGACCGTTTCATGCTCCTCATGTATTTCACACCTTTAGAAGCTGTAAATATTTTTCACACATTTTGAAGCTTTTCATACTTTTCACACCTTTCCAGGCTCTTCATATTTTTGAACACCGCTTCATGCTCCTTCTATTCTTCAGACCGTTTCATGCTCCTCATATTTTTCACACCTTTTGAAGCTAATTATTTATTTCACACCTTTTCAGGCACTTCATGATTTTCAACAACTCTTCATGCTCCTCCTATTTTTCACACCTTTTGAAGCTCTTCATATTTTTCACATGTTTTCAGGCTCTTCATGTTTTTCAACTCCACTTCATACTCCTCCAATTTTTCAGACCGATTCATGCTCCTCATATTTTTGACACTTTTTGAAGCTCTTCATATTTTTCACACCTTTTCAGGCTCTTCATGTTTTTCAACAACGCTTCATGCTCCTCCTATTTTTCACACCTTTTGAAGCTCTTCATATTTTTCACATGTTTTCAGGCTCTTCATGTTTTTCAACTCCACTTCATACTCCTCCAATTTTTCAGACCGATTCATGCTCCTCATATTTTTGACACTTTTTGAAGCTCTTCATATTTTTCACACCTTTTCAGGCTCTTCATGTTTTTCAACAATGCTTCATGTTCCTCCTATTTTTCACACCTTTTGAAGCTCTTCATATTTTTCACATGTTTTCAGGCTCTTCATGTTTTTTAACTCCACTTCATGCTCCTCCAATTTTTCAGACCGATTCATGCTCCTCATATTTTTGACACTTTTTGAAGCTCTTCATATTTTTCACACATTTTCAAGCTCTTCATGTTTTTCAACAACGCTTCAGGCTCCTCCTATTTTTCACACCTTTTGAAACTCTTCATATTTTTCACACCTTTTCAGGCTCTTCATGTTTTTGAACACCGTTTCATGCTGCTCCTATTTTTCAGACCGTTTCATGCTCCTCATATTTTTGACACCTTTTGAAGCTCTTCATATTTTTCAAAACTTTTCAGGCTGTTCATGTTTCACAACAACGCTTCATGCTCCTCCTATTTTTCACACCTTTTGAAGCTCTTCGTACATTTCACACCTTTTCAGGCTCTTCGTGTTTTTGAACAGCGTTTCAAGCTCCTCCTATTTTTCAGTCCGTTTCATGCTCCTCATATATTTGACACCTTTTGAAGCTCTACATATTTTACACAACTTGTCAGGCTCTTCATGTTTTTGAACACTGCTTGATGCTCCTCCTATTTTTAAGATCGTTTAATTTTCCTCATATTTTTCACACCTTTTGAAGCTCTTCATATTTTTCAAACCTTTTCAGGCTGTTCATGTTTCACAACAACGCTTCATGCTCCTCCTATTTTTCACACCTTTTGAAGCTCTTCGTATATTTCACACCTTTTCAGGCTCTTCGTGTTTTTGAACAGCGTTTCAAGCTCCTCCTATTTTTCAGACCGTTTCAGGCTCCTCATATTTTTGACACCTTTTAAAGCTCTTCATATTTTTCACACCTTTTCAGGCTCTTCATGTTTTTGAACACCGTTTCTTGATCCTCCTATTTTTCAGAACGTTTCATGCTCCTCATATTTTGACACCTTTTAAAGCTCTTCATATTTTTCACACCTTTTCAGGCTCTTCATGTTTTTGAACACCGTTTCATGCTCCTCCTATTTTTCAGACCGTTTCAAGCTCCTCATATTTTTCACACCTTTTGAAGCTCTTCATATTTTTCACACCTTTTCAGGCTCTTCATGTTTTTCAACACCATTTCATGCTTCTCCTTTTTTGCAGACACTTTCATGCTCCTAATAATTTTGACACCTGTTGAAGCTCTTCATATTTCTCACACCTTTTCAGACTCTTCATGTTTTTCAACACCGCTTCATGCTCCTCTTATTTTTCGGACCGTTTCATGCTCATCTCATTTTTTATATCTTTTGAAGCTCTTCATATTTTTCACGTCTTTTGAAACTCTTCATATTTTTCACAACTTCTCAGGCTCTTCATTTTTTTCAACACCACTTCATGCTCCTCCTATTTTTCAGACCGTTTCATTCTCATCTCTTTTTTGACACCTTTTGAAGCTCTTCATATTTTTGACACCTTTTGAAGCTCTTCATATTTTTGGCACCTTTTCAGTCTCTGCATGTGTTTGAACACCGCTTCATGCCCCTCCTATTTTTCAGACCGTTTCATCTCCTCATGGATTTCACACCTTTTGAAGCTCTTCATATTTTGCACACCTTTTCAGGCTCTTCATGTTTTTCACAACGACTTCATGCTCCTCCAACTTTTCAGACCGTTCCATGCTCCTCATATTTTTGACACCTTTTGAAGTTCTTCATATTTTTCACACCTTTTCAGGCTCTTCATGTTTTTCAACACCGCTTCATGCTCCTGCTATTTTGCAGTCCGTTTCATGCTCCTCATATATTTGACACATTTTGAAGCTGTTCATATATTTAACACATTTTCAGGCTCTTCATGTTTTTCAACACCACTTCATGCTCCTCCGATTTTTCATCCCGTTTCATGCTCACTTAATTTTTGACACCTTTTGAAGCTCTTCATATTTTTCAAACCTTTGAAGCTCTTCATATTTTTCACATTTTTGAAGCTCTTCATATTTTTCACACGGTTTCCGGCTCTTCAAGTTTTTCAACACCGCTTCAAGCTCCTCCTATTTTTGAGACCATTTCATACTCCTTATATTTTTGACATTTTTTGAGGTTCTTCATATTTTTCACACCTTTTCAGGCTCTTCATGTTTTTGAACACCGTTTCTTGATCCTCCTATTTTTCAGAACGTTTCATGCTCCTCATATTTTGACACCTTTTAAAGCTGTTCATATTTTTCACACCTTTTCAGGCTCTTCATGTTTTTGAACACTACTTCATCCTCCTCGTATTTTTCAGACCGTGTCATTCTCCTCATATTATTGACACCTTTTGAAACTCTTCATATTTCTCACACCTTTTCAGGCCCTTCATGTTTTTCAACACAACATAACGCTTCTCTTATTTTTCAGACCGTTTCATGCTCCTCATGTATTTCACACTTTTTGAAGCTCTTCATATTTTTCACACCTTTTCAGGCTCTTCATGTTTTTGAACACCGTTTCGTGCTACTCACATTTTTCAGACCGTTTCATGCTCCTCATACTATTGACACCTTTTGAAGCTCTTCATATTTTTCACACCTTTTCAAGCTCTTCATGTTTTTCAACACCACTTCATGCTCCTCCTATTTGTCAGACCGTTTCATGCTCATCTCATTTTTGATATCTTTTGAAGCTCTTCATATTTTTCACGTCTTTTGAAACTCTTCATATTTTTCACACCTTCTCAGGCTCTTCATTTTTTTCAACACCACTTCATGCTCCTCCTATTTTTCAGACCGTTTCATCTCCTCATGAATTTCACACCTTTTGAAGCTCTTCATATTTTTCACACGTTTTCAGGGTCTTCATGTTTTTCAGCACCACTTCTTGCTCCTCCTATTTTTCAGACCGTTTCGTGCTCCTCATATTTTTGACACCTTTTGAAGCTCTTTGTATTTTTCACACCTTTTCAGGCTCTTCATGTTTTTCAACAGCGTTTCATGCTCCTCCTATTTTTCAAACCGTTTCATGCTCCCTCTATTTTTCAGACCGTTTCATTCTCCTCATATTTTGACAATTTTGCAAGCTCTTCATATTTTTCACACCTTTTCAGGCTCTTCATGTTTTTGAACACCGCTTCATGCTCCTCCTATTTTTCAGACCGTTTCTTGCTCCTCCCATTTTTCACCGTTTCATTCTCCTCATATTTTCACAATTTTGGAAGCTCTTCATATTTTTCACACCTTTTCAGGCTCTTCATGTTTTTCAACACCGCTTCATGCTCCTCCTATTTTGCAGTCGTTTCATGCTTCTCATATTTTTGAAACCTTTTGAAGCTCTTCGTATTTTTCACAGCTTTTCAGGCTCTTCATGTTTTTCATCACCACTTCATGCTCCTCCTATTTTTCAGACCGTTCATGCTCCTCATATTTTTGACACCTTTTGAAGATCTTCCTATTTTTCACACCTTTTCAGGCTCTTCAAGTTTTTGAACACCGCTTCATGCTCCTCCTATTTTTCAGACCGTTTCTTGCTCCTCCCATTTTTCACCGTTTCATTCTCCTCATATTTTCACAATTTTGGAAGCTCTTCATATTTTTCACACCTTTTCAGGCTCTTCATGTTTTTAAACACCGCTTCTTGCTCCTCCGATTTTTCAGACCGTTTCATGCTCCTCATATTTTTGACACCTTTTGAAGCTCTTCATATTTTTCACACCTTTCCTGCTCTTAATCTTTTTCAAAACCGTTTCATTCTCATCCTATTTTTCAGACTGTTTCATGCTCCTCATATTATTGACACCTTTAGAAGCTCTTCATAATTTTCACACGTTTTCAGGCTCTTCAAGTTTTTCAACACCGCTTCATGCTCCTCCTATTTTTCAGACCGTTTCATGCTTCTCATATTTTTGAGACCTTGAAGCTCTTCATATTTTTCACACCTTTCACGCTCTTCATGTTTTTAAGGACCGCTTCATGCTCCTCCTATTTTTCAGTCATTTCATGCTTCTCATATTTTTGACACCTTTTGAAGCTCTTTGTATTTTTCACACCTTTTCAGGCTCTTCATGTTTTTCAACACCGCTTCATGCTCCTCGTATTTTTCAGACCGTTTCATGCTCCTCATTATTTTGTCACCTTTTGAAGCTCGTCATATTTTTTACACCATTTCACGCTCTTCATGTTTTTGAGGACCGCTTCATGCTCCTCCTATTTTTCAGTAGCTTCAAGCTTTTCATATTTTTGACACCTTTTGAAGCCCTCAAATTTTTGACACCTTTTCAGGCTCTTCATGTTTTTGAACACCGTTTCATGCTCCTCCTATTTTTCAGACCGTTTCATGCTCCTCATATTTTTGACACCTTTTGAAGCTCTTCATATATTTCACACCTTTTCAGGCTCTTCATGTTTTTGAACACCGCTTCATGCTCCTCCTAGTTTTCAGACCGTTTCATGCTCCTCATATTTGTGACATCATTTGAAGCTCTTCATATTTTTCACACCTTTTCAGGCTCTTCATGTTTTTGAACACCGTTTCATGATCCTCCTATTTTTCAGACCGTTTCATGCTCCTCATATTTTTGACACTTTTTGAAGCTCTTTATACTTTTCAAACCTTTTCAAGCTCTTCATGTTTTTGACGACCCCTTCATGCTCCTCCTATTTTTCAGACCGTTTCATGCTGCTGATATTTTTGACACCTTTTAAGCTCTTCATATTTTTCACATCTTTTCAGGCTCTTCATGTTTTTCAACACCGCTTCATGCTCCTCCTATTTTTCAGACCGTTTCATGCTCCTCATATTTTTGACATCTTTTGAAGCTCTTCATATTTTTCACACCTTTTCAGGCTCTTCATGTTTGTCAACATCGCTTCATTCTCCTATTTTTCAGACAGTTTCATGCTCCTCCTATTTTTGACACCTTTTGAAGCTCCACCTATTTTTCACACCTTTTCAGGCTCTTCATGTTTTTCAACAGCGTTTCATGCTCCTCCTATTTTTCAAACCGTTTCATGCTCCCTCTATTTTTCAGACCGTTTCATTCTCCTCATATTTTGACAATTTTACAAGCTCTTCATATTTTTCACACCTTTTCAGGCTCTTCATGTTTTTCAACACCGCTTCATGCTCCTCCTATTTTGCAGTCGTTTCATGCTTCTCATATTTTTGAAACCTTTTGAAGCTCTTCGTATTTTTCACAGCTTTTCAGGCTCTTCATGTTTTTCATCACCACTTCATGCTCCTCCTATTTTTCAGACCGTTTCATGCTCATCTCATTTTTGACACCTCTGGAAGCTCTTCATATTTTTCACACCTTTTGAAGCTCTTCGTATTTTTCACAACATTTCAGGCTCTTCAAATTTTTCAACACCGCTTCATGATCGTCCTGTTTTTCAGACCGTTTCATGCTCCTCATATTATTGACAGCTTTTGAAGCTCTTCATATTTTTCACACCTTTTGAGGCTCTTCATGTTGATGAACACCGTTTCATGCTCCTCCTATTTTTCAGACCGTTTCATGCTGCTCATATTGTTGACACCTTTTGAAGCTCTTCATATTTTTCACACCTTTTCAGGCTCTTCATGGTTTTGAACACCGTTTCATGCTCCTCCTATTTTTCAGACCGTTTCATGCTCCTCATATTTTTGACACTTTTGAAGCTCTTCATATTTTTAACACATTTTCAGTGTCTTCATATTTTTGAACACCGCTTCATGCTCCTCCTATTTTTCAGACAGTTTCATGCTCCTCATGTATTTCACCCCATTTGAAGCTCTTCGTATTTTTCACACCTTTTCAGGATCTTCATGTTTTTGAACACCGCTTCATGCTCCTCCTATTTTTCATACCATTTCATGCTCATCTCATTCTTGACACTTTTTGAAGCTCTTCATATTTTTCACACGTTTTCAGGCTCTTCATATTTTTCCACACCGCTTCATGATCCTCCTATTTTTCAGACCGTTTCATGCTCCTCATATTTTTGACACCTTTTGATGCTCTTCATATATTTCACAACTTTTCAGGCCCTTCAGGTTTTTCAACACCGCTTCATGCTCCTCATATTTTTCAGACCGTTTCATGCTCCTCATATATTTCTCACCATTTGAAGCTCTTCATATTTTTCACACCTTTTGAAGCTCTTCGTATATTTTACACCATTTCAGTCACTTCATGTTTTTAAACACCACTTCATGCTCCTCCTATTTTTCAGACCGTTTCATGCTCATCTCATTTTTGACACCTCTGGGAGCTCTTCATATTTTTCACACCTTTTGAAGCTCTTCATATTTTTCACAACATTTCAGGCTCTTCAAATTTTTCAACACCGCTTCATGATCGTCCTGTTTTTCAGACCGTTTCATGCTCCTCATATTATTGACAGCTTTTGAAGCTCTTCATATTTTTCACACCTTTTGAGGCTCTTCATGTTGATGAACACCGTTTCATGCTCCTCCTATTTTTCAGACCGTTTCATGCTGCTCATATTGTTGACATCTTTTGAAGCTCTTCATATTTTTCACACCTTTTCAGGCTCTTCATGGTTTTGACCACCGTTTCATGCTCCTCCTATTTTTCAGACTGTTTCAGGCTCCTCATATTTTTGACACTTTTGAAGCTCTTCATATTTTTAACACTTTTTCAGTGTCTTCATATTTTTGAACACCGCTTCATGCTCCTCCTATTTTTCAGACCGTTTCATGCTCCTCATATATTTCACACCTTTTGAAGCTCTTCATATATTTCACACCTTTTGAAGCTCTTCATATTTTTCACACCTTTTCAGGCTCTTAATATTTTTCTACACCGCTTCATGCTCCTCCTATTTTTCAGACCATTTCATGCTCATCTCATTCTTGACACTTTTTGAAGCTCTTCATATTTTTCACACGTTTTCAGGCTCTTCATATTTTTCCACACCGCTTCATGATCCTCCTATTTTTCAGACCGTTTCATGCTCCTCATGTATTTCACTCCTTTTGAAGCTTTTCATATTTTTCAGACCTTTTCAGACTCTTCATGTTTTTGAACACCGCTTCATGCTCCTCCTATTTTATACACCGTTTCATGCTCCTCATGTATTTCACACCTTTTGTAGCTCTTCATATTTTTTACACCTTTTCAAGCTCTTCATGTTTTTGAACAGTGCTTCTTGCTCCTCCTATTTTTCAGACAGTTTCATGCTCCTCATGTATTTCACCCCATTTGAAGCTCTTCGTATTTTTCACACCTTTTCAGGACCTTCATGTTTTTGAACACCGCTTCATGCTCCTCCTATTTTTCAAACCGTTACATGCTCCACATTTTTTTGACACCTTTTGAAGCTCTTCATATTTTTCACACCTTTTCAGGCTCTTCATGTTTTTCAACACGGCTTCATGTTCCTCCTATTTTTCAGACCGTTTCATGCTCCTCCTATTTTTGACACCTTTTGAAGCTCTTCATATTTTTCACAACTTTCAGGCTCTTCATGTTTTTCAACACCGCTTCATGATCCTCCTATTTTTCTGACCGTTTCATGTTCCTCATATTTTTGACACCTTTTGAAGCTCTTCATATTTTTCCAACCTTTTCAGGCTCTTCATATTTTTGAACACCGTTTCATGCTCCTCTTATTTTTCAGACCGTTTCATGCTCATCTCATTTTTACACCTTTTGAAGCTCTTCATATTTCACACATTTTGAAGCTCTTCATATCTTTCACAACTTTTCAACCTCTTCATGTTTTTGAATACCGTTTCATGCTCTTCCTATTTTCAGATGGTTTCATTCTGCTCATATTTTTGACACATTTTGAAGCTCTTCAAATTTTTCACACCTTTTCAGGCTCTTCATGTTTTTAAACACCGCTTAATGATCCTCCTATTTTTCAGACCGTTTACTGCTCCTCATATTTTTGTCACGTTTTGAAGCTCTCCATATTTTTCACAGCTTTTCAGGCTCTCCATGTTTTTCAACACCGCTTCATGCTCCTCTATTTTTCAGACTGTTTCATGCTCGTCATATTTTTGACACGTTTTGAAGCTCTTCATATTTTTCACACCTTTTCAGGTTTTTCTTGTATTTCAACACTGCTTCATTCTCCTCCTATTTTTCAGACCGTTTCATGCTCCTCATATTTTTGACACCTTTTGAAGATCTTCATATTTTTCACACCTTTTGAAGCTCTTCATTTATTTCACTCCTTTACAGGCTCTTCATGTTTTTCAACACAGCTTCATGCTCCTTCTATTTTTTAGACCGTTTCATGCTCCTCATATATTACACACCTTTTGAAGCTCTTCATATTTTTCACAATTTTCCAGGCTCTTCATGTTTTTGAACACCGTTTCATGCTCCTCCTATTTCTCAGACCGTTTCCTGCTCCTAATATTTTTGACACATTTTGAAGCTGTTCATATTTTTCACACCTTTTCAGGCTCTTCATGTTTTTGAACACCGCTTCAAGCTCCTCCTTTTTTTCAGACCGTTTCGTGCTCCTCATGTATTTCAATCCTTTTGAAGCTCTTCATATTTTTCACACCTTTTCATGCTCTTCATGTTTTTGATCACGGCCTCATGCTCCTCCTATTTTTCAGACCGTTTTCTGCTCCTCCTATGTTTGACACCTTTTGAAGCTCTTCATATTTTTCACACCTTTTCAGGCTCTTCATGGTTTTCAACACCGCTTCATGCTCCTCCTGTATTTCAGACAGTTTCATTCTCCTCCTATTTTTGACACCTTTTGAAACTCTTCATATATTTCACAACTTTTCAAGTTCTTCATGGTTTTGAACAGGGATTCATGCTCCTCCTATTTTTCATACCGTTTCATGCTCCTGCTATTTTCAGGCCGTTTCATGCTCCTCATATTTTGACACCTTTTGAAGCTCTTCGTATTTTTCACACCTTTTCTGGCTCTTCATGTTTTTCAACACGGCTTCCTGCTCCTCCTATTTTTCAGACCATTTCATGCTCCTCATGATTTTGACACCTTTTGAAGCTCTTCATATTTTTGACACCATTTCAAGCTCTTCATGTTTTTCAACACTGCTTCCTGCTCCTCCTTTTTGTCAGACCATTTCATGCTCCTCATATTTTTAACACCTTTTCATGCTCTTCATGTTTTTCAACACCGCGTCATGCCCCTCCTATTTTCAGACCGTTTCATGCTCCTCATATTTTTGACGTCTTTTGAAGCTCTTCAAATTTTTCACACCTTTTAATGCTCTTCATGTTTTTGAACACCGCTTCATGCTCCTCCTATTCTTCAGAATGTTTCATGCTCCTCATATTTTTGACATCTTTTGAAGCTCTTCATATATTTGACACCGTTTCAAGCTCTTCATGTTTTTCAACACCGCTTCATGCTCCTCCTATTTTTCAGACCGTTTCATGCTCATAATATTTTTGACAACATTCGAAGCTCTTCATATTTTTGACACCTTTTGAAGCTCTTCATATATTTCACACCTTTTCAGGCTCTTCATGTTTTTCAACACCGCTTCATACTCCTCCTATATTTCACCGTTTCTTACACCTCACATTTTTGACACCTTTTGAAACTCTTCATTTATTTCACTCCTTTACAGGCTCTACATGTTTTTCAACACAGCTTCATGCTCCTCCTATTTTTAGAGCGTTTCATGCTCCTCATATATTACACACCTTTTGAAGCTCTTCATATTTTTCACACCTTTTCAGGCTCTTCATGTTTTTGAACACCGCTTCATGCTCCTCCTTTTTTTCAGACCGTTTCGTGCTCCTCATGTATTTCAATCCTTTTGAAGCTCTTCATATTTTTCTCACATTTTCAGGCTCTTCATGTTTTTGAACACTACTGCGTCTCCTCTTATTTTTCAGACCGTTTCATGCTCCTCATATTTGTGACACCTTTTGAAGCTCTTCATATTTTTCACTACTTTTCATGCTCTTCATGTTTTTCAACACCGCTTCAAGCTCCTCCTATTTTTCAGACCGTTTCCTGCTCCTAATATTTTTGACACATTTTGAAGCTCTTCATATTTTTCACACATTTTCAGGCTCTTCATGTTTTTGAACACCACTTCATGCTCCTCTTATTTTTGAGACCGTTTCATGCTCCTCATATTTTTCACACCTTTTGAAGCTCTTCATATTTTTTACACTTTTTCAGTCTCTTCATGTTTTGAACACCGCTTCATGATCCTCCTATTTTTCCGACCGTTTCATGCTCCACATATATTTCACACCTTTTGAAGCTCTTCATATTTTTCACACCTTTTCTGGTTCTCATGTTTTTGAACACAGCTTCATGATCCTCCTATTTTTCAGACCGTTTCATGCTCTTCATATATTTCACACCTTTTGAAGCTCTTCATATTTTTCACACCTTTTCAGGCTCTTCATGTTTTTCAACAGCATTTCATGCTCCTGCTATTTTTCAGACCGTTTCATGCTCCTCATATTTTTGACACATTTTGAATATCTTCATTTTTTTCACACCTTTTCAAGCTCTTCATGTTTTTCTACACCGCTTCATGCTCCTCCTATTTTTCAGACTGTTTCATGCTCCTGGTATTTTTGACACGTTTGGAAGCTCTTCACATATTTCACATCTTTTCAGGCTCTTCATGTTTTTCAACACCGCTTCATGCTTCTCCTATTTTTCAGACGATTTCATGCTCCTCATATTTTTGAAACATTTTGAAGCTCTTCATATTTTTCACACCTTTTCATTCTCTTCATGTTTTTCAACACCGCTTCATGCTCCTCCAATTTTTCAGACCGTTTCATGCTCCTCATAGTTTTGACACCTTTTGAAGCTCTTCATATTTTTCACAGCTTTTCAGGCTCTTCATGTTTTTCAACACGGCTTCCTGCTCCTCCTATTTTTCAGATCATTTCATGCTCCTCATAATTTTGACACATTTTGAAGCTCTTCATATTTTTCACACCTTTTCAAGCTCTTCATGTTTTTCAACACCGCTTCATGCTCCTCCTATTTTTCAGACCGTTTCATGCTCATAATATTTTTGACACCATTCGAAGCTCTTCATATTTTTGACACCTTTTGATGCTCTTCATGTTTTTCAACACCGCTTCATGCTCCTCGTATATTTCAGACCGTTTCTTGCTCCTCATATTTTTGACACCTTTTGAAGCTCTTCATTTATTTCACTCCTTTACTGTCTCTTCATGTTTTTCAACACGGCTTCATGGTCCTCCTATTTTTTAGACCGTTTCATGCTCCTCATATATTACACACCTTTTGAAGCTCTTCATATTTTTCACACCTTTCCAGACTCTTCATGTTTTTGAACACCGTTTCATGCTCCTCCTATTTTTCAGACCGTTTCCTGCTCCTAATATTTTTGACACATTTTGAAGCTCTTCATATTTTTCACACCTTTTCAGTCTCTTCATGTTTTGAACACCGGTTCATGATCCTCATACTTTTCCGACCGTTTCATGCTCCGCATATATTTCACAACTTTTGAAGCTCTTCATATTTTTCACACCTTTTCTGGTTCTCATGTTTTTGAACACCGCTTCATGCTCCTCCATTTTTCAGACTGTTTCATGCTCCTCATATTTTTGACACGTTTTGAAGCTCTTCATATTTTTCACACCTTTTCAGGTTTTTCTTGTTTTTCAACACCGCTTCATTCTCCTATTTTTCAGACCGTTTCATGCTCCTCATATTTTTGACACCTTTTGAAGATCTTCATATTTTTCACACCTTTTGAAGCTCTTCATATATTTCACACGTTTTCAGTCTCTTCAGGTTTTTCAACACCGCTTCATACTCCTCCTATATTTCAGACCGTTTCTTGCTCCTCATATTTTTGACACCTTTTGAAGCTCTTCATTTATTTCACTCCTTTACAGGCTCTTCATGTTTTTCAACACAGCTTCATGCTCCTCCTATTTTTTAGACCGTTTCATGCTCCTAATATTTTTGACACATTTTGAAGCTCTTCATATTTTTCACACATTTTCAGGCTCTTCATGTTTTTGAACACCGTTTCATGCTCCTGCTATTTTTCAGACCGTTTCCTGCTCCTAATATTTTTGACACATTTTGAAGCTCTTCATATTTTTCACACTTTTTCAGGCTCTTCATATTTTTGAACACCGCTTAATGCTCCTCCTTTTTTTCAGACCGTTTCATGCTCCTCATAGTTTTGACACCTTTTTAAGCTCTTCATATTTTTCACACCTTTTCAGGCTCTTCATGTTTTTGAACACCGCTTCATGCTCCTCCTTTTTTTCAGACCGTTTCGTGCTCCTCATGTATTTCAATCCTTTTGAAGCTCTTCATATTTTTCTCACATTTTCAGGCTCTTCATGTTTTTGAACACTACTGCATCTCCTCTTATTTTTCAGACCGTTTCATGCTCCTCATATTTGTGACACCTTTTGAAGCTCTTCATATTTTTCACTACTTTTCATGCTCTTCATGTTTTTCAACACCGCTTCAAGCTCCTCCTATTTTTCAGACCGTTTCCTGCTCCTAATATTTTTGACACATTTTGAAGCTCTTCATATTTTTCACACATTTTCAGGCTCTTCATGTTTTTGAACACCACTTCATGCTCCTCTTATTTTTCAGACCGTTTCATGCTCCTCATATTTTTCACACCTTTTGAAGCTCTTCATATTTTTTACACCTTTTCAGTCTCTTCATGTTTTGAACACCGCTTCATGATCCTCCTATTTTTCCGACCGTTTCATGCTCCGCATATATTTCACACCTTTTGAAGCTCTTCATATTTTTCACACCTTTTCTGGTTCTCATATTTTTGAACACAGCTTCATGCTCCTCCTATTTTTCAGACCGTTTCATGCTCATCTCATTTTTGACACCTTTTGAAGCTCTTCATATTTTTCACACCTTTTCAGGCTCTTCATGTTTTTCAACAGCATTTCATGCTCCTCCTATTTTTCAGACCGTTTCATGCTCCTCATATTTTTCACACCTTTTGAAGCTCTTCATTTTTTTCACAACTTTTCAAGCTCTTCATGTTTTTCTACACCGCTTCATGCTCCTCCTATTTTTCAGACTGTTTCATGCTCCTGGTATTTTTGACACGTTTGGAAGCTCTTCACATATTTCACATCTTTTCAGGCTCTTCATGTTTTTCAACACCGCTTCATGCTTCTCCTATTTTTCAGACGATTTCATGCTCCTCATATTTTTGAAACATTTTGAAGCTCTTCATATTTTTCACACCTTTTCATTCTCTTCATGTTTTTCAACACCGCTTCATGCTCCTCCAGTTTTTCAGACCGTTTCATGCTCCTCATAGTTTTGACACCTTTTGAAGCTCTTCATATTTTTCACAGCTTTTCAGGCTCTTCATGTTTTTCAACACGGCTTCCTGCTCCTCCTATTTTTCAGATCATTTCATGCTCCTCATAATTTTGACACATTTTGAAGCTCTTCATATTTTTCACACCTTTTGAAGCTCTTCATGTTTTTCAACACCGCTTCATGCTCCTCCTATTTTTCAGACCGTTTCATGCTCATAATATTTTTGACACCATTCGAAGCTCTTCATATTTTTGACACCTTTTGATGCTCTTCATGTTTTTCAACAACACTTCATGCTCCTCCTATTTTTCAGACCGTTTCATGCTCCTCATATTTTTGACACCTTTTGAAGCTCTTCATATTTTTCACAACTTTTCAGGCTCTTCATGTTTTTGAACACCGCTTAATGCTTCTCCTATTTTTCAGACCTTTTCATGCTGCTCATATTTTTGACACCTTTTGAAGCTCTTCATATTTTTCACAACTTTTCAGGCTCTTCATGTTTTTGAACACCGCTTAATGCTTCTCCTATTTTTCAGACCTTTTCATGCTGCTCATATTTTTGACACCTTTTGAAGCTCTTCATATTTTTCACACCTTTTGATGCTCTTCATGTTTTTCAACAACACTTCATGCTCCTCCTATTTTTCAGACCGTTTCATGCTCCTCATATTTTTGACACCTTTTGAAGCTCTTCATATTTTTCACACCTTTTCAAGCTCTTCATGTTTTTCAACACCGCTTCATGCTCCTCCTATTTTTCAGACCGTTTCATGCTCATAATATTTTTGACACCATTCGAAGCTCTTCATATTTTTGACACCTTTTGATTCTCTTCATGTTTTTCAACAACACTTCATGCTCCTCCTATTTTTCAGACCGTTTCATGCTCCTCATATTTTTGACACCTTTTGAAGCTCTTCATATTTTTCACAACTTTTCAGGCTCTTCATGTTTTTGAACACCGCTTAATGCTTCTCCTATTTTTCAGACCTTTTCATGCTGCTCATATTTTTGACACCTTTTGAAGCTCTTCATATTTTTCACACCTTTTCAGGCTCTTCATGTTTTTGAACACTGCTTCTCGCTCCTCCTATTTTTCAGACCGTTTCATGCTCATCTCATTTTTGACACCTTTTGTAGCTCTTCATATTTTTCACACGTTTTCAGGCTCTTCATGTTTTTCAACACCGTTTCTTGATCCTCCTATTTTTCAGACCGTTTCATGCTCATCTCATTTTTAACACATTTTGAAGCTTTTCATATTTTTCACACCTTTTCAGGCTCTTTATATTTTTCCACACCACTTCATGCTTCTCCTATTTTTCAGCCCGTTTCAAACTCCTCATGTATTTCACACCTTTTGAAGCTCTTCATATTTTTCACACCTTTTCCGACTCTTCATGTTTTTGATCACCGTTTCATGCTCCTCCTATTTTTCAGACCGTTTCATGCTCCTCATATATTTGACACCTTTTGAAGCTCATCATATTTTTCACACCTTTTCAGGCTCTTCATATTTTTGAACACCGCTTCATGCTCCTCCAATTTTTCAGGCCGTTTCATGCTCCTCATAATTTTTACACCTTTTGAAGCTCTTCATATGTTTCACACCTTTTCAGGCTCTTCATTTTTTTCAACACCTCTTCATGCTTCTCCTATTTTTCAGACCGTTTCATGCTCATCTCATTTTTTAAACCTTTTGAAGCTCTTCATATTTTTCACACCTTTTGATGCTCTTCATATTTTTCACACGTTTTCAGGCTCTTCAAGTTTTTCAACACCGCTTCATGCTCCTCCTATTTTTCAGACCGTTTCATTCTGCTCATATTTTTGACACCTTTTGAAGCTCTTCATATTTTTCACACCTTTTCAGGCTCTTCTTGTTTTTCAACAGCGCTTCATTCTCCTCCTATTTTTCAGATCGTTTCATGCTCCTCATATTTTTGACACCTTTTGAAGCTCTTCATATTTTTCACACCTTTTCAGGCTCTTCATGTTTTTCAACAACACTTCATGCTCCTCCTATTTTTCAGACCGTTTCATGCTCCTCATATTTTTGACACCTTTTGAAGCTCTTCATATTTTTCACAACTTTTCAGGCTCTTCATGTTTTTGAACACCGCTTAATGCTTCTCTTAATTTCAGACCGTTTCATGCTGCTCATATTTTTGACACCTTTTGAAGCTCTTCATATTTTTCACACCTTTTCAGGCTCTTCATGTTTTTGAACACTGCTTCTCGCTCCTCCTATTTTTCAGACCGTTTCATGCTCATCTCATTTTTGACACATTTTGAAGCTTTTCATATTTTTCACACCTTTTCAGGCTCTTCATGTTTTTAATCACCGTTTCATGCTCCTCCTATTTTTCAGACCGTTTCATGCTCCTCATTTATTTGACACATTTTGAAGCTCTGAATATTTTTCACACATTTTCAGGCTCTTCATGTTTTTGAACACTGCTTCATGATCCTCCTATTTTTCAGAATGTTTCATGATCTTCATATGTTTGACACCTTTTGAAGCTCTTCATATTTTTCACTCCTTTTCAGGCTCTTCATGTTTTTCAACACCACTTCATTCTTCTCCTATTTTTCAGACCGTTTCATGCTCCTCATGTATTTCACACCTTTTGAAGCTCTTCATAATTTTCACACGTTTTCAGTCTCTTCATGTTTTTGAACACCATTTCATGCCGCTTCTATTTTTCAGACCGTTACCTGCTCCTCATATTTTTCTCACCTTTTGAAGCGCTTCATATTTTTCACACCTTTTCAGGCTCTTCATGTTTTGAACACCGCTTCATGATCCTCCTATTTTTCAGACCGTTTCATGCTCCTCATATATTTGACACATTTTGAAGCTCTGAATATTTTTCACACATTTTCAGGCTCTTCATGTTTTTGAACACTGCTTCATGATCCTCCTATTTTTCAGAATGTTTCATGATCTTCATATGTTTGACACCTTTTGAAGCTCTTCATATTTTTCACTCCTTTTCAGGCTCTTCATGTTTTTCAACACCACTTCATTCTTCTCCTATTTTTCAGACCGTTTCATGCTCATCTCATTTTTGACACCTTTTGAAGCTCCTCATATATTTCACACCTTTTCAAGCTCTTCATATTTTTCAGACCTTTTCAGGCTCTTCATGTTTTTGAACACCACTTGATGCTCCTCCTATTTTTCAGACCGTTTCATGCTCCTCATATTTTTGACACCGTTTGAAGCTCTTCATATTTTTCACACCTTTTCAGGCTCTTCATGTTTTTGAACACCGCTTCATGCTCCTTCTGTTTTTCAGAGAGTTTCATGCTCCTCATGTATTTCACACCTTTTGAAGCTCTTCATATTTTCCACACCTTTTCAGGCTCTTTATATTTTTCGACACCACTTCATGCTTCTCCTATTTTTCAGCCCGTTTCAAACTCCTCATGTATTTCTCACCTTTTGAAGCTCTTCATATTTTTCACACCTTTTCCGGCTCTTCATGTTTTTGATCACCGTTTCATGCTCCTCCTATTTTTCAGACCGTTTCATGCTCCTCATATTTTTGACACCTTTTGAAGCTCTTCATATTTTTCACACCTTTTCAGGCTCTTCTTTTTTTTCACACCTTTTCAGGCTCTTCATGTTTTTGAACACCATTTCATGCTTCTCCTATTTTGCAGACCGTTTCATTCTCCTCATATTTTAGACACCTTTTGAAGCTCTTCATATTTTTCACATCTTTTCATGCTCTTCATATTTTTCACAACTTTTCAGGCTCTTCATGTTTTTCACACCTTTTCAGGCTCTTCATGTTTTTGAACACCATTTCATGCTTCTCCTATTTTGCAGACCGTTTCATTCTCCTCATATTTTTGACATCTTTTGAAGCTCTTCATATATTTCACACCTTTTCAGGCTTTTCATTGTTTTCAACACCACTTCATGCTCCTCCTATTTTTCAGACCTTTTCATGCTCATCTCATTTTGACACCTTTTGAAGCTCTTCAAATTTTTCACATCTTTTGAAGCTCTTCATATTTTGCACAACTTTTCAGGCTCTTTATGATTTTCAACACCGCTTCATGCTCCTCCTATTTTTCAGACCGTTTCATGCTCATCTCATTTTGACACCTTTTGAAGCTCTTCAAATTTTCACACCTTTTGAAGCTCTTCATATTTTTCCTATTTTTGAAGCTCTTCATATTTTCACACGTTTTCAGGCTCTTCATGTTTTTCAACACCGCTTCATGCTATTTCTATTTTTCAGAGAGTTTCATGCTCCTCATATATTTCACACCTTTTGAAGCTCTTCATATTTTTCAAACCTATTCAGGCTCTTCATGTTTTTCCACACCCCTTCATGCTTCTCCTATTTTTCAGCCCGTTTCATGCTCCTCATGTATTTCACACCTTTTGAATCTCTTCATATATTTCACACCTTTTCAGGCTCTTCATGTTTTTCACACCTTTTCAGGCTTTTCATGATTTTGAACACCATTTTATGCTTCTCCTATTTTGCAGACCGTTTCATTCTCCTCATTATTTTGACATCTTTTGAAGCTCTTCATATTTTTCACAACTTTTCAGGCTCTTTATGATTTTCAACACCGCTTCATGCTCCTCCTATTTTTCAGACCGTTTCATGCTCATCTCATTTTGACACCTTTTGAAGCTCTTCAAATTTTCACACCTTTTGAAGCTCTTCATATTTTTCCTATTTTTGAAGCTCTTCATATTTTCACACGTTTTCAGGCTCTTCATGTTTTTCAACACCGCTTCATGCTATTTCTATTTTTCAGAGAGTTTCTTGCTCCTCATGTATTTCACACCTTTTGAAGCTCTTCATATTTTTCAAACCTATTCAGGCTCTTCATGTTTTTCCACACCCCTTCATGCTTCTCCTATTTTTGAGCCCGTTTCATGCTCCTCATGTATTTCACACCTTTTGAATCTCTTCATATATTTCACACCTTTTCAGGCTCTTCATGTTTTTCACACCTTTTCAGGCTTTTCATGATTTTGAACACCATTTTATGCTTCTCCTATTTTGCAGACCGTTTCATTCTCCTCATTATTTTGACATCTTTTGAAGCTCTTCATATTTTTCACAACTTTTCAGGCTCTTTATGATTTTCAACACCGCTTCATGCTCCTCTTATTTTTCAGACCGTTTCATGCTCATCTCATTTTGACATCTTTTGAAGCTCTTCAAATTTTTCACACCTTTTGAAGCTCTTCATATTTTTCCTATTTTTGAAGCTCTTCATATTTTCACACGTTTTCAGGCTCTTCATTTTTTTCAACACCACTTCATGCTATTTCTATTTTTCAGAGAGTTTCATGCTCCTCATGTATTTCACACCTTTTGAAGCTCTTCATATTTTGCAAACCTTTTCAGGCTCTTCATGTTTTTCCACACCCCTTCATGCTTCTCCTATTTTTCAGCCCGTTTCATGCTCCTCATGTATTTCACACCTTTTGAATCTCTTCATATTTTTCACACCTTTTCAGGCTCTTCATGTTTTTGATCACCGTTTCATGCTCCTCCTATTTTTCAGACCGTTTCATGCTCATCTCATTTTTGACACCTTTTGAAGCTCTTCATATTTTCACACCTTTTAAGGCTCTTCATGTTTTTGAACACCGCTTCATGCTCCTCAATTTTTCAGACCGTTTCATGCTCCTCATATTTTTGACACCTTTTGAAGCTCTTCATATTTTTCACATCTTTTCAGGCTCTTCATGTTTTTGATCACCGTTTCTTGCCCCTCCTATTTTTCAGACCGTTTCATGCTCCTCATAATTTTGACACCTTTTGAAGCTCTTCATATTGTTCACACATTTTCAGGCTCTTCATGTTTTTCAACACCACTTCATGCTTCTCCTATTTGTCAGACCGTTTCATGCTCCTGATATTTTTGACACCTTTTGAAGCTCTTCATAATTTTCACACCCTTTCAGGCTCTTCATGTTTTTCAACACCACTTCATGCTCCTCCTATTATTCAGACCGTTTCATTCTCCTCATATTTTTGACACCTTTTGAAGCTCTTCATATTTTTCACACCTTTTCAGGCTCTTCATGTTTTTGATCACCGTTTCATGCTCCTCCTATTTTTCAGACCGTTTCATGCTCATCTCATTTTTGACACCTTTTGAAGCTCTTCATATATTTCACACCTTTTGAAGCTCTTCATATTTTGCACACCTTTCCAGGCTCTTCATTTTTTTCAACACTACTTCTTGCTCCTCCAATTTTTCAGACCGTTTCATGTTCCTCATATTTTTGACACCTTTTGAAGCTCTTCATAATTTTCACACCCTTTCAGCCTCTTCATGATTTTCAACACCACTTCATGCTCCTCCTATTTTCAGACCGTTTCATTCTCCTCATATTTTTTACATCTTTAGAAACTCTTCATATCTTTCACACCTTTTCAGACTCTTCATGTTTTTCAACACAGCTTCATGATCCTCCTATTTTTCAGACCGTTTCATTCTCCTCATATTTTTGACACCTTTTGAAGCTCTTCATATATTTCACACCTTTTCAGGCTCTTCATTTTTTTCAACACCACTTCATGCTCCTCCTATATTTCAGACCATTTCATGCTCATCTCATTTTTGACACCTTTTGAAGCTCTTCATATTTTTCACACGTTCTCAGTCTCCTCATGTTTTTCAACACCGCTTCATGCTCCTCCTAATTTTCAGACCGTTTCATGCTTCTCATATTTTTGACACCTTTTGGAGCTCTTCATATTTTTCACACCTTTTAAGGCTCTTCATGTTTTTGAACACCGCTTCATGCTCCTCCTCTTTTTAGACCGTTTCATGCACCTCATATATTTGACACCTTTTGAAGCTCTTCATATTTTTCACACCTTTTCAGGCTCTTCATATTTTTGAACACCGCTTCATGCTCCTCCTATTTTTCAGACCGTTTCATGCTCCTTGTAATTTTGACACATTTTGAAGCTCTTCATATTTTTCACACCTTTTCATGCTCTTCATGTTTTTCAACACCGCTTCATGCTCCTCCTATTTTTCAGACTGTTACATGCTCCTCATATTTTTGACACGTTTTGAAGCTCTTCATATTTTTCACACCTTTTCAGGCTCTTCATGTTTTTCAACACCGCTTCATGCTCCTCCTATTTTTCAGACCGTTTCATGCTCCTCATATTTTTGACACTTTTTGAAGCTTTTCATATTTTTCACACCATTTCAGGCTCTTCATTTTTTTCAACACTACTTCTTGCTCCTCCAAATTTTCAGACCGTTTCATACTCATCTACTTTTTGACACCTTTTGAAGCTCTTCATATTTTTCACACCTTTTGAAGCTCTTCATATTTTCACACCTTTTCAGGTTCTTCATATTTTTGAACACCGCTTCATGCTCCTTCTATTTTTCAGAGAGTTTCATGCTCCTCATGTATTTCTCACCTTTTGAAGCTCTTCATATTTTTCACACATTTTCAGGCTCTTCGTGTTTTTCCACACCACTTCATGCTTCTCCTATTTTTCATCCCGTTTCATGCTTTTCATGTATTTCACACCTTTTGAAGCTCTTCATATTTTTCACACCTTTTGGGCTCTTCACGTTTTGATCACCATTTCATGCTCCTTTATTTTTCAGACCGTTTCATGCTCATCTCATTTTTGACACCTTTTGAAGCTCTTCATATTTTCACACCTTTTCAGGCTCTTCATGTTTTTGAACACCGCTTCATGCTCCTCCTATTTTTCAGACCGTTTCATGCTCCTCATATTTTTGACACCTTTTGAAGCTCTTCATATTTTTCACACCTTTTTAAGCTCTTCATATTTTCACACCTTTTCAGGCTCTTCATGTTTTTGAACACCGCTTCATGCTCCTCCTTTTTTCAGACCGTTTCATGCTCCTAATATTTTTGACACGTTTTGAAGCTCTTCATATTTTTCACACCTTTTCAGGCTCTTCATATTTTTCACACCGCTTCATGCTCCTCCTATTTTTCAGACCGTTTCATGCTCCTCATATATTTGACACCTTTTGAAGCTCTTCATATTTTTCAAACCTTTTCAGGCTCTTCATGTTTTTCCACACCGCTTCATGCTCCTTCTATTTTTCAGAGAGTTTCATGCTCCTCATATATTTCACACCTTTTGAAGCTCTTCATATTTTTCACACCTTTTCAGACTCTTCATGTTTTTCCACACCACTTCATGCTTCTCCTATTTTTCAGCCCGTTTCATGCTCCTCATATATTTGACACCTTTTGAAGCTCTTCATATTTTTCACACCTTTTCAGGCTCTTCATATTTTTCAACACCGCTTCAAGCTCCTCCTATTTTTCAGACCGTTTCTTGATCCTCATATTTTTCACACCTTTGAGGCTCTTCATATATTTCACACCTTTTCAGCCTCTTCATATTTTTCAACACCGCTTCATGTTCCTCCTAATTTTCAGACCGTTTCATTCTCCTCATATTTTTGACACTATTTGAAGCTCTTCATATTTTTCACACCTTTTCAGGCTCTTCATGTTTTTTTAACACTTTTTCATGCTCCTCCTATATTTCAGACTGTTTCATGCTCCTTACATTTTTGACACCTTTTGAAGCTGTTCATATTTTCACACCTTTTCAGGCTCTTCATATTTTTCACACCGCTTCATGCTCCTCCTATTTTTCAGACCGTTTCATGCTCCTCATATGTTTCACTCCTTTTTCAGGCTCTTCATGATTTTCAACAACACTTCATGCTCCTCCTATTTTTCAGACCGTTTCATGCTCCTCCTATTTTTCAGACCGTTTCATGCACCTCATACTTTGACACCTTTTGAAGCTCTTCATATTTTTTACCTTTTCAGGCTCTTCATATTTTTTAACACTGCTACATGCTTCTCCTATATTTCCGACCATTTCATGCTCCTCATATTTTTGATACCTTTTGAAGCTCTTCATATTTTTCACACCTTTTCAGGCTCTTCATGTTTTTCAACACCGCTTCATGCTCCTCCTATTTTCCAGACCGTTTCATGCTCCTCATATTTTTGACACCTTTGAAGCTCTTCATATATTTCAGACCTTTTCAGGCTCTTCAAGTTTTTCAACATAGCTTCATACTCCTCATATTTTTCAGACCGTTTCTTGCTCCTCATATTTTTGAACACCGTTTAATGCTCCTCCTATTTTTCAAACCGTTTCATGCTCCTCATATGTTTCACACCTTTTTCAGGCTCTTCATGGTTTTCAACACCACTTCATGCTCCTCCTATTTTTCAGATCGTTTCATGTTCCTCATATTTTTGACACAGTTTGAAGCTCTTCATATTTTTCACACCTGCTGAGGCTATTCATGTTTTTGAAATAAGTTTCTTGCTCCTCATATTTTTCAGACCGTTTCACCCTCCTCATATTTTTGACACCTTTTTGAAGCTCTTCATATTTTTCACACCTTTCCAGGCTCTTCAAGTTTTTGAACACCGTTTCATGATCCCCCTATTTTTCAGACCGTTTCATGCTCCTCATATATTTGACACATTTTGAAGTTCTTCATATTTTTCACACCATTTCACGCTCTTCATGTTTTTCAGCACTACTTCATACTCCTTCTATTTTTCAGACCGTTTCATGCTCCTTATATTTTTGACACCTTTTGAAGTTCTTCATATTTTTCAAACTTTTCAGGCTCTTCATCGTTTTCAACACCACTTAGTGCTCTTCCTATTTTTCAGACCGTTTCATGCTCCACATATATTTCACACCTTTTGAAGCTCTTCATATTTTTCACACCTTTTCAGGCTCTTCATGTTTTTGAACACCGCTTCATGTTTCTCCTATTTTTCATCCCGTTTCAAGCTTTTCATGTATTTCACACCTTTTGAAGCTCTTCATATTTTTCACACCTTTTGGGCTCTTCACGTTTTGATCACCATTTCATGCTCCTTTATTTTTCAGACCGTTTCATGCTCATCTCATTTTTGACACCTTTTGAAGCTCTTCATATTTTCACACCTTTTCAGGCTCTTCATGTTTTTGAACACCGCTTCATGCTCCTCCTATTTTTCAGACCGTTTCATGCTCCTCATATTTTTGACACCTTTTGAAGCTCTTCATATTTTTCACACCTTTTGAAGCTCTTCATATTTTCACACCTTTTCAGGCTCTTCATGTTTTTCAACACCACTTCATGCTCCTCCTATTTTTCAGACCTTTTCATGCTCCTCATATTTTTGACACCTTTTGTAGCTCTTCATAATTTTCACACCCGTTCATCCTCTTCATGTTTTTCAACTCCACTTCATGCTCCTCCTATTTTTCAGACCGTTTCATGGTCATCTCATTTTTGACACCTTTTGAAGCTCTTCATATTTTTCACAAGTTCTCAGGCTCTTCATGTTTTTCAACACCGCTTCATCTCCTCATATTTTTCAGACCGTTTCATGCTTCTCATACTTTTGACACCTTTTGAAGCTCTTCATTTTTTTCACACCTTTTCAGGCTCTTCATGTTTTTCAACACCGCTTCATGCTCCTCCTATTTTTCAGACAGTTTCATGCTTCTCATATTTTTGACACCTTTTGAAGCTCTTCGTATTTTTCACACCTTTATAGGCTCTTCATGTTTTTGATCAGCATTTCATGCTCCTTCTATTTTTCAGACCGTTTCATGCTCCTAATATTTTTGACACGTTTTGAAGCTCTTCATATTTTTCACACCTTTTCAGGCTCTTCATATTTTTCACACCGCTTCATGCTCCTCCTATTTTTCAGACCGTTTCATGCTCCTCATATATTTGACACCTTTTGAAGCTCTTCATATTTTTCAAACCTTTTCAGGCTCTTCATGTTTTTCCACACCGCTTCATGCTCCTTCTATTTTTCAGAGAGTTTCATGCTCCTCATATATTTCACACCTTTTGAAGCTCTTCATATTTTTCACACCTTTTCAGGCTCTTCATGTTTTTCCACACCACTTCATGCTTCTCCTATTTTTCAGCCCGTTTCATGCTCCTCATATATTTGACACCTTTTGAAGCTCTTCATATTTTTCACACCTTTTCAGGCTCTTCATATTTTTCAACACCGCTTCAAGCTCCTCCTATTTTTCAGACCGTTTCTTGATCCTCATATTTTTCACACCTTTGAGGCTCTTCATATATTTCACACCTTTTCAGCCTCTTCATATTTTTCAACACCGCTTCATGTTCCTCCTAATTTTCAGACCGTTTCATTCTCCTCATATTTTTGACACTATTTGAAGCTCTTCATATTTTTCACACCTTTTCAGGCTCTTCATGTTTTTTTAACACTTTTTCATGCTCCTCCTATATTTCAGACTGTTTCATGCTCCTTACATTTTTGACACCTTTTGAAGCTGTTCATATTTTCACACCTTTTCAGGCTCTTCATATTTTTCACACCGCTTCATGCTCCTCCTATTTTTCAGACCGTTTCATGCTCCTCATATGTTTCACTCCTTTTTCAGGCTCTTCATGATTTTCAACAACACTTCATGCTCCTTCTATTTTTCAGACCGTTTCATGCTCCTCCTATTTTTCAGACCGTTTCATGCACCTCATACTTTGACACCTTTTGAAGCTCTTCATATTTTTTACCTTTTCATGCTCTTCATATTTTTTAACACTGCTACATGCTTCTCCTATATTTCCGACCATTTCATGCTCCTCATATTTTTGATACCTTTTGAAGCTCTTCATATTTTTCACACCTTTTCAGGCTCTTCATGTTTTTCAACACCGCTTCATGCTCCTCCTATTTTCCAGACCGTTTCATGCTCCTCATATTTTTGACACCTTTGAAGCTCTTCATATATTTCAGACCTTTTCAGGCTCTTCAAGTTTTTCAACATAGCTTCATACTCCTCATATTTTTCAGACCGTTTCTTGCTCCTCATATTTTTGAACACCGTTTAATGCTCCTCCTATTTTTCAAACCGTTTCATGCTCCTCATATGTTTCACACCTTTTTCAGGCTCTTCATGGTTTTCAACACCACTTCATGCTCCTCCTATTTTTCAGATCGTTTCATGTTCCTCATATTTTTGACACAGTTTGAAGCTCTTCATATTTTTCACACCTGCTGAGGCTATTCATGTTTTTGAAATAAGTTTCTTGCTCCTCATATTTTTCAGACCGTTTCACCCTCCTCATATTTTTACACCTTTTTGAAGCTCTTCATATTTTTCACACCTTTCCAGGCTCTTCAAGTTTTTGAACACCGTTTCATGATCCCCCTATTTTTCAGACCGTTTCATGCTCCTCATATATTTGACACATTTTGAAGTTCTTCATATTTTTCACACCATTTCACGCTCTTCATGTTTTTCAGCACTACTTCATACTCCTTCTATCTTTCAGACCGTTTCATGCTCCTTATATTTTTGACACCTTTTGAAGTTCTTCATATTTTTCAAACTTTTCAGGCTCTTCATCGTTTTCAACACCACTTAGTGCTCTTCCTATTTTTCAGACCGTTTCATGCTCCACATATATTTCACACCTTTTGAAGCTCTTCATATTTTTCACACCTTTTCAGGCTCTTCATGTTTTTGAACACCGCTTCATGTTTCTCCTATTTTTCAGACCGTTTCATGCTCTTCATATTTTTGACACGTTTTGAGGCTCTTCATTTTTTTCACACCTTTTCAGGCTCTTCATGTTTTTGAACACCGTTTCATGCTCCTCCAATTTTTCAGACCGTTTCCTGTTCCTCATGTATTTCACACCTTTTGAAGCTCTTCGAATTTTTCACACCTTTTCAGGCTCTTCATGTTTTTGAACGCCCCTTCAAGCTCCTCCTATTTTTCAGACCGTTTCATGCTCCTCATATTTTTGACAACTTTTGAAGCTCTTCATATTTTTCACACCTTTTGAAGCTCTTCATATTTTCACACCTTTTCAGGCTCTTCATGTTTTTCAACACCACTTCATGCTCCTCCTGTTTTTCAGATCATTTCATGCTCATCTCATTTTTGACACCTGTTGTAGCTCTTCATATTTCTCACACCTTTTGAAGCTCTTCATTTATTTCACTCCTTTACAGGCTCTTCACGTTTTTCAACACCGCTTCACCTCCTCCTATTTTTTAGACTGTCTCATGCTCCTCCTATATTTGAAACCTTTTGATGCTCTTTATATATTTCACACCTTTTTAGTCTCTTCATGTTTTTCAACACTGTCTCATGCTCCTCCTATTTTTTTTACCCGTTTCATGTTACTCATAATTTTGAAAGCTTTTGAAGCTCTTCATATTTTTCACACCTTTTCAGGGTGTTCATGTTTGTCAACACCATTTCATGCTTCTCCTATTTGTCAGACCGATTCAGGCTCCTCATATTTTTGACACCTTTTGAAGCTCTTCATTTTTTTCACACCGTTTCAGGCTCTTCATGTTTTTCAACACTGTATCATGCTCCTCCTATTTTTCAGACCGTTTCATGCTCCTCATATTTTTCACACCTTTTGAAGCTATTCATATTTTTCACAAATTTTCATGCTCTTCATATTTTTCAACACTGTTTCATGTTCCTCCTATTTTTAAAACCGTTTCAGGCTCCTCCTATTTTTCAGACCCATTCATGCTCCTGATATTTTTGACACCTTTTGAAACTCTTTTTATTTTTCACACCTTTTCAGGCTCTTCATGTTAGTCAACAACGTTTCATGCTAATCCTATTTTTCCGACCGTTTCACGCTCCTCATATTTTTGACACCTTTTGAAGCTCTTCATATTTTTAACACCTTTTCAGGCTCTTCAAGTTTTTCAACAACGTTTCATGCTCCTACTATTTTTCAGACCGTTTAATGCTCCTCATATTTTTGACACCGTTTGAAGCTCTTCATGTTTTTCAACACCGTTTCATGCTCGTCCAATTTTTCAGACCGTTTCATGGTCCTCATATTTTTCAGACCGTTTCAAGCTCCTCATATTTTTGACACCTTTTGAAGCTCTTCATATATTTCACACCTTTTCAGGCTCTTCATGCTTTCAACAGCGCTTCATGCTCCTCCTATTTTTCAGACAGTTTCATGCTTCTCATATTTTTGACACCTTTTGAAGCTCTTCATATATTTCACACCTTTTCAGGCTCTTCATGTTTTTCAACACCGCTTCATGCTCCGCCTATTTTTCAGACCTTTTCATGCTCCTCTTTTTTTTGACACCTTTTGAAGCTTTTCATATTTTTCACACCTTTTCAGGCTCTTCATGTTTTGCAACACAGCTTCATGCTCCTCCTATTTTTGAGACCGTTTCATGCTCCTCATATTTTTGACTGCTTTTGATGATCTTCATATATTTCAAAACTTTTCAGTCTCTTCATGTGTTTAAACAAGGCTTCATGCTCCTCCTATTTTTCAGACCATTTCAAGCTCCTCATATTTTTGACACCTTTTGAAGCTCTTCATATTTTTAACTCCTTTTCAGGCTCTTCAAGTTTTCAACAACGTTTCATGCTCCTCCTATTTTTCAGACGTTTTCATCCTCCTCATTTTTTTGAAACCTTTTCAAGCTTTTCATATTTCTCAAACCTTTTCATGCTCTTCATATTTTTCAACATGGTGTCATGCTCCTCCTGTTTTTCAGACACTTTCATGCTTCTCATATTTTTGACACCTTTTGAAGCTCTTCATATTTTTCACACCTTTTCATGCTCTTCGTGTTTTACAACACCGTTTCATGCTCCTCCTATTTTTCAGATGGTTTCAGGCTCCTCATGTTTTTGACACCTTTTGAAGCTCTTCATGTTTTTCAACATCGTTTCATGATCGTCCTATTTTTTAGACCGTTTCATGGTCCTCATATTTTTCAGACCGTTTCATGCTTCTCATATTTTTGACACCTTTTGCAACTCTTCATATTTCTCACACCTTTTCAGGCTCTTCATGTTTTTCAACACCGTTTCAGGCTCCTCCTATTTTTCAGACCGTTTCATGCTCCTCATATATTTGACACCTTTGAAGCTCTTCATATGTTTCCAACGTTTTCAGCTTCTTCATGTTTTTACAACGTCTCATGCTCCTCCTATTTTGAAGACCGTTTCATGCTCCTCATATTTTGACACCTTTTGAAGCTCTTCATATTTTTCACACATTTTCATGCTTTTCATGTTTTTTACCACCGTTTCATGCTCCTCCTGTTTTTCAGACCGTTTCATGCTCCTCATATTTTTGACACCTTTGGAAGCTCTTCACGTTTTTCAACACCGTTTCATGCTCCTCTTAATTTTCAGACCATTTGATCCTCCTCTTATTTTTCAGACCGTTTCATGCTCCTCATATTTTTGACACCTTTTGCAGCTCTTCGTATTTTTCACACCTTTTCAGGCTCTTCATGTTTTTCAACACCATTTCATGCTCCTCATATTTTTGACACCTTTTGATACTCTTCATATATTTCACACCTTTTCAGGCTCTTCATGTTTATCAACACCGCTTCATGCTCCTCCTATTTGTCAGACCGTTTCATGCTCATCTCTTTTTTGACACCTTTTGAAGCTCTTCATATTTTTCACACTTTTTCAGGCTCTTCATGTTTTTGAACACCGCTTCATTCTCCTCCTATTTGTCAGACCGTTTCATGCTCATCTCTTTTTTGACACCTTTTGAAGCTCTTCATATTTTTCACACTTTTTCAGGCTCTTCATGTTTTTCAACACCACTTCATGCTCCTCCTATTTGTCAGACCGTTTCATGCTAATCTCTTTTTTGACACCTTTTGAAGCTCTTCATATTTTTCACACTTTTTCAGGCTCTTCATGTTTTTGAACACCGCTTTATGCTCCTCCTATTTTTCAGACCGTTTTATGCTGCTCGTATTTTTCAGACCGTTTCATGCTCCTCATAATTTTGACAATTTTATAAGCTCTTTATACTTTTCACACTTTTTCAGGCTCTTCATGTTTTTGAACACCGCTTCATGCTCCTCCTATTTTTCAAAACTTTTGAAGCTCTTCGTGTTTTTCACACCTTTTCAGGCTCTCATGTTTTTGAACACAGATTCATGCTCCTCCTAATTTTCAGACCGTTTCATGCTCCTCATATATTTCACACCTTTTTAAGCTCTTCCTAATTTTCACACCTTTTCAGGCTCTTCATGATTTTGAACACCGTTTTATGCTGCCTCTATTTTTCAGACCGTTTCATGCTCCTCATATATTTTAAACCTTTTGAATCTCTTCATATATTTCACACCTTTCAGGCTGTTCATGTTTTTCAACAACGCTTCATGATCCTCCTATTGTTCAGACCGTTTCATGCTCCTCATTATTTTGACAATTTTATAAGCTCTTCATATTTTTCACACCTTTTCAGGCTTCATGTTTTTGAACAACGCTTCATGCTCCTCCTCTATTTCAGACCGTTTCATACTACTCATGTATTTCACACGTTTTGAAGCTCTTCATATTTTTCACACCTTTTCAGGCTCTTCATGTTTTTGAACACCGCTTCATGCTCCTCCTTTTTTTCAGACCGTTTCATGCTCTTGATATTTTTGAAACCTTTTGAAGCTCTTCATATTTTTCAGACTTTTTCAGGCTCTTCATGTTGTTGAACACCGCTTCTTGCTCCTCCTTTTTTTCAGACCGTTTCGTGCTCCTCATGTATTTCAATCCTATTGAAGCTCTTCATATTTTTCACACTTTTCCAGGCTCTTCATGTTTTTGAACACCGTTTCATGCTCCTCCTATTTCTCAGACCGTTTCCTGCTCCTAATATTTTTGACACATTTTGAAGCTCTTCATATTTTTCACACCTTTTCAGGCTCTTCATGTTTTTGAACACCGCTTCATGCTCCTCCTTTTTTTCAGACCGTTTCGTGCTCCTCATGTATTTCAATCCTTTTGAAGCTCTTCATATTTTTCACACCTTTTCATGCTCTTCATGTTTTTGATCACGGCCTCATGCTCTTCCTATTTTTCAGACCGTTTTCTGCTCCTCCTATGTTTGATACCTTTTGAAGCTCTTAATATTTTTCACACCTTTTCAGGCCCTTCATGTTTTTGAACACCGCTTCATGCTCCTCCTATTGTTCAGACCGTTTCATTTTCCTCATATTTTTCACACATTTTGAAGCTCTTCCTATTTTTCACAACTTTTCAGGCTCTTCATATTTTTCAACACCGCTTCATGCTCCTCCTATTTTTCACACCGTTTAATGCTCCTCATGTATTTCACACCTTTTGAAGCTCTTCATATATTTCACGCCTTCTCAGCCTCTTCATGTTTTTCTCACCTTTGCATGCTCCTCCTATTTTTCAGACCGCTTCATGCTCCTCATATTTTTGACACGTTTGAAGCTCTTCATATTTTCACAACTTTTGAAGCTCTTCATATTTTTCACTCGTTTTCAGGTTCTTCATGTTTTTCAACACCGCTTCTTGAACCTCCTATTTTTCAGACCGTTTCATGCTACTCATGTATTTCACACATTTTGAAGCTCTTCATATTTTCCACACCTTTTCAGGCTCTTCAGGTTTTTCAAAACCGCTTCTTGCTCCTCCTATTTTTCAGACCGTTTCATGCTCCTTATATTTTTCACACCTTTTGAAGCTCTTCATGTTCTTCACACCTTTTCAAGCTCTTCATATTTTTCAAACCTTTTGAAGCTCTTCATATTTTTAACACTTTTTCAGGCTCTTCATGTTTTTGAACAACGCTTCATGCTCCTCCTATTTTTCAGACCGTTTCATACTACTCATGTATTTCACACCTTTTGAAGCTCTTCATATTTTTCACACCTTTTCAGGCTCTCCATGTTTTTCAACACCGTTTCATGCTCCTCCTATTTTTCAACCGTATCATACTACTCATGTATTTCACACCTTTTGAAGCTCTTCATATTTTTCACACCTTTTCAGGTTCTTCATGTTTGTCAACACCGCTTCATGCTCCTCCTATTTTTCAGACCGTATCATGCTCTTCATATTTTTGACAACTTTTGGAGCTCTTCATATTTTTCACTCCTTTTCAGGCTCTTCATGGTTTTGAACACCGTTTCATGCTCCTACTATTTTTCACATCGTTTCATGCTCCTCATATTTTTGACACCTTTTGAAGCTTTTCATATTTTTGACACCTTTTGAAGCTCTTCATATTTTTCACACCTTTTGAAGCTCTTCATATTTTTCACACCTTTTCAGACTCTTTATGTTTTTCAACATCACTTCATGCTCCTCCTATTTTTTAGACCGTTTCATGCTAATCATATTTTTGACACCTTTTCAAGCTCTTCATATTTTTCACACCTTTTCAGACTCTTCATGTTTTTCAAAACCGCTTATGCTCCTCCTAAATTTCAGACCGTTTCATGCTCCTCATATTTCTCACACCTTTTGAAGCTTTTCCTATTTTACACAACTTTTCAGGCTCTTCATGTTTTTCAGCACCGCTTCATGCTCCTCCTATTTTTCAGACCATTTCATGCTTCTCATATTTTTGACACCTTTTGAATCTCTTCATATTTTTCACACCTTTTCAGGTTCTTCATATTTTTGAACACAGCTTCATGCTCCTCCCATTTTTCAGACCGTTTCATGCTCCTCATATATTTGACACCATTTGAAGCTCTTCATATTTTTCACACCTTTTCAGGTCCTTCATGTTTTTGAACACCGCTTCATGCTCCTCCCATTTTTCAGACCATTTCATGCTCCTCATATATTAGACACCTTTTGAAGCTCTTCATATTTTTCACACATTTTCAGGCTCTTCATGTTTTTACAGCGCTTCGTGCTCCTCCTATTTTTGATATCTTTTGAAGCTCTTCATGTATTTCACACCTTTTCAGGGTTTTCATGATTTTGAACACCGTTTCATGCTCCTCATATTTTTCAGACTGTTTCATGCTCCTCATATTTTTGACACCTTTTGAAGTGCTTCATAATTATCACACCATTTCAGGCTCTTCATGTTTTTCAAATCCACTTCTCCTCCTCCTATTTTTCATTCTGTTTCATGCTCCTCATATTTTTGACAACTTTTGAAGCTCTTCATATTTTTCACACCTTTTCAGGCTCTTCATGTTTTTCAACACCGCTTTATTCTCCTCCTATTTTGCACACCGTTTCATGCTCCTCATATTTTGGTACCTTTTGAAGCACTTCATATTTTTCACACCTTTTCAGGCTCTTCATGTTTTGAACATCGTTTCTTGCACCTCCAGTTTTTCATAACGTTTCATGCTCCTCATATTTTTGACACCTTTGGAAGCTCTTCACGTTTTTCAACACCGTTTCATGCTCCTCTTAATTTTCAGACCATTTGATCCTCCTCTTATTTTTCAGACCGTTTCATGCTCCTCATATTTTTGACACCTTTTGCAGCTCTTCGTATTTTTCACACCTTTTCAGGCTCTTCATGTTTTTCAACACCATTTCATGCTCCTCATATTTTTGACACCTTTTGATACTCTTCATATATTTCACACCTTTTCAGGCTCTTCATGTTTATCAACACCGCTTCATGCTCCTCCTATTTGTCAGACCGTTTCATGCTCATCTCTTTTTTGACACCTTTTGAAGCTCTTCATATTTTTCACACTTTTTCAGGCTCTTCATGTTTTTGAACACCGCTTCATTCTCCTCCTATTTGTCAGACCGTTTCATGCTCATCTCTTTTTTGACACCTTTTGAAGCTCTTCATATTTTTCACACTTTTTCAGGCTCTTCATGTTTTTCAACACCACTTCATGCTCCTCCTATTTGTCAGACCGTTTCATGCTAATCTCTTTTTTGACACCTTTTGAAGCTCTTCATATTTTTCACACTTTTTCAGGCTCTTCATGTTTTTGAACACCGCTTTATGCTCCTCCTATTTTTCAGACCGTTTCATGCTGCTCGTATTTTTCAGACCGTTTCATGCTCCTCATAATTTTGACAATTTTATAAGCTCTTTATACTTTTCACACTTTTTCAGGCTCTTCATGTTTTTGAACACCGCTTCATGCTCCTCCTATTTTTCAAAACTTTTGAAGCTCTTCGTGTTTTTCACACCTTTTCAGGCTCTCATGTTTTTGAACACAGATTCATGCTCCTCCTCATTTTCAGACCGTTTCATGCTCCTCATATATTTCACACCTTTTTAAGCTCTTCCTAATTTTCACACCTTTTCAGGCTCTTCATGATTTTGAACACCGTTTTATGCTGCCTCTATTTTTCAGACCGTTTCATGCTCCTCATATATTTTAAACCTTTTGAATCTCTTCATATATTTCACACCTTTTCAGGCTGTTCATGTTTTTCAACAACGCTTCATGATCCTCCTATTGTTCAGACCGTTTCATGCTCCTCATTATTTTGACAATTTTATAAGCTCTTCATATTTTTCACACCTTTTCAGGCTTCATGTTTTTGAACAACGCTTCATGCTCCTCCTCTATTTCAGACCGTTTCATACTACTCATGTATTTCACACGTTTTGAAGCTCTTCATATTTTTCACACCTTTTCAGGCTCTTCATGTTTTTGAACACCGCTTCATGCTCCTCCTTTTTTTCAGACCGTTTCATGCTCTTGATATTTTTGAAACCTTTTGAAGCTCTTCATATTTTTCAGACTTTTTCAGGCTCTTCATGTTGTTGAACACCGCTTCTTGCTCCTCCTTTTTTTCAGACCGTTTCGTGCTCCTCATGTATTTCAATCCTATTGAAGCTCTTCATATTTTTCACACTTTTCCAGGCTCTTCATGTTTTTGAACACCGTTTCATGCTCCTCCTATTTCTCAGACCGTTTCCTGCTCCTAATATTTTTGACACATTTTGAAGCTCTTCATATTTTTCACACCTTTTCAGGCTCTTCATGTTTTTGAACACCGCTTCATGCTCCTCCTTTTTTTCAGACCGTTTCGTGCTCCTCATGTATTTCAATCCTTTTGAAGCTCTTCATATTTTTCACACCTTTTCATGCTCTTCATGTTTTTGATCACGGCCTCATGCTCTTCCTATTTTTCAGACCGTTTTCTGCTCCTCCTATGTTTGACACCTTTTGAAGCTCTTAATATTTTTCACACCTTTTCAGGCCCTTCATGTTTTTGAACACCGCTTCATGCTCCTCCTATTGTTCAGACCGTTTCATTTTCCTCATATTTTTCACACATTTTGAAGCTCTTCCTATTTTTCACAACTTTTCAGGCTCTTCATATTTTTCAACACCGCTTCATGCTCCTCCTATTTTTCACACCGTTTAATGCTCCTCATGTATTTCACACCTTTTGAAGCTCTTCATATATTTCACGCCTTCTCAGCCTCTTCATGTTTTTCTCACCTTTGCATGCTCCTCCTATTTTTCAGACCGCTTCATGCTCCTCATATTTTTGACACGTTTGAAGCTCTTCATATTTTCACAACTTTTGAAGCTCTTCATATTTTTCACTCGTTTTCAGGTTCTTCATGTTTTTCAACACCGCTTCTTGAACCTCCTATTTTTCAGACCGTTTCATGCTACTCATGTATTTCACACATTTTGAAGCTCTTCATATTTTCCACACCTTTTCAGGCTCTTCAGGTTTTTCAAAACCGCTTCTTGCTCCTCCTATTTTTCAGACCGTTTCATGCTCCTTATATTTTTCACACCTTTTGAAGCTCTTCATGTTCTTCACACCTTTTCAAGCTCTTCATATTTTTCAAACCTTTTGAAGCTCTTCATATTTTTAACACTTTTTCAGGCTCTTCATGTTTTTGAACAACGCTTCATGCTCCTCCTATTTTTCAGACCGTTTCATACTACTCATGTATTTCACACCTTTTGAAGCTCTTCATATTTTTCACACCTTTTCAGGCTCTCCATGTTTTTCAACACCGTTTCATGCTCCTCCTATTTTTCAACCGTATCATACTACTCATGTATTTCACACCTTTTGAAGCTCTTCATATTTTTCACACCTTTTCAGGTTCTTCATGTTTGTCAACACCGCTTCATGCTCCTCCTATTTTTCAGACCGTATCATGCTCTTCATATTTTTGACAACTTTTGGAGCTCTTCATATTTTTCACTCCTTTTCAGGCTCTTCATGGTTTTGAACACCGTTTCATGCTCCTACTATTTTTCACATCGTTTCATGCTCCTCATATTTTTGACACCTTTTGAAGCTTTTCATATTTTTGACACCTTTTGAAGCTCTTCATATTTTTCACACCTTTTGAAGCTCTTCATATTTTTCACACCTTTTCAGACTCTTTATGTTTTTCAACATCACTTCATGCTCCTCCTATTTTTTAGACCGTTTCATGCTAATCATATTTTTGACACCTTTTCAAGCTCTTCATATTTTTCACACCTTTTCAGACTCTTCATGTTTTTCAAAACCGCTTATGCTCCTCCTAAATTTCAGACCGTTTCATGCTCCTCATATTTCTCACACCTTTTGAAGCTTTTCCTATTTTACACAACTTTTCAGGCTCTTCATGTTTTTCAGCACCGCTTCATGCTCCTCCTATTTTTCAGACCATTTCATGCTTCTCATATTTTTGACACCTTTTGAATCTCTTCATATTTTTCACACCTTTTCAGGTTCTTCATATTTTTGAACACAGCTTCATGCTCCTCCCATTTTTCAGACCGTTTCATGCTCCTCATATATTTGACACCATTTGAAGCTCTTCATATTTTTCACACCTTTTCAGGTCCTTCATGTTTTTGAACACCGCTTCATGCTCCTCCCATTTTTCAGACCATTTCATGCTCCTCATATATTAGACACCTTTTGAAGCTCTTCATATTTTTCACACATTTTCAGGCTCTTCATGTTTTTACAGCGCTTCGTGCTCCTCCTATTTTTGATATCTTTTGAAGCTCTTCATGTATTTCACACCTTTTCAGGGTTTTCATGATTTTGAACACCGTTTCATGCTCCTCATATTTTTCAGACTGTTTCATGCTCCTCATATTTTTGACACCTTTTGAAGTGCTTCATAATTATCACACCATTTCAGGCTCTTCATGTTTTTCAAATCCACTTCTCCTCCTCCTATTTTTCATTCTGTTTCATGCTCCTCATATTTTTGACAACTTTTGAAGCTCTTCATATTTTTCACACCTTTTCAGGCTCTTCATGTTTTTCAACACCGCTTTATTCTCCTCCTATTTTGCACACCGTTTCATGCTCCTCATATTTTGGTACCTTTTGAAGCACTTCATATTTTTCACACCTTTTCAGGCTCTTCATGTTTTGAACATCGTTTCTTGCACCTCCAGTTTTTCATAACGTTTCATGCTGCTCATATATTTGACACCTTTTGAAGCTCTTCATCATTTCACAACTTTTCAGGTTCTTCATGTTTTCAACACCACTTCATGCTCCTGCTATATTTCTGACCATGTCATGCTCCTCATATTTTTGACACCTTTTGAAGATCTTCATATTTTTCACACCTTTTCAGGCTCTTCAGGTTTTTCTACACCACTTCATGCTCCTCCTAATTTTGACACCTTTGGAGCTCTTCATATTTTTCACACCTTTTCATGCTCTTCATATTTTTCAACAAGGTTTCAAGCTCCTCCTATTTTTCATACCGTTTAATGCTCCCCATAATTTTGACACCTTTTGAAGTGCTTCATAATTTTCACACCATTTCAGGCTCTTCATGTTTTTCAAAACCGCTTCTCCTCCTCCTATTTTTCAGACTGTTTCATGCTCCTCATATTTTTGACAACTTTTGAAGCTCTTCATATTTTTCACACCTTTTCAGGGTCTTCATGTTTTTCAACACCGCTTTATTCTCCTCCTATATTTCACACCGTTTCATGCTCCTCATATTTTTGACACCTTTTGAAGCTCTTCATATTTTTCACACTTTTTCAGGATCTTCATGTTTTGCAACACCGTTTCATGCTCCTCCTATTTTTCAGACCATTTCTTGCTCCTCATATTTTGACAATCTTGATGCTCTTTATATTTTCCACAGCTTTTCATGCTCTTCATGTTTTTGAACACCGATTCATGTTCCTCATATTTTTCAGACCGTTTCATGCTCCTCATATTATTGACACCTTTTGAATCTCTTCATATTTTTCACACCTTTTCAGGCTCTTCATGTTTTTGAACACCACCTCATGCTCCTCCTAATTTTCAGACCGTTACATGCTCCTCATATTTTGACTCCTTTTGAAGCTCTTCATATTTTTCACACCTTTTCAGGCTCTTGATGTTTTTCAACACCGCTTCTTGCTCATTCTCTTTTTCAGACCGTTTCATACCCCTCATATTTTTGACACCTTTTCAAGCTCTTCACATTTTTCAAACCTTTTCAGGCTCTTCATGTTTTTGAACAACGTTTCATGCTCCTGCTATTTTTCAGACAGTTTCATGCTCCTCATATTTTTGACAACTTTTGAAGATTTTCCTATTTTTCACACCTTTTCAGGCTCTTCACGATTTGAACACCGTTTCATGCTCCTCCTATTATTCAGACCGTTTCATGCTCCTCATATTTTGGTACCTTTTGAAGCACTTCATATTTTTCACACCTTTTCAGGCTCTTCATGTTTTTGAACACCGCTTCATGCTCCTCCTAGTTTTCACACCGTTTAATGCTCCTCATATGTTTGACACCTTTTGAAGCTCTTCATATTTTTCACACCTTTTCAGGCTCTTCATGTTTTTGAACACCGTTTCATGTTCCTCATATCTTTGACACCTTTTGAATCTCTTCATATTTTTCACACCTTTTCAGGCTTTTCATGGTTTTAAACACCTTTTCATGCCTCTCCTATTTTTCAGACCGTTTCATGCTCCTCATATTTTTGACACCTTTTGAAGCTCTTCATATTTTTCACACCTTTTCACGCTCTTCATGTTTTTTAATACCGCTTCATGCTCCTTCTATTTTCAGACTGTTTCATGCTCCTCATGATTTTGAGACGTTTTGAATCTCTTCATATTTTTCACACCTTTTCATGATTTTCATGTTTTTGAACACAGTTTCATTCTCCTCATATTTTTCACACATTTTCATGCTCTTCATATTTTTCACACCTTTTCAGGCTCTTCATGTTTTTGAACACCTTTTCATGCTCCTACTATTTTTCAGACCGTTTTATGCTCCTCATATTTTTGTCACCTTTTGAAGCTCTTCATATTTTTCAAACCTTTTCACGCTCTTAATGTTTTTCAAGACCGTTTCATGCTCCTCCTATTTTCAGACCGTTTCATGCTCCTCATATTTTTGACACCTTTTGAAGCTCTTCATATTTTTCACACCTTTTCAGGCTCTTCAGGTTTTTGAACACCGCTTCATGTTCCGCCTATTTTACAGAACTTTTCATGCTCCTCATATTTTTGACACTTTTTGTAGCTCTTCATATTTTTCACACCTTTTAAGGGTCTTCACGTTGTTGAACACGGTTTCATGCTCCTTTTTTCAGACCGTTTCATGCACCTCATGTATTTGAGACGTTTTGAAGCTCTTCCTATATTTTGTACGTTTTGAGGCTCTTCATGTTTTTGAACACCGTTTCATGCTCCTCCTATTTTTCAGACCGGTTCATGCTCCTGAT
The DNA here is from genome assembly GCF_033118175.1 of Dama dama. Lineage (NCBI taxonomy): Eukaryota > Metazoa > Chordata > Mammalia > Artiodactyla > Cervidae > Dama > Dama dama. The sequence goes on along the minus strand of NW_026870928.1, from coordinate 2,986,790 downwards.
ATTTTTGACACCTTTGAAGCTCTTCATATTTTTTACACCTTTTCAGGCTCTTCATATTTTTCAACACCGTTTCATGCTCCTCCTATTTTTCAGATCGTTTCATGCTCCACATATTTTTGACAACTTTTGAAACTAATCATATTTTTCACACCTTTTCAGGCTTTACATGTTTTTGAACCCAGTTTCATGCTCCTCATATTTTTGACACCTTTTGAAGCTCTTCATATTTTTCACAACTTTTCAGGCTCTTCATATTTTTGAACACAGTTTCATGCTCCTCATATTTTTCACACATTTTCATGCTTTTCATATTTTTCACATCTTTTCATGCTCTTCATGTTTCCCAACACCGTTTCTTGCTCTGCCTATTTTTCAGACCGTTTCATGCTCCTCATATTTTTGACACATTTTGAAGCTCTTCATATATTTCACATCTTTTCAGGCTCTTCATGTTTCCCAACACCGTTTCATGCTCCTCCTATTTTTCAGACCGTTTCGTGCTCCTCATATATTTGACACCTTTTGAAGGTCTTCTTATTTTTCACACCTTTTCACGCTTTTAATGTTTTTCAACTCCGTTTCATGCTCCTCCTATTTTTCAGACCGTTTCGTGCTCCTCATATATTTGACACCTTTTGAAGCTCTTCATATTCTTCACACCTTTTCAGGCTCTTCATGATTTTGAACACCGCTTCATGCTCCTCCTATTTTTCAAAACGATTCATGCTCCACCTATTTTTCAGAATGTTTCATGCTCCTCATATATTTGACACCTTTTGAAGCTCTTCCTATTTTTCACAACTTTTCAGGCTCTTCATGTTTTTGAAAACCACTTCATTCTCCTCCTATTTTTCAGATCGTTTCATGCTCCTCATATTTTTGACACCTTTTGAAGCTCTTCATATATTTCACACCTTTTCAGGCTCTTCATGTTCTTTAACACCGATTCATGCTCCTCCTACTTTTCAGACCGTTTCATGCTCCTCATATTTTTGACACCTTTTGAAGCTCTTCATGTCTTTCACAACTTTTCTGCCTCTTCCTGTTTTTCAACACCGTTTCATCCTCCTCCTATTTTTTAGAGCGTTTCATGCTCGTCGTATTTTTGACACCTTTTGAAGCTCTTCATATTTTTCACACCTTTTCAGGCTCTTCATGTTTTCAACACCGTTTCATGCTCCTCCTATTTTTCAAAACGATTCATGCTCCACCTATTTTTCAGAATGTTTCATGCTCCTCATATTTTGACACCTTTTGAAGCTCTTCATATTATTCACACCTTTTCAGGTTCTTCATGTTTTTGAACACCGCTTCAGGCTCCTTCTATTTTCAGACTGTTTCATGCTCCTCATGTTTTTGAGACGTTTTGAAGCTTTTCATATTTTTCACACCTTTTCAGGCTCTTCATGTTTTTCAACACTGATTCATGCTCCTCCTATTTTTCAGACCGTTTCATGCTTCTCTTATTTTTGACACCTTTTGAAGCGCTTCATATTTTTCACACCTTTTCAGGGTCTTCTTGTTTTGCATCACCACTTCATGCTCCTCTTATTTTTTAGACCGTTTCATGCTCCTCATATTTTTGACACCTGTTGAAGCTCTTCATATTTTTCACACCTTTCCTGGTTCTTCAAGTTTTTGAACACTGTTTCTTGCTCCTCCTGTTTTTCAGACCGTTTCATGCTGCTCATATTTTGACACCTTTTGAAGCTCTTCATATTTTTCATACCTTTTCAGGCTCTTCATATTTTTCAACACAAATTCATGGTCCTCCTATTTTTCACACCGTTTCATGCTCCTCATATTTTTGACACCTTTTGAAGCTCTTCATATATTTCACACCTTTTCAGGCTCTTCATGTTCTTTAACACCGATTCATGCTCCTCCTACTTTTCAGACCGTTTCCTGCTCCTCATGTTTTTGACACCTTTTGAAGCTCTTCATGTCTTTCACACCTTTTCTGCCTCTTCCTGTTTTTCAACACCGTTTCATGCTCCTCCTATTTTTTAGAGCGTTTCATGCTCGTCGTATTTTTGACAGCTTTTGAAGCTCTTCATATATTTCACACCTTTTCAGGCTCTTCATGTTTTTCAACACCGCTTCATGCTCCTCCTATTTTTCAGACCTTTTCATGCTCCTCATATTCTTGACACCTTTTGAAGCTCTTCATATATTTCACACGTTTTCAGCCTCTTCATGTTTCTCAACACCACTTCATGCTCCTCCTATTTTTAAGACCGTTTCCTGCTCCTCATATTTTTCACACCTTTTGAAGCTTTTCATATTTTTCACAGCTTTTCAGGCTCTTCATGTTTTTCAACAGCGCTTCATGCTACTCCTATTTTTCAGACCGTTTCATGTTCCTCATATTTTTGACACCTTTTGAAGCTCTTCATATATTTCACACCTTCAGGCTCTTCATGATTTTTAACACCGCTTCATGGTCCTCCTATTTTTCAGACCGTGTCATGCTCCTCATATTTTTGATAATTTTGAAGCTCTTCATATTTTTCACACCTTTTCAGGCTCTTCATGTTTTTCAACAACGCTTCATGCTCCTCCTATTTTTCAGACCGCTTAATGCTCCTCATATTTTTGACACCTTTTGAAGCTCTTCGTATATTTCACACCTTTTCATGCTCTTCCTGAATTTCAACACAGCTTAATGCTCCTCCTATTTTCAGACCGTTTCATGCTCCGCATATTTTTGCCACCTTTTCAAGCTGTTCATATTTTTCAAAGCTTTTCAGGCTCTTCATGTTTTTGAACACGGTCTCTTGCTCCTCCTATTTTTCAGACCGTTTCATGCTCCTCATATTTTTGACACCCTTTGAATCTCTTCATATTTTTCACACCTTTTCAGGCTCTTCATGTTTTTGAACATAGTTTCATGCTCCACATATTTTTCACACCTTTTCATGCTCTTCATATTTTTCACACCTTTTCAGGCTCTTCATGTTTTTGAACACCATTTCATGCTCTTCCTATTTTTCAGACCGTTTCATGCTCCTCATATTTTTGACACCTTTAGAAGCTCTTCATATTTTTCACACCTTTTCAGGCTCTTCATGTTTTTGAACACCGTTTCATGTTCCTCATATTTTTGACACCTTTTGAAGCTCATCATATTTTTCACAGATTTTCATGCTCTTCATCTTTTTCAAAACCGTTTCATTCTCATACTATTTTTCAGACAGTTTCATGCTCCTATATATTTGACACCTTTTGAAACTCTTCATATTTTTCACACGTTTTCAGGCTCTTCATGGTTTTCAACACCGCTGCATGCTCCTCCTATTTTTCAGACCGTTTCATGCTCTTAATATTTTTGACATCTTTTGAAGCTCTTCATATATTTCACAGCTTTTCAGGCTCTTCATGTTTTTCAACACTGATTCATGCTCCTCCTATTTTTCAGACCGTTTCATGCTTCTCTTATTTTTGACACCTTTGGAAGCGCTTCATATTTTTCACACCTTTTCAGGGTCTTCTTGTTTTGCATCACCACTTCATGCTCCTCTTATTTTTCAGACCGTTTCATGCTCCTCATATTTTTGACACCTTTTGAAGCTCTTCATATTTTTCACACCTTTTCAGGCTCTTTATGTTTTTCAACGCCGTATCATGCTCCTCCTATTTTTCAGACCGTTTCATGCTCCTCATATCTTTGACACCTTTTGAAGCTCTTCATATTTTTCACACCATTTCAGGCTCTTCAAGTTTTTGAAAACGGCTTCATGCTCCTCCTAATTTTCAGACCGTTTCTTGCTCCTCATATTTCTGACACCTTTTGAAGCTGTTCATATTTTTCACTTCTTTTCAGGCTCTTCATGTTTTTTAGCACAGTTTCATGCTCCGCATATTTTTCACACCTTTTCATGCTCTTCATATTTTTCACACCTTTTCAGGCTCTTCATGTTTCTCAACACCGTTTCATGCTTCTCCTATTTTTCAGACCGTTTCATGCTGCTCATATTTTTGACACCTTTTGAAGCTCTTCATATTTTTCACACCTTTTCAGGCTCTTCATGTTTTTGAACATAGTTTCATGCTCCACATATTTTTCACACCTTTTCATGCTCTTCATATTTTTCACACCTTTTCAGGCTCTTCATGTTTTTGAACACCTTTCATGCTCTTCCTATTTTTCAGACCGTTTCATGCTCCTCATATTTTTGACACCTTTTGAAGCTCTTCATATTTTTCACACCTTTTCAGGCTCTTCACGTTTTTGAACACCACTTCATGCTCCTCCTATATTTCAGACCGTTTAATGCTCCTCATATTTTTGACACCTTTTGAAGCTCTTCATATTTTTTACACCTTTTCAGGCTCTTCATGATTTTGAACACCGTTTCATGTTCCTCATATTTTTGACACCTTCTGAAGCTCATCATATTTTTCACAGGTTTTCATGCTCTTCATCTTTTTCAAAACCGTTTCATTCTCATACTATTTTTCAGACAGTTTCATGCTCCTATATATTTGACACCTTTTGAAACTCTTCATATTTTTCACACGTTTTCAGGCTCTTCATGGTTTTCAACACTGCTGCATGCTCCTCCTATTTTTCAGACCGTTTCATGCTCTTAATATTTTTGACATCTTTTGAAGCTCTTCATATATTTCACAGCTTTTCAGGCTCTTCATGTTTTTCAACACTGATTCATGCTCCTCCTATTTTTCAGACCGTTTCATGCTTCTCTTATTTTTGACACCTTTTGAAGCGCTTCATATTTTTCACACCTTTTCAGGGTCTTCTTGTTTTGCATCACCACTTCATGGTCCTCTTATTTTTTAGACCGTTTCATGCTCCTCATATTTTTGACACCTGTTGAAGCTGTTCATATTTTTCACACCTTACCTGGTTCTTCAAGTTTTTGAACACTGTTTCTTGCTCCTCCTGTTTTTCAGACCGTTTCATGCTGCTCATATTTTGACACCTTTTGAAGCCCTTCATATTTTTCATACCTTTTCAGGCTCTTCATATTTTTCAACACAAATTCATGGTCCTCCTATTTTTCACACCGTTTCATGCTCCTCATATTTTTGACACCTTTTGAAGCTCTTCATATATTTCACACCTTTTCAGGCTCTTCATGTTCTTTAACACCGATTCATGCTCCTCCTACTTTTCAGACCGTTTCCTGCTCCTCATGTTTTTGACACCTTTTGAAGCTCTTCATGTCTTTCACACCTTTTCTGCCTCTTCCTGTTTTTCAACACCGTTTCATGCTCCTCCTATTTTTTAGAGCGTTTCATGCTCGTCGTATTTTTGACAGCTTTTGAAGCTCTTCATATATTTCACACCTTTTCAGGCTCTTCATGTTCTTTAACACCGATTCATGCTCCTCCTACTTTTCAGACCGTTTCATGCTCCTCATATTATTGACACCTTTTGAAGCTCTTCATATCTTTCACACCTTTTCTGCCTCTTCCTGTTTTTCAACACCGTTTCATGCTCCTCCTATTTTTTAGAGCGTTTCATGCTCGTCGTATTTTTGACAGCTTTTGAAGCTCTTCATATATTTCACACCTTTTCAGGTTCTTCATGTTTTTCAAAACCGCTTCATGCTCCTCCTATTTTTCAGACCATTTCATGCTCCTCATATTCTTGACACCTTTTGAAGCTCTTCATATATTTCACACGTTTTCAGCCTCTTCATGTTTCTCAACACCGCTTCATGCTCCTCCTATTTTTAAGACCGTTTCCTGCTCCTCATATTTTTCACACCTTTTGAAGCTTTTCATATTTTTCACAGCTTTTCAGGCTCTTCATGTTTTTCAACAGCGCTTCATGCTACTCCTATTTTTCAGACCGTTTCATGTTCCTCATATTTTTGACACCTTTTGAAGCTCTTCATATATTTCACACCTTCAGGCTCTTCATGATTTTTAACACCGCTTCATGGTCCTCCTATTTTTCAGACCGTGTCATGCTCCTCATATTTTTGATAATTTTGAAGCTCTTCATATTTTTCACACCTTTTCAGGCTCTTCATGTTTTTCAACAACGCTTCATGCTCCTCCTATTTTTCAGACCGCTTAATGCTCCTCATATTTTTGACACCTTTTGAAGCTCTTCGTATATTTCACACCTTTTCATGCTCTTCCTGAATTTCAACACAGCTTAATGCTCCTCCTATTTTCAGACCGTTTCATGCTCCGCATATTTTTGCCACCTTTTCAAGCTGTTCATATTTTTCAAACCTTTTCAGGCTCTTCATGTTTTTGAACACAGTCTCTTGCTCCTCCTATTTTTCAGACCGTTTCATGCTCCTCATATTTTTGACACCCTTTGAATCTCTTCATATTTTTCACACCTTTTCAGGCTCTTCATGTTTTTGAACATAGTTTCATGCTCCACATATTTTTCACACCTTTTCATGCTCTTCATATTTTTCACACCTTTTCAGGCTCTTCATGTTTTTGAACACCATTTCATGCTCTTCCTATTTTTCAGACCGTTTCATGCTCCTCATATTTTTGACACCTTTAGAAGCTCTTCATATTTTTCACACCTTTTCAGGCTCTTCATGTTTTTGAACACCGTTTCATGTTCCTCATATTTTTGACACCTTTTGAAGCTCATCATATTTTTCACAGGTTTTCATGCTCTTCATCTTTTTCAAAACCGTTTCATTCTCATACTATTTTTCAGACAGTTTCATGCTCCTATATATTTGACACCTTTTGAAACTCTTCATATTTTTCACACGTTTTCAGGCTCTTCATGGTTTTCAACACCGCTGCATGCTCCTCCTATTTTTCAGACCGTTTCATGCTCTTAATATTTTTGACATCTTTTGAAGCTCTTCATATATTTCACAGCTTTTCAGGCTCTTCATGTTTTTCAACACTGATTCATGCTCCTCCTATTTTTCAGACCGTTTCATGCTTCTCTTATTTTTGACACCTTTGGAAGCGCTTCATATTTTTCACACCTTTTCAGGGTCTTGTTTTGCATCACCACTTCATGCTCCTCTTATTTTTCAGACCGTTTCATGCTCCTCATATTTTTGACACCTTTTGAAGCTCTTCATATTTTTCACACCTTTTCAGGCTCTTTATGTTTTTCAACGCCGTATCATGCTCCTCCTATTTTTCAGACCGTTTCATGCTCCTCATATCTTTGACACCTTTTGAAGCTCTTCATATTTTTCACACCATTTCAGGCTCTTCAAGTTTTTGAAAACGGCTTCATGCTCCTCCTAATTTTCAGACCGTTTCTTGCTCCTCATATTTCTGACACCTTTTGAAGCTGTTCATATTTTTCACTTCTTTTCAGGCTCTTCATGTTTTTTAGCACAGTTTCATGCTCCGCATATTTTTCACACCTTTTCATGCTCTTCATATTTTTCACACCTTTTCAGGCTCTTCATGTTTCTCAACACCGTTTCCTGCTTCTCCTATTTTTCAGACCGTTTCATGCTGCTCATATTTTTGACACCTTTTGAAGCTCTTCATATTTTTCACACCTTTTCAGGCTCTTCATGTTTTTGAACATAGTTTCATGCTCCACATATTTTTCACACCTTTTCATGCTCTTCATATTTTTCACACCTTTTCAGGCTCTTCATGTTTTTGAACACCTTTCATGCTCTTCCTATTTTTCAGACCGTTTCATGCTCCTCATATTTTTGACACCTTTTGAAGCTCTTCATATTTTTCACACCTTTTCAGGCTCTTCACGTTTTTGAACACCACTTCATGCTCCTCCTATATTTCAGACCGTTTAATGCTCCTCATATTTTTGACACCTTTTGAAGCTCTTCATATTTTTTACACCTTTTCAGGCTCTTCATGTTTTTGAACACCGTTTCATGTTCCTCATATTTTTGACACCTTCTGAAGCTCATCATATTTTTCACAGGTTTTCATGCTCTTCATCTTTTTCAAAACCGTTTCATTCTCATACTATTTTTCAGACAGTTTCATGCTCCTATATATTTGACACCTTTTGAAACTCTTCATATTTTTCACACGTTTTCAGGCTCTTCATGGTTTTCAACACTGCTGCATGCTCCTCCTATTTTTCAGACCGTTTCATGCTCTTAATATTTTTGACATCTTTTGAAGCTCTTCATATATTTCACAGCTTTTCAGGCTCTTCATGTTTTTCAACACTGATTCATGCTCCTCCTATTTTTCAGACCGTTTCATGCTTCTCTTATTTTTGACACCTTTTGAAGCGCTTCATATTTTTCACACCTTTTCAGGGTCTTCTTGTTTTGCATCACCACTTCATGGTCCTCTTATTTTTTAGACCGTTTCATGCTCCTCATATTTTTGACACCTGTTGAAGCTGTTCATATTTTTCACACCTTACCTGGTTCTTCAAGTTTTTGAACACTGTTTCTTGCTCCTCCTGTTTTTCAGACCGTTTCATGCTGCTCATATTTTGACACCTTTTGAAGCTCTTCATATTTTTCATACCTTTTCAGGCTCTTCATATTTTTCAACACAAATTCATGGTCCTCCTATTTTTCACACCGTTTCATGCTCCTCATATTTTTGACACCTTTTGAAGCTCTTCATATATTTCACACCTTTTCAGGCTCTTCATGTTCTTTAACACCGATTCATGCTCCTCCTACTTTTCAGACCGTTTCCTGCTCCTCATGTTTTTGACACCTTTTGAAGCTCTTCATGTCTTTCACACCTTTTCTGCCTCTTCCTGTTTTTCAACACCGTTTCATGCTCCTCCTATTTTTTAGAGCGTTTCATGCTCGTCGTATTTTTGACAGCTTTTGAAGCTCTTCATATATTTCACACCTTTTCAGGCTCTTCATGTTCTTTAACACCGATTCATGCTCCTCCTACTTTTCAGACCGTTTCATGCTCCTCATATTATTGACACCTTTTGAAGCTCTTCATATCTTTCACACCTTTTCTGCCTCTTCCTGTTTTTCAACACCGTTTCATGCTCCTCCTATTTTTTAGAGCGTTTCATGCTCGTCGTATTTTTGACAGCTTTTGAAGCTCTTCATATATTTCACACCTTTTCAGGTTCTTCATGTTTTTCAAAACCGCTTCATGCTCCTCCTATTTTTCAGACCTTTTCATGCTCCTCATATTCTTGACACCTTTTGAAGCTCTTCATATATTTCACACGTTTTCAGCCTCTTCATGTTTCTCAACACCGCTTCATGCTCCTCCTATTTTTAAGACCGTTTCCTGCTCCTCATACCTTTCACACCTTTTGAAGCTTTTCATATTTTTCACAGCTTTTCAGGCTCTTCATGTTTTTCAAAAGCGCTTCATGCTACTCCTATTTTTCAGACCGTTTCATGCTCCTCATATTTTTGACACCTTTTGAAGCTCTTCATATATTTCACACCTTCAGGCTCTTCATGATTTTTAACACCGCTTCATGGTCCTCCTATTTTTCAGACCGTGTCATGCTCCTCATATTTTTGATAATTTTGAAGCTCTTCATATTTTTCACACCTTTTCAGGCTCTTCATGTTTTTCAACAACGCTTCATGCTCCTCCTATTTTTCAGACCGCTTAATGCTCCTCATATTTTTGACACTCTTTGAATCTCTTCATATATTTCACACCTTTTCATGCTCTTCCTGAATTTCAACACAGTTTAATGCTCCTCCTATTTTCAGACCGTTTCATGCTCCGCATATTTTTGCCACCTTTTCAAGCTGTTCATATTTTTCAAACCTTTTCAGGCTCTTCATGTTTTTGAACACGGTCTCTTGCTCCTCCTATTTTTCAGACCGTTTCATGCTCCTCATATTTTTGACACTCTTTGAATCTCTTCATATTTTTCACACCTTTTCAGGCTCTTCATGTTTTTGAACATAGTTTCATGCTCCACATATTTTTCACACCTTTTCATGCTCTTCATATTTTTCACACCTTTTCAGGCTCTTCATGTTTTTGAACACCATTTCATGCTCTTCCTATTTTTCAGACCGTTTCATGCTCCTCATATTTTTGACACCTTTAGAAGCTCTTCATATTTTTCACACCTTTTCAGGCTCTTCATGTTTTTGAACACCGTTTCATGTTCCTCATATTTTTGACACCTTTTGAAGCTCATCATATTTTTCACAGGTTTTCATGCTCTTCATCTTTTTCAAAACCGTTTCATTCTCATACTATTTTTCAAACAGTTTCATGCTCCTATATATTTGACACCTTTTGAAACTCTTCATATTTTTCACACGTTTTCAGGCTCTTCATGGTTTTCAACACCGCTGCATGCTCCTCCTATTTTTCAGACCGTTTCATGCTCTTAATATTTTTGACATCTTTTGAAGCTCTTCATATATTTCACAGCTTTTCAGGCTCTTCATGTTTTTCAACACTGATTCATGCTCCTCCTATTTTTCAGACCGTTTCATGCTTCTCTTATTTTTGACACCTTTGGAAGCGCTTCATATTTTTCACCTTTTCAGGGTCTTCTTGTTTTGCATCACCACTTCATGCTCCTCTTATTTTTTAGACCGTTTCATGCTCTTCATATTTTTAACACATTTTGAAGCTCTTCATATTTTTCACACCTTTCCTGATTCTTCAAGTTTTTGAACACTGTTTCTTGCTCCTCCTGTTTTTCAGACCGTTTCATTCTGCTCATATTTTGACACCTTTTGAAGCTCTTCATATTTTTCATACCTTTTCAGGCTCTTCATATTTTTCAACACAAATTCATGGTCCTCCTATTTTTCACACCGTTTCATGCTCCTCATATTTTTGACACCTTTTGAAGCTCTTCATATTTTTCACACCTTTCCTGGTTCTTCAAGTTTTTGAACACTGTTTCTTGCTCCTCCTGTTTTTCAGACCGTTTCATTCTGCTCATATTTTGACACCTTTTGAAGCTCTTCATATATTTCACACCTTTTCAGGCTCTTCATGTTCTTTAACACCGATTCATGCTCCTCCTACTTTTCAGACCGTTTCATGCTCCTCATATTATTGACACCTTTTGAAGCTCTTCATGTCTTTCACACCTTTTCTGCCTCTTCCTGTTTTTCAACACCGTTTCATGCTCCTCCTATTTTTTAGAGCGTTTCATGCTCGTCGTATTTTTGACAGCTTTTGAAGCTCTTCATATATTTCACACCTTTTCAGGCTCTTCATGTTTTTCACAACCGCTTCATGCTCCTCCTATTTTTCAGACCGTTTCATGCTCCTCATATTTTTGACACCTTTTGAAGCTCTTCATATATTTCACACCTTTTCAGCCTCTTCATGTTTCTCAACACCGCTTCATGCTCCTCCTATTTTTAAGACCGTTTCCTGCTCCTCATATTTTTCACACCTTTTGAAGCTTTTCATATTTTTCACAGCTTTTCAGGCTCTTCATGTTTTTCCACAGCGCTTCATGCTACTCCTATTTTTCAGACCGTTTCATGCTCCTCATATTTTTGACACCTTTTGAAGCTCTTCATATATTTCACACCTTCAGGCTCTTCATGATTTTTAACACCGCTTCATGGTCCTCCTATTTTTCAGACCGTGTAATGCTCCTCATATTTTTGATAATTTTGAAGCTCTTCATATTTTTCACACCTTTTCAGGCTCTTCATGTTTTTCAACAACGCTTCATGCTCCTCCTATTTTTCAGACCGTTTAATGCTCCTCATATTTTTGACACCTTTTGAAGCTCTTCATATTTTTTACACCTTTTCAGGCTCTTCATGTTTTCAACACAGTTTCATGCTCCTCCTATTTTTAGACCGTATCATGCTCCTCATATTTTGACACTTTTTGAAGCTCTTCATATTATTCACACCTTTTCAGGCTCTTCATGTTTTTGAACACCGCTTCAGGCTCCTTCTATTTTCAGACTGTTTCATGCTCCTCATGTTTTTGAGACGTTTTGAAGCTCTTCATATTTTTCACACATTTTCAGGATTTTCATGTTTTTGAACACAGTTTCATTCTCCTCATATTTTTCACACATTTTCATGCTCTTCATATTTTTCACACCTTTTCAGGCTCTTCATGTTTTTGAACACCGTTTCATACTCCTCCTATTTTTCAGACCGTTTCATGCTCCTCATGTTTTTGAGAAGTTTTGAAGCTCTGCATATTTTTCATACCCTTCAGGCTCTTCATGTTTTTGAACACCGTTATATGCTCCTCCTATTTTTCAGACCGTTTCATGCTCTTCATATTTTTGACAGCTTTGGAAGCTCTTCATATATTTCACACCATTTCAGCCTCTTCATGTTTTTGAACACCATTTCATGCTCTTCCTATATTTCAGACCGTTTCATGCTCCTCATATCTTTGACACCTTTTGAAGCTCTTCATATTTTTCACACCATTTCACGCTCTTCAAGATGTTGAACACGGCTTCATGCTCCTCCTAATTTTCAGACCGTTACTTGCTCCTCATATTTTTGACACCTTTTGAAGCTCTTCATATTTTTCACACCTTTTCAGGCTCTTCATGTTTTGGAACACCGTTTCATGTTCCTCCTATTTTTCAGACCGTCTCATGCTCCTCACATTTTTGACCCCTTTTGAAGCTCTTCATATTTTGAACAACTTTTCAGGCTCTTCATGTTTTTGAACACAGTTTCATGCTCCGCATATTTTTCACACATTTTCACGCTCTTCATATTTTTCACACCTTTTCAGGCTCTTCATGTTTTTCAACAACGCTTCATGCTCCTCCTATTTTTCAGACCGTTCCATGCTCCTGATATTTTTGACACCTCTTGAAGCTCTTCATATTTTTCACACCTTTCCATGTCTTCATGTTTTTGAACACCATTTCATGCTCTTCCTATTTTTCAGACCGTTTCATGCTCCTCATATTTTTGACACCTTTTGAAGCTCTTCATATTTTTCACACCTTTTCAGGCTCTTCACGTTTTTGAACACCACTTCATGCTCCTCCTATATTTCAGACCGTTTAATGCTCCTCATATTTTTGACACATTTTGAAGCTCTTCATATATTGCACACCTTTTCATGCTCTTCCTGAATTTCAACACAGCTTAATGCTCCTCCTATTTTTCAGACCGTTTCATGCTCCTCATATTTTTGCCACCTTTTCAAGCTTTTCATATTTTTCAAACCTTCTCCGGCTCTTCATGTTTTTGAACACGTTCTCTTGCTCCTCCTATTTTTCAGACCATTTAATGCTCCTCATATTTCTGACACCCTTTGAATCTCTTCATATTTTTCACACCATTTCAGGCTCTTCATGGTTTTGAACACCGTTTCATGTTCCTCATATTTTTGACACCTTTTGAAGCTCTTCATATTTTTCACAACTTTTCAGGTTCTTCATGTTTTCAACACCGTTTCATGCTCCTCCTATTTTTAGACCGTATCATGCTCCTCATATTTTGACACCTTTTGAAGCTCTTCATATTATTCACACATTTTCAGGTTCTTCATGTTTTTGAACACCGCTTCATGCGCCTTCTATTTTCAGACTGTTTCATGCTCCTCATTTTTTTGTGACGTTTTGAAGCTCTTCATATTTTTCACACCTTTTCAGGCTCTTCAAGTTTTTGAAAACGGCTTCATGCTCCTCCTAATTTTCAGACCGTTTCTTGCTCCTCATATTTTTGACACCTTTTGAAGTTCTTCATATTTTTCACACCTTTTCAGGCTCTTCATGTTTTTAACACAGTTTCATGCTCTGCATATTTTTCACACCTTTTCATGCTCTTCATATATTTCACACCTTTTCAGGCTCTTCATGTTTCTCAACATCGTTTCATGCTTCTCCTATTTTTCAGATTGTTTCATGCTCTTCATATTTTTGACACCCTTCCAGGCTCTTCATGTTCTTCATCACCGTTTCATGCTCCTCCTATTTTTCAAACTGTTTCAGGCTCCTCATATTTTTCACACCTTTTGAAGCTCTTCATATTTTTCACACCTTTTCAGAATCTTCATGTTTTTCAACACCGCTTCATGCTCCTCCTATATTTCAGACCGTTTCATGCTCCTCATATATTTGACACCTTTTGAAGCTCTTCATATTTTTCACAGCTTAACAGGCTCTTCATGTTTTTGAACACCAATTCATGCTACTCCTATTTTTCAGACCGTTTCATGCTCCTCATATTTTTGACACCTTTTGAAGCTCTTCATATTTTCCACACCTTTTCAGGCTCTTTAGATTTTTGAACACCGCTTCATGCTCCTCCAATTTTTAAGAAGGTTTCATGCTCCTCATATTTTTGACACGTTTAGGAGCTCTTCATATTTTTCACACCTTTTCAGGCTCTTCATGTTTTTGAACACCACCTCATGCTCCTCCCATTTTTCAGACCGTTTCATGCTCCTCATATATTTGACACCTTATGAAGCTCTTCATATATTTCACACCTTTTCAGGGTTTTCATGATTTTGAACACCGTTTCATGCTCCTCATATTTTTGACACCTTTGAAGCTCTTCATATTTTTCACAACTTTTCAGGCTCTTCATATTTTTGAACACCGTTTCTTGCTCCTCCTATTTTTCAGACCGTCTCATGCTCCTCATATTTTTGACACCTTTTGAAACTCTTCATATTTTTCACAATTTGTCATGTTCCTCCTGTTTTTGAACACCGTTTCATGCTCCTCCTATTTTTCAGACCGTTTCCTTCTCCTCATATTTAGACACCTTTTGAAGCTCTTCATATTTTTCACACCTTTTCATGCTCTTCATATTTTTCAACAAGGTTTCAAGCTCCTCCTATTTTTCATACCGTTTAATGCTCCCCATAATTTTGACACCTTTTGAAGTGCTTCATAATTATCACACCATTTCAGGCTCTTCATGTTTTTCAAATCCGCTTCTCCTCCTCCTATTTTTCAGACTGTTTCATTCTCCTCATATTTTTGACAACTTTTGAAGCTCTTCATATTTTTCACCCCTTTTCGGGCTCTTCATGTTTTTCAACACCGCTTTATTCTCCTCCTATTTTTCACACCGTTTCATGCTCCTCATATTTTTGACACCTTTTGAAGCTCTTCATATTTTTCACACTTTTTCAGGATCTTCATGTTTTTCAACACCGTTTCATGCTCCTCCTATTTTTCAGACCATTTCATGCTCCTCATATTTTGACAATCTTGATGCTCTTCATATTTTTCACACCTTTTCAGGCTCTTCATGTTTTTGAACACCGATTCATGCTCCTCATATTTTTCAGACCGTTTCATGCTCCTCATATTATTGACACCTTCTGAATCTCTTCATATTTTTCCCACCTTTTCAGGCTCCTCATGTTTTTGAACACCACCTCATGCTCCTCCTATATTTCAGACCGTTTCATGCTCCTCATATATTTGACACCTTTTGAAGCTCTTCATATTTTTCACAGCTTAACAGGCTCTTCATGTTTTTGAACACCAATTCATGCTACTCCTATTTTTCAGACCGTTTCATGCTCCTCATATTTTTGACACCTTTTGAAGCTCTTCATATTTTTCACACCTTTTCAGGCTCTTTAGATTTTTGAACACCGCTTCATGCTCCTCCAATTTTTAAGAAGGTTTCATGCTCCTCATATTTTTGACACGTTTAGGAGCTCTTCATATTTTTCACACCTTTTCAGGCTCTTCATGTTTTTGAACACCACCTCATGCTCCTCCCATTTTTCAGACCGTTTCATGCTCCTCATATATTTGACACCTTATGAAGCTCTTCATATTTTTCACACCTTTTCAGGCTCTTCATGTTTTTCTACACCGCTTCGTGCTCCTCCTATTTTTGATATCTTTTGAAGCTCTTCATATATTTCACACCTTTTCAGGGTTTGCATGATTTTGAACACCGTTTCATGCTCCTCATATTTTTCAGACCGTTTCATGCTCCTCATATTTTTGACACCTTTTGAAGCTCTTCATATTTTTCACAACTTTTCAGGCTCTTCATATTTTTGAACACCGTTTCTTGCTCCTCCTATTTTTCAGACCGTCTCATGCTCCTCATATTTTTGACACCTTTTGAAACTCTTCATATTTTTCACAATTTGTCATGTTCCTCCTGTTTTTGAACACCGTTTCATGCTCCTCCTATTTTTCAGACCGTTTCCTTCTCCTCATATTTAGACACCTTTTGAAGCTCTTCATATTTTTCACACCTTTTCATGCTCTTCATATTTTTCAACAAGGTTTCAAGCTCCTCCTATTTTTCATACCGTTTAATGCTCCCCATAATTTTGACACCTTTTGAAGTGCTTCATAATTATCACACCATTTCAGGCTCTTCATGTTTTTCAAATCCGCTTCATGCTCTCTCCTATTTTTTGAGACCGATTCATGCTCCTCATATTTTTGACACCTTTGGAAGCTCTTCATATTTTTCACACCTGTTAAAGCCCTTCATATTTTTCACACGTTTTCAGGCTCTTCATGTTTGTCAACACCACTTCATGCTCCTCCTACTTTTCAGACCGTTTCATGCTCATCTCATTTTTGACACCTTTTGACGCTCTTAATATTTTTCACACTTTTTGAAGCTCTTTATATTTTTCTCACTTTTTCAAGCTCTTCATTTTTTTTCAACATCGTTTCATGCTCCTCCTATTTTTCAAACCATTTCATGCTCCACATCTTTTTGACACCTTTTGAAACTCTTCATATTTATCACACCTTTTCAGGCTCTTCATATTTTTCAACACCGCTTCATGCTTCTCCTATTTTTCAGACCGTTTCATGCTCCTCATCTTTTTGACACGTTTTGAAACTCTTCATATTTATCACACCTTTTCAGGCTCTTCATGTTTTTCAACACCATTTCATGCTCCTCCTTTTTTTCAGACCGTTTCATGCTCCTCATATATTTGACACCTTTTGTTTTTCTACACCGCTTCATGCTCCCCCTATATTTCAGACCATTCATGCCTCTCATATTTTTGAAACCTTTTGAAGCTCTTCATATTTTTCACACCTTTTCAGGCTCTTCATGTTTTTCAACACCATTTCATGCTCCTCCTTTTTTTCAGACCGTTTTATGCTCCTCATATATTTGACACCTTTTGAAGCTCTTCATAATTTCCACACCTTTTCAGGCTCTTCATGTTTTTGAACACCGTTTCATGCTCCCCTTATTTTTTTTTTATTGTTATTTTTTTTATTTTTTTTTTATTTTTTTTATTTTTTTTCCAGTGGGTTTTGTCATACTTTGATATGAATCAGCCATGGATTTACATGTATTCCCAGTCCCGATTCCCCCTCCCACCTCCCTCTCCACCCGATTCCTCTGGGTCTTCCCAGTGCACCAAGCCGGAGCACTTGTCTCGTGCATCATACCTGGGCTGGTAATCTGTTTCACCATAGATAGCATACATGCTGTTCTTTTGAAATATCCCACCCTCACATTCTCCCACAAAGTTTAAAAGTCTGTTCTGTATTTCTGTGTCTCTTTTTCTGTTCTGCATATAGGGTTATCGTTGTCACCTTTCTAAATTCCATATACATGTGTCAGTATGCTGTAATGTTCTTTATCTTTCTGGCTTCCTTCACTCTGTATAATGGGCTCCAGCTTCATCCATCTCATTAGGACTGATTCAAATGAATTCTTTTTAATGGCTGAGTAATATTCCATGGTGTATATGTACCACAGCTTTCTTATCCATTCATCTGCTGACGGGCATCTAGGTTGCTTCCATGTCCTGGCCATTATAAACAGTGCTGCGATGAACATTGGGGTGCACGTGTCTCTTTCAGACGAACCTATGGACACCTTATCTTTGACAAAGGAGGCAAGGATATACAATGGAAAAAAGACAACCTCTTTAACAAGTGGTGCTGGGAAAACTGGTCAACCACTTGTAAAAGAATGAAAATAGGACACTTTCTAACACCATACACAAAAATAAACTCAAAATGGATTAAAGATCTAAATGTAAGACCAGAAACTAAAACTCCTAGAGGAGAAGATAGGCAAAACACTCTCCGACATAAATCAAAGCAAGATCCTCTATGACCCACCTCCCAGAATATTGGAAATAAAAGCAAAACTAAACAAATGGGACCTAATGAAACTTAAAAGCTTTTGCACTACAAAGGAAACTATAAGTAAGGTGAAAAGACAGCCCTCAGATTGGGAGAAAATAATAGCAAATGAAGAAACAGACAAAGGATTAATCTCAAAAATATACAAGCAAATCCTGCAGCTCAATTCCAGAAAAATAAATGACCCAATAAAAAATGAGCCAAAGAACTAAACAGACATTTCTCCAAAGAAGACATACAGATGGATAACAAACACATGAAAAGATGCTCAGCATCACTCATTATTAGAGAAATACAAATCAAAACCACAATGAGGTACCATTACATGCCAGTCAGGATGGCTGCTATCCAAAAGTCTACAAGCAATAAATGCTGGAGAGGGAGTGGAGAAAAGGGAACCCTCTTATACTGTTGGTGGGAATGCACACTAGTACAGCCGCTATGGAAAACGGTGTAGAGATTTCTTAAAAAACTGGAAATAGAACTGCCATATGACCCAGCAATTCCACTTCTGGGCATACACACTGAGGAAACCAGATCCTCTTATTTTTCAGACCGTTTCAAACTCCTCATATTTTTTACACCTTTTGAAGCTCTTCATATATTTCACACTTTTTCAGGCTCTTCATGTTTTTCAAAACTGCATCATGCTCCTCCTATTTTTCAGACCGCTTCATGCTCCTCATGTATTTCACACCTCTGAAGCTCTTCATATTTTTCACACCTTTTCAGGCTCTTCATGTTTTTGAACACCGTTTCATGCTGCTCCTATTTTTCAGACAGTTTCAAGCTCCTCATATTTTTGACATCTTTTGAAGCTCTTCATATTTTTCACACCTTTTCTGGTTCTTCATGTTTTTCAACACCGCTTCATGCTCCTCCTATTTTTCAGACCGATTCATGCTCCTCTTGTATTTCACACCTTTTGAAGCTCTTCATATGTTTCACACCTTTTCAGGCTCTTCAAGTTTTTGGACAACGTTTCATGCTGCTCCTATTTTTCAGACCGTGTCATGCTCCTCATAATTTTGACAGCTTTTGAAGCTCCTCATGTTTTTGACACTTTTTGAAGCTCTTCATATTTTTCACACCTTTTGAAGCTCTTCATATTTTTCACAGATTTTCAGGCTCTTCATATTTTTCACACCTTTTCTGGTTCTTCATGTTTTTCAACACCGCTTCATGCTCCTCCTATTTTTAAGACCGATTCATGCTCCTCTTGTATTTCACACATTTTGAAGCTCTTAATATTTTTCACACCTTTTCAGGCTCTTCATGTTTTTGAACACGATTTCAAGCTCCTCCTATTTTTCAGACCGTTTCATGCTCCTCACATTTTGGACACCTTTGAAGTTCTTCATATTTTTCACAACTTTTCAGGCTCTTCATGTTTTTCAACACCGCTTCATGCTCCTCCTTTTTCAGACCATTTCATGCTCATCTCATTTTTCGCACTTTTTGAAGCTCTTCATATTTTTGACACCTTTTGAGCTCTTCATATTTTTCACACGTTTTGAGGCTCTTCATGTTTTTCAACATCGTTTCATGCTTCTCCTATTTTTCAGACCGATTCATGCTCCTCATGTATTTCACAACTTGAAGCTCTTCATATTTTTCACAACTTTTCAGGCTCTTCATGTTCTTGAACACCTTTTCATGCTCCTCCTATTTTTCAGACCGTTTCATGCTCATCTCATTTTTGACAGCTTTTGCAGTTCTTCAAATTTTTCACATCTTTTGAAACTATTCATATTTTTCACACCTTTTCAGGCTCTTCATGTTTTTCAACACCACTTCAGGCTCCTCCTATTTTTCAGACCGTTTCATGCTCCTCTCATTTCTGAAATCTTTTGAAGCTCTTCATATATTTCACACATTTTCAGGCTCTTAATGCTTTTCAACACCACTTCAGGCTCCTCCTATTTTTCAGACCGTTTCATGCTCATCTCATTTTTGACACCTTCTGAAGCGGTTCATAGTTTTCACAAATTTTCAGGCTCTTCATATTTTTGAACACCGCTTCATGCTCCTCCTATTTTTCAGACCGTTTCATGCTCCTCATGTATTTCACACATTTTGCGGCTCTTCATATTTTACACACCTTTTCAGGTTCTTCATGATTTTCAACACCACTTCATGCTCCTCCTATTTTTCAGACCGTTTCATGTTCCTTATATTTTTGACACCTTTTGAAGCTCTTCATATTTTTTACACCCTTCCAGGCTCTTCATGTTTTTTAACATGGCTTCATGCTCTTCCTATTTTTCAGACCGTTTCATGTTCCTTATATTTTTGACACTTTTTGAATCTGTTCATATATTTCACACCTTTTCAGGCTCTTCATGTTTTTCAACACCACTTCATGCTCCTCCTACTTTTCAGACCATTTCATGCTCATCTCATTCTTGACACTTTTTGCAGCTCTTCATATTTTTCACACGTTTTCAGGCTCTTCATATTTTTCAACACTGCTTTATGATCCTCCTATTTTTCAGACCGTTTCATGCTCATCTCATTTTGACACCATTTTAAGCTCTTCATATTTTTCACACCTTTTGAAGCTCTTCATATTTTTCACACCTTTTCAGGCTCTTCATGTTTTTCAACACCGCTTCATGATCCTCCAATTTTTCAGACCGTTTCATGCTCCCCATATTTATGACATCTTTTGAAGCTTTTCATATTTTTCACACCTTTTAGGCTCTTCATGTTTTACAGCACCACTTCATGCTCCTCCTATATCTCAGACAGTTTCATGCTCCTCATATGGTGGACAACTTTTGAAGCTCTTCGTATTTTTCACATCTTTTCAGGCTCCTCATGTTTTTCAACACCACTTCATGCTCCTCCTACTTTTCAGACCATTTCATGCTCATCTCATACTTGACACTTTTTGAAGCTCTTCATATTTTTCACAGCTTTTGAGGCTCTTCATGTCTTTCAACACCGCTTCATGCTACTCCTATTTTTCAGGCCGATTCATGCTCCTCAAGTATTTCAAACCTTTTGAGGATCTTCATGTTTTTCAACACCACTTCATGCTCCACCTATTTTTCAGACCGTTTCATGCTCATCTCATTTTTCGCACTTTTTGAAGCTCTTCATATTTTTGACACCTTTTGAAGGTCTTCATATTTTTCACACCTTTTCAGGCTCTTCATGTTTTTCAATACCGCTTCATGCTCCTCCTATTTTTCAGAATGATTCATGCTCCTCAAGTATTTCACACCTTGAGGCTCTTCATATTTTTCACAGCTTTTCAGGCTCTTCATGTTTTTGAACACCGCTTCATGCTCCTCCTATATTTCACACCGTTTCATGCTCATCTCATTTTTGACACCTTTTGAAGCTCTTCATATATTTCACACCTTTTCAAGCTCTTCGTATTTTTCAGACCTTTTCAGGCACTTCATGTGTTTGAAAACCGCTTCATGCTCCTCCTATTTTTCAGACCGTTTCATGCTCATCATATATTTGACACCTTTTGAAGCTCTTCATATTTTTCACACCTTTTCAGGCTCTTCAGCTTTTTGAACACCACTTCATGCTCCTCCTATTTGTCAGGCCGTTTCATGCTCCTCATATTTTTCCACCTTTTGAAGCTCTTCATATTTTTCACACCTTTTCAGGCTCTTCATGTTTTTGAACACAGCTTCATGCTCTTCCTATTTTTCAGACCGATTCATGCTCCTCATATTTTTGACACCTTTTGAAGCTCTTCATATTTTTCACACATTTTCAGGCTCTTCATATTTTTGAACACCGCTTCATGCTCCTCATATTTTTCAGACCGTTTCATGCTCCTCATATATTTGTCACATTTTTAATCTCTTCATATATTTCACACATTTTCAGGCTATTCATATTTTTCAACATCACTTCATGCTCCTCGTATTTTTAAGACCGTTACATGCTCCTCATATTTTTGACACCTTTAGAAGCTCTTCATATTTTTCACTACTTTTCAGGCTCTTCATGTTTTTCAACACCGCTTCATGCTCCTCCTCTTTTTCAGAGCGTTTCATGCTCGTCATATTTTTGACACCTGTTGAAGCTCTTCATATTTCTCACAACTTTTCAGGTTCTTCATGTTTTTCAACACCGCTTCATGCTGCTCCTATTTTTAAAACCGTTTCTTTCTCATCTCATTTTTGACACCTTTTGAAGCTCTTCATATTTTTCACATCTTTTGAAGCTCTTTATATTTTTTACACATTTTCAGGCTCTTCATGTTTTTCAACACTCCTTCTTGCTCCACTTGTTTTTCACACCGTTTCATGCTCCACATTTTTCTGACACCTTTTGAAGCTCTTCATATTTTTCACACCTTTTCAAGCGCTTCATGTTTTTCAACACCGCTTCATGCTCCTCCTATTTTTCAGACCGTTTCATGCTTCTCATATTTTTGATACCTTTTGAAGCTCTTCATATTTTTCACACATTTTCAGTTTCTTCATATTTTTGAACACCGCTTCATGCTCCTCCTATTTTTCAGACTTTTTCATGCTCCTCGTATTTTTGACACCTTTTGAAGCTCTTCATATTTTTCACACCTTTTCTGGCTCTTCATGTTTTTCAACACCACTTCAACTCCTTCTACTTTTCAGAGAATTTCATTCTCCTCATGTATTTCACACCTTTAGAAGCTCTTCATATTTTTCACACCTTTTCAGGCTCTTCATGTTTTTCCACACCACTTCATGCTTCTCCTATTTTTCAGCCCGTTTCATGCTCCTCATGTATTTCACATCTTTTGAAGCTCTTCATATTTTTCACAACTTTTCAGGCTCTTCATGTTTTTGATCACCGCTTCATACTCCTCCTATTTTTCAGACCGTTTCATGCTCCTCATATTTTTGACACCTTTTGAAGCTCTTCATATTTTTCACACCTTTTCAGGCTCTTCATGTTTTTGAACACCGCTTCATGCTCCTCCTATTTTTTCAGACCGTTTCATGCTCCTCATATTTTTGACTCCTTTTGAAGCTCTTCATATTTTTAACACCTTTTCAGGCTCTTCATGTTTCTCAACAGCACTTCATGCTCCTATTTTTCAGACCGTTTCATGCTCCGCATATTTTTGACACCTATAGAAACTCTTCATATTTTTCACACCTTTTCAGGCTCTTCATGTTTTTGAACACCTTTTCATGCTCCTCCTATTTTTCAGACCGTTTCATGCTCCTCATATTTTTGACACCTTTTGAACCTCCTCATTTTTTCACAACTTTTGAAGCTCTTCATATATTTCACACCATTTCAGGCACTTCATGATTTTCACGACAACTTCATGCTCCTCCTATTTTTCAGACCGTTTCATGCTCATGTCATTTTTGACACCTTTTGAAGCTCTTCTTCATTTTCACACCTTTTCAGGCTCTTCATGTTTTTCAACACCACTTCATGTTCCTACTATTTTTCAGACCTTTTCATGCTCCTCATATTTTTCACACCTATTGAAGCTCTTCATATTTTTCAAACCTTTTCAGGCTCTTCATGTTTTAGAACACCTATTCATGCTCCTCCTATTTTTCAGACCGTTTCATTCTCACTTCATTTTTGACACCTTTGGAAGCTATTCATATGTTTCACACCTTTTCAGGCTCTTCATGTTTTTGAACACGGCTTCATGCTCCTCCTATTTTTCTGACGGTTTCATGCTCCTGATATTTGACACGATATGAAGCTCTTCATATATTTCACACCTTTTCAGCCACTTCATGATTTTCAACACCGCTTCATGCTCCTCCTATTTTTCAGAACGTTTCATGGTCCTCATATTTGACACAATTTGAAGCTCTTCATATATTTCACACCTTTTCAGGCTCTTCATGTTTTTGAACACGGCTTCATGCTCCTCCTATTTTTCTGACGGTTTCATGCTCCTGATATTTGACACGATATGAAGCTCTTCATATATTTCACACCTTTTCAGGCTCTTCATGTTTTGATCACCGCTTCATGCTCCTCCTATTTTTCAGACCGTTTCTTGCTCCTCATATTTTTCACACATTTTGAAACTCTACATATTTTTCACACCTTTCCAGGCTCTTCATGTTTTGATCACCGCTTCATGCTCCTCCTATTTTTTAGACCGTTTCATGCTCCTCATATATTACACACCTTTTGAAGCTCTTCATATTTTTCACACCTTTCCAGGCTCTTCGTGTTTTTGAACACGGCTTCATGCTCCTCCTATTTATCAGGCCGTTTCTTGCTCCTCATATTTTGACACCTTTTGAAGTTCTTCATATTTTTCACACCTTTTCATGCTCTTCATATTTTTCAACACCGATTCATGCTCCTGCTATTTTTCAGACCGTTTCATGCTCCCCCTATTTTTCAGGCCGTTTAATGCTCCTCATATTTTGACACCTTTTGAAGCTCTTCATATTTTTCACAACTTTTCAGGCTCTTCATATTTTTCAACACCGCTTCATGCTCCTCCTTTTTTTCAGACAGTTTCATGCTCCTCATATTTTTCACACCTTTTGAAGATCTTCATATTTTTCACACATTTTTAGGCTCTTCATGTTTTTGAACACCGCTTCATGCTCCTCCTATTTTTCAGACCATTTCATGCTCCTCATATTTTTCACACCTTTTGAAGCTCTACGTATTTTTCACACCTTTTCAGGCTCTTCATGTTTTTCAACACCACTTCTGCTCCTCCTATTTTTCAGACAATTTCATGCTCCTCATATTTTTGACACCTTTTGAAAATCTTCAGTTTTTTCACACCTTTTCATGCTCTTCATGTTTTCAACACCGATTCATGCTCCTCCTATTTTTCAGACCGTTTCATGCTCCTCCTATTTTTCAGAATTTCATGCTCCTCATATTTTGACACCTTTTGAAGCTCTTCATATTTTTCACTCCTTTTCAGGCTCTTCATGTTTTTGAACACGGCTTCATGCTCCTCCTATATTTCAGACCGTTTCATGCTCCTCATATTTTTGACACCTTTTGTAACTCTTCATATATTTCACACCTTTTCAGGCTATTCATGTTTTTCAACACCGCTTCATGCTCCTCCTATTTTTCAGACCATTTCATGCTCCTTCTATTTTTGACACTTTTTGAAGCTGTTCATATATTTCACACTTTTTCAGGCTCTTCAGGTTTTTCAACACCGCTTCATGTTCCTCCTATTTTTCAGACCGTTTCATGCTCCTCCTATTTTTGACACCTTTTGAAGCTCTTCATATATATCACGCATTTTCAGGCTCTTCAGGTTTTTCAACACCGCTTCATTCTCCTCCTATTTTTCAGGCCGTTTCATGCTCCTCCTATTTTTCAGGCCGTTTCATGCTCCTCCTATTTTTCAGGCCGTTTCATGCTCTTCATAGTTTTGACACCTTTTGAAACTCTTCATATTTTTCACACCTTTTCATGCTCTTCAGGTTTTTCAACACCGCTTCATATTCCTCCTATTTTTCACACCGTTTCATGCTCCTCCTTTTGTTGACACCTTTTGAAGCTCTTCATATATTTCACCCCTTTTCAGGCTCTTCAGGTTTTTCAACACCGCTTCATGCTCCTCCTACTTTTCAGAACGTTTCATGCTCCTCCTATTTTTCAGACCGTTTCATGCTCCTCATAGTTTTGACACCTTTTGAAGCTCTTCATATTTTTCACACTTTTTCAGGCTCTTCATGTTTTTCAAAACTGCATCATGCTCCTCCTATTTTTCAGACCGCTTCATGCTCCTCATGTATTTCACACGTCTGAAGCTCTTCATATTTTTCACACCTTTTCAGGCTCTTCATGTTTTTGAACACCGTTTCATGCTGCTCCTATTTTTCAGACAGTTTCAAGCTCCTCATATTTTTGACATCTTTTGAAGCTCTTCATATTTTTCACACCTTTTCTGGTTCTTCATGTTTTTCAACACCGCTTCATGCTCCTCCTATTTTTCAGACCGATTCATGCTCCTCTTGTATTTCACACCTTTTGAAGCTCTTCATATGTTTCACACTTTTTCAGGCTCTTCAAGTTTTTGGACAACGTTTCATGCTGCTCCTATTTTTCAGACCGTGTCATGCTCCTCAAAATTTTGACAGCTTTTGAAGCTCCTCATGTTTTTGACACTTTTTGAAGCTCTTCATATTTTTCACACCTTTTGAAGCTCTTCATATTTTTCACAGATTTTCAGGCTCTTCATATTTTTCAGACCTTTTCTGGTTCTTCATGTTTTTCAACACCGCTTCATGCTCCTCCTATTTTTAAGACCGATTCATGCTCCTCTTGTATTTCACACATTTTGAAGCTCTTAATATTTTTCACACCTTTTCAGGTTCTTCATGATTTTCAACACCACTTCATGCTCCTCCTATTTTTCAGACCGTTTCATGTTCCTTATATTTTTGACACCTTTTGAAGCTCTTCATATTTTTTACACCCTTCCAGGCTCTTCATGTTTTTTAACACGGCTTCATGCTCCTCCTATTTTTCAGACCGTTTCATGCTCCTCACATTTTTGACACCTTTGAAGTTCTTCATATTTTTCACAACTTTTCAGGCTCTTCATGTTTTTCAACACCGCTTCATGCTCCTCCTTTTTCAGACCATTTCATGCTCATCTCATTTTTCGCACTTTTTGAAGCTCTTCATATTTTTGACACCTTTTGAGCTCTTCATATTTTTCACACGTTTTGAGGCTCTTCATGTTTTTCAACATCGTTTCATGCTTCTCCTATTTTTCAGACCGATTCTTGCTCCTCATGTATTTCACAACTTGAAGCTCTTCATATTTTTCACAACTTTTCAGGCTCTTCATGTTCTTGAACACCTTTTCATGCTCCTCCTATTTTTCAGACCGTTTCATGCTCATCTCATTTTTGACAGCTTTTGCAGTTCTTCATATTTTTCACATCTTTTGAAACTATTCATATTTTTCACACCATTTCAGGCTCTTCATGTTTTTCAACACCGCTTCATGCTCCTCCTATTTTTCAGACCGTTTCATGCTCCTCTCATTTCTGAAATCTTTTGAAGCTCTTCATATATTTCACACATTTTCAGGCTCTTAATGCTTTTCAACACCACTTCAGGCTCCTCCTATTTTTCAGACCGTTTCATGCTCATCTCATTTTTGACACCTTCTGAAGCGGTTCATAGTTTTCACAAATTTTCAGGCTCTTCATATTTTTGAACACCGCTTCATGCTCCTCCTATTTTTCAGACCGTTTCATGCTCCTCATGTATTCACACATTTTGCGGCTCTTCATATTTTACACACCTTTTCAGGTTCTTCATGATTTTCAACACCACTTCATGCTCCTCCTATTTTTCAGACCGTTTCATGTTCCTTATATTTTTGACACCTTTTGAAGCTCTTCATATTTTTTACACCCTTCCAGGCTCTTCATGTTTTTTAACACGGCTTCATGCTCTTCCTATTTTTCAGACCGTTTCATGTTCCATATATTTTTGACACTTTTTGAATCTGTTCATATATTTCACACCTTTTCAGGCTCTTCATGTTTTTCAACACCACTTCATGCTCCTCCTACTTTTCAGACCATTTCATGCTCATCTCATTCTTGACACTTTTTGCAGCTCTTCATATTTTTCACACGTTTTCAGGCTCTTCATATTTTTCAACACTGCTTTATGATCCTCCTATTTTTCAGACCGTTTCATGCTCATCTCATTTTTGACACCATTTTAAGCTCTTCATATTTTTCACACCTTTTGAAGCTCTTCATATTTTTCACACCTTTTCAGGCTCTTCATGTTTTTCAACACCGCTTCATGATCCTCCAATTTTTCAGACCGTTTCATGCTCCCCATATTTATGACATCTTTTGAAGCTTTTCATATTTTTCACACCTTTTAGGCTCTTCATGTTTTACAGCACCACTTCATGCTCCTCCTATATCTCAGACAGTTTCATGCTCCTCATATGGTGGACAACTTTTGAAGCTCTTCGTATTTTTCACATCTTTTCAGGCTCCTCATGTTTTTCAACACCACTTCATGCTCCTCCTACTTTTCAGACCATTTCATGCTCATCTCATACTTGACACTTTTTGAAGCTCTTCATATTTTTCACAGCTTTTGAGGCTCTTCATGTCTTTCAACACCGCTTCATGCTCCTCCTATTTTTCAGGCCGATTCATGCTCCTCAAGTATTTCAAACCTTTTGAGGCTCTTCATGTTTTTCAACACCACTTCATGCTCCACCTATTTTTCAGACCGTTTCATGCTCATCTCATTTTTCGCACTTTTTGAAGCTCTTCATATTTTTGACACCTTTTGAAGGTCTTCATATTTTTCGCAACTTTTCAGGCTCTTCATGTTTTTCAACACCGCTTCATGCTCCTCCTATTGTTCAGACCGTTTCATGGTCCTCATGTATTTCCCACCTTTTGAAGCTCGTCATATTTTTCACAACTTTTGAAGCTCTTCATATATTTCACACTTATTCAGGCTCTTCATGTTTTTCAACACCGCTTCATGCTCCTCCTATTTTTCAGACTGATTCATGCTCCTCAAGTATTTCACCTTGAGGCTCTTCATATTTTTCACAGCTTTTCAGGCTCTTCATGTTTTTGAACACCGTTTCATGCTCCTCCTATTTTTCAAACCGTTTCATGCTCCTCATATTCTTGACACCTTTTGAAGGTCTTCATATTTTTCGCAACTTTTCAGGCTCTTCATGTTTTTCAACACCACATCATGATCCACCTATTTTTCAGACCGTTTCATGCTCATCTCATTTTTGACACCATTTTAAGCTCTTCATATTTTTCACACTTTTTGAAGCTCTTCATATATTTCACACGTTTTAAGTCTCTTCATGTTTTTCAACACCGCTTCATGCTCCTCCTATGTTTCAGACCGTTTCATGCTCCTCATGTATTTCGCACCTTTTGAAGCTCTTCATATTTTTCACAACTTTTGAATCTCTTCATATATTTCACACTTATTCAGGCTCTTCATGTTTTTCAACACCACTTCATGCTCCTCCTATTTTTCAGACCGTTTCATGCTCATCTCATTTTTGACAGCTTTTGAAGCTCTTCATATTTTTCACACCTTTGTAGCTCTTCGTATTTTTCAAACCTTTTCAGGCTCTTCATGTTTTTGAACACCGCTTCATGATCCTCCAATTTTTCAGACCGTTTCATGCTCCTCATATTTGTGACATCTTTTGAAGCTTTTCATATTTTTCACACCTTTTAGGCTCTTCATGTTTTTCACACCATTTCAGGCTCTTCATGTTTTTGAACACGGCTTCATGCTCCTCCTATTTTTCAGACCGTTACATGCTCCTCATATTTTTGACACCTTTTGAAGCTCTTCATATTTTTCACACCTTTTCTGGCTCTTCATGTTTGTGAACACCGCTTCATGCTCCTCCTATTTTTCAGATCGTTTCATGCTCCTCATATTTTTGACAAATTTTGAAGCTCTTCATAATTTTAACACCTTTTCAGGCTCTTCATGTTTTTGAACACCGTTTCATGCTGCTCCTATTTTTCAGACCGTTTCATACTCCTCATAGTTTTGACACCTTTTGAAGCTCTTCATATTTTTCACACCTTTTCAGGCTCTTCATGTTTTTCAATACCGCTTCATGCTCCTCCTATTTTTCAGAATGATTCATGCTACTCAAGTATTTCACACCTTGAGGCTCTTCATATTTTTCACAGCTTTTCAGGCTCTTCATGTTTTTGAACACCGCTTCATGCTCCTCCTATATTTCACACCGTTTCATGCTCATCTCATTTTTGACACCTTTTGAAGCTCTTCATATATTTCACACCTTTTCAAGCTCTTCGTATTTTTCAGACCTTTTCAGGCACTTCATGTGTTTGAAAACCGCTTCATGCTCCTCCTATTTTTCAGACCGTTTCATGCTCATCATATATTTGACACCTTTTGAAGCTCTTCATATTTTTCACACCTTTTCAGGCTCTTCAGCTTTTTGAACACCACTTCATGCTCCTCCTATTTGTCAGGCCGTTTCATGCTCCTCATATTTTTCCACCTTTTGAAGCTCTTCATATTTTTCACAACTTTTCAGGCTCTTCCTGTTTTTGAACACAGCTTCATGCTCTTCCTATTTTTCAGACCGATTCATGCTCCTCATATTTTTGACACCTTTTGAAGCTCTTCATATTTTTCACACATTTTCAGGCTCTTCATATTTTTGAACACCGCTTCATGCTCCTCATATTTTTCAGACCGTTTCATGCTCCTCATATATTTGTCACATTTTTAATCTCTTCATATATTTCACACATTTTCAGGCTATTCATGTTTTTCAACATCACTTCATGCTCCTCGTATTTTTAAGACCGTTACATGCTCCTCATATTTTTGACACCTTTAGAAGCTCTTCATATTTTTCACTACTTTTCAGGCTTTTCATGTTTTTCAACACCGCTTCATGCTCCTCCTCTTTTTCAGAGCGTTTCATGCTCGTCATATTTTTGACACCTGTTGAAGCTCTTCATATTTCTCACAACTTTTCAGGTTCTTCATGTTTTTCAACACCGCTTCATGCTGCTCCTATTTTTAAAACCGTTTCTTTCTCATCTCATTTTTGACACCTTTTGAAGCTCTTCATATTTTTCACACCTTTTCAGGCTCTTTATATTTTTTACACATTTTCAGGCTCTTCATGTTTTTCAACACTCCTTCTTGCTCCACTTGTTTTTCACACCGTTTCATGCTCCTCATTTTTCTGACACCTTTTGAAGCTCTTCATATTTTTCACACCTTTTCAAGCGCTTCATGTTTTTCAACACCGCTTCATGCTCCTCCTATTTTTCAGACCGTTTCATGCTTCTCATATTTTTGATACCTTTTGAAGCTCTTCATATTTTTCACACATTTTCAGTTTCTTCATATTTTTGAACACCGCTTCATGCTCCTCCTATTTTTCAGACTGTTTCATGCTCCTCGTATTTTTGACACCTTTTGAAGCTCTTCATATTTTTCACACCTTTTCTGGCTCTTCATGTTTTTCAACACCACTTCAACTCCTTCTACTTTTCAGAGAATTTCATTCTCCTCATGTATTTCACACCTTTTGAAGCTCTTCATATTTTTCACACCTTTTCAGGCTCTTCATGTTTTTCCACACCACTTCATGCTTCTCCTATTTTTCAGCCCGTTTCATGCTCCTCATGTATTTCACATCTTTTGAAGCTCTTCATATTTTTCACAACTTTTCAGGCTCTTCATGTTTTTGATCACCGCTTCATACTCCTCCTATTTTTCAGACCGTTTCATGCTCCTCATATTTTTGACACCTTTTGAAGCTCTTCATATTTTTCACACCTTTTCAGGCTCTTCATGTTTTTGAACACCGCTTCATGCTCCTCCTATTTTTTCAGACCGTTTCATGCTCCTCATATTTTTGACTCCTTTTGAAGCTCTTCATATTTTTAACACCTTTTCAGGCTCTTCATGTTTCTCAACAGCACTTCATGCTCCTATTTTTCAGACCGTTTCATGCTCCGCATATTTTTGACACCTATAGAAACTCTTCATATTTTTCACACTTTTTCAGGCTCTTCATGTTTTTCAACACCGATTCATGCTGCTCCTATTTTTCAGACCGTTTCATGCTCATCTAATATTTGACACCTTTTGAAGCTCTTCATATTTTTCACACCTTTTCAAGCTCTTCATATTTTTCACACGTTTTCAGGCTCTTCATGTTTTTCTACAACACTTCATGCTCCTCCTATTTTTCAGACCGTTTCATGCTCCGCATATTTTTGACACCTTTTCTAGATCTTCATATATTTCACACCTTTTCATGCTCTTCATGTTTTTCGACAACACTTCATGCTCCTCCTATTTTTCAGACCGCTTCATGCTCATCTCATTTTTCACACCTTTTGAAGCTGTTCATATTTTTCACACCTTTTGAAGCTCTTCATATTTTTCACACGTTTTCAGCTTCTTCATGTTTTTCAACACCGCTTCATGCTCCTCCTATTTTTCAGACTGTTTCATGCTCCTCATATTTTTGACACCTTTTGAACCTCTTCATATTGTTCACACATTTTCAGGCTCTTCCTGTTTTTCAACATCGTTTCATGCTCCTCCTATTTTTCAGACCGCTTCAGGCTCCTCATGTATTTCACACATTTTCAAGCTCTTCATATTTTTCACACCTTTTCAGGCTCTTCATGTTTTTGAACACCGTTTCATGCTCCTCCTATTTTTCAGACCGTTTCATGCTCCTCATATTTTTGACACCTTTTGAAGCTCTTCATATTTTCACACCTTTGCAGGCTCTTCATGTTCTTCAACACCGCTTCATGCTTCTCCTTTTGTTCAGCCCGTTTCATGCTCCTCATATTTTTTGACACCTTTTGAAGCTCTTCATATTTTTCACACCTTTTCAGGCTCTTCATGTTTTTGAACACCGTTTCATCTCCTCCTGTTTTTGACACATTTGGAAGCTCTTCATATTTTTCACATTTTTTAAGGCTCTTCATCTTTTTCAACACCATTTCATGCTCCTCATATTTTTCAGACCGTTTCAATCTCCTCATATTTTTGACACGTTTTGAAGCTCTTCATATTTTTCACATTTTTTAAGTCTCTTCATGTTTTTCAACACCGTTTCATGCTCCTCATATTTTTCAGACCGTTTCAGTCTCCTCATAGTTTTGACACATTTTGAAGTTCTTCATATTTTTCAGGCTTTTTCAACCTCTTCATGTTTTTCAACACTGCATCATGCTCTTCCTATTTTTCAGATCGTTTCATGCTCCTCAATGTTTGACAGGTTTTGAAGCTTTTTATATTTTTCACACCTTTTGAGGCTCTTCATGTTTTGAACAACGTTTCATGCTCCTCCTAATTTTCAGAAAATTTCATGCTCCGCATATATTTGAGACCTTTTAAAGCTCTTCATATTTTTCACAGCTTTTCAGCTCTTCATGTTTGTCAACACCACTTCATGCTCCTCCTATTTCTCAGACCGTTTCATTCTCCTCATATATTTGACACTTTTTGAAGCTCTTCATATATTTCACACATTTTCAGGCTCTTCATCTTTTTGCACACCGCTTCATGCTCCTCCTATTTTTCAGACCGTTTCATGCTCGTCTCATTTTTGACACCTTTTGAAGCTGTTCATATTTTTCACAACTTTTGAAGCTCTTCATATATTTCACATTTTTGAAACTCTTCATATTTTTCACAACTTTTGAAGCTCTTCATGTTTTTCAACACCGCTTCATGCTCCTCCTATTTTTCTGACCGTTTCATGCTCCTCCTATTTTTCAAACTGTTTCATGCTCCTCATATTTTTCACAGCTTTTGAAGCTGTTCATATATTTCACATCTTTTCAGGCTCTTCATGTTTTGGAACACCGTTTCAAGCCCCTCCTATTTTTCAGACCGTTTCATTCTCCTCATATTTTTGACACCTTTTGAACCTCCTCATTTTTTCACAACTTTTGAAGATCCTCATGTTTTTCCACACCATTCCATGCTGCCTCTATTTTTCAGACCGTTTAATGCTACTCCTATTTTTCAAACCGTTTCATTCTCCTCATATTTTTGACACCTTTTGAAGCTCTTTATGTCTTTCAACACCGTTTCATGCTGCTCCTATTTTTCAGACCGTTTCATGATCCTCTTATTTTTCAGACCGTTTCATGCTCCTCATATTTTTGACACCTTTGAAGCTCTTCATGTCTTTCAACACTGTTTCATGCTGCCCCTATTTTTCAGACCGTTTCATGTTCCTCCTATTTTTCAGACCATTTCATGTTCCTCATATTTTTCACACCTTTTGAATCTCTTCATATTTTTCAAAACTTTTCAGGCTCTTCATGTTTTTGACGACTGCTTCATGCTCCTCCTATTTTTCAGACCGTTTCATGCTCCTTATATATTTGACACCTTGTGAAGCTCTTCCTATTTTTCACACCTTTTCAGGCTCTTCATGTTTTTCAACACCGTTTCATGCTCCTCCTTTTTTTAAGACCGTTTCATGCTCCTCCTATTTTTCAGACCGTTTCATGTTCCTCATATTTTTCACACCTTTTGAAGCTCTTCATATTTTTCAAAACTTTTCAGGTTCTTCATGTTTTGGATGACTGCTTCATGCTCCTCCTATTTTTCAGACCGTTTCATGCTCCTCATATATTTGACACCTTGTGAAGCTCTTCCTATTTTTCACACCTTTTCAGGCTCTTCATGTTTTTCAACACCGTTTCATGCTCCCCCTATTTTTCAGACCGCTTCAGGCTCCTCATGTATTTCACAATTTTCAGCTCTTCATATTTTTCACACCTTTTCAGGCTCTTCATGTTTTTGAACACCGTTTCATGCTCCTCCTATTTTTCAGACCGTTTCATGCTCCTCATATTTTTGACACCTTTTGAACCTCCTCATTTTTTCACAACTTTTGAAGCTCTTCATATATTTCACACCTTTTCAGGCTCTTCATGATTTTCACGACCACTTCATGCTCCTCCTATTTTTCAGACCGTTTCATGCTCATGTCATTTTTGACACCTTTTGAAGCTCTTCTTCATTTTCACACCTTTTCAGGCTCTTCATGTTTTTCAACACCACTTCATGTTCCTACTATTTTTCAGACCTTTTCATGCTCCTCATATTTTTCACACCTATTGAAGCTGTTCATATTTTTCACACCTTTTCAGGCTATTCATGTTTTTCAACACCACTTCATGCTCCTCCTATAATTCTGACCCTTTCATGCTCCACATATTTTTCACACCTTTTGTAGCTCTTCATATTTTTCACAGCTTTTCAGGGTCTTCATGTTTTTCAACACCGCTTCGTGCTCCTCCTATTTGTCAGACCGTTTCATGCTCCTCATATTTTTGACACCTTTTGTAGATCTTCATATTTTTCACACATTTTCAGGCTCTTCAGGTTTTTCTACAACACTTCATGCTCCTCCTATTTTTCAGACCGTTTCATGCTCCGCATATTTTTGACACCTTTTCTAGATCTTCATATATTTCACACCTTTTCATGCTCTTCATGTTTTTCGACAACACTTCATGCTCCTCCTATTTTTCAGACCGCTTCATGCTCATCTCATTTTTCACACCTTTTGAAGCTGTTCATATTTTTCACACCTTTTGAAGCTCTTCATATTTTTCACACGTTTTCAGGTTCTTCATGTTTTTCAACACCGCTTCATGCTCCTCCTATTTTTCAGACTGTTTCATGCTCCTCATATTTTTGACACCTTTTGAACCTCTTCATATTGTTCACACATTTTCAGGCTCTTCCTGTTTTTCAACATCGTTTCATGCTCCTCCTATTTTTCAGACCGTTTCATGCTCCTCATATTTGTGACATCTTTTGAAGCTTTTCATATTTTTCACACCTTTTAGGCTCTTCATGTTTTTCACACCATTTCAGGCTCTTCATGTTTTTGAACACGGCTTCATGCTCCTCCTATTTTTCAGACCGTTACATGCTCCTCATATTTTTGACACCTTTTGAAGCTCTTCATATTTTTCACACCTTTTCTGGCTCTTCATGTTTGTGAACACCGCTTCATGCTCCTCCTATTTTTCAGATCGTTTCATGCTCCTCATATTTTTGACAACTTTTGAAGCTCTTCATATTTTTAACACCTTTTCAGGCTCTTCATGTTTTTGAACACCGTTTCATGCTGCTCCTATTTTTCAAACCGTTTCATACTCCTCATAGTTTTGACACCTTTTGAAGCTCTTCATATTTTTCACACCTTTTCAGGCTCTTCATGTTTTTCAATACCGCTTCATGCTCCTCCTATTTTTCAGAATGATTCATGCTCCTCAATTATTTCACACCTTGAGGCTCTTCATATTTTTCACAGCTTTTCAGGCTCTTCATGTTTTTGACACCGCTTCATGCTCCTCCTATATTTCACACCGTTTCATGCTCATCTCATTTTTGACACCTTTTGAAGCTCTTCATATATTTCACACCTTTTCAAGCTCTTCGTATTTTTCAGACCTTTTCAGGCACTTCATGTGTTTGAAAACCGCTTCATGCTCCTCCTATTTTTCAGACCGTTTCATGCTCATCATATATTTGACACCTTTTGAAGCTCTTCATATTTTTCACACCTTTTCAGGCTCTTCAGCTTTTTGAACACCACTTCATGCTCCTCCTATTTGTCAGGCCGTTTCATGCTCCTCATATTTTTCCACCTTTTGAAGCTCTTCATATTTTTCACACCTTTTCAGGCTCTTCATGTTTTTGAACACAGCTTCATGCTCTTCCTATTTTTCAGACCGATTCATGCTCCTCATATTTTTGACACCTTTTGAAGCTCTTCATATTTTTCACACATTTTCAGGCTCTTCATATTTTTGAACACCGCTTCATGCTCCTCATATTTTTCAGACCGTTTCATGCTCCTCATATATTTGTCACATTTTTAATCTCTTCATATATTTCACACATTTTCAGGCTATTCATGTTTTTCAACATCACTTCATGCTCTCGTATTTTTAAGACCGTTACATGCTCCTCATATTTTTGACACCTTTAGAAGCTCTTCATATTTTTCACTACTTTTCAGGCTCTTCATGTTTTTCAACACCGCTTCATGCTCCTCCTCTTTTTCAGAGCGTTTCATGCTCGTCATATTTTTGACACCTGTTGAAGCTCTTCATATTTCTCACAACTTTTCAGGTTCTTCATGTTTTTCAACACCGCTTCATGCTGCTCCTATTTTTAAAACCGTTTCTTTTTCATCTCATTTTTGACACCTTTTGAAGCTCTTCATATTTTTCACACCTTTTCAGGCTCTTTATATTTTTTACACATTTTCAGGCTCTTCATGTTTTTCAACACTCCTTCTTGCTCCACTTGTTTTTCACACCGTTTCATGCTCCTCATTTTTCTGACACCTTTTGAAGCTCTTCATATTTTTCACACCTTTTCAAGCGCTTCATGTTTTTCAACACCGCTTCATGTTCCTCCTATTTTTCAGACCGTTTCATGCTTCTCATATTTTTGATACCTTTTGAAGCTCTTCATATTTTTCACACATTTTCAGTTTCTTCATATTTTTGAACACCGCTTCATGCTCCTCCTATTTTTCAGACTGTTTCATGCTCCTCGTATTTTTGACACCTTTTGAAGCTCTTCATATTTTTCACACCTTTTCTGGCTCTTCATGTTTTTCAACACCACTTCAACTCCTTCTACTTTTCAGAGAATTTCATTCTCCTCATGTATTTCACACCTTTTGAAGCTCTTCATATTTTTCACACCTTTTCAGGCTCTTCATGTTTTTCCACACCACTTCATGCTTCTCCTATTTTTCAGCCCGTTTCATGCTCCTCATGTATTTCACATCTTTTGAAGCTCTTCATATTTTTCACAACTTTTCAGGCTCTTCATGTTTTTGATCACCGCTTCATACTCCTCCTATTTTTCAGACCGTTTCATGCTCCTCATATTTTTGACACCTTTTGAAGCCCTCATATTTTTCACACCTTTTCAGGCTCTTCAGGTTTTTGAACACCGCTTCATGCTCCTCCTATTTTTTCAGACCGTTTCATGCTCCTCATATTTTTGACTCTTTTTGAAGCTCTTCATATTTTTAACACCTTTTCAGGCTCTTCATGTTTCTCAACAGCACTTCATGCTCCTATTTTTCAGACCGTTTCATGCTCCGCATATTTTTGACACCTATAGAAACTCTTCATATTTTTCACACTTTTTCAGGCTCTTCATGTTTTTCAACACCGATTCATGCTGCTCCTATTTTTCAGACCGTTTCATGCTCATCTAATATTTGACACCTTTTGAAGCTCTTCATATTTTTCACACCTTTTCAAGCTCTTCATATTTTTCACACGTTTTTAGGCTCTTCATGTTTTTCAACACCACTTCATGCTCCTCCTTTTTTTCAAACCGTATCATGCTCCTCATATTTTTGACACATTTTGAAGCTCTTCATATTTTTCACACCTTTTCAGGCTGTTCATATTTTTGAACACCGCTTCATGCTCCTCCTAATTTTCAGCCCTTTTCATGCTCCATATATATTTGACACCTTTTGAAGCTTTTCATATTTTTCACACCTTTTCATGCTCTTCATGTTTTTGAACACCATTTCATGTTCCTCCTCTTTTGCAGACCGTTTCATTCTCCTCATATTTTTAACACCTTTTGAAGCTCTTCATATTTTTCACAACTTTTCAGGCTCTTCATATTTTTGAACACCGCTTCATGCTCCTCTTATTTTTCAGACCGTTTCATGCTCGTCTCATTTTTGACACCTTTTGAAGCTGTTCATATTTTTCACACCTTTTGAAGCTCTTTATGTCTTTCAACACCGTTTCATGCTGCTCCTATTTTTCAGACCGTTTCATGATCCTCTTATTTTTCAGACCGTTTCATGCTCCTCATATTTTTGACACCTTTGAAGCTCTTCATGTCTTTCAACACTGTTTCATGCTGCCCCTATTTTTCAGACCGTTTCATGTTCCTCCTATTTTTCACACCTTTTTAATCTCTCATATTTTTCAAAACTTTTCAGGTTCTTCATGTTTTTGACGACTGCTTCATGCTCCTCCTATTTTTCAGACCGTTTCATGCTCCTTATATATTTGACACCTTGTGAAGCCCTTCCTATTTTTCACACCTTTTCAGGCCCTTCATGTTTTTCAACACCGTTTCATGCTCCTCCTATTTTTAAGACCGTTTCATGCTCCGCCTATTTTTCAGACCGTTTCATGTTCCTCATATTTTTCACACCTTTTGAAGCTCTTCATATTTTTCAAAACTTTTCAGGTTCTTCATGTTTTGGATGACTGCTTCATGCTCCTCCTATTTTTCAGACCGTTTCATGCTCCTCATATATTTGACACCTTGTGAAGCTCTTCCTATTTTTCACACCTTTTCAGGCTCTTCATGTTTTTCAACACCGTTTCATGCTCCCCCTATTTTTTAGGACCGCTTGAGGCTCCTCATGTATTTCACACCTTTTCAGCTCTTCATATTTTTCACACCTTTTCAGGCTCTTCATGTTTTTGAACACCTTTTCATGCTCCTCCTATTTTTCAGACCGTTTCATGCTCCTCATATTTTTGACACCTTTTGAACCTCCTCATTTTTTCACAACTTTTGAAGCTCTTCATATATTTCACACCATTTCAGGCACTTCATGATTTTCACGACAACTTCATGCTCCTCCTAATTTTCAGAAAATTTCATGCTCCGCATATATTTGAGACCTTTTAAAGCTCTTCATATTTTTCACAGCTTTTCAGCTCTTCATGTTTGTCAACACCACTTCATGCTCCTCCTATTTCTCAGACCGTTTCATTCTCCTCATATATTTGACACTTTTTAAAGCTCTTCACATATTTCACACATTTTCAGGCTCTTCATCTTTTTGCACACCGCTTCATGCTCCTCCTATTTTTCAGACCATTTCATGCTCGTCTCATTTTTGACACCTTTTGAAGCTGTTCATATTTTTCACAACTTTTGAAGCTCTTCATATATTTCACATTTTTGAAACTCTTCATATTTTTCACAACTTTTGAAGCTCTTCATGTTTTTCAACACCGCTTCATGCTCCTCCTATTTTTCTGACCGTTTCATGCTCCTCATATTTTTCACACCTTTTGAAGCTCTTCATATTTTTCACACCTTTTCAGGCTCTTCATGTTTTTGAACACCGTTTCATGCTCCTCCTATTTTTCAGACCGTTTCATGCTCCTCATATTTGTGACATCTTTTGAAGCTTTTCATATTTTTCACACCTTTTAGGCTCTTCATGTTTTTCAGCACCACTTCTTGCTCCTCCCCTTTTTCAGACCGTTTCATGCTCCTCATATTTTTGACACCTTTTGAAGCTCTTCATATTTTTTACACCTTTTCAGGCTCTACATGTTTTTCAACACGGCTTCATTCTCTTCTTATTTTTCAGACCGTTTCACGCTCCTCATATTTTTCACACCTTTTGAAGCTCTTCATATTTTTCACACCTTTTCAGGCTCTTCATGTTTTTCAACACCGCTTCATGCTCCTCCTATTTTTCAGACCGTTTCATGCTACTCATGTATTTCACTCCTTTTGAAGCTCTTCATATTTTTCACACATTTTTAGGCTCTTCCTGTATTTCCACAATGTTTCAGCCTCTCTTAATTTTCAGACCGTTTCATGCTCCTCATATTTTTCACACCTTTTGAAGCTGTTCATATTTTTCACATCTTTTCAGGCTCTTCATGTTTTGGAACACCGTTTCAAGCCCCTCCTATTTTTCAGACCGTTTCATTCTCCTCATATTTTTGACACCTTTTGAACCTCCTCATTTTTTCACAACTTTTGAAGATCCTCATGTTTTTCCACACCATTCCATGCTGCCTCTATTTTTCAGACCGTTTCATGCTACTCCTATTTTTCAAACCGTTTCATTCTCCTCATATTTTTGACACCTTTTGAAGCTCTTTATGTCTTTCAACACCGTTTCATGCTGCTCCTATTTTTCAGACCGTTTCATGATCCTCTTATTTTTCAGACCGTTTCATGCTCCTCATATTTTTGACACCTTTGAAGCTCTTCATGTCTTTCAACACTGTTTCGTGCTGCCCCTATTTTTCAGACCGTTTCATGTTCCTCCTATTTTTCAGACCATTTCATGTTCCTCATATTTTTCACACCTTTTGAATCTCTTCATATTTTTCAAAACTTTTCAGGTTCTTTATGTTTTTGACGACTGCTTCATGCTCCTCCTATTTTTCAGACCGTTTCATGCTCCTTATATATTTGACACCTTGTGAAGCTCTTCCTATTTTTCACACCTTTTCAGGCTCTTCATGTTTTTCAACACCGTTTCATGCTCCTCCTTTTTTTAAGACCGTTTCATGCTCCTCCTATTTTTCAGACCGTTTCATGTTCCTCATATTTTTCACACCTTTTGAAGCTCTTCATATTTTTCAAAACTTTTCAGGTTCTTCATGTTTTGGATGACTGCTTCATGCTCCTCCTATTTTTCAGACCGTTTCATGCTCCTCATATATTTGACACCTTGTGAAGCTCTTCCTATTTTTCACACCTTTTCAGGCTCTTCATGTTTTTCAACACCGTTTCATGCTCCCCCTATTTTTCAGACCGCTTCAGGCTCCTCATGTATTTCACAATTTTCAGCTCTTCATATTTTTCACACCTTTTCAGGCTCTTCATGTTTTTGAACACCGTTTCATGCTCCTCCTATTTTTCAGACCGTTTCATGCTCCTTATATTTTTGACACCTTTTGAACCTCCTCATTTTTTCACAACTTTTGAAGCTCTTCATATATTTCACACATTTTCAGGCTCTTCATGATTTTCACGACCACTTCATGCTCCTCCTATTTTTCAGACCGTTTCATGCTCATGTCATTTTTGACACCTTTTGAAGCTCTTCTTCATTTTCACACCTTTTCAGGCTCTTCATGTTTTTCAACACCACTTCATGTTCCTACTATTTTTCAGACCTTTTCATGCTCCTCATATTTTTCACACCTATTGAAGCTCTTCATATTTTTCACACCTTTTCAGGCTATTCATGTTTTTCAACACCACTTCATGCTCCTCCTATAATTCTGACCCTTTCATGCTCCACATATTTTTCACACCTTTTGTAGCTCTTCATATTTTTCACAGCTTTTCAGGGTCTTCATGTTTTTCAACACCGCTTCATGCTCCTCCTATTTGTCAGACCGTTTCATGCTCCTCATATTTTTGACACCTTTTGTAGATCTTCACATTTTTCACACATTTTCAGGCTCTTCAGGTTTTTCTACAACACTTCATGCTCCTCCTATTTTTCAGACCGTTTCATGCTCCGCATATTTTTGACACCTTTTGTAGATCTTCACATTTTTCACACATTTTCAGGCTCTTCATGTTCTTCAACACCGCTTCATGTTCCTCCTTTTGTTCAGCCCGTTTCATGCTCCTCATATTTTTTGACACCTTTTGAAGCTCTTCATATTTTTCACACCTTTTCAGGCTCTTCATGTTTTTGAACACTGCTTCATGATCCTCCTATTTTTCAGACGGTTTCATGCTCTTCATATATTTGACACCTTTTGAAGCTCTTCATATTTTTCACACCTTTTCAGGCTCTTCATGTTTTTCAACACCACTTCGCGCTTCTCCTAATTTTCAGACCGTTTCATGCTCCTCATGTATTTCACCCCTTTTGAAGCTCTTCATATTTTTCACACCTTTTCAGCTCTTCATGTTTTTGAACACCATTTCATGCCACTTCTATTTTTCAGACCGTTTCATGCTCCTCATATTTTTCACACCTTTCGAAGCTCTTCATATTTTTCACACCTTTTCAGGCTCTTCATATTTTTGAACACCGCTTCTCGCTCCTCCTATTTTTCAGACCGTTTCATGCTCATCTCATTTTTGACACCTTTTGTAGCTCGTCATATTTTTCACACGTTTTCAGGCTCTTCATGTTTTTCAACACCGTTTCTTGATCCTCCTATTTCTCAGACCGTTTCATGCTCTTCTCATTTTTGACCCCGTTTGAAGCTTTTCATATTTTTCACAACTTTTTATGCTGTTCATGTTTTTCAACACTGCTTCATGCTCCTCCTATTTCCAGACCGTTTCATGCTGATCTCATTTTTGACACTTTTTGAAGCTCTTCATATTTCTCACAACTTTTTAGGCTCTTCGTATTTTTGAACACCGCTTCATGCTCCTCCTATTTTTCAGAGAGTTTCATGCTCCTCATGTATTTCACATCTTTTGAAGCTCTTCATATTTCTCACAACTTTTTAGGCTCTTCATGTTTTTCCACACCACTTCATGCTTCTCTTATTTTTCGGCCTGTTTCATGGTCCTCATGTATTTCACACCTTTTGAAGCTCTTCATATTTTTCACACCTTTTCAGGCTCTTCATGTTTTTCAACACCACATCATGCTCCTCCTATTTTTCAGACCGTTTCATTCTCCTCATATTTTTGACACCTTTTGAAGCTCTTCATATATTTCACACCTTTTCAGGCTCTTCTTTTTTTTCAACGCCTGTTCATGCTCGTCCTATTTGTCAGACCGTTTCATGCTCCTCATATTTTTGACACCTTTTGAAGCTCTTCATATTTTTCACACTTTTCTGGCTCTTCAGGTTTTTGAACACCGCTTCAAGCTCCTCCTATTTTTCAGACCTTCATGCTCCTCATATTTTTGACACCTTTAGAAGCCCTTCATATTTTTCACACCTTTTCAGGCTCTTCATGTTTTTCCACACCACTTCATGCTTCTCCTATTTTTCGGCCTGTTTCATGCTCCTCATGTATTTCACACCTTTTGATGCTCTTCATATTTTTCACACGTTTTCAGGCTCTTCATGTTTTTAATCACCGTTTCATCCTCCTCCTATTTTTCAGACCGTTTCATGCTCCTCATATATTTGACACATTTTGAAGCTCTGAATATTTTTCACACATTTTCAGGCTCTTCATGTTTTTGAACACTGCTTCATGATCCTCCTATTTTTCAGACGGTTTCATGCTCTTCATATGTTTGACACCTTTTGAAGCTCTTCATATTTTTCACACCTTTTCAGGCTCTTCATGTTTTCCAACACCACTTCATGCTTCTCCTAATTTTCAGACCGTTTCATGCTCCTCATGTATTTCACCCCTTTTGAAGCTGTTCATATTTTTCACAGCTTTTCAGCTCTTCATGTTTTTGAACACCATTTCATGCCACTTCTAATTTTCAGACCGTTTCATGCTCCTCATATTTTTCACACCTTTTGAAGCTCTTCATATTTTTCACAAGTTCTCTGGCTCCTCATGTCTTTCAACACCGCTTCATCCTCCTTCTATTTTTCAGAACGTTTCATGCTTCTCATATTTTTGACATCT
Source organism: Dama dama (assembly GCF_033118175.1). Classification (NCBI taxonomy): domain Eukaryota; kingdom Metazoa; phylum Chordata; class Mammalia; order Artiodactyla; family Cervidae; genus Dama; species Dama dama. The sequence goes on along the minus strand of NW_026870928.1, from coordinate 2,942,995 downwards.
TTAGAAACTCTTCATATCTTTCACAACTTTTCAGACTCTTCATGTTTTTCAACACAGCTTCATGCTCCTCCTATTTTTCAGACCGTTTCATGCTCATCTCATTTTTGACACCTTTTGAAGCTCTTCAAATTTTTCACATCTTTTGAAGCTCTTCATATTTTTCACAACTTTTCAGGCTCTTTATGATTTTCAACACCGCTTCATGCTCCTCCTATTTTTCAGACCGTTTCATGCTCATTTCATTTTGACAACTTTTGAAGCTCTTCAAATTTTTCACACCTTTTGAAGCTCTTCATATTTTTCACACCTTTTGAAGCTCTTCATATTTTTACACGTTTTCAGGCTCTTCATGTTTTTCAACACCGCTTCATGCTATTTCTATTTTTCAGAAAGTTTCATGCTCCTCATGTATTTCACACTTTTGAAGCTCTTCATAATTTTCAAACCTTTTCAGGCTCTTCATGTTTTTCCACACCCCTTCATGCTTCTCCTATTTTTCAGCCCGTTTCATGCTCCTCATGTATTTCACACATTTTGAATCTCTTCATATTTTTCACACCTTTTCAGGCTCTTCATGTTTTTGATCACCGTTTAATGCTCCTCCTATTTTTCAGACCGTTTCATGCTCATCTCATTTTTGACACCTTTTGAAGCTCTTCATATATTTCACATCTTTTGAAGCTCTTCATATTTTGCACACCTTTCCAGGCTCTTCATATTTTTCAACACCGCTTCATGCTCCACCTATTTTTCAGACCGTTTCATGCTCCTCATATTTTTGACACCTTTTGAAGCTTTTCATATTTTTCACACCTTTTCAGGCTCTTCATTTTTTTCAACACTACTTCTTGCTCCTCCAATTTTTCAGACCGTTTCATGCTCATCTAATCTTTGACACCTGTTGAAGCTCTTCATATTTTTCACACCTTCTGAAGCTCGTCATATTTTTCACACCTTTTCAGGCTCTTCATGTTTTTGAACACCGCTTCTTGCTCCTCCTATTTTTCAGACCATTTCATGCAACTCATATTTTTGAAACCTTTTGAAGCTCTTCATATTTTTCACACCTTTTCAGGCTCTTCATGTTTTTCAACACCACTTCATGCTCCTCCTATTTTTCAGACCATTTCATGCAACTCATATATTTGAAACCTTTTGAAGCTCTTCATATTTTTCACACCTTTTCAGGCTCTTCATGTTTTTGATCACCGTTTAATGCTCCTCCTATTTTTCAGACCGTTTCATGCTCATCTCATTTTTGACACCTTTTGAAGCTCTTCATATATTTCACACCTTTTGAAGCTCTTCATATTTTGCACACCTTTCCAGGCTCTTCATATTTTTCAACACCGCTTCATGCTCCGCCTATTTTTCAGACCGTTTCATGCTCCTCATGTTTTTCACTCCTTTTGAAGCTCGTCATATTTTTCACACCTTTTCAGGCTGTTCATGTTTTTGATCACCGTTTCTTGCTCCTCCTATGTTTCAGACCGTTTCATGCTCTTCATATTTTTGACACCTTTTGAAGCTCTTCACATTTTTCACACCTTTTCAGGCTCTTCATGTTTTTGAACACCCCTTCATGCTCATCCTAGTTTTCAGACCGTTTCATGCTCATCTCATTTTTGACACCTTTTGAAGCTCTTCATATTTTTCACAAGTTCTCTGGCTCCTCATGTTTTTCAACACCGCTTCATGCTCCTCCTATTTTTCAGACCGTTTCATGCTTCTCATATTTTTGACACCTTTTGAAGCTGTTCATATTTTTTACACCTTTTCAAGCTCTTCATGTTTTTCAACACCGCTTCATGCTCCTGCTATTTTTCAGACCGTTTCACGCTCCTCATATTTTTGACACCTTTTGAAGCTTTTCATATTTTTCACACCTTTTCAGGCTCTTCATTTTTTTCAATCTACTTCTTGGTCCTCCAAATTTTCAGACCGTTTCATACTCATCTAAATTTTGACACCTTTTGAAGCTCTTCATATTTTTCACACCTTTTGAAGCTCTTCATATTTTCACACCTTTTCAGGCTCTTCTTGTTTTTGAACACTGCTTCATGCTCCTTCTATTTTTCAGAGAGTTTCATGCTCCTCATGTATTTCTCAACTTGTGAAGCTCTTCATATTTTTCACACATTTTCAGGCTCTTCATGTTTTTCCACACCGCTTCATGCTCCTCCTATTTTTCAGACCGTTTTATGCTCCTCATATTTTTGACACATTTTGAAGCTCTTCATATATTTTAAACCTTTTGAAGCTCTTCATATTTTTCACACCTTTTAAATCTCTTCATATTTTTCACACGTTTTCAGGCTCTTCATGTTTTTCAACACCACCTCATGCTCCTCCTATTTTTCAGATGGTTTCATGATCTTCATATTTTTGACCCCTTTTGAAGCTCTTCAGATTTTTCACAAGTTTTCAGGCTCTTCATATTTTTGAACACTGCTTCTTGCTCCTCCTATTTTTCAGATCGTTTCATGCTCCTCATGTATTTCACAACTTTTGAAGCTCTTCATATATTTCAAAGCTTTTCAAGCTCTTCATGTTTTTCAACTTAGCTTCATGCTCCTCATATTTTACAGACCGTTTCATGCTCCTCATATTTTTGACACGTTTTGAAGGTCTTCATATTTTTCACACGTTTTCAGGCTCTTCATGTTTTTGATCACCATTTCATGCTTCTCCTATTTTTCAGACCGTTTCATGCTCCTCATATTTTTGATACCTTTTAAAGCTCCTCATATTTTTCACACCTTTTCAGGCTCTTCATGGTTTTCAACACAGCCTCATGCTCCTTCTATTTTTCAGAGAGTTTCATGCTCCTCATGTATTTCACACCTTTTGAAGCTCTTCATATATTTCACACCTTTTCAGGCTTCTCATTTTTTTCAACACCACTTCTTGCTCCTCCTATTTTTCAGACCTTTTCATGCTCATCCCTATTTGACACCTTTTGAAGCTCTTCATATTTTTCACACCTTTTCATGCTCTTGATGATTTTCAACACCGCTTCATTCTCCTCCTGTTTTTCAGACCGTTTCATGCTCATCTCATTTTGACACCTTTTGAAGCTCTTCATATTTTTCACACCTTTTCAGGCTGTTCATGATTTTCAACACCGCTTCATGCTCCTCCTATTTTTCAGACCTTTTCATGCTCATCTCTTTTTTCACACCTTTTGAAACTCTTCATATTTTTCACACTTTTTGAAGGTCTTCATATTTTTCACACGTTTTCAGGCTCTTCATGTTTTTCAACACCACTTCATGCTCCTCCTATTTTTCAGACCGTTTCATTCTCCTCATATTTTTGACACCTTTGAAGCACTTCATATATTTCACACCTTTTCAGGCTTTTCATTTTTTCAACCCCACTTAATGCTCCTCCTATTTTTCAGACCGGTTCATGCTCATCTCATTTTGATACCTTTTGAAGCTCTTCATATTTCTCATATTTTTGAAGCTCTTCATATTTTTCACACCTTTTCAGCCTCTTCATGTTTTTGAACACTGGTTAATGCTCCTCCTATTTTTCAGACCGTTTCATGCTCCTCATGTATTTCACACCTTTTGAAGCTCTTCATATTTTACACACCTTTTCAGGCTCTTCATGTTTTTGAACACTGCTTCATGATCCTCCTATTTTTCAGAACATTTCATGCTCTTCATATTTTTGACACCTTTTGAAGCTCTTCATATTTTTAACACCTTTTCAGGCTCTTGATGATTTTCAACACCTCTTCATTCTCCTCCTATTTTTCAGACCGTTTCAGGCTCATCTCATTTTGACACTTTTAGAAACTCTTCATATTTTTCACACCTTTTCAGGCTCTTCATGTTTTTTAACACCGCTTCATCTTCCTCCTATTTTTAAGACCGTTTCATTCTCCTCATATTTTTGACACCTTTTCAAGCTCTTCATATATTTCACACCTTTTCAGGCTCTTCATATTTTTGAACACCGCTTCATGCTCCTCCTATTTTTCAGACCGTTTCAGGCTCATCTAATATTTGACACCATTTGAAGCTCTTCATAATTTTCACACCTGTTGAAGCTCTTCATATTTTTCACACGTTTTCAGGCTCTTCATGTTTTTCAACACCGCTTCATTCTCCTCCTATTTTTCAGACCGTTTCATGCTCATCTCATTTTGACACCTTTTGAAGCTCTTCATATTTTTCACACTTTTTCAGGCTTTTCATGTTTTTGAACACCGCTTCATGTTCCTCCTATTTTTCAGACCGTTTCATGCTCCTCATATTTTTGACACCTTTTGAAGCTGTTCAAATATTTCACACCTTTTCAGGCTCTTCATATTTTTGAACACCGCTTCATTCTCCTCCTATTTTTCAGACCGTTTCATGCTCATCTCATTTTGACCCCTTTTGAAGCTCTTCATATTTTTCACACATTTTGAAGCTCTTCATATTTTTCACACCTTTTCAGGCTCTTCATATTTTTCAACACCACTTCATGCTACTCGTATTTTTCAGACCGTTTCATGCTCATCTAATTTTTGACACTTTTTGAAGCTCTTCATATTTTTCACACCTTTTGAAGCTCTTCATATTTTTCACACGTTTTCAGGCTCTTCATGTTTTTCAACACAGCCTCATGCTCCTCCTATGTTTCAGACCGTTTATTCCTCCTCATGTATTTCACACCTTTTGAATCACTTCATATTTTTCACACCTTTTAAGGCTCTTCATGTTTTTGAACACCATTTCATGCTCCTCCTATGTTGCAGACCGTTTCATTCTCCTCATATTTTTGAAACCTTTTGAAGCTCTTCATATTTTTCACACCTTTTGAAGCTCTTCATATTTCTCACAGCTTTTCAGGCTCTTCATATTTTTCAACCCCACTCCATGCTCCTCCTATTTTTCACACCGTTTCGTTCTCCTCATATTTTTCACACCTTTTGAAGCTCTTCATATATTTGACACCTTTTCAGGCTCTTCATTTTTTTCAACACCACTTCATGCTCCTCCTGTTTTTCAGACCGTTTCATTCTCATCTCATTTTGACACCTTTTGAAGCTCTTCATATTTTTCACACCTTTTGAAGCTCTTCATATTTTTCACAAGTTTTCAGGCTCTTCATGTTTTTCAACACCGCTTCATGCTCCTCCTGTTTTTCAGACCGTTTCATTCTCATCTCATTTTGACATCTTTTGAAGCTCTTCATATTTTTCACATCTTTTGAAGCTCTTCATATTTTTCACAAGTTTTCAGGCTCTTCATGTCTTTCAACACCGTTTCATGATCCTCCTATTTTTCAGACCGTTTCATGCTCATCTCATTTTTGACACCTTTTGAAGCTTTTCATATTTTTCATAACTTTTTAGGCTCTTCATGTTTTTGAACACCACTTCATGCTCCTCCTATTTTTCAGAGAGTTTCATGCTCCTATTGTATTTCACACCTTTTAAAGCTGTTCATATTTTTCACACCTTTTCAGGCTCTTCATGTTTTTCCACACCATTTCATGCTTCTCCTATTTTTCAGCCCGTTTCATGCTCCTCATGTATTTCACACGTTTTGAAGCTCTTCATATTATTCACACCTTTTCAGGCTCTTCATGTTTTTCAACACCATTTCATGCCGCTTCTATTTTTCAGACCGTTTCATGCTCCTCATATTTTTCACACCTTTTGAAGCTCTTCATATTTTACACACCTTTTCAGGCTCTTCATGTTTTTGAACACTGCTTCATGATCCTCCTATTTTTCAGACCGTTTCATGCTCCTCACGTATTTCGCACATTTTGAAGCTCTTCATATTTTTCACACCTTTTCAGGCTCGTCATGTTTTAATCACCGTTTCATGCTCCTCCTATTTTTCAGACCGTTTCATGCTCCTCATATTTTTGACACCTTTGAAGCACTTCACATTTTTCACACGTTTTCAGGCTCTTCATGTTTTACAACAACACTTCAAGCTCCTTCTATTTTTCAAAGAGTTTCATGCTCCTCATGTATTTCACACCTTTTGAAGCTCTTCATATTTTTCACACCTTTTCAGGCTCTTGATGATTTTCAACACCTCTTCATTCTCCTCCTATTTTTCAGACCGTTTCATGCTCATCTCATTTTGACACTTTTAGAAACTCTTCATATTTTTCACACCTTTTCAGGCTCTTCATGTTTTTTAACACCGCTTCTTCTTCCTCCTATTTTTAAGACCGTTTCATTCTCCTCATATTTTTGACACCTTTTCAAGCTCTTCATATATTTCACACCTTTTCAGGCTCTTCATATTTTTGAACACCGCTTCATGCTCCTCCTATTTTTCAGACCGTTTCAGGATCATCTAATATTTGACACCATTTGAAGCTCTTCATAATTTTCACACCTGTTGAAGCTCTTCATATTTTTCACAAGTTTTCAGGCTCTTCATGTTTTTCAACACCGCTTCATTTTCCTCCTATTTTTCAGACCGTTTCATGCTCATCTCATTTTGACACCTTTTGAAGCTCTTCATATTTTTCACACTTTTTCAGGCTTTTCATGTTTTTGAACACCGCTTCATGTTCCTCCTATTTTTCAGACCGTTTCATGCTCCTCATATTTTTGACACCTTTTGAAGCTGTTCATATATTTCACACCTTTTCAGGCTCTTCATATTTTTGAACACCGCTTCATGCTCCTCCTATTTTTCAGATTGTTTCATGCTCCTCATATTTTAGACAACTTTTGAAGCTCTTCATATTTCTCACAAGTTTTCAGGCTCTTGATGATTTTCAACATCGCTTCATTCTCCTCCTGTTTTTCAGACCGTTTCATGCTCATCTCATTTTGACATCTTTTGAAGCTCTTCATATTTTTCACACGTTTTCAGGCTCTTCATGTTTTTGAACACCGCTTCATGATCCTCGTGTTTTTCAGACCGTTTCATGCTCATCTCATTTTTGATACATTTGAAGCTCTTCATATTTTTCACACCTTTTGAAGCTCTTCATATTTTTCACACGTTTTGAGGCTCTTCAGGTTTTTCAACACCGCTTTGCTCCTCCTATTTTTCAGACCGTTTCATGCTCCTCATATATTTGACACTTTTTGAAGCTGTTCATGTTTTTCACACCTTTTCAGGCTCTTCATGTTTTTCAACACCATTTCATGCTCCTCATATTTTTGACACCTTTTGAATCTCTTCATATTTTTCACACCTTTTCAGGCTCTTCATGTTTTTCAACACCGCTTCATGCTCCTGCTATTTTTCAGACCGTTTCATGCTCCTCATATTTTTGACACCTTTTGAATCTCTTCATATTTTTCACACCTTTTCAGGTTCTTCATGTTTTTCAACACCGCTTCATGCTGCTCCTATTTTTCAGACCGTTTCATGCTCCTCATATTTTTGACACCTTTAGAAGCTCTTCTTATTTTTCACACCTTTTCAGGCTCTTCATGTTTTCAACACAGCTTCATGCTCTTCCTATTTTTCAGACCGTTTCATTCTCATCATATTTTTGACACCTTTTGAAGCTCTTCATATTTTTCACACCTTTTCAGGCTCGTCATGTTTTTGAACACCGCTTCATGTGCCTCCTATTTTTCAGACCGTTCCATGCTCCTCATATTTTTGACAGATTTTGAAGCTTTTCATATTTTTCACACCTTTTCAGGCTCTTCAAGATTTTCAACACCACTTCATGCTCCTCCTTTTTGCAGACCTTTTCATGCTCCTCATATTTTTGACACCTTTCGATGATCCTCATATTTTTCAGACTTTTCAGTCTCTTCTTTTTTTTCAACACCACTTCATGCTCCTCCTTTTTTTCAAACCGTTTCATGCTCATGTCATTTTTGACACCTTTTGAAGCTTTTCATATTTTTCACACTTTTCACTGTCTTCATTTTTTTCAAATCCACTTCATGCTCCTCCTATTTTTCAGACCGTTTCATGCTCATCTCATTTTTGACACATTTGAAGCTCTTCATATTTTTCACACCTTTTGAAGCTCTTCATATTTTTCACACGTTTTGAGGCTCTTCATGTTTTTCAACACCGCTTTGCTCCTCCTATTTTTCAGACCGTTTCTTGCTCCTCATATGTTTGACACTTTTTGAAGCTGTTCATGTTTTTCACACCTTTTCAGGCTCTTCATGTTTTTCAACACCATTTCATGCTCCTCATATTTTTGACACCTTTTGAATCTCTTCATATTTTTCACACCTTTTCCGGCTCTTCATGTTTTTCAACACCGCTTCATGCTCCTGCTATTTTTCAGACCGTTTCATGCTCCTCATATTTTTGACAAATTTTGAAGCTCTTCATATTTTTCACACGTTTTCAGACTCTTCATGTTTTTAAACACCGCTTCAGTCTCCTCCTATTTTTCAGACCATTTCATGCTCCGCAAATTTTTGCAACCTTTTGAAGCTTTTCATATTTTTCACACCTTTTCTGGCTGTTCAAGTTTTTCAACACAACTTCATGCTCCTCCTTTTTTGCAGACCGTTTCATGCTCATCTCATTTTTGACACCTTTTCAAGCTTTTCATATTTTTCACAATTTTTCAGGCTCTTCATGTTTTTGAACACCGCTTCATGCTCCTCCTATTTTTCAGACCGTATCCTGCTCCTCATATTATTCACACCTATTGAAGCTCTTCATATTTTTCACACCTTTTAAGACTCCTCATGTTTTTGAACACCACTTCATGCTCCTCCTATTTTTCAGAGAGTTTCATGCTCCTCATGTATTTCACACCTTTTTAAGCTCTTCATATTTTTCACAACTTTTCAGGCTCTTCATGTTTTTCCACACCACTTCATGCTTCTCCCATTTTTCAGACCGTTTCATGCTCCTCATGAATTTCACACCTTTTGAAGCTCTTCATATTTTTCACACCTTTTCAGGCTCTTCATGATTCTGATCACCGTTTCATTCTCCTCCTATCTTTCAGACCGTTTCATGCTCCTCATATTTTTGACACCTTTTGAAGCTCTTCATATTTTTCACACATTTTCAGGCTCTTCATGTTTTTGAACACCGCTCATGATCCTCCTAATTTTCAGAACGTTTCATGCTCCTCATATTTTTGACACCTTTTGAACCTCTTCATATTTTTCACACCTTTTTATGCTCTTCATGTTTTTCAACACCGTTTCATGCTGCTTCTATTGTTCACACCGTTTCATGGTCTCCATATTTTTCACACCTTTTCAGGCTCTTCATGTTTTAAACACCGCTTCATGCTAATCCTATTTTTCAAACCATATCATGCTCCTCATATTTTTTACACCTTTTGAAGCTATACATATTTTCCACACCTTTTCAGACTGTTCATGTTTTTCAACACCGCTTCATGCTCCTCCTATTTTTCACCGTTTCATGCTCCTCATATTTTTCACACATTTTGAAGCTGTTCATAATTTTCACAACTTTTCAGGCTCTTCATGTTTTTCAACACCGCTTCATGCTCCTCCTATTTTTCAGACCATTCCATGCTCCTCATATTTTTGACACCTTTTAAAGCTCTTCATATTTTTCACACCTATTCAGGCTCTTCATGTTTTTGAACACCGGTTCATGCTCCTCCTATATTTCAGACCGTTTCATGCTCCTCATATTTTTGACACCTTTTGAAGCTCTTCATATTTTTCACACTTTTTCAGGCTCTTCATGTTTTTCAGCATGGCTTCATGCTCTTCATATTTTTCAGAACGTTTCATGCTCCTCATATTTTTGACACCTTTTGAAGCTCTTCATATTTTTCACACCTTTTGAAGCTCTTCATATTTTTCACACGTTTTCAGGCTCTTCATGTTTTTCAACACAGCTTCATGCTCCTCCTATGTTTCAGACCGTTTATTCCTCCTCATGTATTTCACACCTTTTGAATCACTTCATATTTTTCACACCTTTTAAGGCTCTTCATGTTTTTGAACACCATTTCATGCTCCTCCTATGTTGCAGACCGTTTCATTCTCCTCATATTTTTGAAACCTTTTGAAGCTCTTCATATTTTTCACACCTTTTGAAGCTCTTCATATTTCTCACAGCTTTTCAGGCTCTTCATGTTTTTCAACCCCACTCCATGCTCCTCCTATTTTTCACACCGTTTCATTCTCCTCATATTTTTCACACCTTTTGAAGCTCTTCATATATTTCACACCTTTTCAGGCTCTTCATTTTTTTCAACACCACTTCATGCTCCTCCTATTTTTCAGACCTTTTCATGCTCAAGTCTTTTTGACACCTTTTGAAGCTCTTCATATTTTTCACACCTTTTGAAGCGCTTCATATTTTTCATATTTTTGAAGCTCTTCATATTTTCACACTTTTTAGACACTTCAATTTTTTCAACACAGCTTCATGCTCCTGCTATTTTTCAGATCGTTTCATTCTCCTCATGCATCTCACACCTTTTGAAGCTCTTCATATATTTCACACCTTTTCAGGGTTTTCATTTTTTTCAACACCACTTCATGCTCCTCCTATTTTTCAGACCTTTTCATGCTCATCTCTTTTTGACACCTTTTGAAGCTCTTCATATTTTTCTAACCTTTTCAGGCTCTTGATGATTTTCAACACCTCTTCATTCTCCTCCTATTTTTCAGAACGTTTCATGCTCATCTCATTTTGACACCCTTAGAAACTCTACATATTTTTCACACCTTTTCAGGCTCTTCATGTTTTTTAACACCGCTTCATGCTCCTCCTATTTTTCAGACCGTTTCATGCTCCTCATATTTTTGACACCTTTTGAAGCTCTTCATATTTTTCACACCTTTTCAGGCTCTTGAGGTTTTTCAACACGGCTTCATGGTCCTCCTATTTTTCAGACCGTTTCATGCTCATCTCATTTTTGACACCTTTTGAAGCTCTTCATATTTTTCATATTTTTGAAGCTCTTCATAATTTCACACGTTTTCAGACTCTTCATGTTTTTAAACACCGCTTCATGCTCCTCCTATTTTTCAGACCGTTACATTCTCCTCATTTATGTGACATCTTTTGAAGCTCTTCATATTTTTCACACCTTTTCAGGCTCTTCATGTTTTTCAACACTGCTTCATGCTCCTCCTTTTTTTCACTCATTTCATGCTTCTCATATTTTTGACACCTTTTGAAGCTCTTCATATTTTTCACACCATTTCATGCTCTTCATCTTCTTCAAAACCATTTCATGCTCATCCTATTTTTCAGACCGTTTCATTCTCCTCATATTTTTGACACCTTTTGAAGCTCTTCATATTTTTCACACCTTTTCAGGCTCTTCATATTTTTGAACACCGCTTCATGCTCCTCCTATTTTTCAGACCCTTTTATGCTCCTCATATTTTGGACACCTTTTGAAACTCTTCATATTTTGCACACCTTTTCAGGCTCTTCATGTTTTACAACAACACTTCATCCTCCATCTATTTTTCAGAGAGTTTCATGCTCCTCATGTATTTCACACCTTTTGAAGCTCTTCATATATTTCACACATTTTCATGCTCTTGATGATTTTCAACTCCACTTCATTCTCCTCCTGTTTTTCAGACCGTTTCTTGCTCATCTCATTTTGACACCTTTTGAAGCTCTTCATATTTTTCACAACTTTTCAGGCTCTTCATGATTTTCAACACCGCTTCATGCTCCTCCTATTTTTCAGACCTTTTCATGCTCATCTCTATTTTCACACCTTTTGAAACTCTTCATATTTTTCACACTTTTTGAAGGTCTTCATATTTTTCACACGTTTACAGGCTCTTCATGTTTTTCAACACCACTTCATGCTCCTCCTATTTTTCAGACCGTTTCATTCTCCTCATATTTTTGAAACCTTTGAAGCACTTCATATATTTCACACCTTTTCAGGCGTTTCATTTTTTCAACCCCACTTCATGCTCCTCCTATTTTTCAGACCGGTTCATGCTCATCTCATTTTGATTCCTTTTGAAGCTCTTCATATTTCTCATATTTTTGAAGCTCTTCTTATTTTCACACTTTTTCAGACTCTTCATGTTTTTCAACACCACTTCATGCTCCTGCAATTTTTCAGACCATTTCATGCTCCTCATATTTTTGACACTTTTTGAGGCTTTTACTATTTTTCACACCTTTTCAGGCTCTTCTTGTTTTTGAAAACCGTTTCATAATCCTCCTACTTTTCCAGACCATTTCTTGCCCCTCATATTTGTCACACCTTTTGAAGCTCTTCATATTTTTCATATTTTTGAAGCTCTTCATATTTTCACACCTTTTCAGGCTCTTCATATTTTTCAACACCGTTTCATGCTCCTCCTATTTTTCAGAACGTTTCATGCTCCTCATATTTTTGACACCTTTTGAACCTCTTCATATTTTTCACACCTTTTCATGCTCTTCATATTTTTCAACACCGTTTCATGCTGCTTCTATTGTTCACACCGTTTCATGCTCTCCATATTTTTCACACCTTTTGAAGCTCTTCATATTTTTCACACCTTTTCAGGCTCTTCATGTTTTTGAACACAGCTACATGCTCCTCCTATTTTTCAGACCGTTTCATGCTCCTCATATTTTTGACACCTTTTGAAACTCTTCATATTTTTGACGCCTTTTCAGGATCTTCATGTCTTTCAACACCGTTTCATGATCCTCCTATTTTTCAGACCGTTTCATGCTCATCTCATTTTTGACACCTTTTGAAGCTTTTCATATTTTTCACACCTTTTCAGGCTCTTCATGTTTTTGAACACCACTTCATGCTCCTCCTAATTTTCAGACCGTTTCATGCTCCTCATATTTTTCACACCTTTTGAAGCTCTTCATATTTTTCACACCTTTCACGCTCTTCATGTTTTTGAAAATAGCTTCATGCTCCTCCTATTTTGCAGACCGTTTCATGCTCCTCATATTTTTGACACCTTTTGTAGCTCTTCATATTTTTCACACCTTTTCAGGCTCTTCATGTTTTTCAACACCATTTCATGATCCTCCTATCTTTCAGACCGTTTCATACTCCTCATATATTTGACACCTTTTGAAGCTCTTCATATATTTCACACCTTTTCAGCCTCTTAATGTTTTTCAACACCACTTCATGCTCCTCGTATTTTTAAGACCGTTTTATGCTCCTCATATTTTTGACACCTTTAGAAGCTCTTCATATTTTTCACACCTTTCAGGCTCTTCATGTTTTTCAACATCGCTTCATGCTCCTCCTATTTTTGAGACCGTTTAATCCTCCTCATGTATTTCACACCTTTTGAAGCTCTTCATATTTTTCACACATTTTCAGGCTCTTCATGTTTTGAACACCGTTTCTTGCTCCTCCTATTTTGCAGACCGATTTATGCTCCTCATATTTTGGACAATTTTGAAGCTCTTCATATTTTTCACACCTTTTCAGGCTCTTCATGTTTTTCAACCCGCTTCTTGCTCCTCCTATTTTTCAGACCATTTCATGCTCCTCATATTTTGGACACCTTTTGAAGCTCTTCATATTTTTCACACCTTTTCATGCTCTTCATGTTTTTCAACACCACTTCATGCTCCTTCTATTTTTCAGAGAGTTTCATGCTCTTCATGTATTTCACACCTTTTGAAGCTCTTCTTATTTTTCACAACTTTTCAGGCTCTTCATGATTTTCAACACCGCTTCATGCTCCTCCTATTTTTCAGACCTTTTCATGCTCATTTGTTTTTCACACCTTTAGAAGCTCTTCATATTTTTCACACCTTTTCAGGCTCTTCATGATTTTCAACACCGCTTCATGCTCCTCCTATTTTTCAGACCTTTTCATGCTCATTTCTTTTTTCACACCTTTTCAAGGTCTTCATCTTTTTAACACCTTTTGAAGCTCTTCATATTTTTCACACATTTTCAGGCTCTTCATATTTTTGAACACGACTTCATGCTCCTCTTATTTTTCAGACCGTTTCATGCTCATCTCATTTTTGACACCTTTTGAAGCTTTGCATATTTTTCACATCTGTTGAAGCTCTTCATATTTTTCACACCTTTTCATGCTCTTGATGATTTTCAACACCGCTTCATTCTCCTCCTGTTTTTCAGACCGTTTCATGCTCATCTCATTTTGACACCTTTTGAAGCTCTTGATATTTTTCACACCTTTTCAGGCTCTTCATGATTTTCAACACCGCTTCATGCTCCTCCTATATTTCAGACCTTTTCATGCTCAACTCTTTTTTCACACCTTTTGAAACTCTTCATATTTTTCACACTTTTTGAAGGTCTTCATTTTTTTCACACGTTTTCAGGCTCTTCATGTTTTTCAACACCACTTCTTGCTCCTCCTATTTTTCAGACCGTTTCATTCTCCTCATAATTTTGACACCTTTGAAGCACTTCATATATTTCACACCTTTTCAGGCTTTTCATTTTTTCAACCCCACTTCATGCTCCTCCTTTTTTTCTGACCGGTTCATGCTCATCTCATTTTGATTCCTTTTGAAGCTCTTCATATTTCTCATATTTTTGAAGCTCTTCTTATTTTCACACGTTTTCAGACTCTTCATGTTTTTCAACACCACTTCATGCTCCTGCAATTTTTCAGACCGTTTCATGCTCCTCATATTTTTGACACTTTGTGAGGCTTTTACTATTTTTCACAACTTTTCAGGCTCTTTATATTTTTGAACACCGCTCATGATCCTCCTAAATTTCAGAACGTTTCATGCTTCTCATATTTTTGACCCCTTTTGAAGCTCTTCATATTTTTCACACCTTTTCAGGCTCTTCATGTTTTTGATCACCGTTTCATGCTCCTCCTATTTTTCAGAACGTTTCATGCTCCTCATATTTTTGACACCTTTTGAACCTCTTCATATTTTTCACACCTTTTCATGCTCTTCATGTTTTTCAACACCGTTTCATGCTGCTTCTATTGTTCACACCGTTTCATGTTCTCCATATTTTTCACACCTTTTGAAGCTCTTCATATTTTTCACACCTTTTCAGGCTCTTCATGTTTTTGAACACAGCTACATGCTCCTCCTATTTTTCAGACCGTTTCATGCTCCTCATATTTTTGACACCTTTTGAAACTCTTCATATTTTTGACGCCTTTTCAGGATCTTCATGTCTTTCAACACCGTTTCATGATCCTCCTATTTTTCAGACCGTTTCATGCTCATCTCATTTTTGACACCTTTTGAAGCTTTTCATATTTTTCACAACTTTTTAGGCTCTTCATGTTTTTGAACACCACTTCATGCTCCTCCTATTTTTCAGAGAGTTTCATGCTCCTATTGTATTTCACACCTTTTAAAGCTGTTCATATTTTTCACACCTTTTCAGGCTCTTCATGTTTTTCCACACCATTTCATGCTTCTCCTATTTTTCAGCCCGTTTCATGCTCCTCATGTATTTCACACGTTTTTAAGCTCTTCATACTATTCACACCTTTTCAGGCTCTTCATGTTTTTCAACACCATTTCATGCTGCTTCAATTTTTCAGACCGTTTCATGCCCCTCATATTTTTCACACCTTTTGAAGCTCTTCATATTTTACACACCTTTTCAGCCTCTTCATGTTTTTGAACACTGCTTCATGATCCTCCTATTTTTCAGAACATTTCATGCTCTTCATATTTTTGACACCTTTTGAAGCTCTTCATATTTTTCACACCTTTTCAGGCTCTTCATGTTTTTGAACACTGGTTAATGCTCCTCCTATTTTTCAGACCGTTTCATGCTCCTCATGTATTTCGCACATTTTGAAGCTCTTCATATTTTTCACACCTTTTCAGGCTCGTCATGTTTTAATCACCGTTTCATGCTCCTCCTATTTTTCAGACCGTTTCATGCTCCTCATATTTTTGACACCTTTTGAAGCACTTCACATTTTTCACACGTTTTCAGGCTCTTCATGTTTTACAACAACACTTCAAGCTCCTTCTATTTTTCAAAGAGTTTCATGCTCCTCATGTATTTCACACCTTTTGAAGCTCTTCATATTTTTCACACCTTTTCAGGCTCTTGATGATTTTCAACACCTCTTCATTCTCCTCCTATTTTTCAGACCGTTTCATGCTCATCTCATTTTGACACTTTTAGAAACTCTTCATATTTTTCACACCGTTTCAGGCTCTTCATGTTTTTTAACACCGCTTCTTCTTCCTCCTATTTTTAAGACCGTTTCATTCTCCTCATATTTTTGACACCTTTTCAAGCTCTTCATATATTTCACACCTTTTCAGGCTCTTCATATTTTTGAACACCGCTTCATGCTCCTCCTATTTTTCAGACCGTTTCAGGATCATCTAATATTTGACACCATTTGAAGCTCTTCATAATTTTCACACCTGTTGAAGCTCTTCATATTTTTCACAAGTTTTCAGGCTCTTCATGTTTTTCAACACCGCTTCATTTTCCTCCTATTTTTCAGACCGTTTCATGCTCATCTCATTTTGACACCTTTTGAAGCTCTTCATATTTTTCACACTTTTTCAGGCTTTTCATGTTTTTGAACACCGCTTCATGTTCCTCCTATTTTTCAGACCGTTTCATGCTCCTCATATTTTTGACACCTTTTGAAGCTGTTCATATATTTCACACCTTTTCAGGCTCTTCATATTTTTGAACACCGCTTCATGCTCCTCCTATTTTTCAGATTGTTTCATGCTCCTCATATTTTAGACAACTTTTGAAGCTCTTCATATTTCTCACAAGTTTTCAGGCTCTTGATGATTTTCAACATCGCTTCATTCTCCTCCTGTTTTTCAGACCGTTTCATGCTCATCTCATTTTGACACCTTTTGAAGCTCTTCATATTTTTCACACGTTTTCAGGCTCTTCATGTTTTTGAACACCGCTTCATGATCCTTGTATTTTTCAGACCGTTTCATGCTCATCTAATTTTTGACACATTTGAAGCTCTTCATATTTTTCACACCTTTTGAAGCTCTTCATATTTTTCACACGTTTTGAGGCTCTTCAGGTTTTTCAACACCGCTTTGCTCCTCCTATTTTTCAGACCGTTTCATGCTCCTCATATATTTGACACTTTTTGAAGCTGTTCATGTTTTTCACACCTTTTCAGGTTCTTCATGTTTTTCAACACCATTTCATGCTCCTCATATTTTTGACACCTTTTGAATCTCTTCATATTTTTCACACCTTTTCAGGCTCTTCATGTTTTTCAACACCGCTTCATGCTCCTGCTATTTTTCAGACCGTTTCATGCTCCTCATATTTTTGACACCTTTTGAATCTCTTCATATTTTTCACACCTTTTCAGGTTCTTCATGTTTTTCAACACCGCTTCATGCTGCTCCTATTTTTCAGACCGTTTCATGCTCCTCATATTTTTGACACCTTTAGAAGCTCTTCTTATTTTTCACACCTTTTCAGGCTCTTCATGTTTTCAACACAGCTTCATGCTCTTCCTATTTTTCAGACCGTTTCATTCTCATCATATTTTTGACACCTTTTGAATCTCTTCATATTTTTCACACCTTTTCAGGCTCGTTATGTTTTTGAACACCGCTTCATGCGCCTCCTATTTTTCAGACCGTTCCATGCTCCTCATATTTTTGACAGATTTTGAAGCTTTTCATATTTTTCACACCTTTTCAGGCTCTTCAAGATTTTCAACACCACTTCATGCTCCTCCTTTTTGCAGACCTTTTCATGCTCCTCATATTTTTGACACCTTTCGATGATCCTCATATTTTTCAGACTTTTCAGTCTCTTCTTTTTTTTCAACACCACTTCATGCTCCTCCTTTTTTTCAAACCGTTTCATGCTCATGTCATTTTTGACACCTTTTGAAGCTTTTCATATTTTTCACACTTTTCACTGTCTTCATTTTTTTCAAATCCACTTCATGCTCCTCCTATTTTTCAGACCGTTTCATGCTCATCTCATTTTTGACACATTTGAAGCTCTTCATATTTTTCACACCTTTTGAAGCTCTTCATATTTTTCACACGTTTTGAGGCTCTTCATGTTTTTCAACACCGCTTTGCTCGTCCTATTTTTCAGACCGTTTCTTGCTCCTCATATGTTTGACACTTTTTGAAGCTGTTCATGTTTTTCACACCTTTTCAGGCTCTTCATGTTTTTCAACACCATTTCATGCTCCTCATATTTTTGACACCTTTTGAATCTCTTCATATTTTTCACACCTTTTCAGGCTCTTCATGTTTTTCAACACCGCTTCATGCTCCTGCTATTTTTCAGACCGTTTCATGCTCCTCATATTTTTGACAAATTTTGAAGCTCATCATATTTTTCACACGTTTTCAGACTCTTCATGTTTTTAAACACCGCTTCAGTCTCCTCCTATTTTTCAGACCATTTCATGCTCCGCAAATTTTTGCCACCTTTTGAAGCTTTTCATATTTTTCACACCTTTTCTGGCTGTTCAAGTTTTTCAACACCACTTCATGCTCCCCCTTTTTTGCAGACCGTTTCATGCTCATCTCATTTTTGACACCTTTTCAAGCTTTTCATATTTTTCACAATTTTTCAGGCTCTTCATGTTTTTGAACACCGCTTTATGCTCCTCCTATTTTTCAGACCGTATCCTGCTCCTCATATTATTCACACCTATTGAAGCTCTTCATATTTTTCACACCTTTTAAGACTCCTCATGTTTTTGAACACCACTTCATGCTCCTCCTATTTTTCAGAGAGTTTCATGCTCCTCATGTATTTCACACCTTTTTAAGCTCTTCATATTTTTCACAACTTTTCAGGCTCTTCATGTTTTTCCACACCACTTCATGCTTCTCCCATTTTTCAGACCGTTTCATGCTCCTCATGAATTTCACACCTTTTGAAGCTCTTCATATTTTTCACACCTTTTCAGGCTCTTCATGATTCTGATCACCGTTTCATTCTCCTCCTATCTTTCAGACCGTTTCATGCTCCTCATATTTTTGACACCTTTTGAAGCTCTTCATATTTTTCACACCTTTTCAGGCTCTTCATGTTTTTGAACACCGCTCATGATCCTCCTAATTTTCAGAACGTTTCATGCTCCTCATATTTTTGACACCTTTTGAACCTCTTCATATTTTTCACACCTTTTTATGCTCTTCATGTTTTTCAACACCGTTTCATGCTGCTTCTATTGTTCACACCGTTTCATGGTCTCCATATTTTTCACACCTTTTCAGGCTCTTCATGTTTTAAACACCGCTTCATGCTAATCCTATTTTTCAAACCATATCATGCTCCTCATATTTTTTACACCTTTTGAAGCTATACATATTTTCCACACCTTTTCAGACTGTTCATGTTTTTCAACACCGCTTCATGCTCCTCCTATTTTTCACCGTTTCATGCTCCTCATATTTTTCACACATTTTAAAGCTGTTCATAATTTTCACAACTTTTCAGGCTCTTCATGTTTTTCAACACCGCTTCATGCTCCTCCTATTTTTCAGACCATTCCATGCTCCTCATATTTTTGACACCTTTTAAAGCTCTTCATATTTTTCACACCTATTCAGGCTCTTCATGTTTTTGAACACCGGTTCATGCTCCTCCTATATTTCAGACCGTTACATGCTCCTCATATTTTTCACACCATTTGAAGCTCTTCATATTTTTCACACCTTTTCAGGCTCGTCATGTTTTAATCACCGTTTCATGCTGCTCCTCTTTTTCCAACCGTTTCATGATCCTCATATTTTTGACACCTTTTGAAGCACTTCATATTTTTCACACGTTTTCAGGCTCTTCATGTTTTTCAACACCGCTTCATGCTCCTCCTATTTTCAGACCGTTTCATGCTCCTCATATTTTTGACACCTTTTGAAGCTCTTCATATTTTTCACACTTTTTCAGGCTCTTCATGTTTTTCAACACGGCTTCATGCTCTTCATATTTTTCAGAACGTTTCATGCTCCTCATATTTTTGACACCTTTTGAAGCTCTTCATATTTTTCACACCTTTTGAAGCTCTTCATATTTTTCACACGTTTTCAGGCTCTTCATGTTTTTCAACACAGCTTCATGCTCCTCCTATGTTTCAGACCGTTTATTCCTCCTCATGTATTTCACACCTTTTGAATCACTTCATATTTTTCACACCTTTTAAGGCTCTTCATGTTTTTGAACACCATTTCATGCTCCTCCTATGTTGCAGACCGTTTCATTCTCCTCATATTTTTGAAACCTTTTGAAGCTCTTCATATTTTTCACACCTTTTGAAGCTCTTCATATTTCTCACAGCTTTTCAGGCTCTTCATGTTTTTCAACCCCACTCCATGCTCCTCCTATTTTTCACACCGTTTCATTCTCCTCATATTTTTCACACCTTTTGAAGCTCTTCATATATTTCACACCTTTTCAGGCTCTTCATTTTTTTCAACACCACTTCATGCTCCTCCTATTTTTCAGACCTTTTCATGCTCAACTCTTTTTGACACCTTTTGAAGCTCTTCATATTTTTCACACCTTTTGAAGCGCTTCATATTTTTCATATTTTTGAAGCTCTTCATATTTTCACACTTTTCAGACACTTCAATTTTTTCAACACAGCTTCATGCTCCTGCTATTTTTCAGATCGTTTCATTCTCCTCATGCATCTCACACCTTTTGAAGCTCTTCATATATTTCACACCTTTTCAGGGTTTTCATTTTTTTCAACACCACTTCATGCTCCTCCTATTTTTCAGACCTTTTCATGCTCATCTCTTTTTGACACCTTTTGAAGCTCTTCATATTTTTCTAACCTTTTCAGGCTCTTGATGATTTTCAACACCTCTTCATTCTCCTCCTATTTTTCAGAACGTTTCATGCTCATCTCATTTTGACACCCTTAGAAACTCTACATATTTTTCACACCTTTTCAGGCTCTTCATGTTTTTTAACACCGCTTCATGCTCCTCCTATTTTTCAGACCGTTTCATGCTCCTCATATTTTTGACACCTTTTGAAGCTCTTCATATTTTTCACACCTTTTCAGGCTCTTGAGGTTTTTCAACACGGCTTCATGGTCCTCCTATTTTTCAGACCGTTTCATGCTCATCTCATTTTTGACACCTTTTGAAGCTCTTCATATTTTTCATATTTTTGAAGCTCTTCATAATTTCACACGTTTTCAGACTCTTCATGTTTTTCAACACCGCTTCATGCTCCTCCTATTTTTCAGACCGTATCAATCTCCTCATATTTTTGACACCTTTTGAAGCTCTTCATATTTCTCACAGCTATTCAGGCTCTTCATGTTTTTCAACACCACTTCATGCTCCTCGTATTTTTCACACCGTTTCATGCTCCTCATTTTTTTGACACCTTTTGAAGCTCTTCATATTTCTCACAGCTTTTCAGGCTCTTTATGTTTTTCAGCACCGCTTCATGCTCCTCCTATTTTTCCAACTGTTTCGTTCTCCTCATAATTTTGACACGTTTTGAGACTCTTCATATTTTTCACACCTTTTCAGGCTCTTCATGTTTTTGAACACCGTTTCATAATCCTCCTATTTTTCAGACCGTTTCATGCTCCTCATATTTTTGACACCTTTTAAAGTTCTTCATATTTTTCACACCTTTTCAGGCTCTTCATGTTTTTGAACACTGCTTCATGCTAATCTTATTTTTCAGACAGTTTCATGCTCCTCATGTATTTAAAACCTTTTGAAGCTACACATATTTTCCACACCTTTTCAGGCTGTTCATGTTATTGAACACCGCTTCATGCTCCTCCTATTTTTCAGACCGTTTCATGCTCCTCATATTTTTCACACCTTTTGAAACTCTTCATATTTTTCACACCTTTTCAGGCTCTTCATATTTTTGAACACGATTTCCTGCCCCTCTTATTTTTCAGACCGTTTCATGCTCATCTCATTTTTGACATCTTTTGAAGCTTTGCATATTATTCACATCGTTTGAAGCTCTTCATATTTTTCCCATTTTTGAAGCTCTTCATATTTTTCACACGATTTCAGACTCTTCATGTTTTTCAACACCGGTTCATGCTCCTGCTATTTATCATACCGTTTCATACTCCTCATATTTTTGACACGTTTTGAGGCTCTTCATATTTTTCCCACCTTTTAAGGCTCTTCATATTTTTGAACACCGTTTCATAATCCTCCTATTTTTCAGACCGTTTCATGCTCCTCATATTTTTAACACCTTTTAAAGCTCTTCATATTTTTCACACCTTTTCAGGCTCTTCATGTTTCTGATCACCGTTTCATGCTCCTCCTATCTTTCAGACCGTTTCATGCTTCTCATATTTTTGACACAATTTGAAGCTCTTCATATTTTTCACACCTTTTCAGGCTCTTCATGTTTTTCCACACCACTTCATGCTTCTCATATTTTTCAGACCGTTTCATGCTCTCATGTATTTCACACCTTTTGAAGTTTTTCATATTTCTCACACCTTTTCAGGCTCCTCATGTTTTTGATCACCGTTGCATGCTCCTCCTATTTTTCAGAACGTTTCATGCTCCTCATATTTTTGACACCTTTTGAAGCTCTTCATATTTTTCACACGTTTTCAGGCTCTTCATGATTTTGAACACCGCTTCATGAACCTCCTATTTTACAGACCGTTTCATGCTCTTTATATTTTTGACCCCTTTTGAAGTTCTTCATATTTTTCACACCTTTTCAGGCTCTTCATCTTTTTCCACACCGTTTCATGCTGCTTCTATTTTTCAGGCCGTTTCATGCTCCTCATATTTTTTCACACCTTTTGAAGCTCTTCATATTTTTCACACCTTTTCAGGCTCTTCATGTTTTTCCACACCACTTCATGCTTCTATTTTTCAGCCCGTTTCATGGTCCTCATATATTTCACACCTTTTGAAGCTCTTCATATTTTTCACAACTTTTCAGGCTCTTCATGTTTTTCAACACCATTTCATGCCGCATCTATCTTTCAGACCGTTTCATTCTTCTCATATTTTTGACACCATTTGAAGCTCTTCATATTTTTCACACCTTTTCAGGCTCTTCATGTTTTTCCACACCACTTCATGCTTCTCATATTTTTCAGATCGTTTCATGCTCCTCATGAATTTCACACCTTATGAAGCTCTACATATTTTTCACACCTTTTCAGGCTCTTCATGTTTTTCAACACCATTTCATGCCGCATCTATCTTTCAGACCGTTTCATGCTCCTCATATTTTTGACACCTTTTGAAGCTCTTCATATTTTTCACACCTTTTCAGGCTCTTCATGTTTTTGAACCCCGTTTCATGCTCCTCCTGTTTTTCAGACCGTTTTATGCTCCTCATATTTTTCACAACTTTTGAAGCTTTTCATATTTTCCACACCTTTTGAAGCTCTTCATATTTTTCAAACGTTTTCAGGCTCTTCATGTCTTTCAACACCGTTTCATGCTGCTCCTATTTTTCAGATCTTTTCATGCTCCTCATATTTTTGACACATTTTGAAGCTCTTCATTTTTTTCACACCTTTTGAAGCTCTTCATATTTTTCACACCTTTTCAGGCTCTTCATGTTTATTACACCGCTTCATGCTGCTCCTATTTTTCAGACCGTTTCACGCTCGTCTCATTTTTGACACCTTTTGAAGCTCTTCATATTTCTCACAACTTTTAAGCTCTTCATGTTTTTCACACGTTTTCAGGCTCTTCATGTTTTTGAACACCGCTTCATGTTCCTCCTAATTTTCAGACCGTTTCATGCTCCTCATATTTTTGACACCTTTTGAAGCTCTTCATATTTTTCACACCTTTTCAGGCTCTTCATGTTTTTCAACACCGCTTCATGCTCTTCCTATTTTTCAGACCGTTTCATGCTCCTCATATTTTTGACACCTTTTGAAGCTCTTCATATGTTTCACACCTTTTAATGCTCTTCATATTTTTGAACACCGCTTCATGCTCCTCCTATTTTTCAGACCGGTTCATGCTCCTCATATTTTTGACACCTTTTGAAGCTCTTCATATTTTTCACACCTTTTCAGGCTCTTCATGTTTTACAACACCGATTCATGCTCCTCATATTTTTGACACCTTTTGAATCTCTTCATGTTTTTCACACCTTTTCAGGCTCTTCATGTTTTTGAACACCACTTGTGTTCCTCCTATTTTTCAGACCGTTTGATGCTCCTCATATTTTTGACACCTTTTGAAGCTCTTCATATATTTCACACGTTTTCAGACTCTTCATGTTTTTCAACACCACTTCATGCTTCTCCTATTTTTCAGACCGTTTTATGCTCCTCATATTTTTCACACCTTTTGAAGCTCTTCATATTTTTCAACCTTTTTAGGCTCTTCATGTTTTTGAACACGGTTTCATGCTCCTCCTATTTTTCAAACTGTGTCATGTTCGTCTCATTTTATCAACTTTTGAAGCTCTTCATATTTTTCACAGCTTTTGAAGCTCTTCATATTTCTCAAACCTTTTCAGGCCCCTCATGTTTTTCAACACCCCTTCTTGCTCATCGTATTTTTCCGACCGTTTCATGCTTCTCTCATTTCTGACACATTTTGAAGCTCTTCATATATTTCACACATTTTCAGGCTCTTCATGTTTTTCAACACCACTTCATGCTCCTCCTATTTTTCAGACCGTTTCATACTCATCTCGCTTTTGACACATTTTGAAGCTCTTCATATTTACCACACCTTTTGAAGCTCTTCATATTTTTCAAACGTTTTCAGGCTCTTAATCTTTTTCAACACCGCTTCTTGCTCCTCCTATTTTTCAGACCGTTTCATGCTCCTCATATTTTTGACACGTTTTGAAGCTCTTCATATTTTTCACACCTTTTCAGGCTCTTCATGTTTTTGAACACCGTTTCATGCTCCTCCTATTTTTCAGACCGTTTCATGCTCCTCATATTTTTGACACCTTTTGAAGCTCTTCATATTTTTCTCACCTTTTCAGGCTCTTCATGTTTTTCAAAACCGCTTCATGCTCCTCCTATTTTTCAGAGAGTTTCATGCTCCTCATGTATTTCACACAGTTTGAAGCTCTTCATATTTTTCACACCTTTTCAGGCTCTTCATGTTTTGAACACCGTATCATGCTGCTCCTATTTTTCAGATCGTTTCATGCTCATCTCATTTTTGACATTTTTTGAAGCTCTTCATATTTTTCACACCTTTTCACGCTCTTCATGTTTTTGAACACCGCTTTATGCTCCTGCTATTTTTCAGCCCGTTTCATGCTCCTCCTATTTTTCACACTTTTTGAAGCTCTTCATATTTTTCACACTTTTTCAGTCTCTTCATGTTTTTCAACACAACTTCATGCTCATCCTATTTTACAGACCGTTTCATGTTCCTCATGTATTTTACACCTTTTGAAGCTCTTCATATTTTTCACACCTTTTCAGGCTCTTCATGCATTTGAACACCCTTTCATGCTCCTCCTATTTTTCAGACCGTTTCATGCTCCTCATAGTTTTGACACCTTTTGAAGCTCTTCATATTCTTCACACCTTTTCAGGTTTATCATGTTTTTCAACACCGCTTTATGCTCCTGCTATGTTTCAGACCGTATCATGCTCCTCATATTTTTGACACCTTTTGAAGCTCTTAATATATTTCACACCTTTTCAGACTCTTCATGATTTCCAACACCGCTTCATGCTCCTCATGTTTTTCAGACCGTTTCATGCTCATCTCATTTTTATCACCTTTTGAAGCTCTTCATATTTTTCACACGTTTTCAGGCTCTTCATGTTTTTCAACACCGTTTCATGCTCCTCATGTATTTCCAACCGTTTGAAGCTCTTCATATTTTTCACAACTTTTCAGGCTCTTCATGTTTTTGAACACGGTTTCATGCTCCTCCTATTTTTCAGACCGTTTCATGCTCCTCATGTATTTCACACCTTATAAAGCTCTTCATATTTTTCACACCTTTTCAGGCTCTTCATGTTTTTGAGCACCGTTTCATTCTCCTCCTATTTTTCAGACCGTTTCATGCTCCTCATATTTTTGACACCTTTTGAAGCTCTTCATATTTTTCACATCTTTTCAGGCTCTTCATGTTTTTGAACACCGCTTGATGCTCCTCCTATTTTTCAGACTTTTCCATGCTCCTCATGTATTTCACACGTTTTGAAGCTCTTCATATTTTTCACACCTTTTCAGCCTCTTCATGATTTTGAACACCGCTTCATGATCCTCCTATTTTTCAGAATGTTTCATGCTCCTCATGTTTTTGACAAGTTTTGAAGCTTTCCATATTTTTCACAACTTTTCAGGATCTTCATGTTTTGAACAGAGCTTCATGCTCCTCCTATTTTTCAGACCGTATCATACTCGTCATATTTTTCACACCTTTTGAACCTCTTCATATTTTTCACACCTTTTCAGTCTCTTCATGTTTTTCAACACAACATCATGCTCATCCTATTTTCCAGACCGTTTCATGTTCCTCATGTATTTCACACCGTTTGAAGCTCTTCATATTTTTCACACCTTTTCAGGCTCTTCATGCATTTGAACACCCTTTCATGCTCCTCCTATTTTTCAGACCGTTTCATGCTCCTCATATTTTTGACACCTTTTGATGCTCTTCATATTTTGCACACCTTTTCAGGCTTTTCATGTTTTTCAACACCGCTTCATGCTCCTCCTATTTTTCAGACCGTTTCATGCTCCTCATATTTTTGACACCTTTTGAAGCTCTTCATATTTTTCACACCTTTTCAGACTCTTCATGTTTTTCAACAGCGCTTCATGCTCCTCCTATTTTTCAGACCGTTTCATGCTCCTCATGTATTTCACACATTTTGAAGCTCTTCATATTTTTCACACATTTTAGGCTCTTCATGTTTTTGAACAGCATTTCATCCTCTTCCTATTTTTCGGACCGTTTCATGTTCCTAATATTTTTGACACCTTTTGAAGCTCTTCATATTGTTCACACCTTTTCAGGCTCTTCATGTTTTTCAACACGACATCATGCTCCTCCTATTTTTCAGACTGCTTCATGCTCCTCATATTTTTGACACATTTTGAAACTCTTCATATTTTTCACACCTTTTGAAGCTCTTCATATATTTCACACCTTGAAGGTCTTCATGGTTTTCACAGCTTTTCAGGCTCGTCATGTTTTTGAACACCGTTTCATTCTCCTCCTATTTTTCAGACCGATTCATGCTCATCTAATTTTTCACAACTTTTGAAGCTCTTCATATTTTTCACACCTTTTCATGCTCTTCATGTTTTTGAACACCGTTTCATGCTCCTCCTATTTCTCAGACCATTTCATGCTTCTCATATTTTTGACACCTTTAGAAGCTCTTCATATTTTTCACATCATATTTTTGACACCTTTTGAAGCTCTTCATATTTTTCACACCTTTTCAGGCTCTTCATGTTTTTCAACACCGCTTCATGCTCCTCCTATTTTTCAGACAGTTTCATGCTCCTCATATTTTTGACACCTTTTAAAGCTCATCATGTATTTCACACTTTTTCAGGTTCTTCATTTTTTTCAACATCGCTTCATCCTTCTCCTATTTTTCAGATCGTTTCATGGTCATCTCCTTTTTGAACACCTTTTGAAGCTCTTCATATTTTTCACACCTTTTCAGGCTCTTCATGTTTTGCAACACCGCTTCATACTCCACCTATTTTTCAGACCGTTTCATGCTACTCATGTATTTCACACTTTTGAAGTTCTTCATATTTTTCATACCTTTTAGGCTCTTCATGTTTTTGAACACCGTTTCATCCTCTTCCTATTTTTCAGACAGTTTCATGTTCCTCATATTTTTGACACCTTTTGAAGCTCTTCATATTTTTAACACTTTTTAAGGCTCTTCATGTTTTTCCACATCACTTCATGCTATTCCTATTTTTCAGACCGTTTCATGCTCCTCATATTTTTGCCACCTTTTGAAGCTCTTCATATTTTGCACACCTTTTCAGGTTCTTCATTTTTTCAACACCGCTTCATGCTCCTCTTATGTTTCAGACCGTTTCATGCTACTCATGTATTTCACACTTTTTGAAGCTCTTCATATTTTTCATACCTTTTAGGCTCTTCATGTTTTTGAACACCGTTTCATGCTCTTCCTATTTTTCAGACCGTTTCATGCTCCACATATTTTTGACACCTTTTGAAGCTCTTCATATTTTTCACACCTTTTCAAGCTCTTCATGTTTTTCAACTCCGATTCATGCTCCTCCTATTTTTCAGATCATTTCATGCTCCTCATATTTTTGACACCTTTTAAAGCTCTTCATACATTTCACACCTTTTCAGGCTCTTCATGTTTTTCAACACCACTACATGCTCCTCCTATTTTTCAGACCGTATCATGCTCATCTCATTTTAGACACATTTTGAAGCTCTTCATGTTTTTCACACCTTTTCAGGGTCTTCATGTTTTTCAACACCGCTTCATCCTCCTCCTATTTTTCAGACCGTTCATGCTCCTCATATTTTTGAAACATTTTGAAGCTCTTCATATTATTCACACCTTTTCAGGCTCTTCATGTTTTTCAACAGCGCTTCATGCTAATCCTATTTTTCAGACCGTTTCATGCTCCTCGTATTTTTGACACCTTTTGAAGCTCTTCATATTTTTCACACCTTTTCAGACTCTTCATGTTTTTCAACAGCGCTTCATGCTCCTCCTATTTTTCAGACCGTTTCATGCTCCTCATGTATTTCACACATTTTGAAGCTCTTCATATTTTTCACACATTTTAGGCTCTTCATGTTTTTGAACAGCATTTCATCCTCTTCCTATTTTTCGGACCGTTTCATGTTCCTAATATTTTTGACACCTTTTGAAGCTCTTCATATTGTTCACACCTTTTCAGGCTCTTCATGTTTTTCAACACCACATCAGCTCCTCCTATTTTTCAGACCGCTTCATGCTCCTCATATTTTTGACACATTTTGAAACTTTTCATATTTTTCACACCTTTTGAAGCTCTTCATATATTTCACACCTTGAAGGTCTTCATGTTTTTCACACCTTTTCAGGCTCTTCATGTTTTTGAACACCGTTTCATTCTCCTCCTATTTTTCAGACCGATTCATGCTCATCTAATTTTTCACAACTTTTGAAGCTCTTCATATTTTTCACACCTTTGAAGGTCTTCATGGTTTTCACACCTTTTCAGGCTCTTCATGTTTTTGAACACCGTTTCATGCTCCTCCTATTTCTCAGACCATTTCATGCTTCTCATATTTTTGACACCTTTAGAAGCTCTTCATATTTTTCACATCATATTTTTGACACCTTTTGAAGCTCTTCATATTTTTCACATCTTTTCAGGCTCTTCATGTTTTTCAACACCGCTTCATGCTCCTCCTATTTTTCAGACAGTTTCATGCTCCTCATATTTTTGACACCTTTTAAAGCTCATCATGTATTTCACACCTTTTCAGGTTCTTCATTTTTTTCAACATCGCTTCATCCTTCTCCTATTTTTCAGATCGTTTCATGGTCATCTCCTTTTTGAACACCTTTTGAAGCTCTTCATATTTTTCACACCTTTTCAGGCTCTTCATGTTTTGCAACACCGCTTCATGCTCCTCCTATTTTTCAGACCGTTTCATACTCCTCATATTTTTGACACATTTTGAAGCTCTTCATATATTTCATACCTATTCAGGCTCTTCATTTTTTTCAACACCGCTTCATGCTCCTCCTATTTTTCAGACCGTTTCATGCACCTCATATTTTTCACACCTTTTGAAGCTCTTCATATTTTTCACACCTTTTGAATCTCTTCATATTTTTCACACCTTTTCAGGCTTTTCATTATTTTCAACACCGCTTCATGCTCCTCCTATTTTTCAGACCTTTTCATGCTCCTCATATTTTTCACACCTTTTGAAGCTCTTTATATTTTCACACCTTTTCATGCTCTTCATGTTTTTGAACACCACTTCATTCTCCTCCTATTTTTCAGACCGTTTCATGCTCATCTCAATTTTGACAGCTTTTGAAGATCTTCATATTTTTCACACCTTTTGAAGCTCTTCATATTTTTCACACCTTTTCAGGCTCTTCATGTTTTTGAACACCGCTTCATGCTCCTCCTATTTTTCAGACCTTTTCATGCTCCTCATATTTTTCAAATCTTTTGTAGCTCTTCATATTTTTCGCACCTTTCCAGGCTCTTCATGTTTTTGAACACCGCTTCATGCTCCTCCTATTTTTCAGACCGTTTCATTCTCCTCATGTATTTCATACCTTTTGAAGCTCTTCACATATTTCACACCTTTTCAGGCTCCTCATGTTTTTCAACATTGCTTCATGCTCCTCCTATTTTTCAGACCGTTTTATGCTCCTCATATTTTGACACCTTTTAAAGCTCTTCATATTTTTCACATCTTTTCATGCTCTTCATGTTTTTGACCACCGCTTTATGTTCCTCCTATTTTCAGAGCGTTTCATGCTCCTCATATGTTTGACACCTTTTGAAGCTCTTCATATTTTTCACACCTTTTCAGGCTCTTCATGTTTTTGAGGACCGTTTCATGCTCCTCCTATTTTTCAGACCGTTTCATGCTCATCTCATTTTTGACACCTTTTGAAACTCTTCATATATTTCACACCTTTAAGGCTCTTCAGGTTTTTGGAGACCGCTTCATGCTCCTCCTATTTTTCAGACCGTTTCATGCTCATCTCATTTTTGACACCTTTTGAAACTCTTCATATATTTCACACCTTTAAGGCTCTTCAGGTTTTTGGAGACCGTTTCATGCTCCTCCTATTTTTCAGACCGTTTCATGCTCATCTCATTTTTGACACCTTTTGAAACTCTTCATATATTTCACACCTTTAAGGCTCTTCAGGTTTTTGGAGACCGCTTCATGCTCCTCCTATTTTTCAGACCGTTTCATGTTCCTCCTATTTTTCAGATCATTTCGTGCTCCTCATATTTTTGACACCTTTTGAAGCTCTTCATATTTTTCACAACTTTTCAGGCTCTTCATGTTTTTGAACACCGCTTCATACTCCTCCTAGTTTTCAGGCGGTTTCATACTCCTCATATTTTTGACACATTTTGAAGCTGCTCATATATTTCACACATTTTCAGGCTGTTCATGTTTTTCAACACCACTACATTCTCCTGCTATTTTTCAGACCGTTTCAGGCTCATCTCATTTTTGACACATTTTGAAGCTTTTCATATTGTTCACACCTTTTGAAGCTCTTCATATTTTTCACACCTTTTCAGGCTCTTCATGTTTTTAAACAGCGCTTCATGCTCCTCCTATTTTTCAGTCGTTTCATGCTTTTCATATTTTTGACACATTCTGAAGCTCTCATATGTTTCACACCTTTTCAGGCTCTTCATGTTTTTGAACACTGCTTCATGATCCTCCTACTTTTCAGACCGTTTCATGCTCCTCATATTTTTGACACCTTTTGAAGCTCTTCATATATTTCACACCTTTTCATGCTCTTGATGTTTTTCAACACCGTTTTATGCTCCTCATATATTTCAGAGTGTTTCATGCACCTCATATAATTGACACATTTTGAAGCTCTTCATATTTTTCACGCCTTTTCAGGCTCTTCATGTTTTTCAACACCCCTTCAGGCTCCTCCTGTTTTTCAGACCGTTTCATGCACCTCATATTTTCACACCTTTTGAAGCTCTTCCTATTTTTCACACCTTTTCAGGCTCTTCATGTTTTTGAACACCGCTTCATGCTCCTCCTAATTTCCAGACCGTTTCATGCTCCTCAAATTTTTTACACATTTTGAAGCTCTTCATATTTTTCACACCTTTTCATGCTTTTCATCTTTTAAAAAACCGTTCCATGCTCATCCTATTTTTCAGACTGTTTCATGCTCCTCATATGTTTGATACATTTTGAAGCTCTTCATATTTTTCACACCTTTTCAGGCTCTTCATGTTTCTGAATGCCGCTTCATGCTCCTCCTAATTTTCAGAACGTATCATGCTCCTCATATATTTCACACCTTTTGAAGCTCCTCATATTTTTCACACCTTTTCAGGCTCTTCATGTTTTTCCACACCACTTCATGCTCCTCCTTTTTTGCAGACGGTTTCATGCTCCTCATGTATTTCACGCCTTTTGAAGGTCTTCATATTTTTCCCACCTTTTCAGGCTCTCCATGTTTTTGATCACCATTTCATGCTCCTCCTATTTTTCAGACCGTTTCATTCTCCTCATATATTTACACCTTTTGAAGCTCTTCATATTTTTCACACCTTTTCAGGCTCTTCATGTTTTTCAACACCGCTTCTTGGTCCTCCTATATTTCAGACCATTTCATGCTCCTCATATTTTTCACACCTTTTGAAGCTCTTCATATTTTTAACACCTTTTCAGCCTCTTCATGTTTTTCAACATCAGTTCATGCTCCTCCTAATTTTCAGACCGTTTCATCTTCCTCATATTTTTAACACCTTTAGAAACTCTTCATGTTTTTCACACCTTTTCAGGCTCTTCATGTTTTTCAACACCGTTTCATGATCTTCCTATTTTTCAGACCGTTTCGTTCTCCTCATATTTTTGACACATTTTGAAGCTCTTCATATTTTTCGCACGTTTTCAGGCTCTTCATGTTTTTCAACACCGTTTCATGATCCTCCTATTTTTCAGACCGTTTCATGCTCCTCATATTTTTGACACCTTTTGTAGCTCTTCATATTTTTCACACTTTTCAAGCTCTTCATGTTTTTCAACAACGCTTCATGCTCCGCCTATTTTTCAGACCATTTCATTCTCCTCATATTTTTGACACCTTTTGAAGCTCTTCAGATATTTCACACCTTTTCAGGCTCTTCATTTTTTTCAACACCACTTTATGCTCCTACTATTTTTCAGATCGTTTCATGCTCTTCTCATTTTGACACCTTTTAAAGCTCTTCATATTTTTCACATCTTTCGAAGCTCTTCATATTTTTCAAACCTTTTCAGGATCTTCATGATTTTCCACACCACTTCATGCTCCTCCTATTTTTCAGACCCTCATGCTCATCGCTTTTTTGACACCTTTGAAGCTCTTCATATTTTTCACACTTTTTGAAGCTCTTCATATTTCTCACATTTTTTAAGCTCTTCATATTTTTCACACGTTTTCAGACTCTTCTTGTTTTTCAACACGGCTTCATGCTCCTGCTATTTTTCCGACCGTTTCATACTCCTCATATATTTGACACGTTTTGAGTCTCTTCATATATTTCACACCTTTTCAGGCTCTTCATATTTTTGAACACCGCTTCATGCTCCTGCTATTTTTCAGACCGTTTCATGCTCCTCATATTTTTGACACCTTTTGAAGCTCTTCATATTTTTCACACCTTTTCAGGTTCTTAATGTTTTTGAACACCACTTCATGCTCCTCCTATTTTTCAGCCCGTTTCATACTCCTCATATTTTTGACACCTATTGAAGCTCTTCATATTTCTCACACAATTTCAGGCTTTTCATGTTTTTCAACACCGCTTCATGCTCCTATTTTTCAGACCGTTTCATGCTCATTTCATTTTTGAACACCTTTTGATGCTTTTCATATTTTTCACACCTTTTCAGGCTCTTCATGTTTCTGAATGCCGCTTCATGCTCCTCCTAATTTTCAGAACGTATCATGCTCCTCATATATTTCACAGCTTTTGAAGCTCCTCATATTTTTCACACCTTTTCAGGCTCTTCATGTTTTTCCACACCACTTCATGCTCCTCCTTTTTTGCAGACGGTTTCATGCTCCTCATGTATTTCATGCCTTTTGAAGCTCTTCATATTTTTCCCACCTTTTCAGGCTCTCCATGTTTTTGATAACCATTTCATGCTCCTCCTATTTTTCAGACCGTTTCATTCTCCTCATATATTTACACCTTTTGAAGCTCTTCATATTTTTCACACCTTTTCAGGCTCTTCATGTTTTTCAACACCGCTTCTTGGTCCTCCTATTTTTCAGACCATTTCATGCTCCTCATATTTTTCACACCTTTTGAAGCTCTTCATATTTTTAACACCTTTTCAGGCTCTTCATGTTTTTCAACACCTCTTCATGCTCCTCCTTTTTTGCAGACCGTTTCATGCTCCTCATGTATTTCACGCCTTTGGAAGCTCTTCATATTTTTCCCACTTTTTCAGGCTCTCCATGTTTTTGATCACCTTTTCATGCTCCTCCTATTTTTCAGACCGTTTCATGCTCCTCATGTATTTCACACATTTTGAAGCTCTTCATATTTTTCACACGTTTTCAGACTCCTCATGTTTTTCCACTTCGCTTCATGCTCCTGCTATTTTCCGACCGTTTCATACTCCTCATATTTTTGACACGTTTTGAGTCTCTTCATATTTTTCACACCTTTTTAGGCTCTTCATATTTTTGAACACCGCTTCATGCTCCTCCTATTTTTCCGACCGTTTCATGCTCCTCATATATTTGACACCTTTTGAAGCTCTTCATATTTTTCACACCTTTTCAGGTTCTTAATATTTTTGAACACCACTTCATACTCCTCCTATTTTTCAGACCGTATCATGCTCCTCATGTATTTCACACATTTTGAAGCTCTTCATATTTTTCACGCCTTTTCAGGCTCTTCATATTTTTCCACACCACTTCATGCTTCTCCTATTTTTCAGCCCGTTTCATGCTCCTCATGTATTTCACGCCTTTTGAAGCTCTTCATATTTTTCACACCTTTTCAGTCTCTCCATGTTTTTGATCACCGTTTCATGCTCCTCCTATTTTTCAGACCGTTTCATGCTCCTCATATATTTGACACCTTTGAAGCACTTCATATTTTTCATACCTTTTCAGGCTCTTCATGTTTTTCAACACCGCTTCTTGGTCCTCCTATTTTTCAGAGAGTTTCATGCTCCTCATAATTTTCACAACTTTTGAAGCTCTTCAAATTTTTAACAACTTTTCATGTTCTTCATGTTTTTCTACACCTCTTCATCCTCCTCCTAATTTTCAGCCCGTTTCATGCTCCTCATATATTTCACACCTTTTGAAGCTCTTCATATTTTGCACACGTTTTCAGGCTCTTCATGTTTTTCACAACCACTTCATGCTCCTCCTATTTTTCAGACCGTTTCATGTTCCTCATATTTTTGACACGTTTTGAGGCTCTTCATATTTTTCACACCTTTTCATCCTCTTCATAGTGGTGAACACCGCTTCATGCTCCTCTTATTTTTAGACCGATTCATGCTCCTCATATTTTTGAAACCTTTTGAAGCTCTTCATAATTTTCACACCTTTTCAGGCTCTTCATGTTTTTGAACACCGCTTCATGCTCCTCCTATTTTCCAGACCGTTTCATGCTCCACATATTTTTAACACCTTTAGAAGCTCTTCATGTTTTTCACACCTTTTCAGGGTCTTCATGTTATCAACACCGCTTCTTGCTCCTCCTATTTTTCACATCATTTTACGATCCTCATGTTTTTGACACATTTTGAAGCTCTTCATATTTTTCAAACCTTTTCATCCTCTTCATAGTGGTGAACACCGCTTCATGCTCCTCCTATTTTTAGACCGATTCATGCTCCTCATATTTTTGAAACCTTTTGAAGCTCTTCATAATTTTCACACCTTTTCAGGCTCTTCATGTTTTTAAACAGCGCTTCATGCTCCTCCTATTTTTCAGTCGTTTCATGCTTCTCATATTTTTGACACTTTTTGAAGCTCTTCATAATTTTCACACCTTTTCATTCTATTCATCTTTTTCAAAACCGTTTCATGCTTATCCAATTTTTTCAGGCTGTTTCATGCTTCTCATATTTTTGACAACTTTTGAAGCTCTTCATATTTTTCACAACTTTTCATGCCCTACTTCTTTTAAAAAACCGTTTCATGCTCATCCTATTTTTCAGACTGTTTCATCTTCCTCATATGTTTGACACCTTTTGAAGCTCTTCATCTTATTCAAACCTTTTCAGGCTCTTTTTATTTTTGACCACCGCTTCATGCTCCTCCTATTTTTCAGACCGTTTCATGCTCCTCATATATTTTACTCCTTTTGAAGCTCTTCATATTTTGCACTCCTTTTCAGGCTCTTCATGTTTTTGAACACAGTTTCATACTCCTACTATTTTTCAGACTGTTTCATGCTCCTCATATTTTTGACACCTTTTGAAGCTCTTCAGATTCTTCACACCTTTTCGAGCTCTTCATGTTTTTCAACACCGCTTCATGCTCCTCTTATTTTTCATACCGTTTCATGCTTCTCATATTTTTGACACCTTTTGAAGCTCTTCATATTTTTCACACCTTTTCATGCCCTTCATCTTTTTGAAAACCGTTTCATTCTCATCCTACTTTTCAGACGGTTTCATGCTCCTCATATTTTTGACACCTTTTGAAGCTCTTCATATATTTCACACCTTTTCAGGCTCCTCATGTTTTTCAACATTGCTTCATGCTCCTCCTATTTTTCAGACCGTTTTATGCTCCTCATATTTTGACACCTTTTAAAGCTC
Organism: Dama dama; assembly: GCF_033118175.1. Lineage (NCBI taxonomy): Eukaryota > Metazoa > Chordata > Mammalia > Artiodactyla > Cervidae > Dama > Dama dama. The sequence goes on along the minus strand of NW_026870928.1, from coordinate 2,906,695 downwards.
TTCATATTTTTCACATCTTTTCACGCTCTTCATGTTTTTGACCACCGCTTCATGCTCCTCATATTTTTCAGACCGTTTCATGCTCCTCATATATTTTACAACTTTTGAAGCTCTTCATATTTTTCACACCTTTTCAGGCTCTTCATGTTTTTACACACCGCTTCATGCCCCTCCTAGTTTTCAGACCGTTTCATGCTACTCATATTTTTGACACCTTTTGCAGCTCTTCATATATTTCACACCTTTTCATGCTCTTCATGTTTTTCAACACCGTTTTATGCTCCTCATATTTTTCAGACTGTTTCATGCACCTCATATAATTGACACATTTTGAAGCTCTTCATATTTTTCACGCCTTTTCAGGCTCTTCATGTTTTTCAACACCCCTTCAGGCTCCTCCTATTTTTCAGACCGTTTCATGCACCTCATATTTTTCACACTTTTTGAAGCTCTTCATATTTTTCACACCTTTTCAGGGTCTTCATGTTTTTGAACACCGCTTCATGCTCCTCCTAATTTCCAGACCGTTTCATGCTCCTCAAATTTTTTACACATTTTGAAGCTCTTCATATTTTTCACACCTTTTCATGCTTTTCATCTTTTAAAAAACCGTTTCTTGCTCATCCTATTTTTCAGACTGTTTCATGCTCCTCATATGTTTGACACATTTTGAAGCTCTTCATATTTTTCACACTTTTTCAGGCTCTTCATGTTTTTGAGGACCGCTTCATGCTCCTCCTATTTTTCAAACCGTTTCATGCTACTCAAATTTTTTACACATTTTGAAGCTCTTCATATTTTTCACACCTTTTCATGCTCTTCATCTTTTAAAAAACCGTTTCATGCTCATCCTATTTTTCAGACCGTTTCATGCTCCTCATATACTTGACCCCTTTTGAAGCTCTTCATATTTTTCACACGTTTTCAGGCTCTTCATGTTTCTCAACACCGCTTCATGCTCCTGCTATTTATCATAACGTTTCATACTCCTCATATTTTTGAAACCTTTTGAAGCTCTTCATATTTTTCACACCTTTTTAGGCTCTTCATGTTTTTGAACACCGCTTCATGCTCCTCCTATTTTTCAGACCGTTTCATACTCCTCATATTTTTGACACGTTTTGAGTCTCTTCATATTTCTCACACAATTTCAGGCTTTTCATGTTTTTCAACACCGCTTCATGCTCCTAAATTTCAGACCGTTTCATGCTCATTTCATTTTTGACACCTTTTGAAGTTCTTCATATATTTCATACCTTTTGAAACTCTTCATATTTTTCACACGTTTTCAGGCTCTTCATGTTTTTCAACACCGCTTCTTTTCCTCCTATTTTTCAGACCGTTTCATGCTCCTCATTTATTTCACACCTTTTGAAGCTCTTCATATTTTCCAAGCCTTTTCAGGCTCTTCATGTTTTTGAACACCGCTTCATGCTCCTCCTATTTTTCAAACCATTTCATGATCCTCATGTATTTCAAACCTTTGAAACTGTTCATATTTTTCACACCTTTTCAGGCTCTTCATCTTTTTCAAGAACACTTCATGCTCCTCCTATTTTTCACACCGTTTAATGCTCCTCATGTATTGCACACCTCTTGAAGCTCTTCATATTTTTCACATCTTTTCAGGCTCTTCATGTTTTTGAACAAGGTTTCATGCTCCTCTTAATTTTCAGACCGTTTCATGCTCCTCATATTTTTGACACGTTTTGAGTCTCTTCATATTTTTTACTCCTTTTCAGGCTCTTCATATTTTTGAACACACTTCATGCTCCTGCTATTTTTAAGACCGTTTCATGCTCTTCATGTATTTCACAACTGTTGAAGCTCTTCATATTTTTCACACCTTTTCAGGCTCTTCATGTTTTTCAACCCAACTTCATACTCCTCCTATTTTTCAGACCATTTCATGCTCCTCATATTTTTGACACGTTTTGAGTCTCTTCATATTTTTCACTCCTTTTCAGGCTCTTCATATTTTTAAACACCGTTTCATGCTCTTCCAATTTTTCAGACCGTTTCATGCTCCACATTTTTTTGACAACTTTTGAAGCTCTTCATATTTCACACTTTTTAAGGCTCTTCATGTTTTTAACACCGCTTCATTCTCCTCATATTTTTGACAACTTTTGAAACTCTTCATATATTTCACACATTTTCAGGCTCTTCATTTCTTTGAACACCACTTCATGCTCCTACTATTTTTCAGACCATTTCATGCTCATCTCATTTTTGACACCTTTTGAAGCTCTTCATATTTTTCACACCTTTTGTAGTTCTTCATATTTTTCACACGTTTTCAGACTCTGCATGTTTTTCAACACCGTTTCATGCTCCTCGTATTTTTCAGACCGCTTCATGCTCCTCATATTTTTGACACCTTTTGAAGCTCTTCATATTTTTCACACCTTTTCAGGCTCTTCAAGTTTTTCAACACCGCTTCATGCTCCTCCTATTTTTCAGACCCGTTCATGCTCCTCATATTTTTGACACCATTTTAAGCTCTTCTTATTTTTCACACCTTTTCAGGCTCTTCATGTTTTCAACACCAGTTCATGCTCCTCCTATTTTTCAGACCATTTCATGCTCCTCATATTTTTGACACGTTTTGAAGCTCTTCATATTTTCCCACCTTTTGAAGCTCTTCATATTTTTCACACGTTTTCAGACTCTTCCTGTTTTTCAACACCGTTTCATGCTCCTCGTATTTTTCAGACCGCTTCATGCTCCTCATATTTTTGACACCTTTTGAAGCTCTTCATATTTTTCACGCCTTTTCAGGCTCTTCAAGTTTTTCAACACCGCTTCATGCTCCTCCTATTTTTCAGACCCGTTCATGCTCCTCATATTTTTGACACCATTTTAAGATCTTCTTATTTTTCACACCTTTTCAGGCTCTCATGTTTTTCAACACCGCTTCATGCTCCTCCTATTTTTCAGACCATTTCATGCTCCTCATATTTTTCACACCTTTTAAAGCTCTTCATATATTTCACACCTTTTCAGGCACTTCATGTTTTCAACACCACTTCATGCTCCTCCTATTTTTCAGACCATTTGATGCTCCTCATATTTTTGACACGTTTTGAAGCTCTTCATATTTTCCCACCTTTTGAAGCTCTTCATATTTTTCACACGTTTTCAGGTTCTTTTTTTTCAACACCGCTTCTTGCTCCTCCTATTTTTCAGACCATATCATGCTCCTCATAATTTTGACATCTTTTGAAGCTCTTCATATTTTTCACACCTTTTCAGGCTCTTCATGGTTTTGAACACCGCTTCATGCTCCTCCTATTTTTCAAACAGTTTCATGCTCCTCATGTATTTCACACCTTTTGAAGCTCTTCATATTTTTCACACCTTTTCAGGCTCTTCATATTTTTGAACACTTCTTCATGCTCCTCCTATTTTTCAGACCCTTTCATGCTCCTCATATTTTTGGCAACTTTTGAAGCTCTTCATATTTTTCACAACTTTTCAGGCTCTTCCTGTTTTTGAACTCCTCTTCATGCTTCTCCTATATTTCAGATCGTTTAATGCTCCTCATGTATTTCTCACCTTTTGAAGCTCTTCATATTTTTCACACGTTTTCAGGCTCTTCATGTTTTTGAACACCGCTTCATGCTTCACCTATTTTTCAGGCCGTTTAATGCTCCTCATGTATTTCACACTTTTTGAAGCTCTTCATATATTTCACACCTTTTCAGTCTCTTCCTTTTTTTCAACACCAGATCATGCTCCTTCTATTTTTCAGACCGTTTCATGCTCATTTCATTTTTGAAACCTTTTGAAATCGTCATATTTTTCACACCTTTTTTAGGCTCTTCATGTTTTTGAACACCACTTCATGCTCCTCCTATTTTTCAGACCATTTATGCTCCTCATGTATTTCACACCTATTGAAGCTCTTCATATTTTTCACACGTTTTCAGGCTCTTCATGTTTTTCAACACCTCTTCATGCTCCTGCTATTTTTCAGACCGTTTCATGCTCCTCAAATTTTTGACACCTTTTGAAGCTCTTCATATTTTTCACACCTTTTCAGGCTCTTCATGTTTTCAACACCGCTTCATGATCCTCCTATTTTTCAGACCGTTTCATGCTCCTCATATTTTTGACACCTTTTGAAGCTCTTCATATTTTTCACACCTTTTCAGGCTCTTCATGTTTTTGAACACCGCTTCATGCTCCTCCTATTTTTCAGACCGTTTCATGCTCCTCATATTTTTGACACCTTTTGAAGCTTTTCATATTTTTCACACCTTGTCAGGCTCTTCAAGTTTTTCAACACCACTTCATGCTCCTCCTTTTTTGCAGACCGTTTCATACTCCTCATATTTTTGACACATTTTGAAGCTCTTCATATTTTTCAGACCTTTTCAGGCTCTTCATGTTTTTGAACACCGCTTCATGATCCTCCTATTTTTCAGACCTTTTCATGATCCTCGTATTTTTGACACCTTTTGAAGTTCTTCATATTTTGCACACATTTTCAGGCTCTTCATGTTTTTGAACATCGCTTCATGATCCTCCTATTTTTCTGACCTTTTCATGCTCCTCATATTTTGAACAACTTTTGAAGCTCTTCATATTTTTCACAACTTTTCAGGCTTTTCCTGTTTTTTAACACCGCTTCATGCTCCTCCTATTTTTCAAACCGTTTAATGCACCTCATGTATTTCACACCTTTTGAAGCTCCTCAAATTTTTCACACGTTTTCAGGCCCTTCATGTTTTTGAACACCGCTTCATGCTCCTCCTATTTTTCAGACCGTTTCATGCTCCTCATATTTTTGACACCTTTTGAAGCTCTTCATATTTTTCACACCTTTTCAGGCTCTTCATGTTTTTGAACACCGCTTCATGCTCCTCCTATTTTTCAGACCGCATCATTCTCCTCATATTTTTGACACCTTTTGAAGCCCTTCATATATTTCACACCTTTTCCGTCTCTTCTTTTTTTTTCAACACCACATCATGCTCCTCCTGTTTTTCAGACCGTTTCATGCTCATCTCATTTTTGACACCTTTTGAAGCTCTTCATATTTTTCACAACTTTTCAGGCTCTTCATGTTTTTGAACACCGCTTCATGCTCCTCCTATTTTTCAGACCGCTTCATACTCCTCTCATTTTTGACGCCTTTTGAAGCTTTTCATATTTTTGACACCTTTTGAAGCTCTTCATATTTCTCACACCTTTTCAGGCTCTTCAGGATTTTCAACACCGATTCATGCTCCTCCTCTTTTTCAGACCGTTTCATGCTCCTCATATTTTTGACACCTTTTGAATCTCCTCATATTTTTTACACCTTTTGAAGCTCTTCATGTATTTCACACTTTTTCAGGCTCTTCATGTTTTTCAACACGGCTTCATGCTCCTCCTATTTTTCAGACCGTTTCATGCTCCTCATATTTTTCACGCCTTTTGAAGCTCTTCATATTTTTCACACCTTTTAAGCCTCTTCATGTTTTTTAACACCGCTTCATGCTCCTCCTATTTTCAAGACAGTTTAATACTCCTCATGTATTTCATACCTTTTGAAGCTCTTCATATTTTTCACAGCTTTTGAAGCTCTTCATATTTTTCACACCTTTTCAGGCTGTTCATGTTTTCAACACCGCTTCTTGCCTCTCCTATATTTCAGACCGTTTCATGCTCCTCATATTTTTGACACGTTTTGAAGCTCTTCATATTTTTCACACCTTCTCAGGCTCTTCATGTTTTTGAACACAGTTTCATGCTTCTCCTATTTTTCAGACCGTTTCATGCTCCTCATATTTTTGACACGTTTTGAAGCTCTCCATATTTTTCACACCTTTTCAGGCTCTTCATGTTTTTGAACACAGTTTCACGCTTCTCCTATTTTTCAGAACGTTTCATGCTCCTCATATTTTTGACACTTTTTGAAGCTCTTCATATTTTTCACACCTTGTTAGGCTCTTCATATTTTTGAACACCTCTTCATGCTCCTCTAATTTTTCAGACCGTTTCATGCTCCTCATATTTTGCACACCTTTTGAAGCTCTTCATATTTTTCACACCTTTTCAGGCTTTTCATGTTTTTCAACACCGCTTCATGCTCCTCCTATTTTTCAGACCGTTTCATGCTCCTCTAGTATTTCACACGTTTTGAAGCTCTTCATATTTTTCACAACTTTTTAGCCTCTTCATGTTTTTGAACACCGCTTCATGCTCCTCCTATTTTTCAGATCGTTTCATGCTCCTCATATTTTTGAAACCTTTTCATGCTTTTCATATTTTTCACAACTTTTCGGGCTCTTCATGTTTTTGAACACCGCTTCATGCTCCTCCTATTTTTAAGTCCGTATCATGCTCGTCATATTTTTCACACCTTTTGAACCTCTTCATATTTTTCACACCTTTTCAGACTCTTCACGTTTTTCAACACAACTTCATGCTTCTCCTATTTTTCAGACCGTTCCATGCTCCTCATGTATTTCACACCTTTTGAAGCTCTTCATATATTTCACACCTCTTCAGGCTCTTCATGTTTTTGAATATCGTTTCATGCTCCTCCTATTTTTCAGACCATTTCATGCTCCTCATATTTTTGACACCTTTTGAAGCTCTTCATATATTTCACATCTTTTCAGACTCTTCATGATTTCCAACACCGCTTCATGCTCCTCATATTTTTCAGACCGTTTCATGCTCATCACATTTTTGTCACCTTTTGAAGCTCTTCATATTTTTCACACTTTTTCAGGATCTTCATGTATTTGAACACCGCTTCATGGTCCTCCTTTTTTTCAGATCGTTTCATGCTCCTCATGTATTTCACACGTTTTGAAACTCTTCATATATTTCACACCTTTTCAAGCTCTTTATGTTTTTGAACACCGTTTCATGCTCCGCTTATTTTTCAGACCGTTTCATGCTCCTCATAAATTTGACACCTTTTGAAGCTCTTCATATTTTTCACACCTTTTGAAGCTCTTCATATATTTGACACCTTGTCAGGCTCTTCATGTTTTTCATCACCGTTTCATGCTCCTCCTATTTTTCAGACCGTTTCATGCTCATCTAAATTTTTACACCTTTTGTAGCTCTTCATATTTTCACACCTTTTGAAGCTCTTCATATATTTGACACCTTTTCACGGTCTTCATGTTTTTCTACACCACTTCATGCTCCTCCTATTTTTCAGACCGTTTCCTGCTCCTCATATTTTTGACACATTTTGAAGCTCTTTATATGTTTCACACCTTTTGAAGCTCTTCATGTTTTTTAACACCGTTTCATGCTCCTCCTATTTTTCAGACCGTTTCAATCTCCTCATATATATGACACCTTTTGAAGCTCTTCATATTTTTCACACCTTTTCTGGCTCTTCATGTTTTTGAACTCCGTTTCTTGCTCCTCCAATATTTCAGACCGTTTCATTCTCCTCATGTTTTTGACACCTTTTGAAACTCTTCATATTTTTCACACATTTTCAGGCTCTTCATGTTTTTCAACACCGCTTCATGCTCCTCCTATTTTTCAGACAATTTCATGCTCCTCATATTTTTCACACCTTTTGAAGCTTGACATAATTGCACAGCTTTTCAGGCTCTTCATGTTTTTGAATACCGCTTCATGCTCCTCCTATTTTTCAGACCGTTTCATGCTCCTTATATTTTTGACACCTTTTGAAGCTCTTCATATTTTTCACACCTTTTCAGGCTCTTCATGTTTTTCAACACCACTTCATGCTCCTCCTATTTTTCCGACCGTTTCATGCTCATCTCATTTTTGACACGTTTTGAAGGTCTTCATATTTTTCACAAATTTTCATGCTCTTCATATTTTCGAACACAGTTTCATGCTCCTTCTATTTTTCAGACCGTTTAATGCTCCTCATATTTTTCACACCTTTTGAAGCTCTTCATATTTTTCACACCTTTTCTGGCTCTTCATATTTTGAATACCGCTTCATGCTCCTCCTATTTTTCAGACCGTTTCATGCTCCTCATATATATGACACCTTTTGAAGCTCTTTATATTTTTCACACCTTTTCAGGCTCTTCATTTTTTGAACACCACTTCATGCTCCTCTTATTTTTCAGACCATTCATGCTCCTCATATTTTTGACAACCTTTGACGCTCTTCATATTTTTCACACCTTTTCTGGCTCTTCATGTTGTTGAACTCCGTTTCTTGCTCCTCCAATATTTCAGACCGTTTCATTCTCCTCATATTTTTGACACCTTTTGAAGCTCTTCATATTCTTCACACCTTTTCAGGCTCTTCATGTTTTTCACACCACTTCATGCTCCTCCTATTTTTCAGACCGTTTCATGCTCCTCATATTTTTGACACCTTTTGAAGCTCTTCATATTTTTCACACATTTTCTGGCTCTTTATGTTTTTGAACACCATTTCTTGCTCCTCCTATTTTTCAGACCGTTTCATGCTCCTTATATTTTTCACACCTTTTGAAGATCTTCATATTTTTGACACCTTTTCAGGCTCTTCATGTTTTTCAACACCGCTTCATGCTCCTCCTATTTTTCAGACCGTTCATGCTCCTCATATTTTTGACAACTTTTGTAGCTCTTCATATTTTTCACACCTTTTCTGGCTCTTCATGTTTTTGAACTCCGTTTCTTGCTCTTCCAATTTTTCAGACCGTTTCATGCCCCTCATATTTTTGACACCTTTTGAAGCTCTTCATATTTGTCACACATTTTCAGTCTCTTCATGTTTTTCAACACCGCTTCATGCTCCTCCTATTTTTCACACCGTACATGCTCCTCATATTTTTCACACCTTTGGAAGCTCTTCATATTTTTCACACCTTTTCACGTTCTTCATGTTTTTCAACACCGCTTCATGCTTCTCCTATTTTTCAGAGCGTGTCATGCTCCTCATATTTTTGACACCTTTTGAAGCTCTTCATATTTTTCACACCTTTTCAGGCTCTTCATGTTTTTCAACACAACTTCATTCTTCTCCTATTTTTCAGACCGTTTCATGTTCCTCATATTTTTGACACCTTTTGAAGCTCTTCATATGTTTCACACCTTTTGAAGCTCTTCATATTTTTTAACACCGTTTCATGCTCCTCCTATTTTTCAGACCGTTTCATGCCCCTCATATTTTTGACACCTTTTGAAGCTCTTCATATTTTTCACACCTTTTGAAGCTCGTCGTATATTTCACACCTTTTCAGGCTCTTCTAGTTTTCAACACCACTTCATGCTCCTCCTATTTTTCAGACCCTTTCATTCTAAACTAATTTTGACACCTTATGAAGCTCTTCATGTTTTTCACACCTTTTCATGCTCTTTATGTTTTTGAACACCGGTCCATGCTCCTCCTATTTTTCAACCCGTTTCATGCTCCTCCTATTTTTTACACTTTTTGATGCTCTTCATATTTTTCACAATTTTTCAGTCTCTGCATTTTTTTGAACACCGCTTCATGCTCCTCCTATTTTTTAGACCGTTTCATGCTCATCTCATTTTTGACACATTTTGAAGCTCTTCACATTTTTTACACCTTTTGAAGCTCTTCATATTTTTCACATCTTTTGAAGCTCTTCATATTTTTCACATCTTTTCAGGCTCTTCATGTTTTTCAACACCACCTCATGCTCCTCGTGTTTTTCAGACCTTTTCTTGCTCCTCATATTTTTGACACCTTTTGAAGCTCTTCATATTTTTCACACCTTTTGAAGCTCTTCGTATTTTTCACACCTTTTCAGGCTCTTCATGTTTTTCGACACCGCTTCATGCTCCTCTTATTTTTCACAACTTTTGAAGCTCTTCATATTTTTCACACTTTTTCAGGCTCTTCATATTTATCAACACCGCTTCATGCTCCTCCTTTTTTATACACCGTTTCATGCTCCTCATGTATTTCACATCTTTTGAAGCTCTTCGTATTTTTCACACCTTTTCAGGATCTTCATGTTTTTGAACACCGCTTCATGCTCCTCCTATTTTTCAACCCGTTACATGCTCCACATATTTTTGACACCTTTTGAAGCTCTTTATTTTTCACTCCTTTTCAGGCTCTTCATGTTTTTCAACACCGTTTCATGCTCCTCCTATTTTTCAGACCGTTTCATGCTCCTCATATTTTTGACACCTTTTGATGCTCTTCATATATTTCACAACATTTCAGGCCCTTCAGGTTTTTCAACACCGCTTCATGATCCTCGTGTTTTTCAGACCGTTTCATGCTCCTCATATACTTCACACCTTTTGAAGCTCTTCCTATTTTTCACACCTTTTCAGGCTCTTCATGTTTTTGAACACAGTTTTATGCTCCTCATATTTTTCAGACCGTTTCATGCTCCTCATATTTTTACATCTTTTGAAGCTCTTCATATATTTCACTCCTTTTCATACTCTTCATGTTTTTCAACACCACTTCATGCTCCTCCTATTTTTCAGACCGTTTCATGCTCCTCATTTTTTTGACTCGTTTTGAAGCTCTTCATATTTTCACACGTTTTTAAACTCTTCATATTTTTCACACCATTTCAGGCTCTTCAGGTTTTTGAACACCGTTTCATGCTCCTACTATTTTTCAGACCGTTTCATGCTCCTCATTTTTTTGACACGTTTTGAAGCTCTTCACTTTTTTCACACCTTTTCAGGCTCTTCATGTTTTTGAACACCGCTTCATGCTTCTCCTACCTTTCAGACCGTTTCATGCTCTTCATATTTTTGACACCTTTTGAAGCTCTTCATATTTTTCACACCCTTTGAAGCTCTTCTTATATTTCACACCTTTTCAGACTCTTCATGTTTTCGAACACCACTTCAAGTTCCTCCTATTTTTGCGACCGTTTCATGCTCTTCATATTTTTGACACCTTTTGAAGCTCTTCATATATTTCACACCTTTTGAAGCTCTTCATATTTTTCACATTTTTCAAGCTCTTCAAATTTTTCACACGTTTTCAGGCTCTTCATGTTTTTGAACACCGCCTCATGCTCCTCATATATTTCAGACCGTTTCATGCTCCTCTTATTTGTGACACCTTTTGAAGCTCTTCGTATTTTTCACACATTTTCAGGCTCTTCATGTTTTTCAACATGACTTCATGCTCCTCCTATTTTTCAGACCGTTTCATGCTCCTCTTATTTTTGACACCTTTTGAAATCTTCATATACTTCCCACCTTTCAGGCTCTTCATTGTTTAAAAACAACTTCATGCTCCTTCTATTTTTCAGACCGTTTCATGGTCATCTCATTTTTGACACCTTTTGAAGCTCTTCATATTTTTCATACCTTTTGAAGATCTTCATATTTTTCACACCTTTTCAGGCTCTTCATGGTTTTCAACACTGTTTCATGTTCCTCCTATTTTTCAGACCGTTTCATGCTCCTCATAATTTTGACACCCTTTGAAGCTCTTCTTATATTTCACACCTTTTCAGGCTCTTCATGTTTTTGAACACGGTTTCATGCTCCTCCTCTTTCAGAAAGTTTCATGCTCCTCATATTTTTGAAACCTTTTGAAGCTCTTCATATTTTTCTCACATTTTCAAGCTCTTCCTGTTTTTCAACACCATTTCATGCTCCTCTTATTTTTCAGACCGTTTCATGTTGCTCCTATTTTTCAGACCGTTTCATGATCCTAATATTTTGAAACCTTTTGAAACTCTTCATATTTTACACACTTTTTCAAGCTCTTCAAGATTTTCAACAACGCTTCATGCTCCTGCTTTTTTTCAGACCGTTTCCTGCTCATCTCATTTTTGACAGCTTTTGAAGCTCTTCATATTTTTCACACCTTTTCAGGCTCTTCATGTTTTTGAACACCGCTTCATGCTCCTCCTTTTTTTCAGACCGTTTCTTTCTCCTCATATATTTGACACTTTTTGAAGCTCTTCATATTTTTCACAACTTTCAGGCTCTTCATGTTTTTGAACACCGATCCATGCTCCTCCTATTTTTCAGACCGTTTCATGCTCCTCATATTTTTCACACCTTTTGAAGCTCTTCATATTTTGCACACCTTTTCAGGCTCTTCAGGTTTTTCAGCTCCACTTCATGCTCCTCCTATTTTTCAGACCGTTTCATGCTGCTCAAATTTTTTACACCTTTTGATGCTCTTCATATTTTTCACACCTTTTCAGGCTCTTCATGTTTTTGAACACAGCTTCATGCTCCTCATATTTTTCAGGTCGTTTCATGCTCCTCCTATTTTCCGACCGTTTCTTGCTCCTCATATTTTTGACACTTTTTGAAGCTCTTCATCTTTTTCACACCTTTTCTGGCTCTTCATGTTTTTGAACACAGCTTCATGCTCCTCCAATTTTTCAGACCGTTTCATGCTCGTCATATTTTTCACACCTTTTAAAGTTCTTCATATTTTTCACACCTTTTCAGGCTCTTCATGTTTTTCAGCTCCACTTCATGCTCCTCCTATTTTTCAGACCGTTTCATGCTGCTCTCATTTTTTACACCTTTTGAAGCTCTTCATATCTTTCACACCATTTCAGGCTCTTCATGTTTTTCAACACAGCTTCATGCTCCTCCTATTTTTCAGATCATTTCATACTACTTCTATTTTTCAGACCGTTTCTTGCTCCTCATATTTTTGACACTTTTTGAAGCTCTTCATATTTTTCACACCTTGTCTGGCTCTTCATGTTTTTCAACACAGCTTCATGCTCCTCCTATTTTTCAGACCGTTTCATTCTCCTCAAGTTTTTGACACCTGTTGAAGCTCTTCACATTTTTCACACCATTTCAGGGTCTTCCCGATTTTCAACACCGCTTCATGATCCTCCTATTTTTCAGTCCGTTTCATGCTCTTCCTATTTTTCAGGCCGTTTCATGCTCCTCCTATTTTTCAGACCTTTTCATTCTCCTCATATATTTGACACATTTTGAAGCTCTTCCTATTTTTCCACACCTTTTCAGGCACTTCATGTTTTTCAGCTCCACTTCATGCTCCTCCTATTTTTCAGACCGTTTCATGCTGCTCTCATTTTTTACACCTTTTGAAGCTCTTCATATTTTTCACACCTTTTCAGGCTCTTCATGTTTTTCAACACAGCTTCATGCTCCTCCTATTTTTCAGATCGTTTCATACTACTCCTATTTTTCAGACCGTTTCTTGCTCCTCATATTTTTGACACTTTTGGAAGCTCTTCATATATTTCACACCTTTTGAAGCTCTTCATAATTTTCACACGATTTCAGGCTCTTCATGTTTTTCAACAAGATTTCATGCTCCTCCTATTTTTCAGACCGTTTCAAGCTCCTCATGTATTTCACACCATTTGAAGCTCTTCATATTTTTCACACCTTTTCAGGCTCTTCATTTTTTTCAACACCGCTTCATGCTCCTCCTATCTTTCAGACCATTTCATGCTCATCTCATTTTTGACACCTTTTGAAGCTCTTCATATATTTCACACCTTTTTAAGCTCTTCAGAATTTTCACACGTTTTCAGGCTCTTCATGTTTTTCAACACGGCTTCATGCTCCTCCTATTTTTCTGATCGTTTCCCTCTTCTCATATGTTTCACACCTTTTGAAGCTCTTCATGTTTTTTAACACCTTTTCATCCTCCTCCTATATTTCAGACAGTTTCATGCTCCTCATATTTTGACACCTTTTGAAGCTCTTCATATTTTTCACATCTTTTCACGGTCTTCATGTTTTTCTACACCACGTCATGCTCCTCCTATTTTTCAGACCGTTTCCTGCTCCTCATATTTTTGACACATTTTGAAGCTCTTTATATGTTTCACACCTTTTGAAGCTCTTCATGTTTTTTAACACCGTTTCATGCTCCTCCTATTTTTCAGACCGTTTCAATCTCCTCATATATATGACACCTTTTGAAGCTCTTCATATTTTTCACACCTTTTCTGGCTCTTCATGTTTTTGAACTCCGTTTCTTGCTCCTCCAATATTTCAGACCGTTTCATTCTCCTCATGTTTTTGACACCTTTTGAAACTCTTCATATTTTTCACACATTTTCAGGCTCTTCATGTTTTTCAACACCGCTTCATGCTCCTCCTATTTTTCAGACAATTTCATGCTCCTCATATTTTTCACACCTTTTGAAGCTTGACATAATTGCACAGCTTTTCAGGCTCTTCATGTTTTTGAATACCGCTTCATGCTCCTCCTATTTTTCAGACCGTTTCATGCTCCTTATATTTTTGACACCTTTTGAAGCTCTTCATATTTTTCACACCTTTTCAGGCTCTTCATGTTTTTCAACACCACTTCATGCTCCTCCTATTTTTCCGACCGTTTCATGCTCATCTCATTTTTGACACGTTTTGAAGGTCTTCATATTTTTCACAAATTTTCATGCTCTTCATATTTTCGAACACAGTTTCATGCTCCCTCTATTTTTCAGACCGTTTCATGCTCCTCATATTTTTCACACCTTTTGAAGCTCTTCATATTTTTCACACCTTTTCTGGCTCTTCATATTTTGAATACCGCTTCATGCTCCTCCTATTTTTCAGACCGTTTCATGCTCCTCATATATATGACACCTTTTGAAGCTCTTTATATTTTTCACACCTTTTCAGGCTCTTCATTTTTTGAACACCACTTCATGCTCCTCCTATTTTTCAGACCATTCATGCTCCTCATATTTTTGACAACCTTTGAAGCTCTTCATATTTTTCACACCTTTTCTGGCTCTTCATGTTGTTGAACTCCGTTTCTTGCTCCTCCAATATTTCAGACCGTTTCATTCTCCTCATATTTTTGACACCTTTTGAAGCTCTTCATATTCTTCACACCTTTTCAGGCTCTTCATGTTTTTCAACACCACTTCATGCTCCTCCTATTTTTCAGACCGTTTCATGCTCCTCATATTTTTGACACCTTTTGAAGCTCTTCATATTTTTCACACATTTTCTGGCTCTTTATGTTTTTGAACACCATTTCTTGCTCCTCCTATTTTTCAGACCGTTTCATGCTCCTTATATTTTTCACACCTTTTGAAGATCGTCATATTTTTGACACCTTTTCAGGCTCTTCATGTTTTTCAACACCGCTTCATGCTCCTCCTATTTTTCAGACCGTTCATGCTCCTCATATTTTTGACAACTTTTGTAGCTCTTCATATTTTTCACACCTTTTCTGGCTCTTCATGTTTTTGAACTCCGTTTCTTGCTCTTCCAATTTTTCAGACCGTTTCATGCCCCTCATATTTTTGACACCTTTTGAAGCTCTTCATATTTGTCACTCATTTTCAGTCTCTTCATGTTTTTCAACACCGCTTCATGCTCCTCCTATTTTTCACACCGTACATGCTCCTCATATTTTTCACACCTTTGGAAGCTCTTCATATTTTTCACACCTTTTCACGTTCTTCATGTTTTTCAACACCGCTTCATGCTTCTCCTATTTTTCAGAGCGTGTCATGCTCCTCATATTTTTGACACCTTTTGAAGCTCTTCATATTTTTCACACCTTTTCAGGCTCTTCATGTTTTTCAACACAACTTCATTCTTCTCCTATTTTTCAGACCGTTTCATGTTCCTCATATTTTTGACACCTTTTGAAGCTCTTCATATGTTTCACACCTTTTGAAGCTCTTCATATTTTTTAACACCGTTTCATGCTCCTCCTATTTTTCAGACCGTTTCATGCCCCTCATATTTTTGACACCTTTTGAAGCTCTTCATATTTTTCACACCTTTTGAAGCTCGTCGTATATTTCACACCTTTTCAGGCTCTTCTAGTTTTCAACACCACTTCATGCTCCTCCTATTTTTCAGACCCTTTCATTCTAAACTAATTTTGACACCTTATGAAGCTCTTCATGTTTTTCACACCTTTTCATGCTCTTTATGTTTTTGAACACCGGTCCATGCTCCTCCTATTTTTCAACCCGTTTCATGCTCCTCCTATTTTTTACACTTTTTGATGCTCTTCATATTTTTCACAATTTTTCAGTCTCTGCATTTTTTTGAACACCGCTTCATGCTCCTCCTATTTTTTAGACCGTTTCATGCTCATCTCATTTTTGACACATTTTGAAGCTCTTCATATTTTTTACACCTTTTGAAGCTCTTCATATTTTTCACATCTTTTGAAGCTCTTCATATTTTTCACATCTTTTCAGGCTCTTCATGTTTTCAACACCACCTCATGCTCCTCGTGTTTTTCAGACCTTTTCTTGCTCCTCATATTTTTGACACCTTTTGAAGCTCTTCATATTTTTCACACCTTTTGAAGCTCTTCGTATTTTTCACACCTTTTCAGGCTCTTCATGTTTTTCGACACCGCTTCATGCTCCTCCTATTTTTCACAACTTTTGAAGCTCTTCATATTTTTCACACTTTTTCAGGCTCTTCATATTTATCAACACCGCTTCATGCTCCTCCTTTTTTATACACCGTTTCATGCTCCTCATGTATTTCACATCTTTTGAAGCTCTTCGTATTTTTCACACCTTTTCAGGATCTTCATGTTTTTGAACACCGCTTCATGCTCCTCCTATTTTTCAACCCGTTACATGCTCCACATATTTTTGACACCTTTTGAAACTCTTTATTTTTCACTACTTTTCAGGCTCTTCATGTTTTCAACACCGTTTCATGCTCCTCCTATTTTTCAGACCGTTTCATGCTCCTCATATTTTTGACACCTTTTGATGCTCTTCATATATTTCACAACATTTCAGGCCCTTCAGGTTTTTCAACACCGCTTCATGATCCTCGTGTTTTTCAGACCGTTTCATGCTCCTCATATACTTCACACCTTTTGAAGCTCTTCCTATTTTTCACACCTTTTCAGGCTCTTCATGTTTTGAACACAGTTTTATGCTCCTCATATTTTTCACACCGTTTCATGCTCCTCATATTTTTACATCTTTTGAAGCTCTTCATATATTTCACTCCTTTTCATACTCTTCATGTTTTTCAACACCACTTCATGCTCCTCCTATTTTTCAGACCGTTTCATGCTCCTCATTTTTTTGACTCGTTTTGAAGCTCTTCATATTTTCACACGTTTTTAAACTCTTCATATTTTTCACACCATTTCAGGCTCTTCAGGTTTTTGAACACCGTTTCATGCTCCTACTATTTTTCAGACCGTTTCATGCTCCTCATTTTTTTGACACGTTTTGAAGCTCTTCACTTTTTTCACACCTTTTCAGGCTCTTCATGTTTTTGAACACCGCTTCATGCTTCTCCTACCTTTCAGACCGTTTCATGCTCTTCATATTTTTGACACCTTTTGAAGCTCTTCATATTTTTCACACCCTTTGAAGCTCTTCTTATATTTCACACCTTTTCAGACTCTTCATGTTTTCGAACACCACTTCAAGTTCCTCCTATTTTTGCGACCGTTTCATGCTCTTCATATTTTTGACACCTTTTGAAGCTCTTCATATATTTCACACCTTTTGAAGCTCTTCATATTTTTCACATTTTTCAAGCTCTTCAAATTTTTCACACGTTTTCAGGCTCTTCATGTTTTTGAACACCGCCTCATGCTCCTCATATATTTCAGACCGTTTCATGCTCCTCTTATTTGTGACACCTTTTGAAGCTCTTCGTATTTTTCACACATTTTCAGGCTCTTCATGTTTTTCAACATGACTTCATGCTCCTCCTATTTTTCAGACCGTTTCATGCTCCTCTTATTTTTGACACCTTTTGAAATCTTCATATACTTCCCACCTTTCAGGCTCTTCATTGTTTAAAAACAACTTCATGCTCCTTCTATTTTTCAGACCGTTTCATGGTCATCTCATTTTTGACACCTTTTGAAGCTCTTCATATTTTTCATACCTTTTGAAGATCTTCATATTTTTCACACCTTTTCAGGCTCTTCATGGTTTTCAACACTGTTTCATGTTCCTCCTATTTTTCAGACCGTTTCATGCTCCTCATAATTTTGACACCCTTTGAAGCTCTTCTTATATTTCACACCTTTTCAGACTCTTCATGTTTTCGAACACCACTTCAAGTTCCTCCTATTTTTGCGACCGTTTCATGCTCTTCATATTTTTGACACTTTTTGAAGCTCTTCATATTTTTCACACCTTTTGAAGCTCTTCTAATATTTCACACATTTTCAGGCTCTTCCTGTTTTTCAACACCACTTCATGCTCCTCCTATTTTTCAGACCGATTCATGCTCATCTAATTTTTGACACCTTTTGAAGCTCTTCATATATTTCACACCTTTTGAAGCTCTTCATATTTTTCACATTTTTGAAGCTCTTCAAATTTTTCACACGTTTTCAGGCTCTTCATGTTTTTGAACACCGCTTCATGCTCCTCATATATTTCAGACCGTTTCATGCTCCTCTTATTTGTGACACCTTTTGAAGCTCTTCGTATTTTTCACACATTTTCAGGCTCTTCATGTTTTTCAACATGACTTCATGCTCCTCCTATTTTTCAGACCGTTTCATGCTCCTCTTATTTTTGACACCTTTTGAAATCTTCATATACTTCCCACCTTTTCAGGCTCTTCATTGTTTAAAAACAACTTCATGCTCCTTCTATTTTTCAGACCGTTTCATGGTCATCTCATTTTTGACACCTTTTGAAGATCTTCATATTTTTCACACCTTTTCAGGCTCTTCATGGTTTTCAACACTGTTTCATGTTCCTCCTATTTTTCAGACCGTTTCATGCTCCTCATAATTTTGACACCCTTTGAAGCTCTTCTTATATTTCACACCTTTTCAGACTCTTCATGTTTTCGAACACCACTTCAAGTTCCTCCTATTTTTGCGACCGTTTCATGCTCTTCATATTTTTGACACCTTCTGAAGCTCTTCATATTTTTCACACCTTTTGAAGCTCTTCATATATTTCACACATTTTCAGGCTCTTCATGTTTTTCAACACCACTTCATGCTCCTCCTATTTTTCAGACCGTTTCATGCTCATCTAATTTTTGACACCTTTTGAAGCTCTTCATATATTTCACACCTTTTGAAGCTTTTCATATTTTTCACATTTTTGAAGCTATTCAAATTTTTCACACGTTTTCAGGCTCTTCATGCTTTTGAACACCGCTTCATGCTCCTGCTATTTTTCACAAAGTTTCACACTCCTCATATTTTTGACACGTTTTGAGGCTACTCATATTTTTCACACCTTTTCAGGCTCTTCATGTTTTTGAACACCGTTTCATGATCCTCCTATTTTTCAGAACGTTTCATACTCCTCATATTCTTGACACCTTTTAAATTTCTTCATATTTTTCACACCTTGTAAGGCTATTCATGTTTTGAACACCGTTTCATGCTCCTCCTATTTTCAGACCGTTTCATGCTCTTCATTTTTTTGACACCTTTTGAAGCTCTTCATATTTTTCACACCTTTTGAAGCTCTTCATATATTTCACACCTTTTCAAGCTCTCCATGTTTTTGAACACCGCTTCATGCTCCTCCTATTTTTCAGACTGTTTCATGCTCTTCATTTTTTTGTCACCTTTTGAAGCTCCTCATATTTTTCACACCTTTGAAGCTCTTCATATATTTCACACCTTTTCAGGCTCTTAATGTTTTTCAACACCACATCATGCTCCTCCTACTTTTCAGACCGTTTCATGCTCATCTAATTTTTGACGCCTTTTGAAGCTCCTCATATATTTCACACCTTTTGAAGCTCTTCATATTTTTCACATTTTTGAAGCTCTTCATATTTTTCACACGTTCTCAGGCTCTTCATGATTTTGAACACCACTTCATGCACATCCTATTTTTCAGACAGTTTCATGATCCTCATGTATTTCACACCTTTTGAAGCTCTTCTTATTTTTCACACCTTTTCAGGCTCTTCGTGATTTTCAAACCCGTTTCATGCTCGTCCTATTTTTCAGACCGTATCATGCTCTTCATATTTTTGACTTCTTTTGAAGCTCCTAATATATTTCACACCTTTTGAAGCTCTTCATATATTTCACACTTTTTCAGGCTCTTCATGTTTTTCAACACCACTTCATGTTAGTCCTATTTTTCAGACCGTTTCATGCTCATCTCATTTTTGACAGCTTTTGAAGCTCTTCATATTTTTCACACCTTTTGAAGCTCTTCATATATTTCACACCTTTTCAGGCTCTTCATGTTTATGAACATCACTTCATGCTCCTCCTATAATTCAGACGGTTTCATGCTCCTCATGTATTTCACTCCTTTTGAAGCTCTTCATATTTTACACACCTTTTCAGGCTCTTCATGATTTTCAACCCTACTTCATGCTCCTCCTATTTTTCAAACCGTTTCATGTTCCTCATATTTTTGACACCTTTTGAAGCTCTTCATATTTTCTACACCTTTTCAGGCTCTTCATGTTTTTCAACACGGCTTCATGCTCCTCTTATTTTTCAGAGCATTTCGTGCTCCTCATATTTTTCACAGCTTTTGAAGCTCTTCATGTTTTCTACACCTTTTCAGTCTCTTCATGTTTTTCAACACCACTTCATGTTAGTCTATTTTTCAGACCGTTTCATGCTCATCTAAAATTTGACACCTTTTGAAGGTCTTCATATATTTCACACCTTCTGAAACTCTTCATAGTTTTCACAAATTTTCAGGCTCTTCATATTTTTGAACAACGCTTCATGCTCCTCCTATTTTTCAGACGGTTTCATCCTCCTCATGTATTTCACTCCTTTTGAAGCTCTTCCTATTTTTCACACCTTTTCAGGCTCTTCATGTTTTTCAACACCGTTTCATGCTCCTCCTATTTTTCAGACCGTTTCATGCTCCTCATATTTTTGACACCTTTTGATGCTCTTCATATATTTCACAACATTTCAGGCCCTTCAGGTTTTTCAACACCGCTTCATGATCCTCGTGTTTTTCAGACCGTTTCATGCTCCTCATATACTTCACACCTTTTGAAGCTCTTCCTATTTTTCACACCTTTTCAGGCTCTTCATGTTTTGAACACAGTTTTATGCTCCTCATATTTTTCACACCGTTTCATGCTCCTCATATTTTTACATCTTTTGAAGCTCTTCATATATTTCACTCCTTTTCATACTCTTCATGTTTTTCAACACCACTTCATGCTCCTCCTATTTTTCAGACCGTTTCATGCTCCTCATTTTTTTGACTCGTTTTGAAGCTCTTCATATTTTCACACGTTTTTAAACTCTTCATATTTTTCACACCATTTCAGGCTCTTCAGGTTTTTGAACACCGTTTCATGCTCCTACTATTTTTCAGACCGTTTCATGCTCCTCATTTTTTTGACACGTTTTGAAGCTCTTCACTTTTTTCACACCTTTTCAGGCTCTTCATGTTTTTGAACACCGCTTCATGCTTCTCCTACCTTTCAGACCGTTTCATGCTCTTCATATTTTTGACACCTTTTGAAGCTCTTCATATTTTTCACACCCTTTGAAGCTCTTCTTATATTTCACACCTTTTCAGACTCTTCATGTTTTCGAACACCACTTCAAGTTCCTCCTATTTTTGCGACCGTTTCATGCTCTTCATATTTTTGACACCTTTTGAAGCTCTTCATATATTTCACACCTTTTGAAGCTCTTCATATTTTTCACATTTTTCAAGCTCTTCAAATTTTTCACACGTTTTCAGGCTCTTCATGTTTTTGAACACCGCCTCATGCTCCTCATATAT
Organism: Dama dama; assembly: GCF_033118175.1. NCBI lineage: Eukaryota > Metazoa > Chordata > Mammalia > Artiodactyla > Cervidae > Dama > Dama dama. Next base: position 2,885,132 of record NW_026870928.1, on the reverse strand, counting down.
TTCAGACCGTTTCATGCTCCTCTTATTTGTGACACCTTTTGAAGCTCTTCGTATTTTTCACACATTTTCAGGCTCTTCATGTTTTTCAACATGACTTCATGCTCCTCCTATTTTTCAGACCGTTTCATGCTCCTCTTATTTTTGACACCTTTTGAAATCTTCATATACTTCCCACCTTTCAGGCTCTTCATTGTTTAAAAACAACTTCATGCTCCTTCTATTTTTCAGACCGTTTCATGGTCATCTCATTTTTGACACCTTTTGAAGCTCTTCATATTTTTCATACCTTTTGAAGATCTTCATATTTTTCACACCTTTTCAGGCTCTTCATGGTTTTCAACACTGTTTCATGTTCCTCCTATTTTTCAGACCGTTTCATGCTCCTCATAATTTTGACACCCTTTGAAGCTCTTCTTATATTTCACACCTTTTCAGACTCTTCATGTTTTCGAACACCACTTCAAGTTCCTCCTATTTTTGCGACCGTTTCATGCTCTTCATATTTTTGACACTTTTTGAAGCTCTTCATATTTTTCACACCTTTTGAAGCTCTTCTAATATTTCACACATTTTCAGGCTCTTCCTGTTTTTCAACACCACTTCATGCTCCTCCTATTTTTCAGACCGATTCATGCTCATCTAATTTTTGACACCTTTTGAAGCTCTTCATATATTTCACACCTTTTGAAGCTCTTCATATTTTTCACATTTTTGAAGCTCTTCAAATTTTTCACACGTTTTCAGGCTCTTCATGTTTTTGAACACCGCTTCATGCTCCTCATATATTTCAGACCGTTTCATGCTCCTCTTATTTGTGACACCTTTTGAAGCTCTTCGTATTTTTCACACATTTTCAGGCTCTTCATGTTTTTCAACATGACTTCATGCTCCTCCTATTTTTCAGACCGTTTCATGCTCCTCTTATTTTTGACACCTTTTGAAATCTTCATATACTTCCCACCTTTTCAGGCTCTTCATTGTTTAAAAACAACTTCATGCTCCTTCTATTTTTCAGACCGTTTCATGGTCATCTCATTTTTGACACCTTTTGAAGCTCTTCATATTTTTCATACCTTTTGAAGATCTTCATATTTTTCACACCTTTTCAGGCTCTTCATGGTTTTCAACACTGTTTCATGTTCCTCCTATTTTTCAGACCGTTTCATGCTCCTCATAATTTTGACACCCTTTGAAGCTCTTCTTATATTTCACACCTTTTCAGACTCTTCATGTTTTCGAACACCACTTCAAGTTCCTCCTATTTTTGCGACCGTTTCATGCTCTTCATATTTTTGACACCTTCTGAAGCTCTTCATATTTTTCACACCTTTTGAAGCTCTTCATATATTTCACACATTTTCAGGCTCTTCATGTTTTTCAACACCACTTCATGCTCCTCCTATTTTTCAGACCGTTTCATGCTCATCTAATTTTTGACACCTTTTGAAGCTCTTCATATATTTCACACCTTTTGAAGCTTTTCATATTTTTCACATTTTTGAAGCTATTCAAATTTTTCACACGTTTTCAGGCTCTTCATGCTTTTGAACACCGCTTCATGCTCCTGCTATTTTTCACAAAGTTTCACACTCCTCATATTTTTGACACGTTTTGAGGCTACTCATATTTTTCACACCTTTTCAGGCTCTTCATGTTTTTGAACACCGTTTCATGATCCTCCTATTTTTCAGAACGTTTCATACTCCTCATATTCTTGACACCTTTTAAATTTCTTCATATTTTTCACACCTTGTAAGGCTCTTCATGTTTTGAACACCGTTTCATGCTCCTCCTATTTTCAGACCGTTTCATGCTCTTCATTTTTTTGACACCTTTTGAAGCTCTTCATATTTTTCACACCTTTTGAAGCTCTTCATATATTTCACACCTTTTCAAGCTCTCCATGTTTTTGAACACCGCTTCATGCTCCTCCTATTTTTCAGACTGTTTCATGCTCTTCATTTTTTTGTCACCTTTTGAAGCTCCTCATATTTTTCACACCTTTGAAGCTCTTCATATATTTCACACCTTTTCAGGCTCTTAATGTTTTTCAACACCACATCATGCTCCTCCTACTTTTCAGACCGTTTCATGCTCATCTAATTTTTGACGCCTTTTGAAGCTCCTCATATATTTCACACCTTTTGAAGCTCTTCATATTTTTCACATTTTTGAAGCTCTTCATATTTTTCACACGTTCTCAGGCTCTTCATGATTTTGAACACCACTTCATGCACATCCTATTTTTCAGACAGTTTCATGATCCTCATGTATTTCACACCTTTTGAAGCTCTTCTTATTTTTCACACCTTTTCAGGCTCTTCGTGATTTTCAAACCCGTTTCATGCTCGTCCTATTTTTCAGACCGTATCATGCTCTTCATATTTTTGACTTCTTTTGAAGCTCCTAATATATTTCACACCTTTTGAAGCTCTTCATATATTTCACACTTTTTCAGGCTCTTCATGTTTTTCAACACCACTTCATGTTAGTCCTATTTTTCAGACCGTTTCATGCTCATCTCATTTTTGACAGCTTTTGAAGCTCTTCATATTTTTCACACCTTTTGAAGCTCTTCATATATTTCACACCTTTTCAGGCTCTTCATGTTTATGAACATCACTTCATGCTCCTCCTATAATTCAGACGGTTTCATGCTCCTCATGTATTTCACTCCTTTTGAAGCTCTTCATATTTTACACACCTTTTCAGGCTCTTCATGATTTTCAACCCCACTTCATGCTCCTCCTATTTTTCAAACCGTTTCATGTTCCTCATATTTTTGACACCTTTTGAAGCTCTTCATATTTTCTACACCTTTTCAGGCTCTTCATGTTTTTCAACACGGCTTCATGCTCCTCTTATTTTTCAGAGCATTTCGTGCTCCTCATATTTTTCACAGCTTTTGAAGCTCTTCATGTTTTCTACACCTTTTCAGTCTCTTCATGTTTTTCAACACCACTTCATGTTAGTCTATTTTTCAGACCGTTTCATGCTCATCTAAAATTTGACACCTTTTGAAGGTCTTCATATATTTCACACCTTCTGAAACTCTTCATAGTTTTCACAAATTTTCAGGCTCTTCATATTTTTGAACAACGCTTCATGCTCCTCCTATTTTTCAGACGGTTTCATCCTCCTCATGTATTTCACTCCTTTTGAAGCTCTTCCTATTTTTCACACCTTTTCAGGCTCTTCATGTTTTTAAACACTGCTTCATGCTCCACCTATTTTTCAGACCGTTTCAATCTCCTCATATTTTTGACACCTTTTGAAGCTCTTCATATATTTCACATCTTTTCAGGCTCTTCATGTTTTTCAACACAGCTTCATGCTCCTTCTCTTTTTCAGACCGTTTCTTGCCCCTATGTATTTCACACCTTTTGAAGCTCTTCATATTTTTCAAACCTTTTCAGGCCCTTCGTGTTTTTCAAAACCGTTTCATGCTCCTCATATTTTTGACCTCTTTTGAAGCTCCTAATATTTTTCACAACTTTTGAAGCTCTTCAGATATTTTACACTTTTTCAGGCTCTTTATGTTTTTCAACACCACTTCATGCTCCTCCTATTTTTCAGACCGTTTCATGCTAATCTAATTTTTGACACCTTTTGAAGCCCTTCATGTTTTTCACACCTTTTCAGGCTCTTCATGTTTTTGAACACCGTTTCATGCTGCTCCAATTTTTCAGAGCGTTTCATACTCCTCATAGTTTTGACACCTTTTGAAGCTCTTCATATTTTTCACACCTTTTCAGGCTCTTCATGTTTTTAAACACCGCTTCATGCTCCTCCTATTTTTCATACCGTTTCATGCTTCTCATGTATTTCACACCTTTTGAAGCTCTTCATTTTTCACACCTTTTCAGGCTCTTCATGTTTTTGACACGGTTTCATGCTCATCCTATTTTTCAGACCGTTTCATGCTCCTCACATTTTTGACACCTTTTGAAGCTGTTCATATTTTTCACAACTTTTCAGGCTCTTCATGTTTTTCAACACCGCTTCATGATCATCCATTTTTTCAGACCGTTTCATGCTCCTCATATTTATGACATCTTTTGAAGCTTTTCATATTTTTCACACCTTTTATGCTCTTCATGTTTTTCAGCACCACTTCATGCTCCTCCTATTTCTCAGACAGTTTCATGCTCCTCATATTGTGGACACCTTTTGAAGCTCTTCATATTTTTCACATCTTTTCAGGCTCTTCCTGTTTTTCAACACCACTTCATGCTCTTCCTATTTTCCAAACCGTTACGTGCTCCTCATATTTTTGACAGCTTTTGAATCTCTTCATATATTTCACACCTTTTCAGGCTCTTCATGATTTTCAACACCACTTCATGCTCCTCCTTCTTTTCAGACCATTTCATGCTCATCTCATTATTGACACTTTTTGAAGCTCTTCATATTTTTCACACCTTTTGAGGCTCTTCATGTTTTTCAACACCGCTTCATGCTCCTCCTATTTTTCAGACCGTTTCATGCTCATCCCATTTTTGACACCTTTTGAAGCTCTTCATATTTTCACACCTTTTGAAGCTCTTCATATTTTTCACAAGTTTTCAGATCTTCATGTTTTTCAACACCGCTTCTTGATCCTCCTATTTTTCAGATCGTTTCATGCTCCTCATATTTTTGACACGTTTTGAAGCTCCTCATATTTTACAAACATTTTCAGGCTTTTCATGTTTTTGAACACCACTTCATGCTCCTCCTAATTTTCACACCTTTTGAAGCACCTCAAATTTTTCACACCTTTTCAGGTTTTCATGTTTTTCAACACCGCTTCATGCTCCTCCTATTTTTCAGACCGTTTCATCCTCCTCATGTATTTCACATCTTTTGAAGCTCTTCATATTTTTCACACCTTTTGAATCTCTTCATATTTTTCACACCTTTTGAAGCTCTTCATATTTTTCTCACCTTTTCAGGCTCTTCATGTTTATGAACACCGTTTCATGCTCCTCCTATATTTCAGACCGTTTCATGCTCCACATATTTTTGACACCTTTTGAAGCTCTTCATATTTTTCACCCCTTTTCAGGCTCTTCATGTTTTTCAACACCGCTTCATGCTCCTCCTATTTTTCAAACCGTTTCATGCTCCTCATATTTTTGACACCTTTTGAGGCTCTTCATATTTTTCAAACGTTTTCAGGCTCTTCATGTTTTTGAACCCCGCTTCATGATCCTTCAATTTTTCAGACCGTTTAATGCTCCTCATATTTGTGACATCTTTTCAAGCTTTTCATATTTTTCACACCTTTTAGGCTCTTCATGTTTTTCACACCATTTCAGGCTCTTCATGTTTTTGAACACGGCTTCATGCTCGTCCTATTTTTCAGACCGTTTCATGCTCCTCAAGTATTTCACACCTTTTGAAGCTCTTCATATTTTTCACACGTTATCAGGCTCTTCATGTTTTTCAACACCGCTTCAAGCTCCTCCTATTTTTCAGACCTTTTCATGCTCCTCATATTTTTGACACCTTTTGAAGCTCTTCATATTTTTCACACCTTTTCAGGCTCTTCAATTTTTTCAACAATGTTACAATGCTCCTCCTATTTTTCAGACCGTGTCATGCTCCTCATATTTTTGACACCTTTTGAAGCTCTTCATATTTTTCACACCTTTTGAAGCTCTTCATATATTTCACACTTTTTCAGCTCTTCATGTTTTTCAACACCACTTCATGCTTCTCCTATTTCTCAGACCGTTTCATGCTCATCTCATTTTTGACACCTTTTGAAGCTCTTCAAATTTTTCACACCTGTTGAAGCTCTTCATATTTTTCACAAGTTTTCCGATCTTCATGTTTTTCAACACCGCTTCTTGATCCTCCTATTTTTCAGACCGTTTCATGCTCCTCATATTTTTGACACGTTTTGAAACTCTTCATATTTTACACACATTTTCAGGCTTTTCATGTTTTTGAAACCGCTTCATGCTCCTCCTAATTTTCACACCTTTTGAAGCACCTCAAATTTTTCACACCTTTTCAGGCTCTTCATGTTTTTGAACACGGTTTCCTGCTCCTCCTTTTTTTCAGACTGTTTCATGCTCCTCTTATTTTTGACACCTTTTGAAGCTCTTCATATATTTCACACCTTTTCAGGCTCTTCATGTTTTTGAACACCGCTTCATGCTCCTCCTATTTTTCAGACCGTTTCATGCTCCTCATATATTTGACACCTTTTGAAGCTCTTCAGATTTTTCACACGTTCTCAGGCTCTTCATGATTTTGAACACCACTTCATGCACATCCTATTTTTCAGACAGTTTCATGATCCTCATGTATTTCACACCTTTTGAAGCTCTTCTTATTTTTCACACCTTTTCAGGCTCTTCGTGATTTTCAAACCCGTTTCATGCTCGTCCTATTTTTCAGACCGTATCATGCTCTTCATATTTTTGACTTCTTTTGAAGCTCCTAATATATTTCACACCTTTTGAAGCTCTTCATATATTTCACACTTTTTCAGGCTCTTCATGTTTTTCAACACCACTTCATGTTAGTCCTATTTTTCAGACCGTTTCATGCTCATCTCATTTTTGACAGCTTTTGAAGCTCTTCATATTTTTCACACCTTTTGAAGCTCTTCATATATTTCACACCTTTTCAGGCTCTTCATGTTTATGAACATCACTTCATGCTCCTCCTATAATTCAGACGGTTTCATGCTCCTCATGTATTTCACTCCTTTTGAAGCTCTTCATATTTTACACACCTTTTCAGGCTCTTCATGATTTTCAACCCCACTTCATGCTCCTCCTATTTTTCAAACCGTTTCATGTTCCTCATATTTTTGACACCTTTTGAAGCTCTTCATATTTTCTACACCTTTTCAGGCTCTTCATGTTTTTCAACACGGCTTCATGCTCCTCTTATTTTTCAGAGCATTTCGTGCTCCTCATATTTTTCACAGCTTTTGAAGCTCTTCATGTTTTCTACACCTTTTCAGTCTCTTCATGTTTTTCAACACCACTTCATGTTAGTCTATTTTTCAGACCGTTTCATGCTCATCTAAAATTTGACACCTTTTGAAGGTCTTCATATATTTCACACCTTCTGAAACTCTTCATAGTTTTCACAAATTTTCAGGCTCTTCATATTTTTGAACAACGCTTCATGCTCCTCCTATTTTTCAGACGGTTTCATCCTCCTCATGTATTTCACTCCTTTTGAAGCTCTTCCTATTTTTCACACCTTTTCAGGCTCTTCATGTTTTTAAACACTGCTTCATGCTCCACCTATTTTTCAGACCGTTTCAATCTCCTCATATTTTTGACACCTTTTGAAGCTCTTCATATATTTCACATCTTTTCAGGCTCTTCATGTTTTTCAACACAGCTTCATGCTCCTTCTCTTTTTCAGACCGTTTCTTGCCCCTATGTATTTCACACCTTTTGAAGCTCTTCATATTTTTCAAACCTTTTCAGGCCCTTCGTGTTTTTCAAAACCGTTTCATGCTCCTTATATTTTTGACCTCTTTTGAAGCTCCTAATATTTTTCACAACTTTTGAAGCTCTTCAGATATTTTACACTTTTTCAGGCTCTTTATGTTTTTCAACACCACTTCATGCTCCTCCTATTTTTCAGACCGTTTCATGCTAATCTAATTTTTGACACCTTTTGAAGCCCTTCATGTTTTTCACACCTTTTCAGGCTCTTCATGTTTTTGAACACCGTTTCATGCTGCTCCAATTTTTCAGAGCGTTTCATACTCCTCATAGTTTTGACACCTTTTGAAGCTCTTCATATTTTTCACACCTTTTCAGGCTCTTCATGTTTTTAAACACCGCTTCATGCTCCTCCTATTTTTCATACCGTTTCATGCTTCTCATGTATTTCACACCTTTTGAAGCTCTTCATTTTTCACACCTTTTCAGGCTCTTCATGTTTTTGACACGGTTTCATGCTCATCCTATTTTTCAGACCGTTTCATGCTCCTCACATTTTTGACACCTTTTGAAGCTGTTCATATTTTTCACAACTTTTCAGGCTCTTCATGTTTTTCAACACCGCTTCATGATCATCCATTTTTTCAGACCGTTTCATGCTCCTCATATTTATGACATCTTTTGAAGCTTTTCATATTTTTCACACCTTTTATGCTCTTCATGTTTTTCAGCACCACTTCATGCTCCTCCTATTTCTCAGACAGTTTCATGCTCCTCATATTGTGGACACCTTTTGAAGCTCTTCATATTTTTCACATCTTTTCAGGCTCTTCCTGTTTTTCAACACCACTTCATGCTCTTCCTATTTTCCAAACCGTTACGTGCTCCTCATATTTTTGACAGCTTTTGAATCTCTTCATATATTTCACACCTTTTCAGGCTCTTCATGATTTTCAACACCACTTCATGCTCCTCCTTCTTTTCAGACCATTTCATGCTCATCTCATTATTGACACTTTTTGAAGCTCTTCATATTTTTCACACCTTTTGAGGCTCTTCATGTTTTTCAACACCGCTTCATGCTCCTCCTATTTTTCAGACCGTTTCATGCTCATCCCATTTTTGACACCTTTTGAAGCTCTTCATATTTTCACACCTTTTGAAGCTCTTCATATTTTTCACAAGTTTTCAGATCTTCATGTTTTTCAACACCGCTTCTTGATCCTCCTATTTTTCAGATCGTTTCATGCTCCTCATATTTTTGACACGTTTTGAAGCTCCTCATATTTTACAAACATTTTCAGGCTTTTCATGTTTTTGAACACCACTTCATGCTCCTCCTAATTTTCACACCTTTTGAAGCACCTCAAATTTTTCACACCTTTTCAGGTTTTCATGTTTTTCAACACCGCTTCATGCTCCTCCTATTTTTCAGACCGTTTCATCCTCCTCATGTATTTCACATCTTTTGAAGCTCTTCATATTTTTCACACCTTTTGAATCTCTTCATATTTTTCACACCTTTTGAAGCTCTTCATATTTTTCTCACCTTTTCAGGCTCTTCATGTTTATGAACACCGTTTCATGCTCCTCCTATATTTCAGACCGTTTCATGCTCCACATATTTTTGACACCTTTTGAAGCTCTTCATATTTTTCACCCCTTTTCAGGCTCTTCATGTTTTTCAACACCGCTTCATGCTCCTCCTATTTTTCAAACCGTTTCATGCTCCTCATATTTTTGACACCTTTTGAGGCTCTTCATATTTTTCAAACGTTTTCAGGCTCTTCATGTTTTTGAACCCCGCTTCATGATCCTTCAATTTTTCAGACCGTTTAATGCTCCTCATATTTGTGACATCTTTTCAAGCTTTTCATATTTTTCACACCTTTTAGGCTCTTCATGTTTTTCACACCATTTCAGGCTCTTCATGTTTTTGAACACGGCTTCATGCTCGTCCTATTTTTCAGACCGTTTCATGCTCCTCAAGTATTTCACACCTTTTGAAGCTCTTCATATTTTTCACACGTTATCAGGCTCTTCATGTTTTTCAACACCGCTTCAAGCTCCTCCTATTTTTCAGACCTTTTCATGCTCCTCATATTTTTGACACCTTTTGAAGCTCTTCATATTTTTCACACCTTTTCAGGCTCTTCAATTTTTTCAACAATGTTACAATGCTCCTCCTATTTTTCACACCGTGTCATGCTCCTCATATTTTTGACACCTTTTGAAGCTCTTCATATTTTTCACACCTTTTGAAGCTCTTCATATATTTCACACTTTTTCAGCTCTTCATGTTTTTCAACACCACTTCATGCTTCTCCTATTTCTCAGACCGTTTCATGCTCATCTCATTTTTGACACCTTTTGAAGCTCTTCAAATTTTTCACACCTGTTGAAGCTCTTCATATTTTTCACAAGTTTTCCGATCTTCATGTTTTTCAACACCGCTTCTTGATCCTCCTATTTTTCAGACCGTTTCATGCTCCTCATATTTTTGACACGTTTTGAAACTCTTCATATTTTACACACATTTTCAGGCTTTTCATGTTTTTGAAACCGCTTCATGCTCCTCCTAATTTTCACACCTTTTGAAGCACCTCAAATTTTTCACACCTTTTCAGGCTCTTCATGTTTTTGAACACGGTTTCCTGCTCCTCCTTTTTTTCAGACTGTTTCATGCTCCTCTTATTTTTGACACCTTTTGAAGCTCTTCATATATTTCACACCTTTTCAGGCTCTTCATGTTTTTGAACACCGCTTCATGCTCCTCCTATTTTTCAGACCGTTTCATGCTCCTCATATATTTGACACCTTTTGAAGCTCTTCAGATTTTTCACACCTTTTCAGGCTCTTCATGTTTTTGAACACCGCTTCATGCTCCTCCTGTTTTTCAGAGCATTTCATGCTCCTCATGTATTTCACATCTTTTGAAGCTCTTCATATTTTTGACACTTTTTGAAGCTCTTCATATTTTTCACACCTTTACAGGCTCTTCATTTTTTTGAACACGGCTTCATGCTCGTCCTATTTTTCAGACCGTTTCATGCTCCTCAAGTATTTCACACCTTGAGGCTCTTCATATTTTTCACAGCTTTTCAGGCTCTTCATGTTTTTGAACACCGCAGCTTGCTCCTCCTATTTTCAGACCGTTTCATGCTCCTCATATATTTCTCACCATTTGAAGCTCTTCTTATATTTCACACCTTTTGAAGCTCTTCATATATTTCACACCATTTCAAGCACTTCATGTTTGTCAACACCACTTCATGCTCCTCCTATATTTCAGACCGTTTCATGCTCCTCATATATTTCTCACGATGTGAAGCTCTTCATATATTTCACACCTTTTGAAGCTCTTCATATATTTCACACCATTTCAGGCACTTCATGTTTTTCAACACCACTTCATGCTCCTCCTATTTTTCAGACCATTTCACGCTCATCTCATTTTTGACACCTCTTGAAGCTTTTCATATTTTTCACACCTTTTGAAGCTCTTCATATTTTTCACAACTTTTCAGGCTCTTCATATTTTTCAACACCGCTTCATGATCGTCCTGTTTTTCAGACCGTTTCATTCTCCTCATATTATTGACAGCTTTTGAAGCTCTTCATATTTTTCACACTTTTTCAGGCTCTTCATGTTTATGAACACCGTTTCATGCTCCTCCTATTTTTCAGACCGTTTCATGCTGCTCATATTGTTGACACCTTTTGAAGCTCTTCATATTTTTCACACCTTTTCAGGCTCTTCATGGTTTTGAACACCGTTTCATGCTCCTCATATTTTTTAGACCGTTTCATGCTCCTCATTTTTTTGACACCTTTTGAATATCTTCATATATTTCACACCTTTTCAGGCTCTTCATGTTTTTGAACACAGCTTCAGGCTCTTCCTATTTTTAGACAGTTTCATGGTCCTCATATATTTCTCACCTTTTGAAGCTCTTCATATTTTTCCCAAATTTTCAGGCTCTTCATATTTTTGAACACAGCTTGATGCTCCTCCTATTTTTCAGAGCGTTTCTTGATCCTCATGTATTTCACAGCTTTTGAAGCTCTTCGTATTTTACACAGCTTTTCAGGATCTTCATGATTTTCAACACCACTTCATGCTCCTCCTATTTTACAGATCGTTTCATGCTCCTCATATTTTGGCACCTTTTGAAGCTCTTCATATTTTTCACACCTTTTCATGCTCTTCATATTTTTCAACATCGTGTCATGCTCCTCCTATTTTTCACACGGTTTCAAGCTCCTCATATTTTTCACACCTTTAAAGCTCTTCATATTTTTCTCACATTTTAAGGCTCTTCATGTTTTTCAACACGGTGTCATGCTCCTCCTATTTTTCAGACCGTTTCATGTTCCTCCTATTTTTCAGATCATTTCATGCTCCTGACATTTTTGACACCTTTTGAAGCACTTCATATTTTTCACACGTTTTGAAGCTCTTCATATTTTTCACACATTTTCAGGCTCTTCATGTTTTTGAACACCGCTTCATGCTCCTCCTATTTTTCAGACCGTTTCATGTTCTTCCTATTTTTCAGATCATTTCATGCTCCTGATATTTTTGACACCTTTTGAAGCACTTCATATTTTTCACACGTTTTGAAGCTCTTCATATTTTTCACACATTTTCAGGCTCTTCATGTTTTTGAACACCGCTTCATGCTCCTCCTATTTTTCAGACCGTTTCATGTTCCTCCTATTTTTCAGATCATTTCATGCTCCTGATATTTTTCACACCTTTTGAAGCTCTTCATATTTTTCACACCTTTTAAAGCTCTTCATGTTTTTGAACACCGCTTCATGCTCCTCCTATTTTTCAGACCGTTTCATGCTCCTCATATTTTTGACACCTTTTGAAGCTCTTCATATATTTCATACCTTCTCAGACTCTTCATGTTTTTGAACACCGCTTCATGCTCCTCCTGTTTTTCAGAATGTTTCCTGTTCCTCCTTTTTTTCAGATCATTTCATGCTCCTCATATTTTTGACTCCTTTTGAAGCTCTTCATATTTTTCACACCTTTTCAGGCTCTTCATCTTTTTCAACACCACTTCATGCTCCTCCTATTTTTCAGACCGTTTCAGGCTCCTCATATTTTTGACAGCTTTAGAATCCCTTCATAATTTTCACACCATTTCAGGCTCTTCATGTTTTTCAACACCGCTTCATGCTCCTCCTTTATTTCAGACAGTTTCATTCTCCTCCCATTTTTCACACCTTTTGAAGCTCTTATTATATTTCACACCTTTTCAAGCTCGTCATGTTTTTGAACACTGCTTCATTCTCCTCCTCTTTTTCTGACCGTTTCATGGTCCTCGTATTTTTGACACCTTTTGAAGCTCTTCATATTTTTCACACCTTTTCAGGCTCTTCATGTTTTTGAACACCGCTTCATGCTCCTCCTATTTTTCAGACCGTTTCATGCTCCTCATATTTTTGACATCTTTTGAAACTCTTCATATATTTCACGCCGTTTGAAGCTGTTCATGTTTTTGAACACCGGTTCATTCTCCTCCTATTTTTCAGACCGTTTCATGCTCCTCATGTATTTCACACCTTTTGAAGCTCTTCATATATTTCACACCTTTCCAGCCTCTTCATGTTTTTGAACATCGTTTCCTGCTCCTCTTATTTTTCAGACCGTTTCATGCCCCTCATGTATTTCACACTTTTGAAACTCTTCATATTTTTCACACCTTTCCAACCTCTTCATGTTTTTGAACATCGTTTCCTGCTCCTCTTATTTTTCAGAGCGTTTCATGCTCCTCATATTTCTGTCACATTTTGAAGCTCTTTATATTTTTCACACCTTTTCAGGCTCTTCATGTTTTTGAACAACGTTTCATGCTCCTCCTATTTTTCAGACATTTTCATGCTCCTCATATTTTTGACTCCTTTTGAAGCTCTTCATATTTTTCACAGCTTTTCAGGCTCTTCATGTTTTTCAACACCGCTTCATGCTCCACCTATTTTTCAGACCTTTCATGCTCCTCATATTTTTGACTCCTTTGAAGCTCTTCATATTATTCACACCTTTCATGCTCTTCATGTTTTTCAACACTGCTTCAAAATCCTCCTATTTTTCATACCGTTTCATGCTCCTCATATTTTTGACACCTTTTGAAGCTCTTCATATTTTTCACACCTTTTCAGGGTCTTCATGTTTTTCAACACCACTTCATGCTCCTCCTATTTTTCAGGATGTTTCATTCTCATCTCATTTTTGACAGCTTTTGAAGCTCTTCATATTTTTCACAACTTTTGAAGCTGTTCAAGTTTTTGAACACCGGTTCATTCTCCTCCTATTTTTCAGACCGTTTTATGCTCCTCATATTTTTGACACCTTTTGAAGCTCTTCATATTTTTCACACCTTTTCAGGCTCTTCATGTTTTTCAACACCGCTTCCTGGTCCTCCTATTTTTCAGACCGTTTCATGCTCACATATTTTGACACGTTTGAAGCTCTTCATAATTTTCACACCTTTTCTGTTTCGTCATGTTTTTCAACACCGCTTCATGGTCCTCCTATTTTTCAGGCTGTTTCATGCTCCTCCTGTATTTCACACCTTTGGAAGCTCTTCATATTTTTCACACCTTTTCATGCTCTTCATGTTTTTGAACATCGCTGCAATCCTCCTCCTATTCTTCAGACCGTTTCATGCTCCTCATATTTTTCACACCTTTTGAAGCTCTTCATATTTTTCACACCATTTTAGGCTCTTCATATTTTTCAACACCCCTTCATGCTCCTCCGTATTTTAAGACCGTTTCATGCTCCTCATATTTTTGACACATTTTGAAGCTCCTCATATTTTTCACACTTTTTGAAGCTCTTCATATATTTCACACTTTTTCAGTATCTTCATGTTTTCAACACCACTTCATGCTCCTCCTATTTTTCAGACTGTTTCATGCTCATCTCATTATTGACAGCTTTTGAAGCTCTTCATATATTTCACACCTTTTGAAGCTCTTCATATTTTTCACACCTTTTCAGGCTCTTCATATTTTTGAACATCGTTTCATGCACCTCCTATTTTTCAGACCATTTCATGCTCCTCATATTTTTGACACATTTTGAAGCTCTTCGTATTTTACACACCTTTTCAGGCTCTTCATGTTTTTCAACACTGCTTCATTATCCTCCTATTTTTAAGACAGTTTCATGCTCCTCTCACTTCTGAAACCTTTTGAAGCGCTTCATATATTTGAAACATTTTCAGGCTCTTCATGTTTTTCAACACTACTTCATGCTCCTTATATTTTTCAGACCGTTTCATGCTCCTCATATTTTTGACACCTTTTGAAGCTCTTCATATTTTTCACACCTTTTCATGCTCTTCATGTTTTTGAACAATGCTACAATCCTCCTCCTATTCTTCAGACCGTTTCATGCTCCACATATTTTTCACAACTTTTGAGCTCTTCATATTTTTCACACCTTTTCAGGCTCTTAAATTTTTGAACATCGTTTCATGCTCCTCCTATTTTTCAGACCGTTTCAAGCTCCTCATATTTTGGACCCCTTTGAATCTCTTCATATTTTGCACACCTTTTGAAGCTCTTCATATTTATCACACCTTTTCTGTTTCGTCATGTTTTTCAACACCGCTTCATGCTCCTCCTATTTTTCAGGCTGTTTCATGCTCCTCTTGTATTTCACACCTTTGGAAGCTCTTCATATTTTTCACACCTGTTCAGGCTCTTCATGTTTTTCTACACCACTTCATGCTTCTCCTATTTTTCACCCCGTTTCATGCTCCTCATGTATTTCACACCTTTTGAAGCTCTTTATATTTTTCACACCTTTTCAGGCTCTTCATGTTTTTCAACACCACTTCATGCTCCTCCCATTTTTCAGACCGTTTCATGCGTCTCATATTTTTCATACCTTTAGAAGCTCTTCATATTTTTCAAACCTTTTCAGGCTCTTCATGTTTTTCAACACCACTTCATGCTCCTCCTATTTTTCAGACCGTTTCATGCTCCTCATATTTTTGATACCTTTTGAAGCTCTTCATATTTTTCACACATTTTCAGGCTCTTCATATTTTTGAACACTGCTTCATGCTCCTCCTATTTTTCAGACTGTTTCATGCTCCTCGTATTTTTGACACCTTTTGAAGCTCTTCATATTTTTCACACATTTTCTGGCTCTTCATGTTTTTGAACACCACTTCATGCTCCTCCTATTTTTCAGAGAATTTCATTCTCCTCATGTATTTCACACCTTTTGAAGCTCTTCATATTTTTCACACTTTTTCAGGCTCTTCATGTTTTTCAACACTGATTCATGCTACTCCTATTTTTCAGATGGTTACATGCTCATCTAATATTTGACACCTTTTAAAGCTCTTCATATTTTTC
Organism: Dama dama; assembly: GCF_033118175.1. Classification (NCBI taxonomy): domain Eukaryota; kingdom Metazoa; phylum Chordata; class Mammalia; order Artiodactyla; family Cervidae; genus Dama; species Dama dama. The sequence continues at coordinate 2,869,341 of NW_026870928.1, read as the reverse complement.
ACACCTTTTGAAGCTCTTCATATTTTTAACACGTTTTCAGGCTCTTCATGTTTTTCAACACCGCTTCATGCTCCTCCTATATTTAAAACCGTATCATGCTCCTCATATTTTTGACACCTTTTGAAGCTCTTCATATATTTCACACCTTTTCAGGCTCTTCATATTTTTGAACACCGCTTCATGCTCCTCCTAATTTTCAGACCTTTTCATGCTCCATATATATTTGACACCTTTGGAAGCTTTTCATATTTTTCACACCTTTTCATGCTCTTAATGTTTTTGAACACCATTTCATGCTCCTCCTATTTTGCAGACCGTTTCATTCTCCTCATATTTTTGACACCTTTTGAAGCTCTTCACATTTTTCACACCTTTTCAGGCTCTTCATGATTTTCAACACCGCTTCATTCTCCTCCTATTTTTCAGACCGTTTCATGCTCGTCTCATTTTTGACACCTTTTGAAGCTGTTCATATTTTTCACTCCTTTTGAAGCTCTTCATATTTTTCACATTTTTGAAACTCTTCCTAATTTTCACACCTTTTGAAGCTCTTCATGTTTTTCAAAACCGCTTCATGCTCCTCCTATTTTTCAGACCGTTTCATGCTCCTCATATTTTTCACACCTTTTGAAGCTCTTCATATTTTTCGTACCTTTTCAGGCTCTCCGTATTTTTGAACACCGCTTCATGCTCCTCCAATTTTTCAGACCGTTTCATGCTCCTCCAATTTTTCAGACCCTTTCATGCTCCTGCTATTTTTCAGACCGTTTCATGCTTCTCCTATTTTTGAGACCGTTTCATGCTCCTCATATTTTTCACACCTTTTGAAGCTCTTCATATTTTTCACACCTTTTCAGCCTCTTCATGTTTTTCTACACCGCTTCATGCTCCTCCTTTTTTTCAGACCGTTTCATGCTCCTCATATTTTTCAGACCGTTTCATGCACCTCTTATTATTGACACCTTTTGAAGCTCTTCATATTTTTCACAACTTTTCAGGCTCTTCATGTTTCTCAACACCGCTTCATGCTCCTCCTATTTTTCAGACCGTTTCATTCTCCTCATATTTTTCACACCTTTTGAAGCTCTTCATATTTTTCACACCTTTTCAGACTCTTCATGTTTTTCTACACCGCTTCATGCTCCTCCTTTTTTTCAGACCGTTTCATGCTCCTCATATTTTTCAGACCGTTTCATGCTCCTCATATTTTTCACACCTTTTGAAGCTCTTCATATTTTTCACACCATTTCAGCCTCTTCATGTTTTTCCACACCGCTTCATGCTCCTCCTATTTTTCAGACCGTTTCATGCTCCTCATATATTTCACACCTTTTGAAGCTCTTCATATTTTTCACACCTTTTCAGGCTCTTCATGTTTTTCTACACCGCTTCATGCTCCTCCTATTTTTCAAACCGTTTCATGCTCCTCATATTTTTGACAGCTTTTGAAGCTCTTCATATTTTTCACACCATTTCAGGCTCTTCAAGTTTTTGAACAACGCTACAATGCTCCTCCTATTTTTCAGACCGTTTCATGCTCCTAATATTTTTGAAACCTTTTGAAGCTGTTCATATTTTTCACATCTCTTCAGGCTCTTCATGTTTTTCAAAACCGCTTCATGCTCCTCCTATTTTTCAGACCGTTTCATGCTCCCATATTTTTGACACCTTTTGAAGCTCTTCATATTTTTCACACCTTTTCAGGCTCTTCATGTTTTTCAACACCACTTCATGCTCCTCCTATTTTTCAGACCGTTTCATTCTCCTCATAATTTTCACGTCTTTTTCAGGCTCTTCATTTTTTTCAACACCACTTCATGCTCCTCCTATTTTTCAGACCGTTTCATTCTCCTCATAATTTTCACACCTTTTTCAGGCTCTTCATTTATTTCAACACCACTTCATGCTTCTCCTATTTTTCAGACCGTTTCTTGCTCCTCATATTTTTGAACACCGTTTAATGCTCCTCCTATTTATCAGGCCGTTTCTTGCTCCTCATATTTTTGACACTTTCTGAAGCTCTTCATATTTTTCACACCTTTCAATGCTCTTCATGTTTTTGAACACCACTTCTTGCTCCTCCTATTTTTGAGACCGTTTCATGTTCCTCATGTATTTCACACGTTTTGAAGCTCTTCATATTTTACACACCTTTTCAGGCTCTTCATGATTTTCAACACCACTTCATGTTCCTCCTATTTTTCAGACCGTTTCATGCACCTCATATTTTTGACACCTTTTGAAGCTCTTCATATTTTTCACACCTTTTCAGACTCCTCATGTTTTTGAACACCGTTTTATGCTCCTAATATTTTTCAGACCGTTTCATGCTCCTCATATTTTTGAAACCTTTTGAAGCTCTTCATATTTTTCACAAATTTTCAGGCTCTTCATGTTTTTCAACACCACTTCATGCTCCTCCTATTTTTCAGACCGTTTCATGCACCTCATATTTTTGACACTTTTGAAGCTCTTCATATTTTTCACACCTTCTCAGGCTCTTCATGTTTTTCAACACCACTTCATGTTCCTCCTATTTTTCAGACCGTTTCATCCTCCTCATATATTTGACACCTTTTGAAGCTCTTCATATTTTTCACACCTTTTCAGGCTCTTCAAGATTTTGAACAATGTTACAATGCTCCTCCTATTTTTCAGACAGTTTCATGCTCCTCATATTTTTGACACCTTTTGAAGCTCTTCATATATTTCACACCTTTTGAAGCTCTTCATATATTTCACACTTTTTCAGGCTCTTCATGTTTTTCCACACCACTTCATGCTTCTTCTATTTTTCGGCCTGTTTTATGCTGCTCATGTATTTCACACCTTTTGAAGCTCTTCATATTTTTCACACCTTTTCAGGCTCTTCATGTTTTTAATCACCGTTTCATGCTCCTCCTATTTTTCAGACCGTTTCATGTTCTTCATATGTTTGACACCTTTTGAAGCTCTTCATATTTTTCACTCCTTTTCAGGCTCTTCATGTTTTTCAACACCACTTCATGCTTCTCCTATTTTTCAGACCGTTTCATGCTCCTCATGTATTTCACACATTTTGAAGCACTTCATAATTTTTACACCTTTTCAGGCTCTTCATGTTTTTGAACACCATTTCATGCCGCTTCTATTTTTCATGTTTTTCAACATCACTTCATGCTCCTCGTATTTTTAAGACCGTTACATGCTCCTCATATTTTTGACACCTTTAGAAGCTCTTCATATTTCTCACTACTTTTCAGGCTCTTCATGTTTTTCAACACCACTTCATGCTCCTCCTCTTTTTCAGAGCGTTTCATGCTCCTCATATTTTTGACACCTGTTGAAGCTCTTCATATTTCTCACAACTTTTCAGGTTCTTCATGTTTTTCAACACCGCTTCATTCTCCTCCTATTTTTCAAACCGTTTCTTGCTCATCTCATTTTTGACACCTTTTGAAGCTCTTCATATTTTTCACATCTTTTGAAACTCTTTATATTTTTCACACATTTTCAGGCTCTTCATGTTTTTCATCACTCCTTCTTGCTCCACCTATTTTTCACACCGTTTCATGCTCCTCATATTTTTGACACCTTTTGAAGCTATTCATATTTTTCACACCTTTTTTGGCTCTTCATGTTTTTCAACACCACTTCATGCTCCTCCTATTTTTCAGACCGTTTCATGCTCCTCATATTTTTGATACCTTTTGAAGCTCTTCATATTTTTCACACATTTTCAGGCTCTTCATATTTTTGAACACTGCTTCATGCTCCTCCTATTTTTCAGACTGTTTCATGCTCCTCGTATTTTTGACACCTTTTGAAGCTCTTCATATTTTTCACACGTTTTCTGGCTCTTCATGTTTTTGAACACCACTTCATGCTCCTTCTATTTTTCAGAGAATTTCATTCTCCTCATGTATTTCACACCTTTTGAAGCTCTTCATATTTTTCACACCTTTTCAGGCTCTTCATGTTTTTCCACACCACTTCATGCTTCTCCTATTTTTCAGACCGTTTCATGCTCCTAATATTTTTGAAACCTTTTGAAGCTGTTCATATTTTTCACATCTTTTCAGGCTCTTCATGTTTTTCAACACCGCTTCATGCTCCTCCTATTTTTCAGACAGTTTCGTGTTCCGCATATTTTCAGAAAGTTTCATGCTCCTCATATTATTGAAACCTTTTGAAGTCCTTCATATTTTTCACACCTTTTCAGTATCTTCAAGTTTTTGAACGCCGCTTCATGCTCCTCATATTATTCACACCTTCTGAAGCACTTCATATTTTTCACACATTTTCAGGCTCTTCATGTTTTGCAACACCACTTCATGCTCCTGCTATTTTTCAGACTGTTTCATGCTCCTCATATTTTTGACACCTTTTGAAGCTCTTCATATTTTACACACCTTTTCGGGCTCTTCATGTCTTTGAACACGACTTCATTCTCGCCTTTTTTTCAGACCGTTTCATGCTCCTCATATTTTTCACACCTTCTCAGGCTCTTAATGATTTTGAACACCGTTTCATTTTCCTCCTATTTTTCAGACCGTTTCATGCTCCTCATATTTTTGACACCTTTTGAAGCGCTTCATATTTTTCATATGTTTTCAGGATCTTCATGTTTTTGAACACCATTTCATGCTCCTCCTATTTTTCAGACCGTTTCATGCTCTTCATGTTTTTCAAGACCGTTTCATGCTCCTCCTATTTTTCAGACCGTTTCATGCTCCTCATATTTTTAACACGTTTTGAAGCTCTTCAAATTTTGCACACCTTTTCAGGCTCTTCATGTTTTTGAACACCATTTCATGCTACTCCTATTTGACACCTTTTGAAGCTCTTCATATTTTTCACACCTTTTCATTCTCTTCATATTTTTCAACACCGTTTCATGCTCCTCCTATTTTCAGACTGTTTCCTGCTCCTCATATTTTTGACACCTTTTCAGGCTCTTAATGACTTTGAACACCGTTTCATACTCCTCTTATTTTTCAGACAGTTTCATGCTCCTCATATATTTGACACCTTTTGAAGCTCTTCATATTTTTCACACCTTTTTGGGCTCTTCATGTTTTTGAACACCACTTCATGCGCCTCCTATTTTTCAGACCGTTTCATGCTCCTCATATTTTGACACCTTTTTAATCTCTTCATATTTTTCACACCTTTTCATGCTCTTCATGTTGTTCAACACCGATTCATACTCCTCTTATTTTTCAGAATGTTTCGTGCTCCTCATATTTTGACACCTTTTGAAGCTCTTCATATTTTTCACATCTTTTCAGTATCTTCAAGTTTTTGAACACCGTTTCATGCTCCTCCTATTTTTCAGTCCGTTTCCTGCTCCTCATATTTTTGACAACTTTTGGAGCTCTTCATATTTTTCACACCTTTTCAGGCTCTGCATGTTTTGAACACTCCTTCATGCTCCTCCTATGTTTCAGACCGTTTCATGCTCCTCATATTTTTTCACCTTTTGAAGCTCTTCATATGTTTCACACATTTTCAGACCCTTCATGTTTTTCAACACCGCTTTATGCTGCACCTATTTTTCAGAACAGTTTCATGCTCCTCATATTTTTGACACTTTTTGAACCTCTTCATATTTTTCACACCTTGTCAGGCTCTTCATGTTTTTGAACACCGCTTCATGCTCCACATATTTTTAAGACCGTTTCATGCTCCTCATATTTTTCACACATTTTCAGGCTCTTCATGTTTTTGAACACCATTTCATGCTTCTCATATTTTGACACCTTTTGAAGCTCTTCATGTATTTCACTCCTCTTCACGCTCTTCATGGTTTTCAACACCATTACATGCTCCTCCTATTTTTCAGACCATTTCATGATCCTCATATTTTTGACACCTTTTGAAGCTCTTCATATTTTTCAAACCTTTTCAGGCTCTCCATGTTTTTCAGCACCATTTGATGCTCCTCCTATTTTCAGACTGTTTCATGCTCCTAATATTTTTCACATCTTTTCAGGCTATTCATTTTTTTTCAACTCCAGTTCATGCTCCTCCTATTTTTCAGACCGTTTCATGTTCCTCCTATTTGTGACACTTTTGAATCTCTTCATATAGTTCACACCTTTCCAGGCTCTTCATGTTTTTCAACACCGCTTCATGCTCCTCCTATTTTTGAGACCGTATCATGCTCCTCAGATGTTTGACACATTTTGAAGCTCTTCATGTTTTTCACACATTTTCAGGCTCTTCATGTTTTTCAACACCGTTTCATGCTCCTCCTATTTTTAAGACCGTTTCATGCTTCTTATATTTTTGACACCTTGTGAAGCTCTTCATATATTTCACACCTTTTCAGGCTCTTCATGTTTTTCAACACCGCTTCATGCTCCTCCTATTTTTCAGACCATGTCATGCTCCTCATATTTTTGACACCTTTTGAAGCTCTTCATATATTTCACACCTTTTCGGGCTCTTCATGTTTTTGAACAATGCTACATGCTCCTACTATGTTTCAGATCGTTTCATGCTCTTCATATTTTTGACACTTTTTGAAGCTCTTCATATTTTTTACACCTTTTCAGGCTCTTCATGTTTTTCACACCTTTTCAGGCTCTTCATGTTTTGCAACACCCCTTTATGCTCTTCCTATTTTTCGGACCCTTTGAAACTCCTCCTATTTTTGACTCGTTTTTAAGTTCTTCATATTTTTCACACCATTTCAGGTTCTTCATGTTTTTGAACGCCGTTTCATGCTCCTCATATTTTTCAGACTGTTTCATGATCCTCATATTTTTGACACCAATTGAAGCTCTTCATATATTTCACACATTTTCAGGATCTTCATGTTTTTCACACCTTTTCAGGCTCTTCATGTTTTGCAACACCGCTTCATGCTCCTCCTATTTTTCAGACCGTTTCATGCTCCTCATATTTTTGACAATTTTGAAGCTCTTCATATATTTCACACCTTTTCAGGCTCCTCATGTTTTTCAACACCGCGTCATGCTCCTCCTGTTTTTCAGACCGTTTCATGCTCCTCATATTTTTGACACCTTTTGAAGCTCTTCTTATTTTTCACACCTTTTCAGGCTTTTCATGTTTTTCAACACCGCTTCATGCTCCTCCTATTTTTCAGACCATTTCATTCTCGTTATACTATTGACAAGTTTTGAAGCTCTTCATATTTTTAACACCTTTTCAGGCTCTTCATGTTTTTGAAGACCGTTTCATGCTCCCCCTAATATTCAGAGCGTTTTATGCTGCTCATATTTTTGACACCTTTTGAAGCTCTTCATATGTTTCACACATTTTCAGGCTGTTTATGTTTTTTAACACCGCTTCATGCTGCTCCTATTTTTCAGACCGTTTCATGCTCCTCATATATTTGACACGTTTTGAAGTTCTTCATATATTTCACAACTTTTCAGGCTCTTCTTTTTTTCAACACCGATTCTTGCTCCCCCTATTTTTCAGACCGTTTCATGTTCCTCATATTTTTGACAACTTTTGAAGCGCTTCATGTTTTTCACACCTTTTCAGGCTCTTCACTTTTCAACACCGCTTCATGCTCCTCCTATTTTTCAGACCGTATCATGCTCCTCATACTTTTGAAAACTTTTGAAGCTCTTCATATATTTCACACCTTTTCAGGCTCTTCATGTTTTGCAACACCATTTCATGCTCCTCCTATTTTTCAGACCGTTTCATGCTCCTCCTATTTTTCAGACAGTTTCATGCTCCTCATATATTTGACTCCTTTTGAAGCTCTTAATATTATTCACACCTTTTCAGGCTCTTCATGTTTTTCAACACCACTTCATGCTCTTCCTGTTTTTCAAACTGTTTCATGCTCCTCCTATTTTTGACACCTTTTGAACCTCTTTATATATTTCACACCTTTTCAGGCTCTTCATGTTTTTCAACACCGCTTCATGCTCCTCCTATTTTTAAGATCGTTTCATGATCCTCATATTTGACACGTTTTGAAGGTCTTCATATTTTTTCACACCTTTTCAGGCTCTTCATGTTTTTCAACACCGTTTCATGCTCCTCCTATTTTTCAGACTGTTTCATGCTCCTCCTATTTTTGACACATTTTTGTAGCTCTTGATATTTTTCACACCTTTTCAGGCTCTTCACGTCTTTCAACACCGTTTCATGCCTCTACTATTTTTCAGACCGTTTCATGCTCCTCATATTTTTGACACCCTTTGAAGCTCTTCATATTTTTCACACTATTTCAGGCTCTTCATGTTTTGAATACCGTTTCACGCCCGTCCTATTTTTCAGGCCGTTTCATGCTCCTCATATTTTTGACAACTTTTGAAGCTCTTCATATTTTTCACACCTTTTCAGGCTCTTCACGTCTTACAACACCGTTTCATGCTCCTACTATTTTTCAGACCGTTTCATGCTCCTCCTGTTTTTGACACCTTTTGAAGGTCTTCATATTTTTCACACGTTTTCAGGCTCTTCATGTTTTTGAACACGGCTTCATGCTCCTCCTATTTATCAGATCTTTTCATGCTCCTCACATTTTTGACACCTTTTGAAGCATTTCATATTTTTCACACCTTTCAGGCTCTTCATTTTTTGGAACACCGTTTCATGCTCCTCCTATTTTTCAGAACATTTCATGCTCCTTATATTTTTGACACCTTTTAAGCTCTTCATATTTTTCAAACCTTTTCAGGCTCTTCATGTTTTTCAACACTGCTTCTTGCTTCTCCTATTTTTTAGACTGTTTCATGCTCCTTATATTTTTGACACCTTTTGAAGCTCTTCATATTTTTCATACCTTTCAGCCTCTTCATGTTTTTGAACACCGTTTCATGCTCCTACTATTTTTCAGACCATTTCATGCTCCTCATGTTTTTGACACCTTTTAAGCTCTTCATATTTTTCACAAATTTTCAGGCTCTTCAAGTTTTTGAATACCGCTTCATGCTACTACTATTTTTCAGACCATTTCATGCTCCTCATATTTTAGACACCTTTTGAAGCTCTTAATATTTTTTAAACCTTTTCAGGCTCTTCATGATTTTCACACCTTTAAGGGCTCTTCATGTTTTTGAACACCGTTTCATGCTCCTCCTATTTTTCAGACCATTTCATGCTCCTCATATTTTTGAAACCTTTTAAGCTCTTCATATTTTTCACAGATTTTCAGGCTCTTCAAGTTTTTGAACACCGTTTCATGCTCCTCTTATTTTTCAGACCATTTCATGCTCCTCATATTTTTGACACCTTTTAAAACTCTTAATATTTTTTACACCTTTTCAGGCTCTTCATGATTTTCACACCTTTTCGGGCTCTTCATGTTTTTCAACACTGTTTCATGCTCCTCCTATTTTTCGGACTATTTCATGCTCCTCATAATTTTCACACTTTTGAAGCTCTTTATATTTTTCACACCTTTTCAGGCTCTTCATGTTTTTCAACACAGTTTCATGCTCCTCCTATTTTTCAAACCGTTTCAAGCTTCTCATATTTTTGACACCTTTTGAAGCTCTTCATATTCTTCACACCTTTTCATGCTCTTCATGATTTTCAACACAGTTTCATGCTCCTCCTATTTCAGACTGTTTCATGCTCCTCATATTTTTGACACCTTTTGAAGCTCTTCATATATTTCACACCTTTTCAGGTTCTTCTTGTTTTTGAACAAAGCTTCATGCTCCTCCTATTTTTCACACTTATTGAAGCTCTTCATATATTTCACACCTTTTCAAGCTCTTCATGTGTTTGAACACCGCTTCATGCTCCTCCTATTTATCACATCTTTTGAAGCTCTTCATATATTTCACACCTTTTCAAGCTCTTCATGTTTTTGAACACCGCTTCATTCTACTCCTATTTTTCAGAACTTTTCATGCTCCTCATATTTTTGACACCTTTTGAAGTTGTTCATATATTTCACACCTTTTCAGGCTCTTCAAATTTTTCAACACCACATCATGCTCCTCCTATTTTTCAGACCCTTTCATGCTCCTCATATTTTTCACACCTTTTGAAGCTCTTCATATTTTTCACACCTTTTCAGGCTCTTCCTGTTTTTGAACACCGCTCATGCTCCTCCTATTTTTCAGAGCGTTTCATGCTCCTCATATATTTCACACTCTTTGAAGCTCTTCATATTTTTCAACCCTTTTCAGGCTCTTCATGTTTTTAAAAACCGCTTCATGTTCCTCCTATTTTTCAGACTGTTTCATTCTCCTCATAATTTTGACACGTTTTGAAGCCTTTCAAGTTTTTCACACCTTTCAGGCTCTTCATGTTTTTGAACACAATTTCATGCTTCTCCTATTTTTCAGACCATTTCATGCTCTTCATATTTTTGACACCTTTTAAGCTCTTCATATTTTTCACAGATTTTCAGGCTCTTCAAGTTTTTGAACACCGCTTCATGCTCCTCCTATATTTCAGAACGTTTCATGCTCCTCATATTTTTGACACCTTTTTGAAGTCTTCATATATTTCACACCTTTTCAGTCTCTTCATGGTTTTGAACACCGTTTCATGGTCCTCCTATTTTTCAGACCATTTCATGCTGCTCATATTTTTCACTCCTTTTGAGGCTGTACAAATTTTTCACACCTTTTCACGATCTACATATTTTTCAACACCGTTTTATTCTCCTCCTATATTTGAGACCGTTTCAAGCTCCTCATAATTTTGACACCTTTTGAGGCTCTTCATATTTTTCACACCTTTTCAGGCTCTTCATGTTTTCGAAAAACGTTTCATGCTCCTCCTATATTTCAGAACGTTTCATGCTCCTCTTATTTTTGACACCTTTTGAAGTCTTCATATATTTCACACCTTTTCAGTCTCTTCATGGTTTTGAACACCGTTTCATGCTCCTCCTATTTTTCAGACCGTTTCATGCTCCTCATATGTTTGACACCTTTTGAAACTCTTCATATTTTCACACCTTTTGAAGCTCTTCATGTTTTTTACACCTTTTGAAGCTCTTCATATTTTTCACACTTTTTCAGGCTCTTCATGTTTTTGAACACCGCTTCATGATCCTCCTATTTTTCTGACCGTTTCATGCTCCTCATATTTTTGACACCTTTTGAAGCTCTTCATATTTTTCAAACTTTTTGAACCTCTTCATATTTTTCACACCTTTTCAGGCTCTTCATGTTTTTCAACACTCCTTCATGCTCCTCCTATTTTTCAGACCATGTCATGCTCCTCATATTTTTGACACCTTTTGAAGCTCTTCATATATTTCACAACTTTTCAGGCTCGTCATCTTTCTGAACACCGTTTCATGCTCCTCCTATTTTCCAGACCGTTCATGCTCCTCATATTTTTGACACCTTTTGAAGCTCTTCATATTTTTTACACCTTTTCAGGCTCTTCATGTTTTTCAACACCACTTCATGCTCCTCCTATTTTTTAGACCGTTTCATGCTCCTCATATTTTTGACACCTTTTGAAGCTCTTCATGTTTTTCACACTTTTTCAGGCTCTTCATGTTTTTGGACACCACTTCTTCCCCCTCATTTTTTCACAAGGTTTCTTCCTCCTCATTTTTTTGACACCTTTTGAAGCTCTTCATATTTTTCACACCTTTTCATGCTCTTCATTTTTTTCAACACCGATTCATGCTCCTCCTGTTTTACAGACCGTTTCAGGCTCCTCATATACTGCACACCTTTTCATGCTTTTCATATGTTTCACACCTTTTCAGTCTCTTCATGTTTTTGAACACCGTTTCATGCTCCTCCTATTTTTCAGACCATTTCATGCTCCTCATATTTTTGACACATTTTGAAGCTCTTCATATTTTTCACACCTTTTCAGGCTCTTCATGTTTTTGAAGACTTTTTCATGCTCCTTCTAATCTTCAGAACGTTTCATGCTCCTCATATTTTTGACACATTTTGAAGCTCTTCATATATTTCACAACTTTTCAGGCTGTTTATGTTTTTCAACACCGCTTCGTGCTGCTCCTATTTTTCAGACCCTTTCATGCTCCTCATATTTTTCACACCTTTTGAAGCTCTTCATATTTTTCACACCTTTTCAGGCTCTTCATGTTTTTGAACACCGCTCATGCTCCTCCTATTTTTCAGAGCGTTTCATGCTCCTCATATATTTCACACTCTTTGAAGCTCTTCATATTTTTCAACCCTTTTCAGGCTCTTCATGTTTTTAAAAACCGCTTCATGTTCCTCCTATTTTTCAGACTGTTTCATTCTCCTCATAATTTTGACACGTTTTGAAGCCTTTCAAGTTTTTCACACCTTTCAGGCTCTTCATGTTTTTGAACACAATTTCATGCTTCTCCTATTTTTCAGACCATTTCATGCTCTTCATATTTTTGACACCTTTTAAGCTCTTCATATTTTTCACAGATTTTCAGGCTCTTCAAGTTTTTGAACACCGCTTCATGCTCCTCCTATATTTCAGAACGTTTCATGCTCCTCATATTTTGACACCTTTTTGAAGTCTTCATATATTTCACACCTTTTCAGTCTCTTCATGGTTTTGAACACCGTTTCATGGTCCTCCTATTTTTCAGACCATTTCATGCTGCTCATATTTTTCACTCCTTTTGAGGCTGTACAAATTTTTCACACCTTTTCACGATCTACATATTTTTCAACACCGTTTTATTCTCCCACTATATTTGAGACCGTTTCAAGCTCCTCATAATTTTGACACCTTTTGAGGCTCTTCATATTTTTCACACCTTTTCAGGCTCTTCATGTTTTCGAAAAACGTTTCATGCTCCTCCTATATTTCAGAACGTTTCATGCTCCTCTTATTTTTGACACCTTTTGAAGTCTTCATATATTTCACACCTTTTCAGTCTCTTCATGGTTTTGAACACCGTTTCATGCTCCTCCTATTTTTCAGACCGTTTCATGCTCCTCATATGTTTGACACCTTTTGAAACTCTTCATATTTTCACACCTTTTGAAGCTCTTCATGTTTTTTACACCTTTTGAAGCTCTTCATATTTTTCACACTTTTTCAGGTCTTCATGTTTTTGAACAGCGCTTCATGATCCTCCTATTTTTCTGACCGTTTCATGCTCCTCATATTTTTGACACCTTTTGAAGCTCTTCATATTTTTCAAACTTTTTGAACCTCTTCATATTTTTCACACCTTTTCAGGCTCTTCATGTTTTTCAACACTCCTTCATGCTCCTCCTATTTTTCAGACCATGTCATGCTCCTCATATTTTTGACACCTTTTGAAGCTCTTCATATATTTCACAACTTTTCAGGCTCGTCATGTTTCTGAACACCGTTTCATGCTCCTCCTATTTTCCAGACCGTTCATGCTCCTCATATTTTTGGCACCTTTTGAAGCTCTTCATATTTTTTACACCTTTTCAGGCTCTTCATGTTTTTCAACACCACTTCATGCTCCTCCTATTTTTTAGACCGTTTCATGCTCCTCATATTTTTGACACCTTTTGAAGCTCTTCATGTTTTTCACACTTTTTCAGGCTCTTCATGTTTTTGGACACCACTTCTTCCCCCTCATTTTTTCACAAGGTTTCTTCCTCCTCATTTTTTTGACACCTTTTGAAGCTCTTCATATTTTTCACACCTTTTCATGCTCTTCATTTTTTTCAACACCGATTCATGCTCCTCCTGTTTTGCAGACCGTTTCAGGCTCCTCATATACTTCACACCTTTTCATGCTTTTCATATGTTTCACACCTTTTCAGTCTCTTCATGTTTTTGAACACCGTTTCATGCTCCTCCTATTTTTCAGACCATTTCATGCTCCTCATATTTTTGACACATTTTGAAGCTCTTCATATTTTTCACACCTTTTCAGGCTCTTCATGTTTTTGAAGACTTTTTCATGCTCCTCCTAATCTTCAGAACGTTTCATGCTCCTCATATTTTTGACACATTTTGAAGCTCTTCATATATTTCACAACTTTTCAGGCTGTTTATGTTTTTCAACACCGCTTCGTGCTGCTCCTATTTTTCAGACCGTTTCATGCTCCTCATATATTTGACACATTTTGAAGCTCTTCATGTATTTCACAACTTTTCAAGCTTTTCCTTTTTCAACACCGATTCTTGCTCCTCCTATTTTTCAGACCGTTTCATGTTCCTCATATTTTTGACACTTTTTGAACCTCTTCATATATTTCACACTTTTTCAGGCTCTTCATGTTTCTGAACACCGTTTCATGCTCCTCATATTTTTACATGTTTTGAAACTCTTCATATTTTTCACACCTTTTCAGGCGCTTCAGGTTTTCAACACCGTTTCATGCTCCTAATATTTTTCAGACCGTTTCATGCTCCTCATATTTTTGACACCTTTTGAAGTCTTCATATATTTCACACCTTTTCAGTCTCTTCATGGTTTTGAACACCGTTTCATGCTCCTTCTATTTTTCAGACCGTTTCATGCTACTCATATGTTTGACACCTTTTGAAACTCTTCATATTTTCACACCTTTTGAAGCTCTTCATGTTTTTTACACCTTTTGAAGCTCTTCATATTTTTCACACTTTTTGAACCTCTTCATATTTTTCACACCTTTTCAGGCTCTTCATGTTTTTCAACACTGCTTCATGCTCCTCCTATTTTTCAGACCATGTCATGCTCCTCATATTTTTGACACCTTTTGAAACTCTTCATATATTTCACAACTTTTCAGGCTCTTCATGTTTTTGAACAACGCTTCATGCTCCTACTATGTTTCAGATCGTTTCATGCTCCTCATATTTTTGACACTTTTTGAAGCTCTTCATATTTATTACACCTTTTCAGGCTCTTCATGTTTTTCAACACCACTTCATGCTCCTCCTATTTTTTAGGCCGTTTCTTGCTCCTCATATTTTTGTCACCTTTTGAAGTTCTTCATATATTTCACACCTTTTCAGGCTCTTCATGTTTCTGAACACCGTTTCATGCTCCTCCTATTTTTCAGACCGTTTCTTGCTCCTCATATTTTTTACACTTTTGAACCTTTTCATATTTTTCCCACCTTTTCAGGCTCTTCATGTTTTTGAACACTGTTTCATGCTCCTCCTATTTTTCAGACTGTTTCATCCTCCTCATATTTTTGACTCCTTTTGAAGCTCTTCATGTTTTTCACACTTTTTCAGGCTCTTCATGTTTTTGGACACCACTTCTTCCCCCTCATTTTTTCACAAGGTTTCTTCCTCCTCATATTTTTGACACCTTTTGAAGCTCTTCATATTTTTCACACCTTTTCATGCTCTTCATTTTTTTCAACACCGATTCATGCTCCTCCTGTTTTGCAGACCGTTTCAGGCTCCTCATATATTTCACACCTTTTCATGCTTTTCATATGTTTCACACCTTTTCAGGCTCTTCATGTTTTTGAAGACTTTTTCATGCTCCTCCTAATCTTCAGAACGTTTCATGCTCCTCATATTTTTGACACATTTTGAAGCTCTTCATATATTTCACAACTTTTCAGGCTGTTTATGTTTTTCAACACCGCTTCATGCTGCTCCTATTTTTAGACCGTTTCATGCTCCTCATATATTTGACACATTTTGAAGCTCTTCATATATTTCACAACTTTTCAAGCTCTTCTTTTTTTCAACACCGATTCTTGCTCCTCCTATTTTTCAGACCTTTTCATGTTCCTCATATTTTTACATGTTTTGAAACTCTTCATATTTTTCACACCTTTTCAGGCGCTTCAGGTTTTCAACACCGTTTCATGCTCCTAATATTTTTCAGACCATTTCATGGCCTCATATTTTTGACACCTTTTGAAGCTCTTCATATTTTTCACACCTTTTCAGTATCTTCAAGTTTTTGAACACCGCTTCATGCTCCTCATATTATTCACACCTTCTGAAGCTCTTCATATTTTTCACACATTTTCAGGCTCTTCATGTTTTTCAACACCACTTCATGCTCCTCCTATTTTTCAGACCTTTTCATGCTCCTCGTATTTTTGACACCTTTTGAAGCTCTTCATATTTTACACACTTTTCGGGCACTTCATGTCTTTGAACACAACTTCATTCTCACCTTTTTTTCACACCGTTTCATGCTCCTCATATTTTTCACACCTTTTCAGGCTCTTAATGATTTTGAACACCGTTTCATTTTCCTCCTATTTTTCAGACCGTTTCATGCTCCTCATATTTTTGACACCTTTTAAAGCGCTTCATATTTTTCACATGTTTTCAGGATCTTCATGTTTTTGAACACCATTTCATGCTCCTCCTATTTTTCAGACCGTTTCATGCTCTTCATGTTTTTCAAGACCGTTTCATGCTCCTCCTATTTTTCAGACCGTTTCATGCGCCTCATATTTTCACACGTTTTGAAGCTCTTCAAATTTTGCACACCTTTTCAGGCTCTTCATGTTTTTGAACACCGTTTCATGCTACTCCTATTTGACACCTTTTGAAGCTCTTCATATTTTTCACATCTTTTCATGTTCTTCATTTTTTTCAACACCGTTTCATGCTCCTCCTATTTTCTGACTGTTTCCTGCTCCTCATATTTTTGACACCTTTTCAGGCTCTTAATGACTTTGAACACCGTTTCATACTCCTCTTATTTTTCAGACAGTTTCATGCTCCTCATATATTTGACACCTTTTGAAGCTCTTCATATTTTTCACACCTTTTCGGGCTCTTCATGTTTTTGAACACCACTTCATGCGCCTCCGATTTTTCAGAGCGTTTCATGCTCCTCATATTTTTTCACCTTTTGAAGCTCTTCATATGTTTCACACCTTTAGAAGCTCTTCATGTTTTTTACACCTTTTGAAGCTCTTCATATTTTTCACACTTTTTCAGGCTCTTCATGTTTTTGAACACCGCTTCATGATCCTCCTATTTTTCAGACCGTTTCATGCTCCTCATATTTTTGACACCTTTTGAAGCTCTTCATATTTTTCAAACTTTTTGAACCTCTTCATATTTTTCACACCTTTTCAGGCTCTTCATGTTTTTCAACACTCCTTCATGCTCCTCCTATTTTTCAGACCATGTCATGCTCCTCATATTTTTGACACCTTTTGAAGCTCTTCATATATTTCACAACTTTTCAGGCTCGTCATGTTTCTGAACACCGTTTCATGCTCCTCCTATTTTCCAGACCGTTCATGCTCCTCATATTTTTGACACCTTTTGAAGCTCTTCATATTTTTTACACCTTTTCAGGCTCTTCATGTTTTTCAACACCACTTCATGCTCCTCCTATTTTTTAGACCATTTCATGCTCCTCATATTTTTGACACCTTTTGAAGCTCTTCATGTTTTTCACACTTTTTCAGGCTCTTCATGTTTTTGGACACCACTTCTTCCCCCTCATTTTTTCACAAGGTTTCTTCCTCCTCATTTTTTTGACACCTTTTGAAGCTCTTCATATTTTTCACACCTTTTCATGCTCTTCATTTTTTTCAACACCGATTCATGCTCCTCCTGTTTTGCAGACCGTTTCAGGCTCCTCATATATTTCACACCTTTTCATGCTTTTCATATGTTTCACACCTTTTCAGTCTCTTCATGTTTTTGAACACCGTTTCATGCTCCTCCTATTTTTCAGACCATTTCATGCTCCTCATATTTTTGACACATTTTGAAGCTCTTCATATTTTTCACACCTTTTCAGGCTCTTCATGTTTTTGAAGACTTTTTCATGCTCCTCCTAATCTTCAGAACGTTTCATGCTCCTCATATTTTTGACACATTTTGAAGCTCTTCATATATTTCACAACTTTTCAGGCTGTTTATGTTTTTCAACACCGCTTCGTGCTGCTCCTATTTTTCAGACCGTTTCATGCTCCTCATATATTTGACACATTTTGAAGCTCTTCATGTATTTCACAACTTTTCAAGCTTTTCCTTTTTCAACACCGATTCTTGCTCCTCCTATTTTTCAGACCGTTTCATGTTCCTCATATTTTTGACACTTTTTGAACCTCTTCATATATTTCACACTTTTTCAGGCTCTTCATGTTTCTGAACACCGTTTCATGCTCCTCATATTTTTACATGTTTTGAAACTCTTCATATTTTTCACACCTTTTCAGGCGCTTCAGGTTTTCAACACCGTTTCATGCTCCTAATATTTTTCAGACCGTTTCATGCTCCTCATATTTTTGACACCTTTTGAAGTCTTCATATATTTCACACCTTTTCAGTCTCTTCATGGTTTTGAACACCGTTTCATGCTCCTTCTATTTTTCAGACCGTTTCATGCTACTCATATGTTTGACACCTTTTGAAACTCTTCATATTTTCACACCTTTTGAAGCTCTTCATGTTTTTTACACCTTTTGAAGCTCTTCATATTTTTCACACTTTTTGAACCTCTTCATATTTTTCACACCTTTTCAGGCTCTTCATGTTTTTCAACACTGCTTCATGCTCCTCCTATTTTTCAGACCATGTCATGCTCCTCATATTTTTGACACCTTTTGAAACTCTTCATATATTTCACAACTTTTCAGGCTCTTCATGTTTTTGAACAACGCTTCATGCTCCTACTATGTTTCAGATCGTTTCATGCTCCTCATATTTTTGACACTTTTTGAAGCTCTTCATATTTATTACACCTTTTCAGGCTCTTCATGTTTTTCAACACCACTTCATGCTCCTCCTATTTTTTAGACCGTTTCTTGCTCCTCATATTTTTGTCTCCTTTTGAAGTTCTTCATATATTTCACACCTTTTCAGGCTCTTCATGTTTCTGAACACCGTTTCATGCTCCTCCTATTTTTCAGACCATTTCTTGCTCCTCATATTTTTTACACTTTTGAACCTTTTCATATTTTTCCCACCTTTTCAGGCTCTTCATGTTTTTGAACACTGTTTCATGCTCCTCCTATTTTTCAGACTGTTTCATCCTCCTCATATTTTTGACTCCTTTTGAAGCTCTTCATGTTTTTCACACTTTTTCAGGCTCTTCATGTTTTTGGACACCACTTCTTACCCCTCATTTTTTCACAAGGTTTCTTCCTCCTCATATTTTTGACACCTTTTGAAGCTCTTCATATTTTTCACACCTTTTCATGCTCTTCATTTTTTTCAACACCGATTCATGCTCCTCCTGTTTTGCAGATCGTTTCAGGCTCCTCATATATTTCACACCTTTTCATGCTTTTCTTATGTTTCACACCTTTTCAGGCTCTTCATGTTTTTGAAGACTTTTTCATGCTCCTCCTAATCTTCAGAACGTTTCATGCCCCTCATATTTTTGACACATTTTGAAGCTCTTCATATATTTCACAACTTTTCAGGCTGTTTATGTTTTTCAACACCGCTTCATGCTGCTCCTATTTTTAGACCGTTTCATGCTCCTCATATATTTGACACATTTTGAAGCTCTTCATATATTTCACAACTTTTCAAGCTCTTCTTTTTTTCAACACCGATTCTTGCTCCTCCTATTTTTCAGACCTTTTCATGTTCCTCATATTTTTACATGTTTTGAAACTCTTCATATTTTTCACACCTTTTCAGGCGCTTCAGGTTTTCAACACCGTTTCATGCTCCTAATATTTTTCAGACCATTTCATGGCCTCATATTTTTGACACCTTTTGAAGCTCTTCATATTTTTCACACCTTTTCAGTATCTTCAAGTTTTTGAACACCGCTTCATGCTCCTCATATTATTCACACCTTCTGAAGCTCTTCATATTTTTCACACATTTTCAGGCTCTTCATGTTTTTCAACACCACTTCATGCTCCTCCTATTTTTCAGACCTTTTCATGCTCCTCGTATTTTTGACACCTTTTGAAGCTCTTCATATTTTACACACTTTTCGGGCTCTTCATGTCTTTGAACACAACTTCATTCTCACCTTTTTTTCACACCGTTTCATGCTCCTCATATTTTTCACACCTTTTCAGGCTCTTAATGATTTTGAACACCGTTTCATTTTCCTCCTATTTTTCAGACCGTTTCATGCTCCTCATATTTTTGACACCTTTTGAAGTGCTTCATATTTTTCACATGTTTTCAGGATCTTCATGTTTTTGAACACCATTTCATGCTCCTCCTATTTTTCAGACCGTTTCATGCTCTTCATGTTTTTCAAGACCGTTTCATGCTCCTCCTATTTTTCAGACCGTTTCATGCACCTCATATTTTCACACGTTTTGAAGCTCTTCAAATTTTGCACACCTTTTCAGGCTCTTCATGTTTTTGAACACCGTTTCATGCTACTCCTATTTGACACCTTTTGAAGCTCTTCATATTTTTCACATCTTTTCATGTTCTTCATTTTTTTCAACACCGTTTCATGCTCCTCCTATTTTCTGACTGTTTCCTGCTCCTCATATTTTTGACACCTTTTCAGGCTCTTAATGACTTTGAACACCGTTTCATACTCCTCTTATTTTTCAGACAGTTTCATGCTCCTCATATATTTGACACCTTTTGAAGCTCTTCATATTTTTCACACCTTTTCGGGCTCTTCATGTTTTTGAACACCACTTCATGCGCCTCCGATTTTTCAGAGCGTTTCATGCTCCTCATATTTTTTCACCTTTTGAAGCTCTTCATATGTTTCACACATTTTCAGACCCTTCATGTTTTTGAACACCGCTTCATGCTCCACATATTTTTAAGACCGTTTCATGCTCCTCATATTTTTCACACATTTTCAGGCTCTTCATGTTTTTGAACACCATTTCATGCTTCTCATATTTATGACACCTTTTGAAGCTCTTCATGTATTTCACTCCTCTTCAGGCTCTTCGTGGTTTTCAACAACATTACATGCTCCTCCTATTTTTCAGACCATTTCATGCTCCTCATATTTTTGACACCTTTTGAAGCTCTTCATATTTTTCAAACCTTTTCAGGCTCTCCATGTTTTTCAGCACCATTTGATGCTCCTCCTATTTTCAGACTGTTTCATGCTCCTAATATTTTTCACACCTTTTCAGGCTATTCATATTTTTCAACTCCACTTCATGCTCCTCCTATTTTTCAGACCGTTTCATGTTCCTCCTATTTGTGACACTTTTGAATCTCTTCATATATTTCACACCTTTCCAGGCTCTTCATGTTTTTCAACACCGCTTCATTCTCCTCCTATTTTTGAGACCGTATCATGCTCCTCATATTTTTGACACATTTTGAAGCTCTTCATGTTTTTCAACTCCGCTTCATGCTCCTTCTATTTTTGACACCTTTTGAACCTCTTCATATTTTTCACACATTTTCAGGCTCTTCATGTTTTTCAACACCGTTTCATGCTCCTCCTATTTTTAAGACCGTTTCATGCTTCTTATATTTTTGACACCTTGTGAAGCTCTTCATATATTTCACACCTTTTCAGGCTCTTCATGTTTTTAAACACCGCTTCATGCTCCTCCTATTTTTCAGACCATGTCATGCTCCTCATATTTTTGACACCTTTTGAAGCTCTTCATATATTTCACACCTTTTCAGGCTCTTCATGTTTTTGAACAATGCTGCATGCTCCTACTATGTTTCAGATCGTTTCATGCTCCTCATATTTTTGACACTTTTTGAAGCTCTTCATATTTTTTACACCTTTTCAGGCTCTTCATGTTTTTCACACCTGTTCAGGCTCTTCATGTTTTGCAACACCCCTTCTTACTCTTCCTATTTTTCGGACCCTTTGAAACTCCGCCTATTTTTGACTCGTTTTTAAGTTCTTCATATTTTTCACACCATTTCAGGTTCTTCATGTTTTTGAACGCCGTTTCATGCTCCTCATATTTTTCAGACTGTTTCATGTTCCTCATATTTTTGACACCATTTGAAGCTCTTCATAT
The DNA here is from genome assembly GCF_033118175.1 of Dama dama. Lineage (NCBI taxonomy): Eukaryota > Metazoa > Chordata > Mammalia > Artiodactyla > Cervidae > Dama > Dama dama. The sequence continues at coordinate 2,847,637 of NW_026870928.1, read as the reverse complement.
ATTTCACACATTTTCAGGCTCTTCATGTTTTTCACACCTTTTCAGGCTCTTCATGTTTTGCAACACCGCTTCATGCTCCTCCTATTTTTCAGACCGTTTCATGCTCTTCATATTTTTGACAGTTTTGAAGCTCTTCATGTATTTCACACCTTTTCAGGCTCTTCATGTTTTTCAACACCGCTTCTTACTCCTCCTATTCTTCAGACCTTTTCATGCTCCTCATATTTTTGACACCTTTTGAAGCTCTTCATATATTTCACACCTTTTCAGGCTCCTCATGTTTTTCAACACCGCGTCATGCTCCTCCTGTTTTTCAGACCGTTTCATGCTCCTCATATTTTTGACACCTTTTGAAGCTCTTCTTATTTTTCACACCTTTTCAGGCTTTTCATGTTTTTCAACACCGCTTCATGCTCCTCCTATTTTTCAGACCGTTTCATTCTCATTATATTATTGACAAGTTTTGAAGCTCTTCATATTTTTAACACCTTTTCACGCTCTTCATGTTTTTGAAGACCGTTTCATGCTCCCCCTAATATTCAGAGCGTTTTATGCTCCTCATATTTTTGACACCTTTTGAAGCTCTTCATATATTTCACACCTTTTCAGGCTGTTTATGTTTTTTAACACCGCTTCATGCTGCTTCTATTTTTCAGACCGTTTCATGTTCCTCATATTTTTGACAACTTTTGAAGCGCTTCATGTTTTTCACACCTTTTCAGGCTCTTCACTTTTCAACACCGCTTCATGCTCCTCCTATTTTTCAGACCGTATCATGCTCCTCATACTTTTGAAAATTTTTGAAGCTCTTCATATATTTCACATCTTTTCAGGCTCTTCATGTTTTGCAACACCGTTTCATGCTCCTCCTATTTTTCAGACCGTTTAATGCTCCTCCTATTTTTCAGACAGTTTCATGCTCCTCATATATTTGACTCCTTTTGAAGCTCTTCATATTATTCACACCTTTTCAGGCTCTTCATATTTTTCAACACCACTTCATGCTCTTCCTATTTTTCAAACTGTTTCATGCTCCTCCTATTTTTGACACCTTTTGAACCTCTTCATATATTTCACACCTTTTCAGGCTCTTCATGTTTTTCAACACCGCTTCATGGTCCTCCTATTTTTCAGACCGTTTCATGCTCCTTATATTTTTGACTTCTTTTAAAGCTCTTCATATATTTCACTCCTTTTTAGGCTCTTCGTGTTTTTCAACACCGTTTCATGCTCCTCCTATTTTTCAGAACGCTTCATGCTCCTCATATTTTTGACACATTTTGTAGCTCTTCATATATTTCACACCTTTTCAGGCTCTTCATGTTTTTCAACACCGCTTCATGCTCTTCCTATTTTTAAGACAGTTTCATGCGCATCATAATTTTGAAACCTTATGAAGCTCTTCATATTTTTCACACATTTTCAGTCTCTTCATGTTTTTCCACACCGTTTCAGGCTGCTCCTATTTTTCAGACCGTTTCATGCTCCTTATATAGTTGACACCTTTTGAAGCTCTTCATATTTTTCACTCCTTTTCAGGCTCTTCGTCTTATTCAACACCGTTTCATGCTCCTCCTATTTTTCAGAACGATTCATGCTCCTCATATTTTTGACACCTTTTGAAGCTCTTCATATTTTTCACACATTTTCAGGCTCTTCATGTTTTTCAACACCGTTTCATGCTCCTCCTATTTTTAAGACCGTTTCATGCTTCTTATATTTTTGACACCTTGTGAAGCTCTTCATATATTTCACACCTTTTCAGGCTCTTCATGTTTTTAAACACCGCTTCATGCTCCTCCTATTTTTCAGACCATGTCATGCTCCTCATATTTTTGACACCTTTTGAAGCTCTTCATATATTTCACACCTTTTCAGGCTCTTCATGTTTTTGAACAATGCTGCATGCTCCTACTATGTTTCAGATCGTTTCATGCTCCTCATATTTTTGACACTTTTTGAAGCTCTTCATATTTTTTACACCTTTTCAGGCTCTTCATGTTTTTCACACCTGTTCAGGCTCTTCATGTTTTGCAACACCCCTTCTTACTCTTCCTATTTTTCGGACCCTTTGAAACTCCGCCTATTTTTGACTCGTTTTTAAGTTCTTCATATTTTTCACACCATTTCAGGTTCTTCATGTTTTTGAACGCCGTTTCATGCTCCTCATATTTTTCAGACTGTTTCATGTTCCTCATATTTTTGACACCATTTGAAGCTCTTCATATATTTCACACATTTTCAGGCTCTTCATGTTTTTCACACCTTTTCAGGCTCTTCATGTTTTGCAACACCGCTTCATGCTCCTCCTATTTTTCAGACCGTTTCATGCTCTTCATATTTTTGACAGTTTTGAAGCTCTTCATGTATTTCACACCTTTTCAGGCTCTTCATGTTTTTCAACACCGCTTCTTACTCCTCCTATTCTTCAGACCTTTTCATGCTCCTCATATTTTTGACACCTTTTGAAGCTCTTCATATATTTCACACCTTTTCAGGCTCCTCATGTTTTTCAACACCGCGTCATGCTCCTCCTGTTTTTCAGACCGTTTCATGCTCCTCATATTTTTGACACCTTTTGAAGCTCTTCTTATTTTTCACACCTTTTCAGGCTTTTCATGTTTTTCAACACCGTTTCATGCTCCTCCTATTTTTCAGACCGTTTCATTCTCATTATATTATTGACAAGTTTTGAAGCTCTTCATATTTTTAACACCTTTTCACGCTCTTCATGTTTTTGAAGACCGTTTCATGCTCCCCCTAATATTCAGAGCGTTTTATGCTCCTCATATTTTTGACACCTTTTGAAGCTCTTCATATATTTCACACCTTTTCAGGCTGTTTATGTTTTTTAACACCGCTTCATGCTGCTTCTATTTTTCAGACCGTTTCATGTTCCTCATATTTTTGACAACTTTTGAAGCGCTTCATGTTTTTCACACCTTTTCAGGCTCTTCACTTTTCAACACCGCTTCATGCTCCTCCTATTTTTCAGACCGTATCATGCTCCTCATACTTTTGAAAATTTTTGAAGCTCTTCATATATTTCACATCTTTTCAGGCTCTTCATGTTTTGCAACACCGTTTCATGCTCCTCCTATTTTTCAGACCGTTTAATGCTCCTCCTATTTTTCAGACAGTTTCATGCTCCTCATATATTTGACTCCTTTTGAAGCTCTTCATATTATTCACACCTTTTCAGGCTCTTCATATTTTTCAACACCACTTCATGCTCTTCCTATTTTTCAAACTGTTTCATGCTCCTCCTATTTTTGACACCTTTTGAACCTCTTCATATATTTCACACCTTTTCAGGCTCTTCATGTTTTTCAACACCGCTTCATGGTCCTCCTATTTTTCAGACCGTTTCATGCTCCTTATATTTTTGACTTCTTTTAAAGCTCTTCATATATTTCACTCCTTTTTAGGCTCTTCGTGTTTTTCAACACCGTTTCATGCTCCTCCTATTTTTCAGAACGCTTCATGCTCCTCATATTTTTGACACATTTTGTAGCTCTTCATATATTTCACACCTTTTCAGGCTCTTCATGTTTTTCAACACCGCTTCATGCTCTTCCTATTTTTAAGACAGTTTCATGCGCATCATAATTTTGAAACCTTATGAAGCTCTTCATATTTTTCACACATTTTCAGTCTCTTCATGTTTTTCCACACCGTTTCAGGCTGCTCCTATTTTTCAGACCGTTTCATGCTCCTTATATAGTTGACACCTTTTGAAGCTCTTCATATTTTTCACTCCTTTTCAGGCTCTTCGTCTTATTCAACACCGTTTCATGCTCCTCCTATTTTTCAGAACGATTCATGCTCCTCATATTTTTGACACCTTTTGAAGCTCTTCATATTTTTCACACCATTTCAGGCTCTTCATGTTTCTGAACACTGTTTCATGCTCCTCATATTTTTACATGTTTTGAAACTCTTCATATTTTTCACACCTTTTCAGGCTCTTCATATTTTTCAACACCGCTTTATGCTCCTCCTATTTTTCAGACCGTTTCATGCTTCTTATATTTTTGACTTCTTTTGAAGCTCTTCATATATTTCACTCCTTTTTAGGCTCTTCGTGTTTTTCAACACCGTTTCATGCTCCTCCTATTTTTCAGAACGCTTCATGCTCCTCATATTTTTGACACATTTTGTAGCTCTTCATATATTTCACACCTTTTCAGGCTCTTCATGTTTTTCAACACAGCTTCATGCTCTTCCTATTTTTAAGACAGTTTCATGCGCATCATAATTTTGAAACCTTTTGAAGCTCTTCATATTTTTCACACATTTTCAGTCTCTTCATGTTTTTCCACACCGTTTCAGGCTGCTCCTATTTTTCAGACCGTTTCATGCTCCTTATATATTTGACACCTTTTGAAGCTCCTCATATTTTTCACTCCTTTTTAGGCTCTTCGTGTTTTTCAACACCGTTTCATGCTCCTAATATTTTTCAGACCTTTTCATGCTCCTCATATTTTTGACACCTTTTGAAGCTCTTCATATTTTTCACACCTTTTCAGGCTCTTAATGATTTTGAACACCGTTTCATTTTCCTCCTATTTTTCAGACCGTTTCATGCTCCTCATATTTTTGACACCTTTTGAAGCTCTTCATATTTTTCACACCTTTTCAGTATCTTCAAGTTTTTGAACACCGCTTCATGCTCCTCATATTATTCACACCTTCTGAAGCTCTTCATATTTTTCACACATTTTCAGGCTCTTCATGTTTTTCAACACCACTTCATGCTCCTCCTATTTTTCAGACCGTTTCATGCTCCTCATATTTTTCACAGCTTTTCAGGCTCTTAATGATTTTGAACACCGTTTAATTTTCCTCCTATTTTTCAGACCGTTTCATGCTCCTCATATTTTTCACAGCTTTTCAGGCTCTTCATGTTTTTGAACACCGTTTCATGCTCCTCCTATTTTTCATACCGTTTCATGCTCCTCATATTTTTGCCACTTTTTGAAGCTCTTCATATTTTTCACACCTGTTCAGTATCTTCAAGTTTTTGATAACCGCTTCATGCTTCTCATATTTTTCACACCTTCTGAAGCTCTTCATATTTTCCACACCGTTTCAGGCTCTTAATGATTTTGAACACCGTTTCATTTTCCTCCTATTTTTCAGACCGTTTCATGCTCCTCATATTTTTGACACCTTTTGAAGCGCTTCATATTTTTCACATGTTTTCAGGATCTTCATGTTTTTGAACACCATTTCATGCTCCTCCAATTTTTCAGACCGTTTCATGCTCTTCATGTTTTTCAAGACCGATTCATGCTCCTCCTATATTTCAGACCGTTTCATGCACCTCATATTTTCACACGTTTTGAAGCTCTTCAAATTTTGCACACCTTTTCAGGCTCTTCATGTTTTTGAACACCGTTTCATGCTACTCCTATTTGACACCTTTTGAAGCTCTTCATATTTTTCACACCTTTTCATGCTCTTCATGTTTTTCAACACCGTTTCATGCTCCTCCTATTTTCAGACTGTTTCCTGCTCCTCATATTTTTGACACCTTTTCAGGCTCTTAATGACTTTGAACACCGTTTCATACTACTCTTATTTTTCAGACAGTTTCATCCTCCTCATATATTTGACACCTTTTGAAGCTCTTCATATTTTTCACACCTTTTCGGGCTCTTCATGGTTTTGAACACCACTTCATGCGCCTCCTATTTTTCAGACCGTTTCATGCTCCTCATATTTTTTCACCTTTTGAAGCTCTTCATATGTTTCACACATTTTCAGACCCTTCATGTTTTTCAACACCGCTTTATGTTGCACCTATTTTTCAGAATAGTTTCATGCTCCTCATATTTTTGACACTTTTTGAACCTCTTCATATTTTTCACACCTTGTCAGGCTCTTCATGTTTTTGAACACCGCTTCATGCTCCACATATTTTTAAGACCGTTTCATGCTCCTCATATTTTTCACACATTTTCAGGCTCTTCATGTTTTTGAACACCATTTCATGCTTCTCATATTTATGACACCTTTTGAAGCTTTTCATGTATTTCACTCCTCTTCAGGCTCTTCGTGGTTTTCAACACCATTACATGCTCCTCCTATTTTTCAGACCATTTCATGCTCCTCATATTTTTGACACCTTTTGAAGCTCTTCATATTTTTCAAACCTTTTCAGGCTCTCCATGTTTTTCAGCACCATTTGCTGCTCCTCCTATTTTCAGACTGTTTCATGTTCCTAATATTTTTCACACTTTTTCAGGCTATTCATTTTTTTCAACTCCACTTCATGCTCCTCTTATTTTTCAGACCGTTTCATGTTCCTCCTATTTGTGACACTTTTGAATCTCTTCATATATTTCACACATTTCCAGGCTCTTCATGTTTTTCAACACCGCTTCATGCTCCTCCTATTTTTGACACCGTATCATGCTCCTCATATTTTTGACAATTTTGAAGCTCTTCATGTTTTTCAACTCTGCTTCATGCTCCTTCTATTTTTGACACCTTTTGAAGCTCTTCATATTTTTCACACATTTTCAGGCTCTTCATGTTTTTCAACACCGTTTCATGCTCCTCCTATTTTTAAGACCGTTTCATGCTTCTTATATATTTGACACCTTGTGAAGCTCTTCATATATTTCACACCTTTTCAGGCTCTTCATGTTTTTCAACACCGCTTCATGCTCCTCCTATTTTTCAGACCATGTCATGCTCCTCATATTTTTGACACCTTTTGAAGCTCTTCATATATTTCACACCCTTTCAGGCTCTTCATGTTTTTGAACAATGCTGCATGCTCCTACTATGTTTCAGATCGTTTCATGCTCCTCATATTTTTGACACTTTTTGAAGCTCTTCATATTTTTTACACCTTTTCAGGCTCTTCATGTTTTTCACACCTTTTCAGGCTCTTCATGTTTTGCAACACCCCTTCATGCTCTTTCTATTTTTCGGACCCTTTGAAACTCCTCCTATTTTTGACACGTTTTTAAGTTCTTCATATTTTTCACACCATTTCAGGTTCTTCATGATTTTGATGCCGTTTCATGCTGCTCCTATTTTTCAGACCGTTTCATGTTCCTCATATTTTTGACACTTTTTGAACCTCTTCATATATTTCACACTTTTTCAGGCTCTTCATGTTTCTGAACACCGTTTCATGCTCCTCATATTTTTACATGTTTTGAAACTCTTCATATTTTTCACACCTTTTCAGGCGCTTCAGGTTTTCAACACCGTTTCATGCTCCTAATATTTTTCAGACCGTTTCATGCTCCTCATATTTTTGACACCTTTTGAAGTCTTCATATATTTCACACCTTTTCAGTCTCTTCATGGTTTTGAACACCGTTTCATGCTCCTCCTATTTTTCAGACCGTTTCATGCTCCTCATATGTTTGACACCTTTTGAAACTCTTCATATTTTCACACCTTTTGAAGCTCTTCATGTTTTTTACACCTTTTGAAGCTCTTCATATTTTTCACACTTTTTGAACCTCTTCATATTTTTCACACCTTTTCAGGCTCTTCATGTTTTTCAACACTGCTTCATGCTCCTCCTATTTTTCAGACCATGTCATGCTCCTCATATTTTTGACACCTTTTGAAACTCTTCATATATTTCACAACTTTTCAGGCTCTTCATGTTTTTGAACAACGCTTCATGCTCCTACTATGTTTCAGATCGTTTCATGCTCCTCATATTTTTGACACTTTTTGAAGCTCTTCATATTTATTACACCTTTTCAGGCTCTTCATGTTTTTCAACACCACTTCATGCTCCTCCTATTTTTTAGACCGTTTCTTGCTCCTCATATTTTTGTCACCTTTTGAAGTTCTTCATATATTTCACACCTTTTCAGGCTCTTCATGTTTCTGAACACCGTTTCATGCTCCTCCTATTTTTCAGACCGTTTCTTGCTCCTCATATTTTTTACACTTTTGAACCTTTTCATATTTTTCCCACCTTTTCAGGCTCTTCATGTTTTTGAACACCGTTTCATGCTCCTCCTATTTTTCAGACTGTTTCATCCTCCTCATATTTTTGACTCCTTTTGAAGCTCTTCATGTTTTTCACACTTTTTCAGGCTCTTCATGTTTTTGGACACCACTTCTTCCCCCTCATTTTTTCACAAGGTTTCTTCCTCCTCATATTTTTGACACCTTTTGAAGCTCTTCATATTTTTCACACCTTTTCATGCTCTTCATTTTTTTCAACACCGATTCATGCTCCTCCTGTTTTGCAGACCGTTTCAGGCTCCTCATATATTTCACACCTTTTCATGCTTTTCATATGTTTCACACCTTTTCAGGCTCTTCATGTTTTTGAACACCGTTTCATGCTCCTCCTATTTTTCAGACCATTTCATGCTCCTCATATTTTTGACACCGTTTGAAGTTCTTCAGATTTTTTACACCTTTTCAGGCTCTTCATGTTTTTGAAGACTTTTTCATGCTCCTCCTAATCTTCAGAACGTTTCATGCTCCTCATATTTTTGACACATTTTGAAGCTCTTCATATATTTCACAACTTTTCAGGCTGTTTATGTTTTTCAACAACGCTTCATGCTGCTCCTATTTTTCAGACCGTTTCATGCTCCTCATATATTTGACACATTTTGAAGCTCTTCATATATTTCACAACTTTTCAAGCTCTTCTTTTTTTCAACACCTATTCTTGCTCCTCCTATTTTTCAGACCGTTTCATGTTCCTCATATTTTTACATGTTTTGAAACTCTTCATATTTTTCACACCTTTTCAGGCGCTTCAGGTTTTCAACACCGTTTCATGCTCCTAATATTTTTCAGACCGTTTCATGCTCCTCATATTTTTGACACCTTTTGAAGCTCTTCATATTTTTCACACCTTTTCAGTATCTTCAAGTTTTTGAACACCGCTTCATGCTCCTCATATTATTCACTCCTTCTGAAGCTCTTCATATTTTTCACACATTTTCAGGCTCTTCATGTTTTTCAACACCACTTCATGCTCCTCCTATTTTTCAGACCTTTTCATGCTCCTCGTATTTTTGACACCTTTAGAAGCTCTTCATATTTTACACACTTTTCGGGCTCTTCATGTCTTTGAACACAACTTCATTCTCACCTTTTTTTCACACCGTTTCATGCTCCTCATATTTTTCACACCTTTTCAGGCTCTTAATGATTTTGAACACCGTTTCATTTTCCTCCTATTTTTCAGACCGTTTCATGCTCCTCATATTTTTGACACCTTTTGAAGCCCTTCATATTTTTCACATGTTTTCAGGATCTTCATGTTTTTGAACACCATTTCATGCTCCTCCTATTTTTCAGACCGTTTCATGCTCTTCATGTTTTTCAAGACCGTTTCATGCTCCTCCTATTTTTCAGGCCGTTTCATGCTCCTCATATTTTCACACGTTTTGAAGCTCTTCAAATTTTGCACACCTTTTCAGGCTCTTCATGTTTTTGAACACCGTTTCATGCTACTCCTATTTGACACCTTTTGAAGCTCTTCATATTTTTCACACCTTTTCATGCTCTTCATGTTTTTCAACACCGTTTCATGCTCCTCCTATTTTCAGACTGTTTCCTGCTCCTCATATTTTTGACACCTTTTCAGGCTCTTAATGACTTTGAACACCGTTTCATACTCCTCTTATTTTTCAGACAGTTTCATGCTCCTCATATATTTGACCCCTTTTGAAGCTCTTCATATTTTTCACACCTTTTCGGGCTCTTCATGTTTTTGAACACCACTTCATGCACCTCCTATTTTTCAGACCGTTTCATGCTCCTCAATTTTTTCACCTTTTGAAGCTCTTCATATGTTTCACACATTTTCAGACCCTTCATGTTTTTCAACACCGCTTTATGCTGCACCTATTTTTCAGAACAGTTTCATGCTCCTCATATTTTTGACACTTTTTGAACCTCTTCATATTTTTCACACCTTGTCAGGCTCTTCATGTTTTTGAACACCGCTTCATGCTCCACATATTTTTAAGACCGTTTCATACTCCTCATATTTTTCACACATTTTCAGGCTCTTCATGTTTTTGAACACCATTTCATGCTTCTCATATTTATGACACCTTTTGAAGCTCTTCATGTATTTCACTCCTCTTCAGGCTCTTCGTGGTTTTCAACACCATTACATGCTCCTCCTCTTTTTCAGACCATTTCATGCTCCTCATATTTTTGACACCTTTTGAAGCTCTTCATATTTTTCAAACCTTTTCAGGCTCTCCTTGTTTTTCAGCACCATTTGATGCTCCTCCTATTTTCAGACTGTTTCATGCTCCTAATATTTTTCACACCTTTTCAGGCTATTCATTTTTTTCAACTCCACTTCATGCTCCTCCTATTTTTCAGACCGTTTCATGTTCCTCCTATTTGTGACAGTTTTGAATCTCTTCATATATTTCACACCTTTCCAGGCTTCATGTTTTTCAACACCGCTTCATGCTCCTCCTATTTTTGAGACCGTATCATGCTCCTCATATTTTTGACACATTTTGAAGCTCTTCATGTTTTTCAACTCCGCTTCATGCTCCTTCTAATTTTGACACCTTTTGAAGCTCTTCATATTTTTCACACATTTTCAGGCTCTTCATGTTTTTCAACACCGTTTCATGCTCCTCCTATTTTTAAGACCGTTTCATGCTTCTTATATATTTGACACCTTGTGAAGCTCTTCATATATTTCACACCTTTTCAGGCTCTTCATGTTTTTCAACACCGCTTCAGGCTCCTCCTATTTTTGAGACCGTATCATGCTCCTCATATTTTTGACACATTTTGAAGCTCTTCATGTTTTTCAACTCCGCTTCATGCTCCTTCTATTTTTGACACCTTTTCAAGCTCTTCATATTTTTCACACATTTTCAGGCTCTTCATGTTTTTCAACACCGTTTCATGCTCCTCCTATTTTTAAGACCGTTTCATGCTTCTTATATTTTTGACACCTTGTGAAGCTCTTCATATATTTCACACCTTTCCAGGCTCTTCATGTTTTTCAACACCGCTTCATGCTCCTCCTATTTTTGAGACCGTATCATGCTCCTCATATTTTTGACACATTTTGAAGCTCTTCATGTTTTTCAACTCCGCTTCATGCTCCTTTTATGTTTGACACCTTTTGAAGCTCTTCATATTTTTCACACATTTTCAGGCTCTTCATGTTTTTCAACACCGTTTCATGCTCCTCCTATTTTTCAGACCGTTTCATGCTCCTCATATTTTTGACACCTTTTGAAGCTCTTCTTATTTTTCACAACTTTTCAGGCTTTTCATGTTTTCAACACCGCTTCATGCTCTTCCTATTTTTCAGACCGTTTCATGCTCCTTATATTTTTGACTTCTTTTAAAGCTCTTCATATATTTCACTCCTTTTTAGGCTCTTCGTGTTTTTCAACATCGTTTCATGCTCCTCCTATTTTTCAGAACGCTTCATGCTCCTCATATTTTTGACACATTTTGTAGCTCTTCATATATTTCACACCTTTTCAGGCTCTTCATGTTTTCAACACCGCTTCATGCTCTTCCTATTTTTAAGACAGTTTCATGCGCATCATAATTTTGAAACCTTATGAAGCTCTTCATATTTTTCACACATTTTCAGTCTCTTCATGTTTTTCCACACCGTTTCAGGCTGCTCCTATTTTTCAGACCGTTTCATGCTCCTTATATAGTTGACACCTTTTGAAGCTTTTCATATTTTTCACTCCTTTTCAGGCTCTTCGTCTTATTCAACACCGTTTCATGCTCCTCCTATTTTTCAGAACGCTTCATGCTCCTCATATTTTTGACACCTTTTGAAGCTCTTCATATTTTTCACACCATTTCAGGCTCTTCATGTTTCTGAACACCGTTTCATGCTCCTCATATTTTTACATGTTTTGAAACTCTTCATATTTTTCACACCTTTTAAGGCTCTTCATATTTTTCAACACCGCTTCATGCTCCTCCTATTTTTCAGACCGTTTCATGCTTCTTATATTTTTGACTTCTTTTGAAGCTCTTCATATATTTCACTCCTTTTTAGGCTCTTCGTGTTTTTCAACACCGTTTCATGCTCCTCCTATTTTTCAGAACGCTTCATGCTCCTCATATTTTTGACACATTTTGTAGCTCTTCATATATTTCACACCTTTTCAGGCTCTTCATGTTTTTCAACACCGCTTCATGCTCTTCCTATTTTTAAGACAGTTTCATGCGCATCATAATTTTGAAACCTTTTGAAGCTCTTCATATTTTTCACACATTTTCAGTCTCTTCATGTTTTTCCACACCGTTTCAGGCTGCTCCTATTTTTCAGACCGTTTCATGCTTCTTATATATTTGACACCTTTTGAATCTCCTCATATTTTTCACTCCTTTTTAGGCTCTTCATGTTTTTCAACACCGTTTCATGCTCCTAATATTTTTCAGACCGTTTCATTCTCCTCATATATTTGACACATTTTGAAGCTCTTCATATTTTTCACACCTTTTCAGGCTCTTAATGATTTTGAACACCGTTTCATTTTCCTCCTATTTTTCAGACCGTTTCATGCTCCTCATATTTTTCACAGCTTTTCAGGCTCTTCATGTTTTTGAACACCGTTTCATGCTCCTCCTATTTTTCATACCATTTCATGCTCCTCATATTTTTGCCACTTTTTGAAGCTCTTCATATTTTTCACACCTGTTCAGTATCTTCAAGTTTTTGATAACCGCTTCATGCCTCTCATATTTTTCACACCTTCTGAAGCTCTTCATATTTTCCACACCTTTTCAGGCTCTTAATGATTTTGAACACCGTTTCATTTTCCTCCTATTTTTCAGACCGTTTCATGCTCCTCATATTTTTGACACCTTTTGAAGCGCTTCATATTTTTCACATGTTTTCAGGATCTTCATGTTTTTGAACACCATTTCATGCTCCTCTTATTTTTCAGACCGTTTCATGCACCTCATATTTTCACACGTTTTGAAGCTCTTCAAATTTTGCACACCTTTTCAGGCTCTTCATGTTTTTGAACACCGTTTCATGCTACTCCTATTTGACACCTTTTGAAGCTCTTCATATTTTTCACACCTTTTCATGCTCTTCATGTTTTTCAACACCGTTTCATGCTCCTCCTATTTTCAGACTGTTTCCTGCTCCTCATATTTTTGACACCTTTTCAGGCTCTTAATGACTTTGAACACCGTTTCATACTCCTCTTATTTTTCAGACAGTTTCATGCTCCTCATATATTTGACACCTTTTGAAGCTCTTCATATTTTTCACACCTTTTCGGGCTCTTCATGTTTTTGAACACCACTTCATGCGCCTCCTATTTTTCAGACCGTTTCATGCTCCTCATATTTTTTCACCTTTTGAAGCTCTTCATATGTTTCACACATTTTCAGACCCTTCATGTTTTTCAACACCGCTTTATGTTGCACCTATTTTTCAGAACAATTTCATGCTCCTCATATTTTTGACACTTTTTGAACCTCTTCATATTTTTCACACCTTGTCAGGCTCTTCATGTTTTTGAACACCGCTTCATGCTCCACATATTTTTAAGACCGTTTCATGCTCCTCATATTTTTCACACATTTTCAGGCTCTTCATGTTTTTGAACACCATTTCATGCTTCTCATATTTATGACACCTTTTGAAGCTCTTCATGTATTTCACTCCTCTTCAGGCTCTTCGTGGTTTTCAACAACATTACATGCTCCTCCTATTTTTCAGACCATTTCATGCTCCTCATATTTTTGACACCTTTTGAAGCTCTTCATATTTTTCAAACCTTTTCAGGCTCTCCATGTTTTTCAGCACCATTTGATGCTCCTCCTATTTTCAGACTGTTTCATGCTCCTAATATTTTTCACACTTTTTCAGGCTATTCATTTTTTTCAACTCCACTTCATGCTCCTCCTATTTTACAGACCGTTTCATGTTCCTCCTATTTGTGACACTTTTGAATCTCTTCATATATTTCACACCTTTCCAGGCTCTTCATGTTTTTCAACACCGCTTCATGCTCCTCCTATTTTTGAGACCGTATCATGCTCCTCATATTTTTGACACATTTTGAAGCTCTTCATGTTTTTCAACCGCGCTTCATGCTTCTTCTATTTTTGACACCTTTTGAAGCTCTTCATATTTTTCACACATTTTCAGGCTCTTCATGTTTTTCAACACCGTTTCATGCTCCTCCTATTTTTAAGACCGTTTCATGCTTCTTATATTTTTGACACCTTGTGAAGCTCTTCATATATTTCACACCTTTTCAGGCTCTTCATGTTTTTCAACACCGCTTCATGTTCCTCCTATTTTTCAGACCATGTCATGCTCCTCATATTTTTGACACCTTTTGAAGCTCTTCATATATTTCACACCCTTTCAGGCTCTTCATGTTTTTGAACAATGCTGCATGCTCCTACTATGTTTCAGATCGTTTCATGATCCTCATATTTTTGACACTTTTTGAAGCTCTTCATATATTTTACACCTTTTCAGGCTCTTCATGTTTTTCACACCTTTTCAGGCTCTTCATGTTTTGCAACACCCCTTCATGCTCTTCCTATTTTTCGGACCCTTTGAAACTCCTCCTATTTTTGACACGTTTTTAAGTTCTTCATATTTTTCACACCATTTCAGGTTCTTCATGTTTTTGAATGCCGTTTCATGCTCCTCATAATTTTCAGACTGTTTCATGTTCCTCATATTTTTGACACTTTTTGAAGCTCTTCATATATTTCACACCTTTTCAGGCTCCTCATGTTTTTCAACACCGCGTCATGCTCCTCCTATTTTTCAGAACGTTTCATGCTCCTCATATTTTTGACACCTTTTGAAGCTCTTCTTATTTTTCACACCTTTTCAGGCTTTTCATGTTTTTCAACACCGCTTCATGCTCCTCCTATTTTTCAGACCGTTTCATTCTCATTGTATTATTGACAAGTTTTGAAGCTCTTCATATTTTTAACACCTTTTCAGGCTCTTCATGTTTTTGAAGACCGTTTCATGCTCCCCCTAATATTCAGAGCGTTTTATGCTCCTCATATTTTTGACACTTTTTGAAGCTCTTCATATATTTCACACCTTTTCAGGCTGTTTATGTTTTTTAACACCGCTTCATGCTGCTCCTATTTTTCAGACCGTTTCATGCTCCTCATATATTTGACACGTTTTGAAGTTCTTCATATATTTCACAACTTTTCAGGCTCTTCTTTTTTTCAACACCGATTCTTGCTCCTCCTATTTTTCAGACCGTTTCATGTTCCTCATATTTTTGACAACTTTTGAAGCGCTTCATGTTTTTCACACCTTTTCAGGCTCTTCACTTTTCAACACCGCTTACTGCTCCTCCTATTTTTCAGACCGTATCATGCTCCTCATACTTTTGAAAACTTTTGAAGCTCTTCATATATTTCACACCTTTTCAGGCTCTTCATGTTTTGCAACACCGTTTCATGCTCCTCCTATTTTTCAGACCGTTTCATGCTCCTCCTATTTTTCAGACAGTTTCATGCTCCTCATATATTTGACTCCTTTTGAAGCTCTTCATATTATTCACACCTTTTCAGGCTCTTCATGTTTTTCAACACCATTTCATGCTCTTCCTATTTTTCAAACTGTTTCATGCTCCTCCTATTTTTGACACCTTTTGAACCTCTTCATATATTTCACACCTTTTCAGGCTCTTTATGTTTTTCAACACCGCATCATGCTCCTCCTATTTTTCAGACCGTTTCCTGCTCCTTATATTTTGACTTCTTTTGAAGCTCATCATATATTTCACACCTTTTTAGGCTTTTCGTGTTTTTCAACACCGTTTCATGCTCCTCCTATTTTTCAGAACGCTTCATGCTCCTCATATTTTTGACACATTTTGTAGCTCTTCATATATTTCACACCTTTTCAGGCTCTTCATGTTTTTCAACACCGCTTCATGCTCTTCCTATTTTTAAGACAGTTTCATGCGCATCATAATTTTGAAACCTTATGAAGCTCTTCATATTTTTCACACATTTTCAGTCTCTTCATGTTTTCCCACACCGTTTCAGGCTGCTCCTATTTTTCAGAATGCTTCATGCTCCTTATATATTTGACACCTTTTGAAGCTCTTCATATTTTTCACTCCTTTTTAGGCTCTTCGTCTTATTCAACACCGTTTCATGCTCCTCCTATTTTTCAGAATGCTTCATGCTCCTCATATTTTTGACACCTTTTGAAGCTCTTCATATTTTTCACACCTTTTCAGTATCTTCAAGTTTTTGAACACCGCTTCATGCTCCTCATATTATTCACACCTTCTGAAGCTCTTCATATTTTTCACAACTTCTCAGGCTCTTCATGTTTTTCTACACCACTTCATGCTCCTCCTATTTTTCAGACCGTTTCATGCTCCTCATATTTTTCACAGCTTTTCAGGCTCTTAATGATTTTGAACACCGTTTCATTTTCCTCCTATTTTTTAGACCGTTTCATGCTCCTCATATTTTTCACAGCTTTTCAGGCTCTTCATGTTTTTGAACACCGTTTCATGCTCCTCCTATTTTTCATACCGTTTCATGCTCCTCATATTTTTGCCACTTTTTGAAGCTCTTCATATTTTTCACACCTGTTCAGTATCTTCAAGTTTTTGATAACCGCTTCATGCTTCTCATATTTTTCACACCGTCTGAAGCTCTTCATATTTTCCACACCTTTTCAGGCTCTTAATGATTTTGAACACCGTTTCATTTTCCTCCTATTTTCAGACCGTTTCATGCTCCTCATATTTTTGACACCTTTTGAAGCGCTTCATATTTTTCACATGATTTCAGGATCTTCATGTTTTTGAACACCATTTCATGCTCCTCCTATTTTTCAGACCGTTTCATGCTCTTCATGTTTTTCAAGACCGTTTCATGCTCCTCCTATTTTTCGGACCGTTTCATGCACCTCATATTTTCACACGTTTTGAAGCTCTTCAAATTTTGCACACCTTTTCAGGCTCTTCTTGTTTTTGAACATCGTTTCATGCTACTCCTATTTGACACCTTTTGAAGCTCTTCATATTTTTCACACCTTTTCATGCTCTTCATGTTTTTCAACACCGTTTCATGCTCCTCCTATTTTCAGACTGTTTCCTGCTCCTCATATTTTTGACACCTTTTCAGGCTCTTAATGACTTTGAACACCGTTTCATACTCCTCTTATTTTTCAGACAGTTTCATCCTCCTCATATATTTGAAACCTTTTGAAGCTCTTCATATTTTTCACACCTTTTCGGGCTCTTCATGATTTTGAACACCACTTCATGCGCCTCCTATTTTTCAGACCGTTTCATGCTCCTCATATTTTTTCACCTTTTGAAGCTCTTCATATGTTTCACACATTTTCAGACCCTTCATGTTTTTCAACACCGCTTTATGCTGCACCTATTTTTCAGACCGTTTCATGCTCCTCATATTTTTGACACTTTTTGAACCTCTTCATATTTTTCACACCTTGTCAGGCTCTTCATGTTTTTGAACACCGCTTCATGCTCCACATATTTTTAAGACCGTTTCATGCTCCTCATATTTTTCACACATTTTCAGGCTCTTCATGTTTTTGAACACCATTTCATGCTTCTCATATATATGACACCTTTTGAAGCTCTTCATGTATTTCACTCCTCTTCAGGCTCTTCGTGGTTTTCAACAACATTACATGCTCCTCCTATTTTTTAGAGCATTTCATGCTCCTCATATTTTTGACACCTTTTGAAGATCTTCATATTTTTCAAACCTTTTCAGGCTCTCCATGTTTTTCAGCACCATTTGATGCTCCTCCTATTTTCAGACTGTTTCATGCTCCTAATATTTTTCACACCTTTTCAGGCTATTCATTTTTTTCAACTCCACTTCATGCTCCTCCTATTTTTCAGACCGTTTCATGTTCCTCCTATTTGTGACACTTTTGAATCTCTTCATATATTTCACACCTTTCCAGGCTCTTCATGTTTTTCAACACCGCTTCATGCTCCTCCTATTTTTGAGACCGTATCATGCTCCTCATATTTTTGACACATTTTGAAGCTCTTCATGTTTTTCAACTCCGCTTCATGCTCCTTCTATTTTTGACACCTTTTGAAGCTCTTCATATTTTTCACACATTTTCAGGCTCTTCATGTTTTTCAACACCGTTTCATGCTCCGCTTATTTTTAAGTCCGTTTCATGCTTCTTATA
This sequence comes from Dama dama, assembly GCF_033118175.1. Lineage (NCBI taxonomy): Eukaryota > Metazoa > Chordata > Mammalia > Artiodactyla > Cervidae > Dama > Dama dama. The sequence goes on along the minus strand of NW_026870928.1, from coordinate 2,829,462 downwards.
TTTTTGACACCTTGTGAAGTCTTCATATATTTCACACCTTTTCAGGCTCTTCATGCTTTTCAACACCGCTTCATGCTCCTCCTATTTTTCAGACCATGTCATGCTCCTCATATTTTTGACACCTTTTGAAGCTCTTCATATATTTCACACCCTTTCAGGCTCTTCATGTTTTTGAACAATGCTGCATGCTCCTACTATGTTTCAGATCGTTTCATGCTCCTCATATTTTTGACACTTTTTGAAGCTCTTCATATTTTTACACCTTTTCAGGCTCTCCATGTTTTTCACACCTTTTCAGGCTCTTCATGTTTTGCAACAACCCTTCATGCTCTTCCTTTTTTTGGACCCTTTGAAACTCCTCCTATTTTTGACACGTTTTTAAGTTCTTCATATTTTTCACACCATTTCAGGTTCTTCATGTTTTTCAACACCGCCTCATGCTCCTCCTATTTTTCAGAGCTTTTCATGCTCCTCCTATTTTTGACGCCTTTTGAAGCTCTTCATATATTTCACACCTTTTCAGGCTCTTCATGTTTTTCATCACTGCTTCATGCTCCTCCTAGTTTTCAGACCGTTTCATGCTCCTCAAATTTTTGACACCTTTTGAAGCTCTTCATTTTTTTCACAGCTTTTCAGGCTCTTTCAAGTTTTTCACACCGCTTCATGCTCCTCCTATTTTTCAGATGTTTTCATGCTCCTCATATTTTTGACACCTTCGAAGCTCTTCATATTTTTCACACATTTTCATGCGCTTCATGTTTTTCAACACCACTTCTTGCTCCACCTATTTTTCAGATCGTTTCATGCTTCTCATATTTTTATACCTTTTGAAGCTCTTCATATATTTCACACCCTTTGAGGGTCTTCATGTTTTTCACACCTTTTCAGGCTCTTCGTGTTTTTCACAACTTTTCAGGCTCTTCATGATTTTCAACACCGCGTCATGCTCCTCCTATTTTTCAGACCGTTTCCTGCTCCTCATATTTTTGACACCTATTGAAGCTCTTCATATATTTCACACCTTTTGAGGCTCTTCATCTTTTTCACACCTTTTCAGGCTCTTCATGTTTTTAACACCATTTCAGGCTCTTCATGTTTTTCAACACCGTTTCATGCTCCTTCTATTTTTCAGACTGTATCATGCTCCTCATATTTTTGACACCCTTGAAGCTCTTCATATATTTCACACCTTTTCAGGCTCTTCATGGTTTTGAACACCGCTTCATGCTCCTCCTATTTTTCAGACTGTTTCATACACCTCATATTTATGACACGTTTTGAAGCTTTTCATATATTTCACACCTTTTCAGCCTCTTCATGTATTTCAACACCACTCATGCTCTTCCTATTTTTCAGACCGTCATGCTCCTCATATTTTTGACACCTTTTGAAGCTCTTAATATTTTTCACACCTTTTCAGACTCTTCATGTTTTTCAACACCGTTTCATGCTCCTCCTATTTTTCAGACCGTTTCATGCTCCTCATATTTTTTACACCTTTTGAAGCTCTTCATATTTTTCACTCCTATTCAGGCTCTTCATGTTTTTGAACACCGTTTCATGCTACTCCTATTTTTGACACCTTTTGATGGTCTTCATATTTTCACACCTTTTCAGTCTCTTCATGTTTTTCAACACCACTTCCTTCTCCACCTATTTTTCAGATCGTTTCTTGCTCCTCATATTTTTGACAATTTTTGAAGCTCTTCAAATTTTTCACACCTTTTGAACCTCTTCATATATTTCACACCTTTTCAGGCTCTTCATGTTTTTGAACACAGCTTCATGCTCCTCCTATTTTTCAGACCGTTTCATGCTCCTCCTAATTTTGAGACCGTTTCATGCTCCTCATATATTTGACAGCTTTTGAAGCTCTTCATATTTTCCACAACTTGTCAGGCTCTTCAGGTTTTTGAACACAGCTTCATGCTCCTCCTATTTTTCAGACCGTTTCTTGCTCCTCATATTTTTGACATTTTTTGAAGCTCTTCATATATTTCAAACCTTTTCAGGCTCTTCATGTTTTTCAACACCAGTTCATGTTCCTCCTATTTTTCAGACCGTTTCATGGTCCTCATATTTTTGACAAGTTTTGAGGCTCTTCATGTTTTTGAACAACGCTTCATGCTCCTCATATTTTTCAGACCGTTTCATGCTCCTCATGTATTTCACACCTTTTGAAGCTCTTCATATTTTTCACACCTTTTCATGCTCTTCATGTTTTTCAACACCGCTTCATGCTCCTCCTTTTTTTCACTCATTTAATGCTTCTCATATTTTTGACACCTTTTGAAGCTCTTCATATTTTTCACAACTTTTCATGCTTTTCATATTCTTCAAAACAATTTCGTGCTCATTATATTTTTCAGACTGTTTCATGCTAATCATAGTTTTGACACCTTTTGAAGTTCTTCATATTTTTCACACCTTTTCAGGCTCTTCATGTTTTTGAATACAGTTTCATGCTCTTCCTATTTTTCAGACTGTTTCATGTTCCTCATATTTTTGACAACTTTTGAAGCTCTTCATATTTTTCACACCTTTTTATGCTCTTCCTGTTTTTCAGAACCGTTTCATTCTCATCCTCTTTTTCAGAATGTTTCATGCTCCTCATATTTTTGACAACTTTTGAATCTCTTCATATTATTTACACCTTTTAAGGTCTTCATCTTTTAACCACCGCTTCATGCTCCTCCTATTTTTCCGACCTTTTCATGCGCCTCATATTTTTGACACCGTCTGAAGCTCTTCATATTTTTCAAAGCTTTTCAGGATCTTCATGTTTTTAAACACTGCTTCTTGCTCCTCCTATTTTTCAGACTGTTTCATGCTCCTCATATTTTTGGTACCTTTTGAAGCTCTTCATATTTTTCACACCTTTTCAGGCTCTTCATGTTTTTCAGCACCACTTCATGCTCCTCCTATTTTTCAGTCATTTCATGCTTCTCATCTTTTTGACACCTTTTGAAGTTCTTCATATTTTTCACCCCTTTTCATGCTCTTCATGTATTTGACCACCGCTTCATGCTCCTCCTATTTTTCAGACCGTTTCATGCTCCTCATATTTTTGACACCTTTTGAAGCTCTTCGTATTTTTCACACCTTTTCATGCTCTTCATCTTTTTCAAAACAGTTTCATTGTCATCTTAATTTTCAGACTGTTTCTTGCTCCTCATATTTTTGACAACTTTTGAAGCTCTTCATATTTTTCACACCTTTTCAGGCTCTTCATGTTTTTCAACACCGCTTTGTGCTCCTCCTATTTTTCAGTCATTTCATGCTTCTCATATTTTTGACACCTTTTGAAGCTCTTCATATTTTCACACCTTTTCAGGCTCTTCATGTTTTTCAACACCGCTTTGTGCTCCTCCTATTTTTCAGTCATTTCATGCTTCTCATATTTTTGACACCTTTTGAAGCTCTTCATATTTTTCACACATTTTCATTCTCTTCATCTTCTTCAAAACCATTTCATGCTCATCATATTTCGCAGACTGTTTCATGCTCCTCATATTTTTGGCACATTTGAATCTCTTCATATTTTTCACACCTTCTCATGCTCTTAATCTTCTTCAAAACCATTTCATGCTCATCCTATTTTTCAGACTGTTTCATGCTCCTCATATTTTTGACACTTTTTGAAGCTCTTCATATTTTTCACACCTTTTCAGATTTCATGTTTTTCAACACCGCTTCATGCTGCTTCTATTTTCATACCGTTTCATGCTTCTCATATTTTTGATAACTTTGGAACCTCTTCATAATTTTCACACGTTTTCTTGCTCTTCATCTTTTTCAAAACAGTTTCATTCTCATCCTAATTTTCAGACTGTGTCATGCTCCTCATATTTTTGACAAATTTTGAAGCTCTTCATATTTTTCACACCTTTTCATGATCTTCATGTTTTTAAACACTGCTTCATGCTCTTCCTATTTTTCAAAACTTTTCATTCTCCTCATATTTTTGACACTTTTTGAAGCTCTTCATATTTTTCACAATTTTTCTTGCTCTTCATGTTTTTGAACACCGCTTCATGCACCTCCTATTTTTCAGACCCTTTCAGATTCCTCATATTTTTGACACCTTTTGAAGCTCTTCATATTTTCCACACCTTGTCAGGCTCTTCATGTTTTTCAACACCGCTTTGTGCTCCTCCTATTTATTAGTCATTTCATGCTTCTCATATTTTTGACACCTTTTGAAGCTCTTCATATTTTTCACACATTTTCATTCTCTTCATCTTCTTCAAAGCCATTTCATGCTCATCCTATTTTGCAGACTGTTTCATGCTCCTCATATTTTTGGCACATTTGAATCTCTTCATATTTTTCACACCTTCTCATGCTCTTCATCTTCTTCAAAACCATTTCATGCTCATCTTATTTTTCAGACTGTTTCATGCTCCTCATATTTTTGACATTTTTTGAAGCTCTTCATATTTTTCACACCGTTTCAGGCTCTTTATGTTTCTCATCAAAGCTTCAGGCTCCTCCTATTTTTCAGACCGTTTCATGCTCATATTATTGACACCTTTTGAAGGTCTTCATATTTTTCACACCTTTTCATGCTCTTCATCTTTTTCAAAACCGTATCATGCTCATCCTATTTTTCAGACTGTTTCATGCTCCTCATATTTTTGACACCTTTTGAAGCTCTTCATATTTTTCCACACCTTTTCAGGATCTTCATGTTTTTAAACAATGCTTCATGCTCCTCCTATTTTTCAGACCGTTTCATGGTCCTCATATATGTGACACCTTTTGAAGCTCTTCATATTTTTCACACCTTTTCATGCTCTTCATGTTTTTCAACACCTCTTCATGCTCCTCCTTTTTTTCACTCATTTCATGCTTCTCATATTTTTGACACCTTTTGAAGCTCTTCATATTTTTCACACCTTTTCATGCTCTTCATATTCTTCAAAACCATTTCATGCTCATCCTATTTTTCAGACTGTTTCATGCTCCTCATATTTTTGACACCTTTTGAAGCTCTTCCTAATTTTCACACCTTTTCAGACTCTTCATGTTTTTCAAAACCGTTTCATGCTGCTCCTATTTTTCAGACCATTTCATGCTACTCATATATTTGACACCTTTTGTAGCACTTCATATTTTTCACACCTTTTCAGGCTGTTCATGTTTTTCAACACCGCTGCATGATTCTCCTATTTTTTAGACCGTTTCATGCTCCTCATATTTTTGACACCTTTTGAAGCTGTTCATATTTTTCACACCTTTTCATGCTCTTCATGTTTTTCGACACCAATTCATGCACTTCCTATTTTTCAGAACGTTCATGCTCCTCATATTTTTGACACATTTTGAAGCTCCTCATATATTTCACAACTGTTCATGCTCTTCATGGTTTTCAACTCTACTTCTTGCTCCTCCTATTTTTCAGACCGTTTCATGCTCATCTCATTTTTTACATCTTTTGAAGCTCTTCATATTTTTCACACCTTTTGAAGCTCCTCATATTTTTCACATGTTTTCAGGCTCTTCATATTTTCAACAACGCTTCATGCTCCTCCTATTGTTCAGACCGTTTCATGCTCGTCATATTTTTGACACCTTTTGAAGCTCCTCATATATTTCACACCTTTTCAGGCTCTTCATGTTTTTCAACACAACTTCAATCTCCTCATATTTTTCAGACCGTTTCATGCTCATCTCATTTTTGACACATTTTGAAGCTCTTCATATTTTTCACACCTTTTGAAGCTCCTCATATTTTTCACACCTTTTCAGGCCTTCATGTTTTTCAACATCACTTCATGCTCCTCCTATTGTTCAGACCGTTTCATGCTCCTCATATGTTTTACACCTTTTGAAGCTCTTCATATTTTGCACTACTTTTCAGGCTCTTCATGTTTTTGAACACAGTTTCATACTCCTACTATTTTTCAGACTGTTTCATGCTCCTCATATTTTTGACACCTATTGAAGCTCTTCAGATTCTTCACACCTTTTCAGGCTCTTCATGTTTTTCAACACTGCTTCATGCTCCTCTTATTTTTCATACCGTTTCATGCTTCTCATATTTTTGACACCTTTTGAAGCTCTTCATATTTTTCACACCTTTTCATGCCCTTCATCTTTTTCAAAACCGTTTCATTCTGATCCTATTTTTCAGACGGTTTCATGCTCCTCATATTTTTGACACCTTTTGAAGCTCTTCACATATTTCACACCTTTTCAGGCTCCTCATGTTTTTCAACATTGCTTCATCCTCCTCCTATTTTTCAGACCGTTTTATGCTCCTCATATTTTGACACCTTTTGAAGCTCTTCATATTTTTCACATCTTTTCAGGCTCTTCATGTTTTTGACCACCGCTTCATGCTCCTCCTATTTTTCAGACCGTTTGATGCTCCTCATGTATTTCACACCATTTGAAGCACTTCATATTTTTCACACCTTTTCAGGCTCTTCATATTTTTGAACACTGCTTCATGCTCCTCCTATTTTTCCGACCGTTTCATACTCCTCATACTTTTCACACCTTTTGAAGCTCTTCATGTTTTTCACACCTTTTCAGTCTCTTCATGTATTTAAACACCATTTCATGCTCCTCCTGTTTTTCAGACCGTTTTATGCTCCTCATATTTTTGACACCTTCTGAAGCTGTTCATATTTTACACACTTTTTCAGGCTCTTTATATTTTTGAACACCGTTTCTTGCTCCTCCTATTTTTCAGACTTTTTCATGCTCCTCATATTTTTGACAATTTTGGAAGCTCTTCATATTTTTCACACCTTTTCAGGCTCTTCATGTTTTTCAACACCGCTATATGCTCCTCCTAATTTCCAGACCATTTCATGCTCCTCAAATTTTTTACACATTTTGAAGCTCTTCATATTTTTCACACCTTTTCATGCTTTTCATCTTTTAAAAAACCGTTTCATGCTCATCCTATTTTTCAGACTGTTTCATGCTCCTCATATGTTTGACACATTTTGAAGCTCTTCATATTTTTCACACCTTTTCAGGCTCTTCATGTTTTTGAGGACCGCTTCATGCTCCTCCTATTTTTCAGACCGTTTCATGCTCCTCATATTTTTTACACATTTTGAAGCTCTTCATATTTTTCACACCTTTTCATGCTCTTCATCTTTTAAAAAACCGTTTCATGCTCATCCTATTTTTCAGACGGTTTCATGCTCCTCATATGTTTGACCCCTTTTGAAGCTCTTCATATTTTTCACAAATTTTCAATCTCTTCATGTTTTTCAACACTGCTTCATGCTCCTCCTATTTTTCAGACCGTTTTATGCTCCTCATATTTTTGACACCTTTTGAAGCTCTTCATATTTTTCACACCTTTTCAGGCTATTCATGTTTTCCAACACCACTTCATGCTCCTCCTATTTTTCAGACCGTTTCATGCTCATCTCATATTTACACCTTTTGAACCTGTTCATATTTTTCACACATTTTGAAGCTCTTCATATTTTTCACACCTTTTCAGGCTCTTCATATTTTTGAACACTGCTTCATGCTCCTCCTATTTTTCCGACCGTTTCATACTCCTCATACTTTTCACACCTTTTGAAGCTCTTCATGTTTTTCACACCTTTTCAGGCTCTTCATGTTTTTTAGCACACATTCATGCTCCTCCTATTTTTCAGACCGTTTCATGCTCCTCATGTATTTCACACCATTTGAAGCTCTTCATGTTTTTCACACCTTTTCAGTCTCTTCATGTATTTAAACACCATTTCATGCTCCTCCTGTTTTTCAGACCGTTTTATGCTCCTCATATTTTTGACACCTTCTGAAGCTGTTCATATTTTTCACACCTTTTCAGGCTCTTTATATATTTGAACACCGTTTCTTGCTCCTCCTATTTTTCAGACTTTTTCATGCTCCTCATATTTTTGACAATTTTGGAAGCTCTTCATATTTTTCACACCTTTTCAGGCTCTTCATGTTTTGGAGCACACCTTCATGCTCCTCCCATTTTTCAGACCGTTTCATGCTCCTCATGTATTTCACACCATTTGAAGCACTTCATATTTTTCACACCTTTTCAGTCTCTTCATGTTTTTCAACACCACTTCATGTTCCTCCTATTATTCAGACCGTTTCATGCTCATCTCATTTTTGACACCTTTTGAAGTTCTTGATATTTTTCACACCATTTGAAGCTCTTCATATTTTTTACACCTTTTCAGGATCTTCATGTTTTTAAACACCGCTTCATGCTCCTCCTATTTTTCAGACCTTTTCATGCTCCTCATATTTTTCAAATCTTTTGAAGCTCTTCATATTTTTCGCACCTTTCCAGGCTCTTCATGATTTTGAACACCGCTTCATGCTTCTGCTATTTTACAGACCGTTTCATTCTCCTCATGTATTTCAATCCTTTTGAAGCTCTTCATATTTTTCAAAACTTTTCAGGCTCTTCATGTTTTTCAACACCGTTTCATGCTCCTCCTATTTTTCAGACCTTTTCATGCTCATCTAATTTTTGACACCTTTTGAAGCTCTGCATATATTTCACACCTTTTCAGGCTCTTCATGTTTTCAACACCGCTTCATGCTCCTCCTATTTTTCATACCGTTTCATGCTCCTCATATTTTTGATACCTTTTGAAGCTCTTCATATATTTCACATCTTTTCATGCTCTTCATGTTTTCAACACCACTTCATGCTCCTCCTAATTTGCAGACCGTTTCATGCTCCTCCTAATTTTGACACGTGTTGATGCTGTTCATATTTTTCACACCTTTTGAAGCTCTTCTAATTTTTCACACCTTTTCAGGCTCTTCATGTTTTTCAACACCGCTTCATGATCCTCCTAATTTGCAGACCGTTTCATGCTCCTCATATTTTTAACACCTTTTGAAGCTCTTCATATTTTTCACACCTTTTGAAGCTCTTCATATTTTTCACACCTTTTGAAGCTCTTCATATTTTTCACACCTTTTGAAGCTCTTCATATTTTTAACACCTTTTCAGGCTCTGCATGTTTTACAACAATGCATCATGCTCCTCCTATTTTTCAGACTGTTTCATGCTCCTCATATTTTTGACATCTTTTGATGCTCTTCATATTTTTCACACCTTTTCAAGCTCTTCATGTTTTTCAACAACACTTCATGCTCCTCCTATTTTTCAGAACATTTAATGCACCTCATGTATTTCACGTCTTTTGAAGCTCTTCATATTTTTCACACATTTTCAGGCTCTTCATGTTTTTGAACAACGTTTCATGCTCCTCCTATTTTTCAGACTGTTTCATGCTCCTCATATTTTTGACACCTTTTGAAGCTCTTCATATTTTTCACACCTTTTCAGGCTCTTCATGTTTTTGAACACAGCTTCATGCTCCTCCTATTTTTCAGACCGTTTCATGCTCCTCATATTTAACACGTTTTGAAGCTCTTCATTATTTCACTCCTTTTCAGGCTCTTCATGTTTTCAAAAGCGCTTCATGCTAATCCTATTTTTCAGTCGTTTCATGCTTCTCATATTTTTGACACCTTTTGAAGCTCTTCATATGTTTCACACCTTTTCAGGCGCTTCACCTTTTCAAAACCGTTTCTTGCTCCTCCTATTTTTCACATCGTTTTACGATCCTCATGTTTTTGACACATTTTGAAGCTCTTCATATTTTTCACACCTTTTCATGCTCTTCATAGTGTTGAACACCGCTTCATGCTCCTCCTATTTTTTAGACCGATTCATGCTCCTCATATTTTTGAAACCTTTTGAAGCTCTTCATAATTTTCACACCTTTTCAGGCTCTTCATGTTTTTAAACAGCGCTTCATGCTCCTCCTATTTTTCAGTCGTTTCATGCTTTTCATATTTTTGACACCTTCTGAAGCTCTTCATATGTTTCACACCTTTTCAGGCTCTTCATGTTTTTAAACAGCGCTTCATGCTCCTCCTATTTTTCAGTCGTTTCATGCTTTTCATATTTTTGACACCTTCTGAAGCTCTTCATATGTTTCACACCTTTTCAGGCTCTTCATGTTTTTGAACACTGCTTCATGATCCTCCTACTTTTCAGACCGTTTCATGCTCCTCATATTTTTGACAGCTTTTGAAGCTCTTCATACTTTTCACACCTTTTCAGGCTCTTCATGTTTTTCAAGACCGCTTCCTGCTCCTCCTATTTTTCAGACCGTTTCCTGCTCTTCATATTTTTCACACCTTTTGAATCTCTTCATATTTTTCACACCTTTTCAGGCTCTTCTTATTTTTGACCACCGCTTCATGCTCCTCCTATTTTTCAGACCGTTTCATGCTCCTAATATATTTTACACCTTTTGAAGCTCTTCATATTTTGCACTCCTTTTCAGGCTCTTCATGTTTTTGAACACAGTTTCATACTCCTACTATTCTTCAGACTGTTTCATGCTCCTCATATTTTTGACACCTTTTGAAGCTCTTCAGATTCTTCACACCTTTTCAGGCTCTTCATGTTTTTCAACACCGCTTCATGCTCCTCTTATTTTTCATACCGTTTCATACACCTTTTGCAGCTCTTCATATATTACACACCTTTTCATGCTCTTCATATTTTTCAACACCGTTTTATGCTCCTCATATTTTTCAGACTGTTTCATGCACCTCATATAATTGACACATGTTGAAGCTCTTCATATTTTTCACGCCTTTTCAGGCTCTTCATGTTTTTCAACACCCCTTCAGGCTTCTCCTATTTTTCAGACCGTTTCATGCACCTCATATTTTTCATGCCTTTTGAAGCTCTTCATATTTTTCACACCTTTTCAGGCTCTTCATGTTTTTGAACACCGCTTCATGCTCCTCCTAATTTCCAGACCATTTCATGCTCCTCAAATTTTTTACACATTTTGAAGCTCTTCATATTTTTCACACCTTTTCATGCTTTTCATCTTTTAAAAAACCGTTTCATGCTCATCCTATTTTTCAGACTGTTTCATGCTCCTCATATGTTTGACACATTTTGAAGCTCTTCATATTTTTCACACCTTTTCAGGCTCTTCATGTTTTTGAGGACCGCTTCATGCTCCTCCTATTTTTCAGACCGTTTCATGCTCCTCAAATTTTTTACACATTTTGAAGCTCTTCATATTTTTCACACCTTTTCATGCTCTTCATCTTTTAAAAAACCGTTTCATGCTCATCCTATTTTTCAGACCGTTTCATGCTCCTCATATGTTTGACCCCTTTTGAAGCTCGTCATATTTTTCACACCTTTTCACGCTCTTCATTTTTCTCAACACCGCTTCATGCTCCTGCTATTTATCATAACGTTTCATACTCCTCATATTTTTGACACTTTTTGAGTCTCTTCATATTTTTCACACCTTTTCAGGCTCTTCAAGTTTTTGAACACCGCTTCATCCTCCTCGTATATTTAAGACCGTTTCATGCTCCTCATATATTTCACACCTTTTGAAGCTCTTCATATTTTTCACACCTTTTCAGGCTCTTCATGTTTTGGAGCACACCTTCATGCTCCTCCCATTTTTCAGACCGTTTCATGCTCCTCATGTATTTCACACCATTTGAAGCACTTCATATTTTTCACACCTTTTCAGTCTCTTCATGTTTTTCAACACCACTTCATGTTCCTCCTATTATTCAGACCGTTTCATGCTCATCTCATTTTTGACACCTTTTGAAGTTCTTGATATTTTTCACACCATTTGAAGCTCTTCATATTTTTACCACCTTTTCAGGATCTTCATGTTTTTAAACACCGCTTCATGCTCCTCCTATTTTTCAGACCTTTTCATGCTCCTCATATTTTTCAAATCTTTTGAAGCTCTTCATATTTTTCGCACCTTTCCAGGCTCTTCATGATTTTGAACACCGCTTCATGCTTCTGCTATTTTACAGACCGTTTCATTCTCCTCATGTATTTCAATCCTTTTGAAGCTCTTCATATTTTTCAAAACTTTTCAGGCTCTTCATGTTTTTCAACACCGTTTCATGCTCCTCCTATTTTTCAGACCTTTTCATGCTCATCTCATTTTTGACACCTTTTGAAGCTCTGCATATATTTCACACCTTTACAGGCTCTTCATGTTTTCAACACCCCTTTATCCTCCTCCTATTTTTCAGACCTTTTCATGCTCATCTAATTTTTGACACCTTTTGAAGCTCTGCATATATTTCACACCTTTTCAGGCTCTTCATGTTTTCAACACCGCTTCATGCTCCTCCTATTTTTCATACCGTTTCATGCTCCTCATATTTTTGATACCTTTTGAAGCTCTTCATATATTTCACATCTTTTCATGCTCTTCATGTTTTCAACACCACTTCATGCTCCTCCTAATTTGCAGACCGTTTCATGCTCCTCCTTATTTTGACACGTGTTGATGCTGTTCATATGTTTCACACCTATTGAAGCTCTTCTAATTTTTCACACCTTTTCAGGCTCCTCATGTTTTTCAACACCGCTTCATGCTCCTCCTAATTTGCAGACAGTTTCATGCTCCTCATATTTCTCACACCTTTTGAAGCTCTTCATATTTTTCACACCTTTTCAGTCTCTTCATGTTTTTCAACACCGCCTCATGATTCTCCTATTTTTCAGACCGTTTCATGCTCTCCATGTATTTCACACATTTTGAAGCTCTTCATATACTTCACACCTTTTCAGGCTGTGGATATTTTTGGACACCGTTTCATGCTCCTCCTATTTTTCAGACCGTTCATGCTCATCTCATTTTTGACACCTTTTGAAGCTCTTCATATTTTTAACACCTTTTGAAGCTCTTCATAGATTTGACACGTTTTCAGGCTCTTCATGTTTTTCAACACCGCTTCATGCTCCTCCTAATTTGCAGACCGTTTCATGCTCCTCATATTTTTCACACCTTTTGAAGCTCTTCATATTTTTCACACCTTTTCAGTCTCTTCATGTTTTTCAACACCGCCTCATGATTCTCCTATTTTTCAGACCGTTTCATGCTCTCCATATATTTCACACATTTTGAAGCTCTTCATATACTTCACACCTTTTCAGGCTCTGGATATTTTTGAACACCGTTTCATGCTCCTCCTATTTTTCAGACCGTTCATGCTCATCTCATTTTTGACACCTTTTGAAGCTCTTCATATTTTTAACACCTTTTGAAGCTCTTCATAGATTTGACACGTTTTCAGGCTCTTCATGTTTTTCAACACCGTTTCATTCTCCTCCTATTTTTCAGACCGTTTCATGCTCCTCATATTTTTGACACGTTTTGAAGCTCTTCATATTTTTCACAGCTTTTCAGGCTCTTCATATTTTTGAACACCGTATCATGCTCCTCCTATTTTTCAGACCGTTTCATGCTCCTCATATTTTTAACACCTTTTGAAGCTCTTCATATTTTTCACACCTTTTGAAGGTCTTCATATTTTTCACACCTTTTGAAGCTCTTCATATTTTTCACACCTTTTGAAGCTCTTCATATTTTTCACACCTTTTCAGGCTCTTCATGTTTTACAACAATGCATCATGCTCTTCCTATTTTTCAGACTGTTTCATGCTCCTCATATTTTTGACATCTTTTGATGCTCTTCATATTTTTCACACCTTTTCAAGCTCTTCATGTTTTTCAACAACACTTCATGCTCCTCCTATTTTTCAGACCATTTAATGCACCTCATGTATTTCACGTCTTTTGAAGCTCTTCATATTTTTCACACATTTTCAGGCTCTTCATTTTTTTGAACAACGTTTCATGCTCCTCCTATTTTTCAGACTGTTTCATGCTCCTCATATTTTTGACACCTTTTGAAGCTCTTCATATTTTTCACACCTTTTCAGGCTCTTCATGTTTTTGAACACAGCTTCATGCTCCTCCTATTTTTCAGACCGTTTCATGCTCCTCATATTTAACACGTTTTGAAGCTCTTCATTATTTCACTCCTTTTCAGGCTCTTCATGTTTTTAAAAGCGCTTCATGCTCCTCCTATTTTTCAGTCGTTTCATGCTTCTCATATTTTTGACACCTTTTGAAGCTCTTCATATGTTTCACACCTTTTCAGGCGCTTCACCTTTTCAAAACCGTTTCTTGCTCATCCTATTTTTCAAGCTGTTTCATGCACCTCATGTATTTGACACCTTTTGAAGCTCTTCATATTTTTCACACCTTTTCAGGCTCTTCATGTTTTTCAACACCGTTTCATTCTCCTCCAATTTTTCAGACCGCTTCATGCTCCTCATATTTTTGACACGTTTTGAAGCTCTTCATATTTTTCACAGCTTTTCAGGCTCTTCATATTTTTGAACACCGTATCATGCTCCTCCTATTTTTCAGACCGTTTCATGCTCCTCATATTTTTAACACCTTTTGAAGCTCTTCATATTTTTCACACCTTTTGAAGGTCTTCATATTTTTCACACCTTTTGAAGCTCTTCATATTTTTCACACCTTTTGAAGCTCTTCATATTTTTCACACCTTTTCAGGCTCTTCATGTTTTACAACAATGCATCATGCTCCTCCTATTTTTCAGACTGTTTCATGCTCCTCATATTTTTGACATCTTTTGATGCTCTTCATATTTTTCACACCTTTTCAAGCTCTTCATGTTTTTCAACAACACTTCATGCTCCTCCTATTTTTCAGACCATTTAATGCACCTCATGTATTTCACGTCTTTTGAAGCTCTTCATATTTTTCACACATTTTCAGGCTCTTCATGTTTTTGAACAACGTTTCATGCTCCTCCTATTTTTCAGACCGTATAATGCTCCTCATGTATTTGACACCTTTTGAAGCTCTTCATATTTTTCACACTTTTTCAGGCTCTTCATTATTCTGAACACCGCTTCTTGCTCCTCCTATTTTTTAGACCGTTTCATGCTCCTCATATTTCTGACACCTTTGAAGCTCTTCATATTTTTCACACTTTTTCAGGCTCTTCATTATTCTGAACACCGCTTCTTGCTCCTCCTATTTTTTAGACCGTTTCATGCTCCTCATATTTATGACACCTTTAGAAGCTCTTCTTATTTTTCACACCTTTTCAGGCTCTTCATGTTTTCCAACACCACTTCATGCTCCTCCTATTTTTCAGACCGTTTCATGCTCATCTCATTTTGACACCTTTTGAAACTCTTCATATTTTTCACACCTTTTGAGGCTCTTCATATTTCTCACAGCTTTTCAGGCTCTTCATGTTTTTCAACACCACTCCATGCTCCTCCTATTTTTCACACCGTTTCGTTCTCCTCATATTTTTCACACCTTTTGAAGCTCTTCATATATTTCACACCTTTTCAGGCTCTTCATTTTTTTCAACACCGCTTCATGCTCCTCCTTTTTTTCAGACCGTTTCATGCTCATCTCATTTTGACACCTTTTGAAACTCTTCATATTTTTCACACCTTTTGAAGCTCTTCATATTTTTCACACGTTTTCAGGCTCTTCATATTTTTCAACACGGCGTCATGCTCCTCCTATTTTTCAGACCGTTTCTTGCTCCTCATATTTTTGACAACTTTTGAAGCTCTTCATATTTCTCACAGCTTTTCAGGCTCTTCATGTTTTTAAACACCGCTTCATGCTCCTCCTTTTTTTCAGACCGTTTCATGCTCATCTCATTTTGACACCTTTTGAAGCTCTTCATATTTTTTCACATTTTGAAGCTCTTCATATTTTTCACACGTTTTCAGGCTCTTCATATTTTTCAACACCACTTCATGCTACTCCTATTTTTCAGACCGTTTCATGCTCATCTAATTTTTGACACTTTTTGAAGCTCTTCATATTTTTCACACCTTTTGAAGCTCTTCATATTTTTCACACGATTTCAGGCTCTTCATGTTTTTCAAAACCGCTTCATGCTCCTCCTATATTTCAGACCGTTTAATCCTCCTCATGTATTTCACACCTTTTGAATCACTTCATATTTTTCACACCTTTTCAGGCTCTTCATGTTTTGAACACCATTTCATGCTCCTCCTATGTTTCAGACCGTTTCATTCTCATCTCATTTTGACACGATTTGAAGCTCTTCATATTTTTCACAGCTTTTCAGGCTCTTCATGTTTCTGATCACCGTTTCATTCTCCTCCTATCTTTCAGACCGTTTCATGCTCCTCATATGTTTGACCCCTTTTGAAGCTCTTCATCTTTTTCACACCTTTTCAGGCTCTTCATGTTTTTCAACACCATTTCATGCTTCTTCTATTTTTCAGAACGTTTCATTCTCCTCATATTTTTCACACCTTTTCAGGCTCTTCATGTTTTTCAACACCGCTTCATGCTCCTCCTATTTTTCAGACCGTTTCATGCTCCTCATATTTTGGACACCTTTTGAAGCTCTTCATATTTTTCACACCTTTTCAGGCTCTTCATGTTTTTGATCACCGTTTCATGCTGCTTCTATTTTTCACACCATTTCATGCTCTCCATATTTTTCACACCTTTTGAAGCTCTTCATATTTTTCACACGTTTTCAGGCTCTTCATGTTTTTCAACACCGCTTCATGCTCCTCCTATTTTTCAGACCGTTTAATGCTCCTCATGTATTTCACACCGTTTGAAGTTCCTCATATTTTTCACACCTTTTCAGGCTCTTCATGTTTTTGAGCACGGCGTCATGCTCCTCCTATTTTTCAGACCATTTCATGCTCCTCATATTTTGGACACCTTTTGAAGCTCTTCATATTTTTCACACCTTTTTAGGCTCTTCATGTTTTTCAACACCGCTTCATGCTCCTCCTATTTTTCAGACCGTTTCATGCTCCTCATATTTTGGACACCTTTTGAAGCTCTTCATATTTCTCACAGCTTTTCAGGCTCTTCATGTTTTTCAACACCACTCCATGCTCCTCCTATTTTTCACACCGTTTCGTTCTCCTCATATTTTTCACACCTTTTGAAGCTCTTCATATATTTCACACCTTTTCAGGATCTTCATTTTTTTCAACACCACTTCATGCTCCTCCTGTTTTTCAGACCGTTTCATTCTCATCTCATTTTGACACCTTTTGAAGCTCTTCATATTTTTCACACCTTTTGAAGCTCTTCATATTTTTCACAAGTTTTCAGGCTCTTCATGTTTTTCAACACCGCTTCATGCTCCTCCTATTTTTCAGACCGTTTCATGCTCCTCATATTTTGGACACCTTTTGAAGCTCTTCATATTTTTCACACCTTTTCAGGCTCTTCATGTTTTTGATCACCGTTTCATGCTGCTTCTATTTTTCACACCATTTCATGCTCTCCATATTTCTCACACCTTTTGAAGCTCTTCATATTTTTCACACCTTTTCAGGCTCTTCATGTTTTTGATCACCATTTCATGCTTCTCCTATTTTTCAGACCGTTTCATGCTCCTCATATTTATGACACCTTTAGAAGCTCTTCTTATTTTTCACACCTTTTCAGGCTCTTCATGTTTTCCAACACCACTTCATGCTCCTCCTATTTTTCAGACCGTTTCATGCTCATCTCATTTTGACACCTTTTGAAACTCTTCATATTTTTCACACCTTTTGAGGCTCTTCATATTTCTCACAGCTTTTCAGGCTCTTCATGTTTTTCAACACCAATTCATGCTCCTCCTATTTTTCAGACCGGTTCATGCTCATCTCATTTTGATACCTTTTGAAGCTCTTCATATTTCTCATATTCTTTAAGCTCTTCTTATTTTCACACGTTTTCAGACTCTTCATGTTTTTCAACACCACTTCATGCTCCTGCAATTTTTCAGACCGTTTCATGCTCCTCATATTTTTGACACTTTTTGAGGCTTTTACTATTTTTCACACCTTTTCAGGCTCTTCTTGTTTTTGAACACCGTTTCATAATCCTCCTATTTTTCAGACCATTTCTTGCTCCTCATATTTTTCACACCTTTTGAAGCTCTTCATATTTTTCACAACTTTTCAGGCTCTTCATGTTTTTCCACACCACTTCATGCTTCTCCTATTTTTCAGCCCGTTTCATGCTCCTCATGTATTTCACAGCTTTTGAATATCTTCATGTTTTTCACACCTTTTCAGGCTCTTCATGTTTTTGATCACCGTTTCATGCTCCTCCTATTTTTCACACCGTTTCATGCTCCTCATATTTTTGACAACTTTTGAAGCTCTTCATATATTTCACACCTTTTCAGGCTCTTCATGTTTTTGAACACCGCTTCATGCTCCTCCTATTTTTTAGACCATTTAATGCTCCTCATCTATTTCACACCTTTTGAAGCTCTTCATATTTTTCACACCTTTTCAGGCTCTTGATGTTTTTCAACACCGCTTCATTCTCCTCCTGTTTTTCAGACCGTTTCATGCTCATCTCATTTTGACACTTTTTGAAACTCTTCATATTTTTCACACTTTTTGAAGGTCTTCATATTTTTCACACGTTTTCAGGCTCTTCATGTTTTTCAACACCACTTCATGCCCCTTCTATTTTTCAGACCGTTTCATTCTCCTCATATTTTTGACACCTTTGAAGCACTTCATATATTTCACACCTTTTCAGGCTTTTCATTTTTTCAACCCCACTTCATGCTCCTCCTATTTTTCAGACCGGTTCATGCTCATCTCATTTTGATACCTTTTGAAGCTCTTCATATTTCTCATATTTTTGAAACTCTTCTTATTTTCACACCTTTTCAGGCTCTTCATGTTTTTCAACACCCCTTCATGCTCCTCCTATTTTTCAGACCGTTTCATGCTCCTCATATTTTTGACACCTTTTGAAGCACTTCATATTTTTCACACCTTTTCAGGCTCTTCATGTTTTTCAACACCGCTTCATGCTCCTCCTATTTTTCAGACCGTTTCATGCTCATGTCATTTTTGATACCTTTTGAAGCTCTTCATATTTGTCACACCTTTTGAAGCTCTTCATATTTTTCATATTTTTGAATCTCTTCATATTTTCACACCTTTTCAGGCTCTTCATGTTTTTCAACACCCCTTCATGCTCCTCCTATTTTTCAGACCGTTTCATGCTCCTCATATTTTTGACACATTTTGAAGCACTTCATATTTTTCACACGTTTTCAGGCTCTTCATGTTTTTCAACACCGCTTCATGCTCCTCCTATTTTTCAGACCGTTTCATGCTCCTCATATTTTTGACACCTTTTGAAGCTCTTCATATTTTTCACACTTTTTCAAGCTCTTCATGTTTTTCATCACGGCTTTATGCTCTTCATATTTTTCAGAACCTTTCATGCTCCTCATATTTTTGACACCTTTTGAAGCTCTTCATATTTTTCACACCTTTTCAGGCTCTTCATGTTTTTCAACACCGATTCATGCTCCTAATATTTTTCAGACCGTTTCTTGCACCTCATATATTTCACACCTTTTGAAACTCTTCATTATTTTCAACCCTTTTCAGGCTCTTCTTGTTTTTCAACACCGCTTCATGCTCCTAATATTTTTCAGACCGTTTCTTGCACCTCATATATTTCACACCTTTTGAAATTCTTCATATTTTTCACACCTTTTCAGGCTCTTCATGTTTTTCAACACTGCTTCATGCTCCTCCTCATTTTCAGACCGTTTCATGCTCCTCATATTTTTGACAATTTTGAGGCTTTTCATATGTTTCACACCTATTCAGGCTCTTCATGTTTTTGAACACCGTTTCATAATCCTCCTATTTTTCAGACGGTTTCATGCTCCTCATATTTTTGACACCTTTTGAAGCTCTTCATATTTTTCACATCTTTTGAAGCTTTTCATATTTTTCACACCTTTTCAGGCTCTTCATGATTTTCAACACCGCTTCATGCTCCTTGTATTTTTCAGATATTTTCATGCTCATTTCATTTTTGACACCTTTTGAAGCTGTTCATATTTTTCACAACTTTTGAAGCACTTCATATTTTTCATATTTTTGAAGCTCTTCATATTTTCACACTTTTCAGACACTTCATGTTTTTCAACACCGCTTCATGCTCCTGCTATTTTTCAGATCGTTTCATTCTCCTCATGTATCTCACACCTTTTGAAGCTCTTCATATATTTCACACCTTTTCAGGGTTTTCATTTTTTTCAACACCACTTCATGCTCCTCCTATTTTTCAGACCTTTTCATGCTCATCTCTTTTTGACACCTTTTGAAGCTCTTCATATTTTTCACACCTTTTCAGGCTCTTGATGATTTTCAACACCTCTTCATTCTCCTACTATTTTTCAGAACGTTTCATGCTCATCTCATTTTGACACCTTTAGAAAATCTTCATATTTTTCACACCTTTTCAGGCTCTTCATGTTTTTTAACACCGCTTCATGCTCCTCCTATTTTTCAGACCGTTTCATGCTCCTCATATTTTTGACACCTTTTCAAGCTCTTCATATATTTCACACCTTTTCAGGCTTTTCATGTTTTTGAACACCGCTTCATGTTCCTCATATTTTTCAGACCGTTTTATGCTCCTCATATTTTTGACAACTTTTGAAGCTCTTCATATATTTCACACCTTTTCAGGCTCTTCATATTTTTGAACACCGCTTCATGCTCCTCCTATTTTTCAGATTGTTTCATGCTCCTCATATATTAGACACTTTTTGAAGCTCTTCATATTTCTCACACCTTTTCAGGCTCTTGATGATTTTCAACATCGCTTCATTCCCCTCCAGTTTTCAGACCTTTTCATGCTCATCTCATTTTGACACCTTTTGAAGCTCTTCATATTTTTCACACCTTTTCAGGCTCTTCATGTTTTTAAACACCGCTTCATGCTCCTCCTATTTTTCAGACCGTTTCATGCTCCTCATAATTTTGACACCTTTTGAAGCTTTTCATATTTTTCACACCTCTTCAGGCTCTTCATTTTTTTCAACACCACTTCATGCTCCTCCTATTTTTCAGACCTTTTCAGGCTCATCTAATATTAGACACCATTTGAAGCTCTTCATATTTTTCACACCTTTTGAAGCTCTTCATATTTTTCACACGTTTTCAGGCTCTTCATGTTTTTCAACACCGCTTCATTCTCCTCCTATTTTTCAGAACGTTTCATGCTCATCTCATTTTGACACCTTTTGAAGCTCTTCATATTTTTCACACATTTTGAAGCTCTTCATATTTTTCAAACATTTTCAGGCTCTTCATATTTTTCAACACCACTTCATGCTACTCCTATTTTTCACACCGTTTCATGCTCATCTAATTTTTGACACTTTTTGAAGCTCTTCATATTTTTCACCCCTTTTGAAGCTCTTCATATTTTTCACACGTTTTCAGGCTCTTCATGTTTTACAACACCGCTTATTGCTCCTCCTATATTTCAGACCGTTTAATCCTCCTCATGTATTTCTCACCTTTTGAATCACTTCATATTTTTCACACCTTTTCAGGCTCTTCATGTTTTTGAACACCATTTCATGCTCCTCCTATGTTGCAGACCATTTCATTCTCCTCATATTTTTGACACCTTTTGAAGCTCTTCATATTTTTCACACCTTTTGAAGCTCTTCATATTTTTCACACGATTTCAGACTCTTCATGTTTTTCAACACCGGTTCATGCTCCTGCTATTTATCATACCGTTTCATACTCCTCATATATTTGACACGTTTTGAGACTCTTCATATTTTTCACACCTTTTCAGGCTCTTCATGTTTTTGAACACCGTTTCATAATCCTCCTATTTTTCAGACCGTTTCATGCTCCTCATATTTTGGACACCTTTTAAAGCTCTTCATATTTTTCACACCTTTTCATCCTCTTCAAGTTTTTCAACACCGCCTCATCCTCCTCTTAATTTTAAGACCGTTTCATGCTCCTCATATTTTTGACACCTTTAGAAGCTCTTCATATTTTTCACACCATTTCATCCTCTTCAAGTTTTTGAACACCGCTTCATCCTCCTCCTATTTTTAAGACCGTTTCATGCTCCTCATATTTTTGACACCTTTTAAAGCTCTTCATATTTTTCACACCTTTTCATCCTCTTCAAGTTTTTGAACACCGCTTCATCGTCCTCCTATTTTTAAGACCGTTTCATGCTCCTCATATTTTTGACACCTTTAGAAGCTCTTCATATATTTCACACCTTTTCAGGCTCTTCATGTTTTTCAACACCACTTTATGTTCCTCATATTTTTAAGACCATTTCTTGCTCCTCATATTTTTGACACCTTTAGAAGCTCTTCATATTTTTCACACCTTTTCAGGCTGTTCATGTTTTTCAACAACGCTTCATGCTCCTCCTATTTTTCTGACCGTTTAATCCTCCTCATGTATTTCACACCTTTTGAAGCTCTTCATATTTTTCACACCTTTTCAGGCTCTTCATGATTTTCAACACCGCTTCATGCTCCTCCTATTTTCCAGACCGTTTCATGCTCATCTCATTTTTGACACCTTTTGAAGCTTTTCATATTTTTCACACCTTTTCAGGCTCTTCATGATTTTCAACACCGCTTCATGCACCTCCTATTTTTCAGAACGTTTCATGCTCCTCATATTTTTGACACCTTTTGAAGGTCTTCATATTTTTCACATATTTTCAGGCTTTTCATGTTTTTGAACACAGCTTCATGTTCCTCCTATTTTTCAGACCGTTTCATGCTCCTCATATTCTTGACACCTTTTGAAGCTCTTCATATTTTTCACACCTTTTCCTGCTCTGCATGTTTTTCAACACCGCTTCATGCTTCTCCTATATTTCAGACCGTTTCATGCTCCTCATATTTTTGACACCTTTTGAAGCTCTTCATATATTTCACAGCTTTTCACGCTATTCATATTTTGCAACACCGCTTCATCCTTCTCCTATTTTTCAGACCGCTTCATGCTTCTCATATTTTTGACACCCTTTGAAATTCTTCATATTTTTCACACTTTTTCATGCTTTTCATGTTTTTCAACACCGTTTCATACTCCTCCTATTTTTCACACTGTTTAATGCACCTCATATTTTAGACACCTTTTGAAGCTCTTCATATTTTTCACAACTTTTCAGGCTCTTCATGTTTTTGAGGACCGCTTCATGCTCCTCCTATTTTTCAGACCGTTTCATGCTCCTCATATTTTTGACACATTTTGAAGCTCTTCATATTTTTCACACCTTTAAGGCTCTTCATGTGTTTCAACACCACTTCCAGCTCCTCCTATTTTTCAGACCGTTTCTTGCTCCTCATATTTTTGACACCTTTTGAAGCTCTTCATATTTCTCACAGCTTTTCAGGCTCTTCATGTTTTTAAACAGCGCTTCATGCTCCTCCTACTTTTCAGACCGTTTCATGCTCCTCATATTTTGAACACCTTTTGAAGCTCTTCATATTTTTCACAACTTTTCAGGCTCTTCATGTTTTTCAACACCGCTTCATGCTCCTCCTATTTTTCAGACCGTTTCATGCTCCTCATATTTTGGGCACCTTTTGAAGCTCTTCATATTTTTCAACCTTTTCAGGCTCTTCATGTTTTACAACAACTCTTCATGCTCCTTCTATTTTTCAGAGAGTTTCATGCTTCTCATGTATTTCACACCTTTTGAAGCTCTTTATATATTTCACACCTTTTCAGGCTTCTCATTTTTTTCAACACCACTTCTTGCTCCTCCTATTTTTCAGACCTTTTCATGCTCATCCCTTTTTGACACCTTTTGAAGCTCTTCATATTTTTCACACCTTTTCATGCTCTTGATGATTTTCAACACTGCTTCATTCTCCTCCTGTTTTTCAGTCCGTTTCATGCTCATCTCTTTTTTCACACCTTTTGAAACTCTTCATATTTTTCACACTTTTTGAAGGTCTTCATATTTTTCACACGTTTTCAGGCTCTTCATGTTTTTCAACACCACTTCATGCTCCTCCTATTTTTCAGACCTTTTCATTTTCCTCATATTTTTGACACCTTTGAAGCACTTCATATATTTCACACCTTTTCAGGCTTTTCATTTTTTCAACCCCACTTCATGCTCCTCCTATTTTTCAGACCGGTTCATGCTCATCTCATTTTGATACCTTTTGAAGCTCTTCATATTTCTCATATTTTTGAAGCTCTTCTTATTTTCAGACGTTTTCAGACTCTTCAGGTTTTTCAACACCACTTCATGCTCCTGCAATTTTTCAGACCGTTTCATGCTCCTCATATTTCTGACACTTTTTGAGGCTTTTACTATTTTTCACACCTTTTCAGGCTCTTCTTGTTTTTGAACAACGTTTCATAATCCTCCTATTTTTCAGACCATTTCTTGCTCCTCATATTTTTCACACCTTTTGAAGCTCTTCATATCTTTCACAACTTTTCAGGCTCTTGATGTTTTTCCACACCACTTCATGCTTCTCCTATTTTTCAGCCCGTTTCATGCTCCTCATGTATTTCACAGCTTTTGAATCTCTTCATGTTTTTCACAACTTTTCAGGCTCTTCATGTGGTTGATCACCGTTTCATGCTCCTCCTATTTTTCAGACCGTTTCATGCTCCTCATATTTTTGACACCTTTTGAAGCTCTTCATATTTTTCTCAGCTTTTCATGCTCTTCATGTTTTTGAACACCACTTCATGCTCCTCCTATTTTTTAGACCATTTAATGCTCCTCATCTATTTCACACCTTTTGAAGCTCTTCATATTTCTCAAACCTTTTCAGGCTCTTCATGTTTTTCAACACCGCTTCATTCTCCTCCTATTTTTCAGACCGTTTCATGCTCATTTCATTTTTGACACCTTTTGAAGCTCTTCATATTTTTGACACGTCTTGAAGCTCTTCATATTTTTCACACCTTTTGAAGCTCTTCATATTTTTCACAGGTTTTCAAGCTCTTCTAGTTTTTCAACACCGCTTCATGGTCCTCCTATTTTTCAGACCGTTTCATGATCCTCATATTTTGACACGATTTGAAGCTCTTCATATTTTTCACAACTTTTCAGGCTCTTCATGTTTTTGAACAGCGCTTCATGCTCCTTCTATTTTTCAAACCGTTTCATGCTCCTCATATTTTTGAAACATTTTGAAGCTCTTCATATTTTTCACACCTTTTCAGGCTCTTCATGTTTTTGAACACCGCTTCAGGCTCCTCCTATTTTTCAGAACGTTTCATGCTCATCTCATTTTTGACACCTTTTGAATCTCTTCATATTTTTCACACCTTTTCAGGCTCTTCATGTTTTTCAACACCGCTTCATGCTCCTCCTATTTCTCAGATCGTTTCATGCTCATCTCATTTTTGACACCTTTTGAAGCTCTTCATATTTTTCACAACTTTTGAAGCTCTTCATATTTTTCACACCTTTTCAGGCTCTTCATGTATTTGAACACCGCTTCATGCTCCTCCTTTTTTTCAGACCGTTTCTTGCTCCTCATATTTTTGACACGTTTTGAAACTCTTCATATTTTTCACACCTTTTCAGGCTCTTCTTTTTTTTAAACACGGTTTCATGCTCCTCCTGTTTTTCAGACCGTTTCATGCTCCTCATATTTTTGACACCTTTTGAAGCTCTTCATATTTTTCACACCTTTTCAGGCTCTTCATGTTTTTGAACATAGCTTCAGGCTCCTCGTATTTTTTCTACCGTTTCATACTCCTCATGTATTTCACATCTTTTGAAGCTCTTCATATTTTTCACACCTTTTCAGCCTCTTCATGTTTTTCAACCCTGCTTCATGCTCCTCCTATTTTTCAGACCTTTCATGCTACTAATATTTTTCACACTTATTGAAGCTCTTCATATATATCACACCTTTTCAGGCTCTTCATGTTTTTGAACACCGCTTCATGCTCCTTATATTTTTGACACCTTTTGAAGCTCTTTATATTCTTTAGGTTATCAGGCCTTTCATGCTTTTGAACACTGTTTCATGCTCCTTATATTTTTGACACCTTTTGAAGCTCTTCATGTATTTCACACCTGTTCAGGCTCTTCATGTATTTCAACACCGCTTCAGGCTCCTCCTATTTTTGAGACCGTTTCATGCTCCTAATATTTTTGACACCTTTTGAAGCACTTCATATTTTTCACACCATTTCAGGCTCTTCATGTTTTTCAACACCATTTCATGCTCCTCCTATTTTTCAGACCGTTCATGCGACTAATTTTTTTCACACCTTTTGAAGCGCTTCTTATATATCACACCTTTTCAGGCTCTTCATATTTTTCAACACCGCTTCATGCTCCTCCTATTTTTCAGACCGTTTCATGCTTCTTATATTTTTGACTTCTTTTGAAGCTCTTCATATATTTCACTCCTTTTTAGGCTCTTCGTGTTTTTCAACACCGTTTCAGACTCCTCCTATTTTTCAGAACGCTTCATGCTCCTCATATTTTTGACACATTTTGTAGCTCTTCATATATTTCACACCTTTTCAGGCTCTTCATGTTTTTCAACACCGCTTCATGCTCTTCCTATTTTTAAGACAGTTTCATGCGCATCATAATTTTGAAACCTTCTGAAGCTCTTCATATTTTTCACACATTTTCAGTCTCTTCATGTTTTTCCACACCGTTTCAGGTTGCTCCTATTTTTCAGACCGTTTCATGCTCCTTATATATTTGACACCTTTTGAAGCTTTTCATATTTTTCACTGCTTTTTAGGCTCTTCATGTTTTTCAACACCGTTTCATGCTCCTAATATTTTTCAGACCGTTTCATGCTCCTCATATTTTTGACACCTTTTGAAGCTCTTCATATTTTTCACACCTTTTCAGGCTCTTAATGATTTTGAACACAGCTTCATGCTCCTCCTATTTTTCAGACCGTTTCATGCTTCTTATATTTTTGACTTCTTTTGAAGCTCTTCATATATTTCACTCCTTTTTAGGCTCTTCGTGTTTTTCAACACCGTTTCATACTCCTCCTATTTTTCAGAACGCTTCATGCTCCTCATATTTTTGACACATTTTGTAGCTCTTCATATATTTCACACCTTTTCAGGCTCTTCATGTTTTTCAACACCGCTTCATGCTCTTCCTATTTTTAAGACAGTTTCATGCGCATCATAATTTTGAAACCTTCTGAAGCTCTTCATATTTTTCACACATTTTCAGTCTCTTCATGTTTTTCCACACCGTTTCAGGTTGCTCCTATTTTTCAGACCGTTTCATGCTCCTTATATATTTGACACCTTTTGAAGCTTTTCATATTTTTCACTGCTTTTTAGGCTCTTCATGTTTTTCAACACCGTTTCATGCTCCTAATATTTTTCAGACCGTTTCATGCTCCTCATATTTTTGACACCTTTTGAAGCTCTTCATATTTTTCACACCTTTTCAGGCTCTTAATGATTTTGAACACAGCTTCATGCTCCTCCTATTTTTCAGACCGTTTCATGCTCCTCATATTTTTGACACCTTTTGAAGCTCTTCATATTTTTCACACCTTTTCAGTATCTTCAAGTTTTTGAACGCCGCTTCATGCTCCTCATATTATTCACACCTTCTGAAGCTCTTCATATTTTTCACACATTTTCAGGCTCTTCATGTTTTTCAACACCACTTCATGCTCCTCCTATTTTTCAGACCGTTTCATTCTCCTCATATTTTTGCCACTTTTTGAAGCTCTTCATATTTTTCACCCCTGTTCAGTATCTTCAAGTTTTTGATAACCGCTTTATGCTTCTCATATTTTTCACACCTTTTGAAATGCTTCATATTTTTCACATGTTTTCAGGATCTTCATGTTTTTGAACACCATTTCATGCTCCTCCTATTTTTCAGACCGTTTCATGCTCTTCATGTTTTTCAAGACCGTTTCATGCTCCTCCTATTTTTCAGACCGTTTCATGCTCCTCAAATTTTTCATATGTTTTGAAGCTCTTCAAATTTTGCACACCTTTTCAGGCTCTTCATGTTTTTGAACACTGTTTCATGCTACTCCTATTTGACACCTTTTGAAGCTATTCATATTTTTCACACCTTTTCATGCTCTTCATGTTTTCCAACACCGTTTCATGCTCCTCCTATTTTCAGACTGTTTCATGCTCCTCATATTTTTGACACCTTTTCAGGCTCTTAATGATTTTGAACACCGTTTCATACTCCTCTTATTTTTCAGACAGTTTCATGCTCCTCATATATTTGACACCTTTTGAAGCTCTTCATATTTTTCACACCTTTTCGGGCTCTTCATGTTTTTGAACACCACTTCATGCGCCTCCTATTTTTCAGACCGTTTCATGCTCCTCATATTTTGACACCTTTTTAATCTCTTCATATTTTTCACACCTTTTCATGCTCTTCATGTTGTTCAACACCGTTTCATACTCCTCTTATTTTTCAGAATGTTTCGTGCTCCTCATGTTTTGACACCTTTTGAAGCTCTTCATATTTTTCACATCTTTTCAGTTTTTGAACACCGTTTCTTGCTC
This sequence comes from Dama dama, assembly GCF_033118175.1. Classification (NCBI taxonomy): domain Eukaryota; kingdom Metazoa; phylum Chordata; class Mammalia; order Artiodactyla; family Cervidae; genus Dama; species Dama dama. Next base: position 2,801,239 of record NW_026870928.1, on the reverse strand, counting down.
CTCCTATTTTTCAGACCGTTTCCTGCTCCTCATATTTTTGACAACTTTTGGAGCTCTTCATATTTTTCACACCTTTTCAGGCTCTGCATGTTTCGAACACTCCTTCATGCTCCTCCTATGTTTCAGACCGTTTCATGCTCCTCATATTTTTTCACCATTTGAAGCTCTTCATATGTTTCACACATTTTCAGACCCTTCATGTTTTTCAACACCGCTTTATGCTGCACCTATTTTTCAAACAGTTTCATGCTACTCATATTTTTGACACTTTTTGAACCTCTTCATATTTTTCACACCTTGTCAGGCTCTTCATGTTTTTGAACACCGCTTCATGCTCCACATATTTTTAAGACCGTTTCATGCTCCTCATATTTTTCACACATTTTCAGGCTCTTCATGTTTTTGAACACCATTTCATGCTTCTCATATTTATGACACCTTTTGAAGCTTTTCATGTATTTCACTCCTCTTCAGGCTCTTCGTGGTTTTCAACACCATTACATGCTCCTCCTATTTTTCAGAACTTTTCATGCTCCTCATATTTTTGACACTTTTGAATCTCTTCATATATTTCACACCTTTCCAGGCTCTTCATGTTTTTCAACACCGCTTCATGCTCCTCATATTTTTGACACCATTTGAAGCTCTTCATATATTTCACACATTTTCAGGCTCTTCATGTTTTTCACATCTTTTCAGGCTCTTCATATTTTGCAACACTGCTTCATGCTCCTCCTATTTTTCAGACTGTTTCATGCTCCTCATATTTTTGACAATTTTGGAGCTCTTCATATATTTCACACCTTTTCAGGCTCTTCATGTTTTTCAACACCACTTCTTACTCCTCCTATTCTTCAGACCTTTTCATGCTCCTCATATATTTGACACCTTTTGAAGCTCTTCATATATTTCACACCTTTTCAGGCTCTTGATATTTTTAAACACCACTTCTTACTCCTCCTATTCTTCAGACCTTTTCATGCTCCTCATATTTTTGACACCTTTTGAAGCTCTTCATATATTTCACACCTTTTCAGGCTCTTCATATTTTGCAACACCGCTTCATGCTCCTCCTATTCTTCAGACCTTTTCATGCTCATCATAATTTTGACACGTTTTGAAGCCCTTCATATTTTTCACACCTTTAGGACTCTTCATGTTTTTGAACACCGTTTCATGCTCCTCCTATTTTTCAGACCATTTCATGCTCCTCATAATTTTGACACCTTTTAAGCTCTTCATATTTTTAACACATTTTCAGGCTCTTCAAGATTTGGAACACCGCTTCATGCTACTCCTATTTTAGACACCATTTGAAGCTGTTCATATTTTTCACACCTTTTCAGGCTCTTCATGTTTTTCAACATCGATTCATGCTCGTCCTTTTTTTCAGACCGTTTCATGGTCCTCATATTTTTAAAACCTTTTGAAGCTCTTCATGTTTTTCACACCTTTGCAGGCTCTTTTTGTTTTTGAACACCGCTTGATGCTCCTCCTATTTTTCAGATCGTTCCATGCTCCTCATATTTTTGACACCTTTTGAAGCTCTTCATATTTTTCACACGTTTTCAGGCTCTTCATGTTTTGAACACCACTTCATGCTCCTCCTATTTTTTCAGACCGCTTCATGCTCCTCATATTTTTGACACCTTTTGATGCTCGTCATATATTTCACCCGTTTTCAGGCTCTTCATGATTTTGAACAGCGCTTCGTGCTCCTCCTATTTTTCAGACCGTTTCATGCTCCTCATATTTTTGCTACGTTTTGAAAGCTTAATATTATTCACACCTTTCAGGCTCTTCATGTTTTGAACACCCTTCCATGCTCAACCTATTTTTCAGACCATTTCATGTTCCTCATATTTTTGAAACCTTTTAAGCTCTTCATATTTTTAAAACATTTTCAGGCTCTTCAAGTTTTTGAACACCGCTTCATGCTACTCGTATTTTTCACACCTTTTGAAGCTCTTCATATTTTTCAATCCTTTTCATGCTCTTCATGTTTTTCAACACCGTTTCATGCTCCTCCTATTTTTCAGCCCGGTTCATACTCCTCATATTTTTGACACCTTTTGAAGCTCTTGATATTTTTCACACATTTTCAGGCTCTTCATGTTTTTCAACACCGTTTCATGCTCCTCCTATTTTTCAGACTGTTTCATGCTCCTCCTATTTTTGACACATTTTTGAAGCTCTTGATATTTTTCACACGTTTTCAGGCTCTTCATGTTTTTCAACACCGTTTCATGCTCCTCCTATTTTCAGACCGTTTCATGCTCCTCATATTTTTCACACCTTTTGAAGCTCTTCTTATTTTTCACACCTTTTCAGGCTTTTCATGTTTTTCAACACCGCTTCATGCTCCTCCTATTTTTCAGACCGTTTCATTCTCATTATATTATTGACAAGTTTTGAAGCTCTTCATATTTTTAACACCTTTTAAGGCTCTTCATGTTTTTGAAGACCGTTTCATGCTCCCCCTAATATTCAGAGCGTTTTATGCTCCTCATATTTTTGACATCTTTTGAAGCTCTTCATATATTTCACACCTTTTCAGGCTGTTTATGTTTTTTAACACCGCTTCATGCTGCTCCTATTTTTCAGACCGTTTCATGCTCCTCATATATTTGACACGTTTTGATGTTCTTCATATATTTCACAACTGTTCAGGCTCTTATTTTTTTCAACACCGATTCTTACTCCTCCTATTTTTCAGACCGTTTCATGTTCCTCATATTTTTGACAACTTTTGAAGCGCTTCATGTTTTTCACACCTTTTCAGGCTCTTCACTTTTCGACACCGCTTCATGCTCCTCCTATTTTTCAGACCGTATCATGCTCCTCATACTTTTGAAAACTTTTGAAGCTCTTCATATATTTCACACCTTTTCAGGCTCTTCATGTTTTGCAACACCGTTTCATGCTCCTCCTATTTTTCAGACCGTTTCATGCTCCTCCTATTTTTCAGACAGTTTCATGCTCCTAATATTTTTCACACCTTTTCATGCTATTCATTTTTTTCAACTCCACTTCATGCTCCTCCTATTTTTCAGACCGTTTCATGTTCCTCCTTTTTGTGACACTTTTGAATCTCTTCATATATTTCACACCTTTCCAGGCTCTTCATGTTTTTCAACACCGCTTCATGCTCCTCCTATTTTTGAGACCGTATCATGCTCCTCATATTTTTGACACATTTTGAAGCTCTTCATGTTTTTCAACTCCGCTTCATGCTCCTTCTATTTTTGACACCTTTTGAATCTCTTCATATTTTTCACACATTTTCAGTCTCTTCATGTTTTTCAACACCGTTACATGCTCCTCCTATTTTTAAGACCGTTTCATGCTTCTTATATTTTTGACACCTTTTGAAGCTCTTCATATATTTCACACCTTTTCAGGCTCTTCATGTTTTTGAACAACGCTGCATGCTCCTACTATGTTTCAGATCATTTCATGCTCCTCATATTTTTGACACTTTTTGAAGCTCTTCATATTTTTTACACCTTTTCAGGCTCTTCATGTTTTTCACACCTTTTCAGGCTCTTCATGTTTTGCAACAGCCCTTCATGCTCTTCCTATTTTTCGGACCCTTTGAAACTCCTCCTATTTTTGACACGTTTTTAAGTTCTTCATATTTTTCACACCATTTCAGGTTCTTCATGTTTTTGAACGCCGTTTCATGCTCCTCATATTTTTCAGACTGTTTCATGATCCTCATATTTTTGACACCTTTTGAAGCTCTTCATATATTTCACACATTTTCAGGCTCTTCATGTTTTTCACACCTTTTCAGGCTCTTCATGATTTGCAACACCGCTTCATGCTCCTCCTATTTTTCAGACCGTTTCATGCTCTTCATATTTTTGACAATTTTGAAGGTCTTCATGTATTTCACACCTTGTCAGGCTCTTCATGTTTTTCAACACCGCTTCTTACTCCTCCTATTCTTCAGATCTTTTCATGCTCCTCATATTTTTGACACCTTTTGAAGCTCTTCATATATTTCACACCTTTTCAGGCTCCTCATGTTTTTCAACACCGCGTCATGCTCCTCCTGTTTTTCAGACCGTTTCATGCTCCTCATATTTTTGACACCTTTTGAAGCTCTTCTTATTTTTCACAACTTTTCAGGCTTTTCATGTTTTTCATCACCGCTTCATGCTCCTCCTATTTTTCAGACCGTTTCATTCTCATTATATTATTGACAAGTTTTGAAGCTCTTCATATTTTTAACACCTTTTCAGGCTCTTCATGTTTTTGAAGACCGTTTCATGCTCCCCCTAATATTCAGAGCGTTTTATGCTCCTCATATTTTTGACACCTTATGAAGCTCTTCATATTGTTCACACCTTTTCAGGTTCTTCATGTTTTTCCACACCACTTCATGCTTCTCCTATTTTTCAGACCCTTTCATTCTCCTCTTATTTTTCACACCTTTTGAAGCTCCTCATATTTTTCACACCTTTTAAAGCTGTTCATATTTTTCAGACCTTTTCAGGCTCCTCATGTTTTTGAACACCGTTTCAGGCTCCTCCTCTATTTCAGACCGTTTCATGCTCCTCATATTTTTTACACCTTTTGAAGCTCTTCATATATTTTACACATTTTCAGGTTCTTCATGTTTTTCAAAACCACTTCATCCTCCTCCAATTTTTCAGACCGTTTCATGCTCATCTCATTTTTGACACCTTTTGAAGCTCTTCATATTTTTCACATGTTTTGAAACTCTTCATGTTTTTGAAACGTTTTCAGGCTCTTTATGTTTTTCAACACCGCTTCTTGTTCCTCCTATTTTCAGACCGTTTCATGCTCTTCATATTTTTGACACCTTTTGAAACTCTTCATATTTTTCACACCTTTTCAGGCTTCATGTTTTTGAACACCGCATCATGCTCCTTCTTTTTTTCAGACCGTTTCATGCTCCTCATATTTTTGACACCTTTTAAAGCTCTTCATATTTCACACTTTTTCAGGCTCTTCATGTTTTTGAACACCGATTCATGCTGCTCATATTTTTGACACCTTTTGAAGCTCTTCATATTTTTCACACCTTTTCAGGTTCTTCATGTTTTTCAACACCGCTTCATGATCCTCCTATTTGTCAGACCGTTTTATGCTCCTCATGTATTTCACACCTTTTGAAGCTCTTCATATTTTTCACACCTTTTCAGGCTTTTCATGTTTTTGAACACCGCTTCATGCTCCTCCTATTTGTCAGACCGTTTCATGCTCCTCATATATTTCACACCTTTTGAAGCTCTTCACATTTTTCACACCTTTTCAGGCTCTCATATTTTTTAACACAGCTTCATGCTCCTCCTACTTTTCAGACCTTTTCATGTTCCTCATATTTTTGACACCTTTTGAAGCTCTTCATATTTTTCACATCTTTATAGGCTCTTCATGATATTCAACACGACTTCATGCTCCTCTATTTTTCAGACCTTTTCATGTTCCTCATATTTTTGACACCTTTTGAAGTTCTTCATATTTTTCACATCTTTATAGGCTCTTCATGATTTTCAACACCACTTCATGCTTCTCTATTTTTCAGACGGTATCATGCTCTTCCTATTTTTGACACCTTTTGAAGCTCCTCATATATTTCACACCTTTTTTGTCTCTTCATATTTTTCAACACCACTTCATGCTCCTCCTATTTTTCAGACCGTTTCAGGCTCCTCATATTTTGACACCTTTTGAAGCTACTCATATTTTTCACACCTTTTGAAGCTCTTCATATATTTCACACCTTTTAAGGCACTTCAGGTTTTTCAACACCACTTCATGCTCCTCCTATCGTTCAGACCTTTTCATGCTTCTCATATTTTTCACACATTTTGAAGTTCTTCATATTTTTCACACCTTTTCAGGCTCTTCATGTTTTGAACAGCACTTCATGCTCATCCTATTTTTCAGCCCGTTTCATGCTCATCAATTTTTTGACACCTTTTGAAGCTCTTCATATTTTTCACACATTTTCAGGCTCTTCATGTTTTTCCACAGCGCTTCATGCTCCTTCTATTTTTCAGATCGTTTCATGCTCCTCATATTTTGACACCTATTGAAGCTCTTCATATTTTTCACACGTTTTCAGGCTCTTCATGTTTTTGAACACCGGTTCATGCTCCTAATATTTTTCAGACCGTTTCATGCTCCTCATATTTTTCACACCTTTTGAAGTTCTTCATATTTTTCACACCTTTTCAGCCTCTTCATGTTTTTCAACATGGCTTCATGGTCCTCCTATTTTTCAGACCGTTTCATGCTCCTCATGTATTTCTCCCATTTTGAAGCTCTTCATATTTTTCACACCTTTTCAGGCTTTTAATGTTTTTCAACACTGCTTCATACTCCTCCTATTTTTCAGACCGTTTCATGCTCCTCATATTTTTGACACCTTTTGAATCTCTTCATATATTTCACACCTTTTCAGGCTCTTCATGTTTTTGAACACCGCTTCATGTTCCTCCTATTTTTCAGACCGTTTCATGCTTCTCATGTGTTTCACACCTTTTGAAGCTCTTCATATTTTTCACACCTTTTGAAGTTCTTCGTATTTTTCACACCTTTTCAGGCTCTTCTTGTTTTTCAACACTGCTTCATGCTCCTCCTATTTTTCAGACCATTTCATGCTCCTCATATTTTTGAGAGTTTTTGAGGCTCTTCATATTTTTCACACGTTTTCGGGCTCTTCATGTTTTTCAACATCATTTCATGCTCCTGCTATTTTTCAGACCGTTTCCTGTTCCTCATATTTTTGACAAACTTTGAAGCTCTTCATATTTTTCACACCTTTTCAGGCTCTTCATATTTTTCAACACCGCTTCATGCTCCTTCTATTTTCAGTCCGTTTCTTTCTCCTCATACTTTTGACCCATTTTGAAGCTCTTCATATTTTTCACACCTTTTCAGGCTCTTCATGTTTTTCAACACAGCTTCACGCTCCTTCAATTTTTCAGATCGTTTCATGCTCCTTATGTATTTCACATCTTTTGAAGCTCTTCATATTGTTCACACCTTTTCAGGTTCTTCATGTTTTTCCACACCACTTCATGCTTCTCCTATTTTTCAGACCCTTTCATTCTCCTCTTATTTTTCACACCTTTTGAAGCTCCTCATATTTTTCACACCTTTTAAAGCTGTTCATATTTTTCAGACCTTTTCAGGCTCCTCATGTTTTTGAACACCGTTTCAGGCTCCTCCTCTATTTCAGACCGTTTCATGCTCCTCATATTTTTGACACCTTTTGAAGCTCTTCATATATTTTACACATTTTCAGGCTCTTCATGTTTTTCAAAACCACTTCATCCTCCTCCAATTTTTCAGACCGTTTCATGCTCATCTCATTTTTGACACCTTTTGAAGCTCTTCATATTTTTCACATGTTTTGAAGCTCTTCATGTTTTTGAAACGTTTTCAGGCTCTTTATGTTTTTCAACACCGCTTCTTGTTCCTCCTATTTTTCAGACCGTTTCATGCTCTTCATATTTTTGACACCTTTTGAAACTCTTCATATTTTTCACACCTTTTCAGGCTCTTCATGTTTTTCAACACAGCTTCACGCTCCTTCAATTTTTCAGATCGTTTCATGCTCCTTATGTATTTCACATCTTTTGAAGCTCTTCATATTGTTCACACCTTTTCAGGTTCTTCATGTTTTTCCACACCACTTCATGCTTCTCTATTTTTCAGATGGTATCATGCTCTTCTTATTTTTGACACCTTTTGAAGCTCCTCATATATTTCACACCTTTTCAGGCTCTTCATATTTTTCAACACCACTTCATGCTCCTCCTATTTTTCGGACCGTCTCAGGCTCCTCATATTTTGACACCTTTTGAAGCTACTCATATTTTTCACACCTTTTGAAGCTCTTCATATATTTCACACCTTTTCAGCCTTTTCATGTTTTTCAACATGGCTTCATGCTCCTCCTATTTTTCAGACCGTTTCATGCTCCTCATATTTTTCACACCTTTTGAAGTTCTTCATATTTTTCACACCTTTTCAGCCTCTTCATGTTTTTCAACATGGCTTCATGGTCCTCCTATTTTTCAGACCGTTTCATGCTCCTCATGTATTTCACACATTTTGAAGCTCTTCATATTTTTCTCACCTTTTCAGGCTCTTCATGTTTTTCAACACCACTTCATGTTCCTCCTATTTTTCAAACCGTTTGATGCTCCTCATATTTTTGACACGTTTTGACGCTCTTCGTATTTTTCACACCTTTTCAGGCTCTTCATGATTTTCAACACCGCTTCTTGCTCCTCCTATTTTTCAGTCCGTTTCATGCTCATCTCTTTTTTGACACCTTTTGAAGCTCTTCATATTTTTCACATCTTTTGAAGCTCTTCATATTTCTCACATTTTGAAGCTCTTCATATTTCTCACACCTTTTCAGGCTCTTAATGTTTTCAACACCGCTTCATGCCCCTCCTAATTTTCAGACCGTTTCCTGCTCACCTCATTTTTGACACCTTTTGAAGCTTTTCATATTTTTCACACCTTTTCAAGCTCTTCATGTTTTTGAACACCGCTTGATGCTCCTCCTATTTTTCAGACCGTTTCATGCTCCTCATGTATTTCACACCTTTTGAAACTCTTCATATTTTTCACACCTTTTCAGGCTGTTCATGTTTTTCTTTTTTTATTTTTTTTTTATTTTTTTTTCCAGTGGGTTTTGTCATACATTGATATGAATCAGCCATGGATTTACATGTATTCCCAATCCCGATCCCCCCTCCCACCTCCCTCTCCACCCGATTCCTCTGGGTCTTCCCAGTGCACCAGGCCGGAGCACTTGTCTCGTGCATCCCACCTGGGCTGGTGATCTGTTTCACCATAGATAGTATACATGCTGTTCTTTTGAAATATCCCACCCTCACATTCTCCCACAAAGTTCAAAATTCTGTTCTGCATTTCTGTGTCTCTTTTTCTGTTCTGCATATAGGTTTATCGTTATCACCTTTCTAAATTCCATATACATGTGTCAGTATGCTGTAATGTTCTTTATCTTTCTGGCTTACTTCACTCTGTATAATGGGCTCCAGCTTCATCCATCTCATTAGGACTGGTTCAAATGAATTCGTTTTAATGGCTGAGTAATATTCCATGGTGTATATGTACCACAGCTTCCTTATCCGTTCATGGATTAAAGATCTAAATGTAAGACCAGAAACTATAAAACTTCTAGAGGAGAACATAGGCAAAACACTCTCCGACATAAATCAAAGCAAGATCCTCTATGACCCACCTCCCAGAATATTGGAAGTAAAAGCAAAACTAAACAAATGGGACCTAATGAAACTTAAAAGCTTTTGCACTACAAAGGAAACTATAAGTAAGGTGAAAAGACAGCCCTCAGATTGGGAGAAAATAATAGCAAATGAAGAAAGAGACAAAAGATTAATCTCAAAAATATACAAGCAACTCCTGCAGCTCAATTCCAGAAAAATAAATGACCCAATCAAAAAATGGGCCAAAGAACTAAACAGACATTTCTCCAAAGAAGACTTACAAATGGCTAACAAACACATGAAAAGATGCTCAACATCACTCATTATTAGAGAAATGCAAATCAAAACCACAATGAGGTACCATTACACGCCAGTCAGGTTGGCTGCTATCCAAAAGTCTACAAGCAATAAATGCTGGAGAGGGTGTGGAGAAAAGGGAACCCTCTTACACTGTTGGTGGGAATGCAAACTAGTACAGCCGCTATGGAAAACAGTGTGGAGATTTCTTAAAAAATTGGAAATAGAACTGCCATATGACCCAGCAATCCCACTTCTGGGCATACACACTGAGGAAACCAGATCTGAAAGAGACACGTGCACCCCAATGTTCATCGCAGCACTGTTTATAACAGCCAGGACATGGAAGCAACCTAGATGCCCATCAGCAGATGAATGGATAAGGAAGCTGTTCATGTTTTTCAACACCGCTTCATGATCCTCTTATTTTGCAGACCGTTTCATGCTCCTCATATTTTTGAGACCGCTTCATGCTCCTCCTATTTTTCAGAGCGTTTCATGCTCCTCATATTTTTGAAACCTTTTGAAGCTCCTCCTATTTTTCACACCTTTTCAGGCTCTTCTCTTTTTTCAACACAGTTTCATGCTCCTCATATTTTTCAGACCGTTTCATGCTCCTCCCATTTTCAGACCGTTTCATGCTCCTCATATTTTTGACACCTTTTGAAGCTCTTCATATTTTTCACACCTTTTCAGGCTTTTCATGTTTTTCAACACCACTTCATGCTCCTCCTAATTTTCAGACCGTTTCATACTCCTCATTTTTTTGACAGCTTTTGAAGCTCTTCATATTTTTCACACATTTTAAGGCTCTTCATGTTTTTAAAAACCGCTTCACGCTTCTCCTATTTTTCAGACCGTTTCATTCTCCTCATATTTTTCTCACATTTTGAAGCTCTTCATATTTTTCACACATTTTCAGGCTCTTCATGTTTTTGAACACAGCTTCATGCTCCTCCTATTTTTTAGACCGTTTCATGCTCCTCCTAATTTTCAGACCGTTTCATGCTCCTCATATATTTGACAGCTTTTGAAGCTCTTCATATTTTCCACAACTTTTCAGGCTCTTCATGTTTTTGAACACAGCTTCATGCTCCTCCTATTTTTCAGACCGTTATTTGCTCCTCATATTTTTGACATTTTTTGAAGCTCTTCATATATTTCACACCTTTTCAGGTTCTTCATCTTTTTCAACACCAGTTCATGTTCCTCCTATTTTTTAGACCGTTTCATGGTCCTCATATTTTTGACAAGTTTTGAGGCTCTTCATGTTTTTGAACAACGCTTCATGCTCCTCATATTTTTCAGACCGTTTCATGCTCCTCATGTATTTCACACCTTTTGAAGCTCTTCATATTTTTCACACCTTTTCATGCTCTTCATGTTTTTCAACACCGCTTCATGCTCCTCCTTTTTTTCACTCATTTCATGCTTCTCATATTTTTGACACCTTTTGAAGCTCTTCATATTTTCCACACCTTTTCATGCTCTTCATATTCTTCAAAACAATTTCGTGCTCATCCTATTTTTCAGACTGTTTCATGCTAATCATAGTTTTGACACCTTTTGAAGTTCTTCATATTTTTCACACCTTTTCAGGCTCTTCATGTTTTTGAACACAGTTTCATGCTCCTCCTTTTTTTCAGACTGTTTCATGCTCCTCATATTTTTGACAAATTTTGAAGCTCTTCATATTTTTCACACCATTTTATGCTCTTCCTGTTTTTCAGAACCGTTTCATTCTCATCCTATTTTTCAGAATGTTTCATGCTCCTTATATTTTTGACAACTTTTGAATCTCTTCATATTATTTACACCTTTTAAGTTCTTCATCTTTTAACCACCGCTTCATGCTCCTCCTATTTTTCCGACCTTTTCATGCGCCTCATATTTTTGACACCGTCTGAAGCTCTTCATATTTTTCAAAGCTTTTCAGGATCTTCATGTTTTTAAACACTGCTTCTTGCTCCTCCTATTTTTCAGACTGTTTCATGCTCCTCATATTTTTGACACCTTTTGAAGCTCTTCATATTTTTCACACCTTTTCAGGCTCTTCATGTTTTTCAGCACCGCTTCATGCTCCTCCTAATTTTCAGTCATTTCATGCTTCTCATATTTTTGACACCTTTTGAAGTTCTTCATATTTTTCCCCCCTTTTCATGCTCTTCATGTATTTGACCACCGCTTCATGCTCCTCCAATTTTTCAGACCTTTTCATGCTCCTCATATTTTTGACACCTTTTGAAGCTCTTCGTATTTTTCATACCTTTTCATGCTCTTCATCTTTTTCAAAACAGTTTCATTCTCATCCTAATTTTCAGACTGTTTCTTGCTCCTCATATTTTTGACAACTTTTGAAGCTCTTCATATTTTTCACACCTTTTCAGGCTCTTCATGTTTTTCAACACCGCTTTGTGCTCCTCCTATTTTTCAGTCATTTCATGCTTCTCATATTTTTGATAACTTTGGAACCTCTTCATAATTTTCACACGTTTTCTTGCTCTTCATCTTTTTGAAAACAGTTTCATTCTCATCCTAATTTTCAGACTGTGTCATGCTCCTCATATTTTTGACAAATTTTGAAGCTCTTCATATTTTTCACACCTTTTCAGGATCTTCATGTTTTTAAACACCGCTTCATGCTCTTCCTATTTTTCAGAGCTTTTCATTCTCCTAATATTTTTGACACTTTTTGAAGCTCTTCCTATTTTTCACAATTTTTCAGGCTCTTCATATTTTTGAACACTGCTTCATGCACCTCCTATTTTTCACACCGTTTCAGATTCCTCATATTTTTGGCACCTTTTGAAGCTCTTCATATTTTTCACACCGTTTCATGCTCCTCATAATTTTGACACCTTTTGAAGCTCTTCATATTTTTCACAACTTTTCAGGCTCTTCAGCTTTTTCCACACCACTTCATGCTCCTCCTATTTTTCAGACCGTTTCATGCTCCTCATGTATTTCACACCTTTTGAAGCTCTTTATATTTTTCACACCTTGTCAGGTTCTTCATGTTTTCGAACACCGCTTCATGCTCCTCCTATTTTTGAGACCGTTTTATGCTCCACATGTATTTCATAGCTTTTGAATCTCTTCATATTTTTCACATCTTTTCATGCTCTTCATGTTTTTGAACACCGTTTCAAGCTCCTCCTATTTTTCAAACCGTTTCATACTCCTCATATTTTTGACACCTTTTGAAGCTCTCCATATTTTTCGTACCTTTTCAGGCTCTTCATGTTACTAAACACTTCTTCATGCTCCTCCTAATTTTCAGACCCTTTGATGCTCCTCATGTATTTCACACCTTTTGAATCTCTTCATAATTTTCCCACCTTTCAGGCTCTTCATGTTTTTGATCAGCGTTTCATGCTCCTCCTATTTTTCAGACCGTTTCATGCTCCTCATATTTTTGACACCTTTTGAAGCTCTTCATATTTTTCATACCATTTCATGCTCTTCATCTTCTTCAAAACCATTTCATGCTCATCCTATTTTTCACACGGTTTCATGCTCCTCATATTTTTGACACCTTTTGAAGCTCTTCATATTTTTAACACCTTCTCAGGCTCTTTCTGTTTTTGATGACCGCTTCATGCTCCACCTATTTTTCAGTCGTTTCATGCTTTTCATATATATGACACCTTTTGAAGCTCTTCATATTTTTCACACCTTTTCATGCTCTTCATGTATTTGACCACCGCTTCATGCTCCTCCTATTTTTCAGACCGTTTCTTGCTCCTCATATTTTTGACACCTTTTGAAGCTCTTCATATTTTACACACCTTTGCAGGATCTTCATGTTTTTAAACACCGCTTCATGCTCCTCCTATTTTTCAGACCGTTACATTCTCCTCATTTATGTGACACCTTTTGAAGCTCTTCATATTTTTCACACCTTTTCATGCTCTTCATGTTTTTCAACACTGCTTCATGCTCCTCCTTTTTTTCACTCATTTCATGCTTCTCATATTTTTGACACCTTTTGAAGCTCTTCATATTTTTCACACCATTTCATGCTCTTCATCTTCTTCAAAACCATTTCATGCTCATCCTATTTTTCAGACCGTTTCATGCTTCTCATATTTTTGACACCTTTTGAAGCTCTTCATATTTTTCACACCATTTCATGCTCTTCATCTTCTTCAAAACCATTTCATGCTCATCCTATTTTTCACACGGTTTCATGCTCCTCATATTTTTGACACCTTTTGAAGCTCTTCATATTTTTAACACCTTCTCAGGCTCTTTCTGTTTTTGATGACCGCTTCATGCTCCACCTAATTTTCAGTCGTTTCATGCTTTTCATATATATGACACCTTTTGAAGCTCTTCATATTTTTCACACCTTTTCATGCTCTTCATGTATTTGACCACCGCTTCATGCTCCTCCTATTTTTCAGACCGTTTCTTGCTCCTCATATTTTTGACACCTTTTGAAGCTCTTCATATTTTACACACCTTTGCAGGATCTTCATGTTTTTAAACACCGCTTCATGCTCCTCCTATTTTTCAGACCGTTACATTCTCCTCATTTATGTGACACCTTTTGAAGCTCTTCATATTTTTCACACCTTTTCATGCTCTTCATGTTTTTCAACACTGCTTCATGCTCCTCCTTTTTTTCACTCATTTCATGCTTCTCATATTTTTGACACCTTTTGAAGCTCTTCATATTTTTCACACCATTTCATGCTCTTCATCTTCTTCAAAACCATTTCATGCTCATCCTATTTTTCAGACCGTTTCATGCTTCTCATATTTTTGACACCTTTTGAAGCTCTTCATATTTTTCACACCATTTCATGCTCTTCATCTTCTTCAAAACCATTTCATGCTCATCCTATTTTTCACACGGTTTCATGCTCCTCATATTTTTGACACCTTTTGAAGCTCTTCATATTTTTAACACCTTCTCAGGCTCTTTCTGTTTTTGATGACCGCTTCATGCTCCACCTAATTTTCAGTCGTTTCATGCTTTTCATATATATGACACCTTTTGAAGCTCTTCATATTTTTCACACCTTTTCATGCTCTTCATGTATTTGACCACCGCTTCATGCTCCTCCTATTTTTCAGACCGTTTCTTGCTCCTCATATTTTTGACACCTTTTGAAGCTCTTCATATTTTACACACCTTTGCAGGATCTTCATGTTTTTAAACACCGCTTCATGCTCCTCCTATTTTTCAGACCGTTACATTCTCCTCATTTATGTGACACCTTTTGAAGCTCTTCATATTTTTCACACCTTTTCATGCTCTTCATGTTTTTCAACACTGCTTCATGCTCCTCCTTTTTTTCACTCATTTCATGCTTCTCATATTTTTGACACCTTTTGAAGCTCTTCATATTTTTCACACCATTTCATGCTCTTCATCTTCTTCAAAACCATTTCATGCTCATCCTATTTTTCAGACCGTTTCATGCTTCTCATATTTTTGACACCTTTTGAAGCTCTTCATATTTTTCACACCATTTCATGCTCTTCATCTTCTTCAAAACCATTTCATGCTCATCCTATTTTTCACACGGTTTCATGCTCCTCATATTTTTGACACCTTTTGAAGCTCTTCATATTTTTAACACCTTCTCAGGCTCTTTCTGTTTTTGATGACCGCTTCATGCTCCACCTATTTTTCAGTCGTTTCATGCTTTTCATATATATGACACCTTTTGAAGCTCTTCATATTTTTCACACCTTTTCATGCTCTTCATGTATTTGACCACCGCTTCATGCTCCTCCTATTTTTCAGACCGTTTCTTGCTCCTCATATTTTTGACACCTTTTGAAGCTCTTCATATTTTACACACCTTTGCAGGATCTTCATGTTTTTAAACACCGCTTCATGCTCCTCCTATTTTTCAGACCGTTACATTCTCCTCATTTATGTGACACCTTTTGAAGCTCTTCATATTTTTCACACCTTTTCATGCTCTTCATGTTTTTCAACACTGCTTCATGCTCCTCCTTTTTTTCACTCATTTCATGCTTCTCATATTTTTGACACCTTTTGAAGCTCTTCATATTTTTCACACCATTTCATGCTCTTCATCTTCTTCAAAACCATTTCATGCTCATCCTATTTTTCAGACCGTTTCATGCTTCTCATATTTTTGACACCTTTTGAAGCTCTTCATATTTTTCACACCTTTTCATGCTCTTCATCTTCTTCAAAACCATTTCATGCTCCTCCTATTTTTCAGACCGTTTCTTGCTCCTCATATTTTTGACACCTTTTGAAGCTCTTCATATTTTTAACACCTTCTCAGGCTCTTTCTGTTTTTGATGACCGCTTCATGCTCCACCTATTTTTCAGTCTTTTCATGATTTTCATATATATGACACCTTTTGAAGCTCTTCATATTTTTCACACCTTTTCATGCTCTTCATGTATTTGACCACCGCTTCATGCTCCTCCTATTTTTCAGACCGTTTCTTGCTCCTCATATTTTTGACACCTTTTGAAGCTCTTCGTATTTTTCACAAGTTTTCAGGTTCTTCATGTTTTTCAACACCACTTCATGCTCTTCCTATTTTTCAGACTGTTTCATGCTCATCATATATTTGACACCTTTTGAAGCTCTTCACATATTTCAAACAATTTCAGGATCTTCATCTTTTTCAAAACCATTTCATTCTCCTCCTATTTTTCAGACCGTTTCATGCTCCACATATTTTTGTCACCTTTTGAAGATCTTAATATTTTTCACACCTTTTCATGATCTTCATGTTTTTAAACACTGCTTCATGCTCTTCCTATTTTTCAAAACTTTTCATTCTCCTCATATTTTTGACACTTTTTGAAGCTCTTCATATTTTTCACAATTTTTCAGGCTCCTCATGTTTTTGAACACCACTTCATGCTCCTCCTATTTTTCAGACCGTTTCATGCTCCTCATGTATTTCACACCTTTTGAAGCTCTTTATATTTTTCACACCTTGTCAGGCTCTTCATGATTTCGAACACCGCTTCATGCTCCTCCTATTTTTGAGACCGTTTTATGCTCCACATGTATTTCACAGCTTTTGAATCTCTTCATATTTTTCACACCTTTTCATGCTCTTCATGTTTTTGAACACCGTTTCAAGCTCCTCCTATTTTTCAAACCGTTTCATACTCCTCATATTTTTGACACCTTTTGAAGCTCTCCATATTTTTCATACCTTTTCAGGCTCTTCATGTTACTAAACACTTCTTAATGCTCCTCCTAATTTTCAGACCCTTTGATGCTCCTCATGTATTTCACACCTTTTGAATCTCTTCATAATTTTCCCACCTTTCAGGCTCTTCATGTTTTTGAACATCGTTTCATGGTCTTCCTATTTTTCAGACCGTTTCATGCTCCTCATATTTTTGACACCTTTAGAAACTCTTCATATTTTTTACACCTTTTCAGGTTCTTCATGTTTTTGAACACCGTTTCATGCTCCTCCTTTTTTTCAGACCGTTTCATGCTCCTCATATTTTTGACACATTTTGAACCTCTTCATATTTTTCACACCTTTTCAGGCTCTTCATGTTTTTGAACACCGCTTCTTGCTCCTCCTATTTTTCAGACCGTTTCATGCTATTCATGTATTTAACACCTTTTGAAGCTCTTCATATTTTTCACATCTTTTCAGGCTCTTCATGTTTTTGAACACCTTTTCATGCTCCTCGTATTTTTCAGACCGTTTCATGCTCCTCATATTTTTGACCCTTTTTGAACCTCCTCATATTTTTCACACCTTTTGAACCTCTTCATATATTCCACATCATTTCAGGCTCTTCATGTTTTTCAACTCCACTTCATGCTCCTCCTATTTTTCAGACCGTTTCATGCTCCTCATATACTTGACACCTTTTGAAGCTCTTCAAATTTTTCACACCTTTTCAGGCTCTTCATCTTTTTCAACACCACTTCATGCTACTCCTATTTTCCAGAGCGTTTCATTGTCCTCATATTTTTGACACCTTTAGAAGCTCTTTATATTTTTCACAACTTTTCAGGCTCTTCATGTTTTTCACAACCGCTTCATGCTCCTCCTATTTTTCAGACAGTTTCATTCCTCTCATGTATTTCACACCTTTTGAAGCTCTTCATATTTTTCACACCTTTTCAGGCTCTTCATGTTTTTCAACACCACTTCATGCTCCTCCTATTTTTCAGACCGTTTCATGCTCCTCATAATTTTGACACCTTTTGAAGCTCTTCATATTTTTCACAACTTTTCAGGCTCTTCAGCTTTTTCCACACCACTTCATGCTCCTCCTATTTTTCAGACCGTTTCATGCTCCTCATGTATTTCACACCTTTTGAAGCTCTTTATATTTTTCACACCTTGTCAGGTTCTTCATGTTTTCGAACACCGCTTCATGCTCCTCCTATTTTTGAGACCGTTTTATGCTCCACATGTATTTCATAGCTTTTGAATCTCTTCATATTTTTCACATCTTTTCATGCTCTTCATGTTTTTGAACACCGTTTCAAGCTCCTCCTATTTTTCAAACCGTTTCATACTCCTCATATTTTTGACACCTTTTGAAGCTCTCCATATTTTTCGTACCTTTTCAGGCTCTTCATGTTACTAAACACTTCTTCATGCTCCTCCTAATTTTCAGACCCTTTGATGCTCCTCATGTATTTCACACCTTTTGAATCTCTTCATAATTTTCCCACCTTTCAGGCTCTTCATGTTTTTGATCAGCGTTTCATGCTCCTCCTATTTTTCAGACCGTTTCATGCTCCTCATATTTTTGACACCTTTTGAAGCTCTTCATATTTTTCATACCATTTCATGCTCTTCATCTTCTTCAAAACCATTTCATGCTCATCCTATTTTTCACACGGTTTCATGCTCCTCATATTTTTGACACCTTTTGAAGCTCTTCATATTTTTAACACCTTCTCAGGCTCTTTCTGTTTTTGATGACCGCTTCATGCTCCACCTATTTTTCAGTCGTTTCATGCTTTTCATATATATGACACCTTTTGAAGCTCTTCATATTTTTCACACCTTTTCATGCTCTTCATGTATTTGACCACCGCTTCATGCTCCTCCTATTTTTCAGACCGTTTCTTGCTCCTCATATTTTTGACACCTTTTGAAGCTCTTCATATTTTACACACCTTTGCAGGATCTTCATGTTTTTAAACACCGCTTCATGCTCCTCCTATTTTTCAGACCGTTACATTCTCCTCATTTATGTGACACCTTTTGAAGCTCTTCATATTTTTCACACCTTTTCATGCTCTTCATGTTTTTCAACACTGCTTCATGCTCCTCCTTTTTTTCACTCATTTCATGCTTCTCATATTTTTGACACCTTTTGAAGCTCTTCATATTTTTCACACCATTTCATGCTCTTCATCTTCTTCAAAACCATTTCATGCTCATCCTATTTTTCAGACCGTTTCATGCTTCTCATATTTTTGACACCTTTTGAAGCTCTTCATATTTTTCACACCATTTCATGCTCTTCATCTTCTTCAAAACCATTTCATGCTCATCCTATTTTTCACACGGTTTCATGCTCCTCATATTTTTGACACCTTTTGAAGCTCTTCATATTTTTAACACCTTCTCAGGCTCTTTCTGTTTTTGATGACCGCTTCATGCTCCACCTAATTTTCAGTCGTTTCATGCTTTTCATATATATGACACCTTTTGAAGCTCTTCATATTTTTCACACCTTTTCATGCTCTTCATGTATTTGACCACCGCTTCATGCTCCTCCTATTTTTCAGACCGTTTCTTGCTCCTCATATTTTTGACACCTTTTGAAGCTCTTCATATTTTACACACCTTTGCAGGATCTTCATGTTTTTAAACACCGCTTCATGCTCCTCCTATTTTTCAGACCGTTACATTCTCCTCATTTATGTGACACCTTTTGAAGCTCTTCATATTTTTCACACCTTTTCATGCTCTTCATGTTTTTCAACACTGCTTCATGCTCCTCCTTTTTTTCACTCATTTCATGCTTCTCATATTTTTGACACCTTTTGAAGCTCTTCATATTTTTCACACCATTTCATGCTCTTCATCTTCTTCAAAACCATTTCATGCTCATCCTATTTTTCAGACCGTTTCATGCTTCTCATATTTTTGACACCTTTTGAAGCTCTTCATATTTTTCACACCATTTCATGCTCTTCATCTTCTTCAAAACCATTTCATGCTCATCCTATTTTTCACACGGTTTCATGCTCCTCATATTTTTGACACCTTTTGAAGCTCTTCATATTTTTAACACCTTCTCAGGCTCTTTCTGTTTTTGATGACCGCTTCATGCTCCACCTATTTTTCAGTCGTTTCATGCTTTTCATATATATGACACCTTTTGAAGCTCTTCATATTTTTCACACCTTTTCATGCTCTTCATGTATTTGACCACCGCTTCATGCTCCTCCTATTTTTCAGACCGTTTCTTGCTCCTCATATTTTTGACACCTTTTGAAGCTCTTCATATTTTACACACCTTTGCAGGATCTTCATGTTTTTAAACACCGCTTCATGCTCCTCCTATTTTTCAGACCGTTACATTCTCCTCATTTATGTGACACCTTTTGAAGCTCTTCATATTTTTCACACCTTTTCATGCTCTTCATGTTTTTCAACACTGCTTCATGCTCCTCCTTTTTTTCACTCATTTCATGCTTCTCATATTTTTGACACCTTTTGAAGCTCTTCATATTTTTCACACCATTTCATGCTCTTCATCTTCTTCAAAACCATTTCATGCTCATCCTATTTTTCAGACCGTTTCATGCTTCTCATATTTTTGACACCTTTTGAAGCTCTTCATATTTTTCACACCTTTTCATGCTCTTCATCTTCTTCAAAACCATTTCATGCTCCTCCTATTTTTCAGACCGTTTCTTGCTCCTCATATTTTTGACACCTTTTGAAGCTCTTCATATTTTTAACACCTTCTCAGGCTCTTTCTGTTTTTGATGACCGCTTCATGCTCCACCTATTTTTCAGTCTTTTCATGATTTTCATATATATGACACCTTTTGAAGCTCTTCATATTTTTCACACCTTTTCATGCTCTTCATGTATTTGACCACCGCTTCATGCTCCTCCTATTTTTCAGACCGTTTCTTGCTCCTCATATTTTTGACACCTTTTGAAGCTCTTCGTATTTTTCACAAGTTTTCAGGTTCTTCATGTTTTTCAACACCACTTCATGCTCTTCCTATTTTTCAGACTGTTTCATGCTCATCATATATTTGACACCTTTTGAAGCTCTTCACATATTTCAAACAATTTCAGGATCTTCATCTTTTTCAAAACCATTTCATTCTCCTCCTATTTTTCAGACCGTTTCATGCTCCACATATTTTTGTCACCTTTTGAAGATCTTAATATTTTTCACACCTTTTCATGATCTTCATGTTTTTAAACACTGCTTCATGCTCTTCCTATTTTTCAAAACTTTTCATTCTCCTCATATTTTTGACACTTTTTGAAGCTCTTCATATTTTTCACAATTTTTCAGGCTCCTCATGTTTTTGAACACCACTTCATGCTCCTCCTATTTTTCAGACCGTTTCATGCTCCTCATGTATTTCACACCTTTTGAAGCTCTTTATATTTTTCACACCTTGTCAGGCTCTTCATGATTTCGAACACCGCTTCATGCTCCTCCTATTTTTGAGACCGTTTTATGCTCCACATGTATTTCACAGCTTTTGAATCTCTTCATATTTTTCACACCTTTTCATGCTCTTCATGTTTTTGAACACCGTTTCAAGCTCCTCCTATTTTTCAAACCGTTTCATACTCCTCATATTTTTGACACCTTTTGAAGCTCTCCATATTTTTCATACCTTTTCAGGCTCTTCATGTTACTAAACACTTCTTAATGCTCCTCCTAATTTTCAGACCCTTTGATGCTCCTCATGTATTTCACACCTTTTGAATCTCTTCATAATTTTCCCACCTTTCAGGCTCTTCATGTTTTTGAACATCGTTTCATGGTCTTCCTATTTTTCAGACCGTTTCATGCTCCTCATATTTTTGACACCTTTAGAAACTCTTCATATTTTTTACACCTTTTCAGGTTCTTCATGTTTTTGAACACCGTTTCATGCTCCTCCTTTTTTTCAGACCGTTTCATGCTCCTCATATTTTTGACACATTTTGAACCTCTTCATATTTTTCACACCTTTTCAGGCTCTTCATGTTTTTGAACACCGCTTCTTGCTCCTCCTATTTTTCAGACCGTTTCATGCTATTCATGTATTTAACACCTTTTGAAGCTCTTCATATTTTTCACATCTTTTCAGGCTCTTCATGTTTTTGAACACCTTTTCATGCTCCTCGTATTTTTCAGACCGTTTCATGCTCCTCATATTTTTGACCCTTTTTGAACCTCCTCATATTTTTCACACCTTTTGAACCTCTTCATATATTCCACATCATTTCAGGCTCTTCATGTTTTTCAACTCCACTTCATGCTCCTCCTATTTTTCAGACCGTTTCATGCTCCTCATATACTTGACACCTTTTGAAGCTCTTCAAATTTTTCACACCTTTTCAGGCTCTTCATCTTTTTCAACACCACTTCATGCTACTCCTATTTTCCAGAGCGTTTCATTGTCCTCATATTTTTGACACCTTTAGAAGCTCTTTATATTTTTCACAACTTTTCAGGCTCTTCATGTTTTTCACAACCGCTTCATGCTCCTCCTATTTTTCAGACAGTTTCATTCCTCTCATGTATTTCACACCTTTTGAAGCTCTTCATATTTTTCACACCTTTTCAGGCTCTTCATGTTTTTCAACACCACTTCATGCTCCTCCTATTTTTCAGACCGTTTCATGCTCCTCATAATTTTGACACCTTTTGAAGCTCTTCATATTTTTCACAACTTTTCAGGCTCTTCAGCTTTTTCCACACCACTTCATGCTCCTCCTATTTTTCAGACCGTTTCATGCTCCTCATGTATTTCACACCTTTTGAAGCTCTTTATATTTTTCACACCTTGTCAGGTTCTTCATGTTTTCGAACACCGCTTCATGCTCCTCCTATTTTTGAGACCGTTTTATGCTCCACATGTATTTCATAGCTTTTGAATCTCTTCATATTTTTCACATCTTTTCATGCTCTTCATGTTTTTGAACACCGTTTCAAGCTCCTCCTATTTTTCAAACCGTTTCATACTCCTCATATTTTTGACACCTTTTGAAGCTCTCCATATTTTTCGTACCTTTTCAGGCTCTTCATGTTACTAAACACTTCTTCATGCTCCTCCTAATTTTCAGACCCTTTGATGCTCCTCATGTATTTCACACCTTTTGAATCTCTTCATAATTTTCCCACCTTTCAGGCTCTTCATGTTTTTGATCAGCGTTTCATGCTCCTCCTATTTTTCAGACCGTTTCATGCTCCTCATATTTTTGACACCTTTTGAAGCTCTTCATATTTTTCATACCATTTCATGCTCTTCATCTTCTTCAAAACCATTTCATGCTCATCCTATTTTTCACACGGTTTCATGCTCCTCATATTTTTGACACCTTTTGAAGCTCTTCATATTTTTAACACCTTCTCAGGCTCTTTCTGTTTTTGATGACCGCTTCATGCTCCACCTATTTTTCAGTCGTTTCATGCTTTTCATATATATGACACCTTTTGAAGCTCTTCATATTTTTCACACCTTTTCATGCTCTTCATGTATTTGACCACCGCTTCATGCTCCTCCTATTTTTCAGACCGTTTCTTGCTCCTCATATTTTTGACACCTTTTGAAGCTCTTCATATTTTACACACCTTTGCAGGATCTTCATGTTTTTAAACACCGCTTCATGCTCCTCCTATTTTTCAGACCGTTACATTCTCCTCATTTATGTGACACCTTTTGAAGCTCTTCATATTTTTCACACCTTTTCATGCTCTTCATGTTTTTCAACACTGCTTCATGCTCCTCCTTTTTTTCACTCATTTCATGCTTCTCATATTTTTGACACCTTTTGAAGCTCTTCATATTTTTCACACCATTTCATGCTCTTCATCTTCTTCAAAACCATTTCATGCTCATCCTATTTTTCAGACCGTTTCATGCTTCTCATATTTTTGACACCTTTTGAAGCTCTTCATATTTTTCACACCATTTCATGCTCTTCATCTTCTTCAAAACCATTTCATGCTCATCCTATTTTTCACACGGTTTCATGCTCCTCATATTTTTGACACCTTTTGAAGCTCTTCATATTTTTAACACCTTCTCAGGCTCTTTCTGTTTTTGATGACCGCTTCATGCTCCACCTAATTTTCAGTCGTTTCATGCTTTTCATATATATGACACCTTTTGAAGCTCTTCATATTTTTCACACCTTTTCATGCTCTTCATGTATTTGACCACCGCTTCATGCTCCTCCTATTTTTCAGACCGTTTCTTGCTCCTCATATTTTTGACACCTTTTGAAGCTCTTCATATTTTACACACCTTTGCAGGATCTTCATGTTTTTAAACACCGCTTCATGCTCCTCCTATTTTTCAGACCGTTACATTCTCCTCATTTATGTGACACCTTTTGAAGCTCTTCATATTTTTCACACCTTTTCATGCTCTTCATGTTTTTCAACACTGCTTCATGCTCCTCCTTTTTTTCACTCATTTCATGCTTCTCATATTTTTGACACCTTTTGAAGCTCTTCATATTTTTCACACCATTTCATGCTCTTCATCTTCTTCAAAACCATTTCATGCTCATCCTATTTTTCAGACCGTTTCATGCTTCTCATATTTTTGACACCTTTTGAAGCTCTTCATATTTTTCACACCATTTCATGCTCTTCATCTTCTTCAAAACCATTTCATGCTCATCCTATTTTTCACACGGTTTCATGCTCCTCATATTTTTGACACCTTTTGAAGCTCTTCATATTTTTAACACCTTCTCAGGCTCTTTCTGTTTTTGATGACCGCTTCATGCTCCACCTATTTTTCAGTCGTTTCATGCTTTTCATATATATGACACCTTTTGAAGCTCTTCATATTTTTCACACCTTTTCATGCTCTTCATGTATTTGACCACCGCTTCATGCTCCTCCTATTTTTCAGACCGTTTCTTGCTCCTCATATTTTTGACACCTTTTGAAGCTCTTCATATTTTACACACCTTTGCAGGATCTTCATGTTTTTAAACACCGCTTCATGCTCCTCCTATTTTTCAGACCGTTACATTCTCCTCATTTATGTGACACCTTTTGAAGCTCTTCATATTTTTCACACCTTTTCATGCTCTTCATGTTTTTCAACACTGCTTCATGCTCCTCCTTTTTTTCACTCATTTCATGCTTCTCATATTTTTGACACCTTTTGAAGCTCTTCATATTTTTCACACCATTTCATGCTCTTCATCTTCTTCAAAACCATTTCATGCTCATCCTATTTTTCAGACCGTTTCATGCTTCTCATATTTTTGACACCTTTTGAAGCTCTTCATATTTTTCACACCTTTTCATGCTCTTCATCTTCTTCAAAACCATTTCATGCTCCTCCTATTTTTCAGACCGTTTCTTGCTCCTCATATTTTTGACACCTTTTGAAGCTCTTCATATTTTTAACACCTTCTCAGGCTCTTTCTGTTTTTGATGACCGCTTCATGCTCCACCTATTTTTCAGTCTTTTCATGATTTTCATATATATGACACCTTTTGAAGCTCTTCATATTTTTCACACCTTTTCATGCTCTTCATGTATTTGACCACCGCTTCATGCTCCTCCTATTTTTCAGACCGTTTCTTGCTCCTCATATTTTTGACACCTTTTGAAGCTCTTCGTATTTTTCACAAGTTTTCAGGTTCTTCATGTTTTTCAACACCACTTCATGCTCTTCCTATTTTTCAGACTGTTTCATGCTCATCATATATTTGACACCTTTTGAAGCTCTTCACATATTTCAAACAATTTCAGGATCTTCATCTTTTTCAAAACCATTTCATTCTCCTCCTATTTTTCAGACCGTTTCATGCTCCACATATTTTTGTCACCTTTTGAAGATCTTAATATTTTTCACACCTTTTCATGATCTTCATGTTTTTAAACACTGCTTCATGCTCTTCCTATTTTTCAAAACTTTTCATTCTCCTCATATTTTTGACACTTTTTGAAGCTCTTCATATTTTTCACAATTTTTCAGGCTCCTCATGTTTTTGAACACCACTTCATGCTCCTCCTATTTTTCAGACCGTTTCATGCTCCTCATGTATTTCACACCTTTTGAAGCTCTTTATATTTTTCACACCTTGTCAGGCTCTTCATGATTTCGAACACCGCTTCATGCTCCTCCTATTTTTGAGACCGTTTTATGCTCCACATGTATTTCACAGCTTTTGAATCTCTTCATATTTTTCACACCTTTTCATGCTCTTCATGTTTTTGAACACCGTTTCAAGCTCCTCCTATTTTTCAAACCGTTTCATACTCCTCATATTTTTGACACCTTTTGAAGCTCTCCATATTTTTCATACCTTTTCAGGCTCTTCATGTTACTAAACACTTCTTAATGCTCCTCCTAATTTTCAGACCCTTTGATGCTCCTCATGTATTTCACACCTTTTGAATCTCTTCATAATTTTCCCACCTTTCAGGCTCTTCATGTTTTTGAACATCGTTTCATGGTCTTCCTATTTTTCAGACCGTTTCATGCTCCTCATATTTTTGACACCTTTAGAAACTCTTCATATTTTTTACACCTTTTCAGGTTCTTCATGTTTTTGAACACCGTTTCATGCTCCTCCTTTTTTTCAGACCGTTTCATGCTCCTCATATTTTTGACACATTTTGAACCTCTTCATATTTTTCACACCTTTTCAGGCTCTTCATGTTTTTGAACACCGCTTCTTGCTCCTCCTATTTTTCAGACCGTTTCATGCTATTCATGTATTTAACACCTTTTGAAGCTCTTCATATTTTTCACATCTTTTCAGGCTCTTCATGTTTTTGAACACCTTTTCATGCTCCTCGTATTTTTCAGACCGTTTCATGCTCCTCATATTTTTGACCCTTTTTGAACCTCCTCATATTTTTCACACCTTTTGAACCTCTTCATATATTCCACATCATTTCAGGCTCTTCATGTTTTTCAACTCCACTTCATGCTCCTCCTATTTTTCAGACCGTTTCATGCTCCTCATATACTTGACACCTTTTGAAGCTCTTCAAATTTTTCACACCTTTTCAGGCTCTTCATCTTTTTCAACACCACTTCATGCTACTCCTATTTTCCAGAGCGTTTCATTGTCCTCATATTTTTGACACCTTTAGAAGCTCTTTATATTTTTCACAACTTTTCAGGCTCTTCATGTTTTTCACAACCGCTTCATGCTCCTCCTATTTTTCAGACAGTTTCATTCCTCTCATGTATTTCACACCTTTTGAAGCTCTTCATATTTTTCACACCTTTTCAGGCTCTTCATGTTTTTCAACACCACTTCATGCTCCTCCTATTTTTCAGACCGTTTCATGCTCCTCATAATTTTGACACCTTTTGAAGCTCTTCATATTTTTCACAACTTTTCAGGCTCTTCAGCTTTTTCCACACCACTTCATGCTCCTCCTATTTTTCAGACCGTTTCATGCTCCTCATGTATTTCACACCTTTTGAAGCTCTTTATATTTTTCACACCTTGTCAGGTTCTTCATGTTTTCGAACACCGCTTCATGCTCCTCCTATTTTTGAGACCGTTTTATGCTCCACATGTATTTCATAGCTTTTGAATCTCTTCATATTTTTCACATCTTTTCATGCTCTTCATGTTTTTGAACACCGTTTCAAGCTCCTCCTATTTTTCAAACCGTTTCATACTCCTCATATTTTTGACACCTTTTGAAGCTCTCCATATTTTTCGTACCTTTTCAGGCTCTTCATGTTACTAAACACTTCTTCATGCTCCTCCTAATTTTCAGACCCTTTGATGCTCCTCATGTATTTCACACCTTTTGAATCTCTTCATAATTTTCCCACCTTTCAGGCTCTTCATGTTTTTGATCAGCGTTTCATGCTCCTCCTATTTTTCAGACCGTTTCATGCTCCTCATATTTTTGACACCTTTTGAAGCTCTTCATATTTTTCACAACTTTTCAGGCTCTTCAGCTTTTTCCACACCACTTCATGCTCCTCCTATTTTTCAGACCGTTACATGCTCCTCATGTATTTCACACCTTTTGAAGCTCTTTATATTTTTCACACCTTGTCAGGCTCTTCATGTTTTCGAACACCGCTTCATGCTCCTCCTATTTTTGAGACCGTTTTATGCTCCACATGTATTTCACAGCTTTTGAATCTCTTCATATTTTTCACACCTTTTCATGCTCTTCATGTTTTTGAACACCGTTTCAAGCTCCTCCTATTTTTCAAACCGTTTCATACTCCTCATATTTTTGACACCTTTTGAAGTTCTCCATATTTTTCATACCTTTTCAGGCTCTTCATGTTACTGAACACTTCTTCATGCTCCTCCTACTTTTCAGACCGTTTCATGCTCCTCATGTATTTCACACCTTTTGAAGCTCTTCATATTTTTCACACGTTTTCAGGCTCTTCATGTTTTTCAACACCACTGCATGTTCCTCCTATTTTTCAGACCGTTTCATGCTCATCACATTTTTGACAAATTTTGAAGCTCTTCATAGTTTTCACACCTTTTGAAGCTCTTCATATTTTTCACACGTTTTCAGGCTCTTCATGTTTTTCAACACCACTGCATGATCCTCCTATTTTTCAGACCGTTTCATGCTCATCTCATTTTTGACACATTTTGAATCTCTTCATAGTTTTCACACCTTTTGAAGCTCTTCATATTTTTCGCACGTTTTAAGGCTCTTCATGTTTTTCAACACCACTGCATAATCCTCCTATTTTTCAGACCGTTTCATGCTCCTCATATTTTTGACACCTTTTGAAGCTCTTCATATTTTTCACTCCTTTTCAGGCTCTTCATATTTTTCAACATCACTTCATGCTCCTCCTATTTTTCAGATCGCTTCATGCTCATCTCATTTTTTACACCGTTTGAAGCTGTTCATATTTTTCACACCTTTTGAAGATCTTCATATTTTTCACACGTTTTCAGGCTCTTCATGTTTTTCAACACCGCCTGATGCTCCTCCTATTTTTCAGACCGTTTCATGCTCCTAATATTTTTGACACGTTTTAAAGCTCCTCATATTTTTCACACCATTTCAGGCACTTCATGTATTTCAACACCGTTTCATGCTCCTCATATTTTTGACACCTTTTGAAGCTCTTCATGTTTTTCACACCTTTTCAGGCTCTCATGTTTTTGAACACAGCTTCTTGCTCCTCCTATTTTTCAGACCGTTTCATGCTCCTCATGTATTTCACACCTTTTGAAGCTCTTCATATTTTTCACACCTTTTCAAGCTCTTCCTGTTTTTGAACACCGTTTCATGCTCCTCCTAGTTTTCATACCGTTTCATGCTCCTCATATTTTGACAACTTTTGAAGCTCTTCATATTTTCCACACCTTTTCTGGCTCCTCATGTTTTTGAAAACCGCTTCATTGTCCTCCTATTTTTCAGATCGTTTCATGCTCTTCATATTTTAGACACCTTTTGAAGCTCTTCATATTTGTCACAGCTTTTCAGGCTCTTCAGGTTTTTCAGCACCGCATCATGATCTTCCTCTTTTCACACCGTTTCATGCTCCTCATATTTGACACCTTTTGAAGCTTGTCATATTTTTCACACCTTTTCAATCTCTTCATTTTTTTGAACACCGCTTCATGTTCCTCCTATTTTTCAGACAGTTTCATGCCCCGCATACTTTTGACACCATTTGAAGCTCCTCATATTTTTCACACCTTTTGACGCTCTTCATATTTTTACACCTTTTCAGACTCTTCATGTTTTTGAACACCGCTTCATGCTCCTCCTATTGTTCTGATCGCTTCATGCTCATCTCATTTTTGACACCTTTTGAAGCTGTTCATATTTTTGACACCTTTTCAAGCTCTTCATATTTTTCACACGTTTTCAGGCTCTTCATGTTTTTGAACACCGTTTCATGCCTCTCTAAATTTTCACACCGTATCATGCTCCTCATATTTTTCACACCTTCTGAAGCTCTTCATATTTTTGACACATTTTGAGGCTCTTCATATTTTTCAGACATTTTCAGTCTCCTCATGTTTTTGAACCCCTTTTCATGCTCCTCACATTTTTGACACCTTTTGTAGCTCTTTATATTTTTCACACCTTTTCAGGCTCCTCATGTTTTTGAACACCGCTTCATGCTCCTCCTATTTTTCAGACCGTTTCATCCTCCTCATATTTTTGACACCTTTTGAAGCTCTTCATATTTTTCACACCTTTTAAGGTTCTTCATGTTTTTGAACACCGCTTCATACTCCTCCTATTTTTCAGACCGTTTCATGCTCCTGATATTTTTCAAACCTTTTGAAGCTCTTCATATTTTTCACACCTTTTCAGGCTCTTCATATTTTTGAACACAGCTTCCTGCTCCTCATATTTTTCAGGCCGTTTCATGCTCCTCATGTATTTCACACCTTTTGAAGCTCTTCATATGTTTCACACCTTTTCCGGCTCTTCATGTTTTTGAACACCGTTTCATGCTCCTCCTATTTTTCAGACCGTTTCATGCTCCTCATGTATTTCACACCTTTTGAACCTCTTCATATTTTTCAAACCTTTTCAGGCTCTCATGTTTTTGAAAACAGCTTCCTGCTCCGCCTATTTTTCAGACCGTTTCATGCTCCTCATGGATTTCACACCTTTTGAAGCTCTTCAAATTTTTCACACCTTTTCAGGCTATTCATGTTTTTGAACACCGCTTCATGCTCCTCCTATTTTTCAGACCGTTTCATGTTCGTCCTATTTTTCAGATCATTTCATGCTCCTCATATTTTTGACACCTTTTCAAGCTCTTCATATTTTTCACACCTTTTCAGGCTCTTCATGTTTTTGAACACCGCTTCATGCTCCTCCTATTTTTCAGTCCGTTTCTTGCTCCTCATGTATTTCCCATCTTTTGAAGCTCTTCATATTTTTCACACCTTTTCAAGCTCTTCATGTTTTTGAACACAACTTCATGCAACTCCTATTTTTCAGACGGTTTCATGCTCCTCATATTTTTAACACATTTTGAAGCTCTTCATATTTTTCACACCTTTTCAGGCTCTTCATGTTTTTGAACACAACTTCATGCAACTCCTATCTTTCAGACCGTTTCATGTTCCTCCTATTTTTCAGATCATTTCATGCTCCTCATATTTTTGACACCTTTTGAAGCTCTTCATATTTTTCACACTTTTTCAGGCTCTTCATGTTTTTGAACACAATTTCACGCAACTCCTATTTTTCAGACGGTTTCATGCTCCTCATAGTTTTGACACATTTTGAAGCTCTTCATATTTTTCACACCTTTTCAGGCTCTTCATGTTTTTGAACACCGCTTCATACTCCTCCTAGTATTCAGGCGGTTTCATGCTCCTCATATTTTTGACACCTTTTGAAGCTCCTCATATATTTCACACATTTTTAGGCTCTTCATGTTTTTCAACACCACTACATTTTCCTGCTATTTTTCAGACCGTTTCAGGCTCATGTCATTTTTGATACATTTTGAAGCTCTTCATATTTTTCACACCTTTTCAGACTCTTCATGTTTAGAACACCGCTTCATGCTCCTCCTATTTTTCAGAGCGTTTCATGCTCCTCATATTTTTCACACCTTTTGAAGCTCTTTATATTTTCACACCTTTTCATGCTCTTCATGTTTTTGAACACCACTTCATTCTCCTCCTATTTTTCAGACCGTTTCATGCTCATCTCAATTTTGACAGCTATTGAAGCTGTTCATAATTTTCACACCTTTTGAAGCTCTTCATATTTTTCACACCTTTTCAGGCTTTTCATGTTTTTGAACACCGTTTCATGCTCCTCCTTTTTTTCAGGCGGTTTCATGCTCCTCATATTTGTGACACCTTTTGAAGCTGCTCATATATTTCACACATTTTTAGGCTGTTCATGTTTTTCAACACCACTACATTATCCTGCTATTTTTCAGACCGTTTCAGGCTCATGTCATTTTTGACACATTTTGAAGCTTTTCATATTGTTCACACCTTTTGAAGCTCTTCATATTTTTCACAAATTTTCAGGCTCTTCATGTTTTTCAACACCGCTTCATGCTCCTCCTATTTTTGAGACCGTTTCATGCTTCTCATATTTTTCACACCTTTTGAAGCTCTTCATATTTTTCACACCTTTTCAGGCTTTTCATGTTTTTGAACACCGTTTCATGCTCCTCCTTTTTTTCAGACCGTTTCATGCTCCTCATATTTTTGACACATTTTGAAGCTCTTCATATTTTTCACACCTTTTCAGGCTTTTCATGTTTTTGAACACCGTTTCATGCTCCTCCTATTTTTCAGGCGGTTTCATGCTCCTCATATTTGTGACACCTTTTGAAGCTGCTCATATATTTCACACATTTTTACGCTGTTCATGTTTTTCAACACCACTACATTCTCCTGCTATTTTTCAGACCGTTTCAGGCTCATGTCATTTTTGACACATTTTGAAGCTTTTCATATTGTTCACACCTTTTGAAGCTCTTCATATTTTTCACAAATTTTCAGGCTCTTCATGTTTTTCAACACCGCTTCATGCTCCTCCTATTTTTGAGACCGTTTCATGCTTCTCATATTTTTGACACGTTTTGAAGCTCTTCATATTTTCCACACCTTTTCAAGCTTTCATGATTTGGAACAACGCTTCATGCTCCTTCTATTTTTCAGAGCGTTTCATGCTCCTCATATTTTCACACCTTTTGAAGCTCTTTATATTTAAACACCTTTTCATGCTCTTCATGTTTTTGAACACCACTTCATTCTCCTCCTATTTTTTGGACCATTTCATGCTCATCTCAATTTTGACAGCTTTTGAAGCTCTTCATATTTTTCACACCTTTTGAAGCTCTTCATATTTTTCACACCTTTTCAGGCTCTTCATGTTTTTGAACCCCGTTTCATGCTCCTCCTATTTTTCAGACATTTTCCTGCTCCTCATATTTTTGACACCTTTTGAAGCTCCTCATATTTTTCACACCTTTTGAAGCTCTTCATATATTTCACACTTTTTCAGGCTTTTCATGTTTTTCAACACCACTTCATGCTCCTCCTATTTTTCAGACCGCTTCATGCTCATCTCATTTTTAACACCTTTTGAAGCTGTTCATATTTTTCACACCTTTTCAAGCTCTTCATATTTTTCACACCTTTTCAGAATCTTCATGTTTTAAACACCGCTTCATGCTCCTCCTATTTTTCAGACCTTTTCATGCTCCTCATATTTTTCAAATCTTTTAAGCTCTTCATATTTTTCGCACCTTTCCAGGCTCTTCATGTTTTTGAACACCGCTTCATGCTCCTCCTATTTTACAGACCGTTTCATTCTCCTCATGTATTTCATACGTTTTGAAGCTCTTCCTATTTTTCAAAACTTTTCAGGCTCTTCATGTTTTTCAACACCGTTTCATGTTCCTCCTATTGTTCAGACTGTTTCATGCTCCTCATATTTTGACAGCTTTTGAAGCTCTTCATATTTTTCACAGCTTTTCAGGCTCTTCATGTTTTACAACACCGCATCATGCTCCACCTATTTTTCAGACTGTTTAATGCTCCTCGTATTTTTGACACCTTTTGAAGCTCTTCATATTTTTCACACTTTTTCAAGTTCTGCATGTTTTTCAACACTGCTTCATGCTCCTCCTATTTTTCAGACCGTTTCATGCTCCTCATATTTTCACACGTTTTGAAGCTCTTCATATTTTTCACACCTTTTCAGGCTCTTCATGTTTTTGAACACCGTTTCATGCTCCCGCTATTTTTCAGACATTTTCCTGCTCCTCATATTTTTGACAACTTTTGAAGCTCCTAATATTTTTCACACTTTTTCAATCTCTTCATATATTTCACACTTTTTCAGGCTTTTCATGTTTTTCAACACCACTTCATGCTCCTCCTATTTTTCAGACCGCTTCATGCTCATCTCATTTTTGACACCTTTTGAAGCTGTTCATATTTTTCACACCTTTTGAACCTCTTCATATTTTTCACACCTTTTCAGGCTCTTCATGTTTTTGAACACCGTTTCATGCTCCTCCTATTTTTCAGACCTTTTCAAGCTCCTCATATTTTTCAAACTTTTGAAGCTCTTCATATATTTCACACCTTTTCAGGCTCTTTATGTTTTTCAACACCATTTCATGCCGCTTCTATTTTTCAGACCGTTTCATGCTCCTCATGGATTTCACACCTTTTGAAGCTCTTCAAATTTTTCACACCTTTTCAGGCTATTCATGTTTTTGAACACCGCTTCATGCTCCTCCTATTTTTCAGACCGTTTCATGTTCTTCCTATTTTTCAGATCATTTCATGCTCCTCATATTTTTGACACCTTTTGAAGCTCTTCATATTTTTCACACCTTTTCAGGCTCTTCATGTTTTTGAACACCGCTTCATGCTCCTCCTATTTTTCAGTCCGTTCTTGCTCCTCATGTATTTCCCAACTTATGAAGCTCTTCATATTTTTCACACCTTTTCAAGCTCTTCATGTTTTTGAACACAACTTCATGCAACTCCTATTTTTCAGACGGTTTCATGCTCCTCATATTTTTGACACATTTTGAAGCTCTTCACATGTTTCACACCTTTTCAGGCTCTTCATGTTTTTGAACAACGCTTCATACTCCTCCTAGTTTTCAGGCGGTTTCATGCTCCTCATATTTTTGACACCTTTTGAAGCTCCTCATATATTTCACACATTTTTAGGCTGTTCATGTTTTTCAACACAACTTCATTCTCCTGCTATTTTTCAGACCGTTTCAGGCTCATGTCATTTTTGACACATTTTGAAGCTTTTCATATTGTTCACACCTTTTCAGGCTCTTCATATTTTTGAACACTGCTTCATGCTCCTCCTATTTTTCCGACCATTTCATGCTCCTCATACATTTCACACCTTTTGAAGCTCTTCATGTTTTTCACATCTTTTCAGGGTCTTCATGTTTTTTAGCACACATTCATGCTCCTCCTATTTTTCAGACCGTTTCATGCTCCTCATGTATTTCACACGATTTGAAGCTCTTCATGTTTTTCACACCTTTTCAGTCACTTCATGTGTTTAAACACCATTTCATGCTCCTCCTATTTTTCCGACCATTTCATGCTCCTCATACTTTTCACACCTTTTGAAGCTCTTCATGTTTTTCACACCTTTTCAGGCTCTTCATGTTTTTGAACACCGCTCATGATCCTCCTATATTTCAGACCATTTCATGCTCCTCATATTTTTGACACCTTTTGAAGCTGTTCATATTTTTCACACCTTTTGAACCTCTTCATATTTTTCACACCTTTTCAGGCTCTTCATGTTTTTGAACACCGTTTCATGCTCCTCCTATTTTTCAGACCTTTTCAAGCTCCTCATATTTTTCAAACTTTTGAAGCTCTTCATATATTTCACACCTTTTCAGGCTCTTTATGTTTTTCAACACCATTTCATGCCGCTTCTATTTTTCAGACCGTTTCATGCTCCTCATGGATTTCACACCTTTTGAAGCTCTTCAAATTTTTCACACCTTTTCAGGCTATTCATGTTTTTGAACACCGCTTCATGCTCCTCCTATTTTTCAGACCGTTTCATGTTCTTCCTATTTTTCAGATCATTTCATGCTCCTCATATTTTTGACACCTTTTGAAGCTCTTCATATTTTTCACACCTTTTCAGGCTCTTCATGTTTTTGAACACCGCTTCATGCTCCTCCTATTTTTCAGTCCGTTCTTGCTCCTCATGTATTTCCCAACTTATGAAGCTCTTCATATTTTTCACACCTTTTCAAGCTCTTCATGTTTTTGAACACAACTTCATGCAACTCCTATTTTTCAGACGGTTTCATGCTCCTCATATTTTTGACACATTTTGAAGCTCTTCACATGTTTCACACCTTTTCAGGCTCTTCATGTTTTTGAACAACGCTTCATACTCCTCCTAGTTTTCAGGCGGTTTCATGCTCCTCATATTTTTGACACCTTTTGAAGCTCCTCATATATTTCACACATTTTTAGGCTGTTCATGTTTTTCAACACAACTTCATTCTCCTGCTATTTTTCAGACCGTTTCAGGCTCATGTCATTTTTGACACATTTTGAAGCTTTTCATATTGTTCACACCTTTTCAGGCTCTTCATATTTTTGAACACTGCTTCATGCTCCTCCTATTTTTCCGACCATTTCATGCTCCTCATACTTTTCACACCTTTTGAAGCTCTTCATGTTTTTCACATCTTTTCAGGGTCTTCATGTTTTTTAGCACACATTCATGCTCCTCCTATTTTTCAGACCGTTTCATGCTCCTCATGTATTTCACACGATTTGAAGCTCTTCATGTTTTTCACACCTTTTCAGTCACTTCATGTGTTTAAACACCATTTCATGCTCCTCCTATTTTTCCGACCATTTCATGCTCCTCATACTTTTCACACCTTTTGAAGCTCTTCATGTTTTTCACACCTTTTCAGGCTCTTCATGTTTTTGAACACCGCTCATGATCCTCCTATATTTCAGACCATTTCATGCTCCTCATATTTTTGACACCTTCTGAAGCTGTTCATATTTTTCACACCTTTTCAGGCTCTTTATATTTTTGAACACCGTTTCTTGCTCCTCCTATTTTTCAGACTTTTTCATGCTCCTCATATTTTGACACCTTTTGAAGCTCTTCATATTTTTCACACCTTTTCAGGCTCTTCATGTTTTTGAGCACACCTTCATGCTCCTCCTATTTTTCAGACCGTTTCATGCTCCTTATATGTTTGTCTCCTTTTGAAGCTCTTCATATTTTTCACAGCTTTTGAAGCTTTTCATATTTTTCACACCTTTTGAGGCTCTTCATGGTTTTCAACAGCGCTTCATGCTCCTCCAATTTTTCAGACCGCTTCATTATCATCTCATTTTTAAAACCTTTTGAAGCTCTTCATATATTTCACACCTTTTCAGACTCTTCTTGTTTTTCAACACCGCTTCATGCTCCTCCTATTTTCAGTCGTTTCATGCTTCTCATATTTTTGACACCTTTTGAAGCTCTTCATATGTTTCACACCTTTTCAGGCGCTTCACCTTTTCAAAACCATTTCTTGCTCATCCTATTTTTGAAGCTGTTTCATGCACCTCATGTATTTGACACCTTTTGAAGCTCTTCATATTTTTCACACCTTTGCAGGCTCTTCATGTTTTTGAACAGCGCTTCATGCTCCTCCTATTTTCCAGACCGTTTCATGCTCCACATATTTTTGACACCTTTAGAAGCTCTTCATGTTTTTCACACCTTTTCAGGCTCTTCATATTTTTCAACACCGCTTCATGCTCCTCCTATTTTTCAGCCCGTTTTATGCTCCTCATATTTTTGAAACCCTTGAAGCTCTCCATATTTTTCACACCTTTTCAAGGTCTTCATGTCATCAACACCGCTTCTTGCTCCTCCTATTTTTCACATCGTTTTACGATCCTCATGTTTTTGACACATTTTGAAGCTCTTCATATTTTTCACACCTTTTCATGCTCTTCATAATGTTGAACACCGTTTCATGCTCCTCCTATATTTCAGACCATTTCATGCTCCTCATATTTTTGACAGCGTTTGAAGCTCTTCAAATATTTCACACATTTTCAGGCTATTCATGTTTTTCAACACAAATTCATGCTCCCCCTATTTTTCAGACCGTTTCATGCTCATCTCATTTTTGACATCTTTTGAAACTCTTCATATTTTTCACACGTTTTCAGGCTCTTTATGATTTTCAACACCGCTTCTTGCTCCTCCTAATTTTCAGACCGTTTCATGCTCCTCATATTTTTGACACCTTTTGAAGCTTTCATATTTTTCACTCCTTTTCAGGCTCTTCATGTTTTTGAACACCGCTTCATGCTCCTCCTATTTTTGACACCTTTTGAAGCTCTTCATATTTTTCACACATTTTCAAGCTCTTCTTGTTTTTGAACACCGCTTCATGCTCCTCCTATTTTTCAAACCGTTTCATGCTCCTCATGTATTTCACACCTTTTGAAGCTCTTCATATGTTTCACACCTTTTCAGGCTCTTCATGTTTTTCAACACGGCTTCATGCTCCTCCTATTTTTCAGACCGTTTCATGCACCTCATATTTTTCACACCTTTTGAAGCTCTTCATATTTTTCACAACTTTTCATGCTCTTCATGTTTTTGAACACCGCTTCATGCTGCTCCTATTTTAAAGACCGTTTCATGCTCCTCATATTTTTCACACCTTTTGAAGCTCTTCATATTTTTCACACCTTTTCATGTTCTTCATGTTTTTGAACACCGTTTCATGCTCCTCCTATTTTTCACACCGTTTCGTGCTCCTCATATTTTTGACACCTTTTGAAACTCTTCATATATTTCACACCTTTTCAGGCTCTGCATGTTTTTCAACATCGCTTCATGCTCCTCCTATTTTTCAGACCGTTTCATGCTCCTCATAATTTTATCACCTTTTGAAGCTCTTCATATATTTCACACCTTTTCAGGCTCTTCATTTTTTTGAACACCACGTCATACTCCTCCTATTTTTCAGACGGTTTCATGCTTCTCTC
Source organism: Dama dama (assembly GCF_033118175.1). Lineage (NCBI taxonomy): Eukaryota > Metazoa > Chordata > Mammalia > Artiodactyla > Cervidae > Dama > Dama dama. The sequence goes on along the minus strand of NW_026870928.1, from coordinate 2,763,037 downwards.
ATTTTTGACAATTTTGAAGCACTTCATATTTTCACACCTTTTGAAGCTTTTCATATTTTTCATACATTTTGAGGCTCTTCATGTTTTTCACCACCTTTTCAGGCCCATCCAATTTTCCAGACCGTTTCATGCTCTTCATATTTTTGACACGTTTTGAAGCTCTTCATATATTTCTCAACCTTTGAATTTCTACATATTTTTTACACGATTTCGGGCTCTTCATCTTTTTCAACACCACTTCATGCTTCTCCTATTTTTCAGACCGTTTCATGCTCCTCATATTTTTGACACCTTTTGAAGCTCTTTATATTTTTCACAACTTTTCAGGCTCTTCATTTTTTTGAACACCTCTTCATGCTCCTCCTATATTTCACACCTTTTGAAGCTCTTCATATTTTTCAAACCTTTTCAGGCTCTTCATGTTTTTGAACACCGCTACATGCTCCTCCTATTTTTCAGACCATTTCATGCTCCTCATATTTTTCACACCTTTTGAAGCTCTTCATATATTTCACACCTTTTCAGGCTCTTCATGTTTTCAACACTGCTTCTTTCTCCTCCTATTTTTCAGACCATATCATGCTCCTCATATTTTTGACACCTTTTGAAGCTCTTCATATTTTTCACACCTTTTCAGGCTCTTCATGGTTTTGAACACCGCTTCATGCTCCTCCTTTTTTCACATCTTTTAAGCTCTATATATTTTTCACACCTTTTCAGCCTCTTCATGTTTTTGAACTCGACTTCATGCTCCTCCTATTTTTCAAACAGTTTCATGCTCCTCATGTATTTCACACCTTTTGAAGCTCTTCACATTTTTCACACGTTTTCAGGCTCTTCATGTTGTTCAACACCCTTTCTTGCTCCTCCTATTTTTCAGACCGTTTCATGCACCTCATATTTTTCTCACCTTTTGAAGCTCTTCATATTTTTCACACCTTTTTAGGCTCCTCATGTTTTGCAACACTGCTTCATGCTCCTCCTATTTTTCAGACCGTTTCATACTCCTCATATTTTTGACAACTTTTGATGCTCTTCATATTTTTCACACCTTTTCAGGCTCTTCATTTTTTCAACACCGCTTCATGCTCCTCCTATTTTTCAGACCGTTTCATGCTCATCTCATTTTTGACACCTTTGGAAGCTTTTCATGTTTTTCACAACTTTTCAGGCTCTTCATGTTTTGAACACCCCTTCATGCTCCTCCTATATTTCAGACCGTATCATGCTCTTCATATTTTTCACACCTTTTGAAGCTCTTCATAGTTTTCACACCTTTTCAGGCTCTTCATATTTTTGAACACCTCTTCATCCTCCTCCTATTTTTCAGACCGTTGCTTGCTCCTCATGTATTTCACACCTTTTGAAGCTCTTCATATTTTTCACTCCTTTTCAGGCTCTTGATGTTTTCCACACCACTTCATGCTTCTCCTATTTTTCAACCCGTTTCATGCTCCTCATGTATTTCACACCTTTCGAAGCTCTTCACATTTTTCACCCCTTTTCAGGCTCTTCATGTTTTTGAACACCGCTTCATGATCCTCCTATTTTTCAGACCGTTTCATGCTCCTCATAATTTTGACACCTTTTGAAGTTCTTCATATTTTTCACAAGTTTTCAGCCTCTTCATGTTTTTCAACACCAATTCATGCTCGTCCTATTTTTCAGACCATTTCATGCTCCTCATATTTTTGACACCTTGAGAAGCCTATCATATTTTTCACACCTTTTCAGTCTCTTCACGTTTTTCAACACAGCTTCATGCTCCTCCTATTTTTCAGACCGTATCATGCTCCTCATATTTTGACACCTTTTGAAGCTCTTCATATATTTCACACCTTTTCAGTCTCTTCTTTTTTTTCAACACCACCTCATGCACCTCCTATTTTTCAGACCGTTTAATGATCATCTCATTTTTGACACCTTTTGAAGCTCTTCATATTTTTCACACCTTTTCAGGCTCCTCATTTTTTTCAACACCACTTCATTCTCCTCCTATTTTTCAGACCGTTTCATGCTCATCTCTTTTTTGACACCTTTTGAAGCTCTTCATATTTTTCACACATTTTGAAACTCTTCATATTTTTCACACCTTTTCAGGCTCTTCATGTTTTTCAACACCGGTTCATGGTACTCCTATTTTTTAGACCGTTTCATGCTTCTCATATTTTTGACACCGTTTGAAGCTGTTCATATTTTTCACACCTTTTCAGGCTCTTCATGTTTTTCAACACTGCTTCATGCTCCTCCTATTTTTCAGAACGTTTCATGCTCCTCATATTTTTGACACCTTTTGAAGCTCTTCATATTTTACACACCTTTTCAGGCTCTTCGTGTTTTTCAACACCGCTTCATGCTCCTCCTATTTTTCAGACCGTTTCTTGCACCTCATATATTTCACACCTTTTGAAGGTCTTCATATTTTTCACATCTTTTCAGGCTCTTCATGTTTTTCAACACCACTTCATGCTCCTCTTATTTTTAAAACCGTTTCATGCTCCTCATATTTTTGACACCTTTTGAAGCTCTTCATATATTTCACACCTTTTCAGGCTCTTCATGTTTTTCAACACCACTTCATACTCCTCGTATTTTTAAGACCGTTTCATGCTCCTCATATTTTTGACACCTCTAGAAGCTCTTCATATTTTTCACACCTTTTCAGGCTCTTCATGTTTTTCAACACAGCTTCATGCTCCTATTTTTCAGAACGTTTCATGCTCCTCATATTTTTGACACGTATTGAAGCTCTTCATTTTTTTCACACCTTTTCAGGCTCTTCATGTTTTTCAACACCACTTCATGCTCCTCCTATTTTCAGACCGTTTCATGCTCCTCATATTTTTCACACATTTTGAAGCTCCTCCTATTTTTCACAACCTTTCACGCTCTTCATGTTTTTCAACACGGCTTCATGATCCTCCTATTTTTCTGACAGTTTCATGTTCCTCCTATTTTTCAGCACGTTTCATACTCCTCCAAATTTTCAGACCGTTTCATGCTCCTCATATTTGTCAAACCTTTCGAAGCTCTTCATATTTTTCACATCTTTTCTGGATCTTCATGTTTTTGAGCACACCTTCATGCTCCTCCGATTTTTCACACCTTTTGAAAATCTTCATATATTTCACACCTTTTCATGTTCTTCATTTTTGTCAACAAAGCTTCATGCTCCTCCTATTTTTCAGACCGTTTCATGCTCCTCATCTTTTACACACCTGTTGAAGCTCTTCATATTTTTCATACCATTTCAGGCTCTTCTTGTTTTTCAACACCATTTCAAGCTCCTCCTATTTTTCAGACCGTTTCATGCTTCTCAAATTTTTGACACCTTTTGAAGCTCTTCATATTTTTCACACCTTTTCATGTTCTTCATTTTTGTCAACAAAGCTTCATGCTCCTCCTATTTTTCAGACCGTTTCATGCTCCTCATATTTCTGACACCTTTTGAAGCTCTTCATATATTTCACACCTTTTCAGGCTCTTCATGTTTTTGAACACGGCTTCATGCTCCTCCTATTTTTCACACCTTTTGAAGATCTTCATATATTTCACACCTTTTCAAGCTCTTCATGTTTTTGAACACGACTTCATGCTCCTCCTATTTTTCACACCTTTTGAAGATCTTCATATATTTCACACGTTTTCAAGCTCTTCATGTTTTTGAACACCGCTTCATGCTCCTCAAATTTTTAACACCTTTTGAAGCTCTTCATAAATTTCACATCTTTTCAGGCTCTTCATGTTTTTCAACACCGCTTCATGCTCCTCCTATTTTTCAGACCGTTTAGTGCTCCTCATATTTTTGACACCTTTTGAAGCTCTTCATATATTTCACACCTTTTCAAGCTCTTCTTGTTTTTACTCCTTTTCAGGCTCTTCATGTTTTTCAACACCGCTTCATGCTCCTCCTATTTTTCAGACCGTTTTGTGCTCGTCATCTTTTTGACACGTTTTGAAGCTCTTCATATATTTCACACCTTTTCAGGGTCTTCATGTTTTTCAACACTGCCTCATTCTCCTCCTATTTTTCATACCGTTTCATGCTCCTCATATTTTTGACACCTTTTGAATCTCTTCATATTTTTCACACCTTTTCAGGCTCTTCATGTTTTTGAACACCGTTTCATGCTCCTCCTATTTTTCAGACCGTTTCATGCTCCTCATATTTTTGACACCTTTGAAACTCTTCATATTTTTCACACCTTTTCAGGCTCTTCATATTTTTCAACACCACTTCATGCTCCTCCTATTTTTCAGACCGTTTCATGCTCCTCATATTTTTGACACATTTTGAAGCTCCTCCTATTTTTCACACCTTTTCAGGCTCTTCAAGTTTTTCAACACTGTTTCATGCTCCTCTTATTTTTTAGACCGTTTCATGTTCCTCATATTTTTGACACCTTTTGAAGCTCGACATACTTTTCACACATTTTCAGGCTCTTCATGTGCTTCAAGAACGCTTCATGCTCCTCCTGTTTTTCAGACCGTTTCATGCTCCTAATATTTTTGACACCTTTTGAAGCTCTTCATATATTTCACACCTTTTCAGGCTCTTCATGCTTTTCAACACCGCTTCATGCTCCTCCTATATTTCAGACCGTTTCATGTTCCTCAAATTTTTGACACCTTTTGAAGCTCTTCATTTATTTCACACCTTTTCAGGATCTTCATGTTTTTGAACATCACTTCATGCACCTCTTATTTTTCAGACCGTTTCATGCTCCTCATATTTTTGACACCTTTTGAAGCTCTTCATATATTTCACACCTTTTCAATCTCTTCATGTTTTTCACACCTTTTCAGGCTCTTCATGTTTTTCAACACCCCATCATGCTCCTCCTATTTTTCAGACCGTTTCATGCTCCTCATATTTTTGACACCTTTTGAAGCTCTTCGTATATGTCACACCTTTTCAGGCTCTTCTTGTTTTTTACAACTTTTCAGGCTCTTCATGTTTTTCAACACCGCTTCATGCTCCTCATATTTTAAACACCTTTTGAAGCTCTTCATTTTTTTCACACCATTTCATGCTCTTCATGTTTTTCAACACCGTTTCATGCTCCTCCTATTTTTCAGACTGTTTCTTGCTCCTCATATTTTTGACACCTTTTGAAGCTCTTCATATTTTTCATACCTTTTCAAGTTCTTCATGTTTTTGAACACCCCTTCATGCTCCTCATATTTTAAACACCTTTTGAAGCTCTTCATTTTTTTCACACCATTTCATGCTCTTCATGTTTTTCAACACCCTATCATGCTCCTCCTATTTTTCAGACCGTTTCATGCTCCTCATATTTTTGACACCTTTTGAAGCTCTTCGTATATGTCACACCTTTTCAGGCTCTTCTTGTTTTTTACACCTTTTCAGGCTCTTCATGTTTTTCAACACCGCTTCATGCTCCTCATATTTTAAACACCTTTTGAAGCTCTTCATTTTTTTCACACCATTTCATGCTCTTCATGTTTTTCAACACCGTTTCATGCTCCTCCTATTTTTCAGACTGTTTCATGCTCCTCATATTTTTGTCACTTTTTGAAGCTCTTCTATTTTTCAAACCTTTAGAGGCTCTTCATATATTTCAACACCGCTTCATGCTCCTCCAATTTTTCAGACCGTTTCATGCTCGTCATATTTTTCAAACCTTTTAAAAGTCTTCATATTTTTCACACTTTTTGAAGCTCTTCATAATTTTCACAGTTTTTGAAGCTCTTCATAATTTTCACACTTTTTGAAGCTCTTCATAATTTTCACAGTTTTTGAAGCTCTTCATAATTTTCACAGTTTTCAGGCTCTTCATGTTTCTGAACACCGCTTCATGCTCCTCCTATTTTTCAGAACGTTTCATGCTCTTCATATTTTTCACACCTTTTCAGGCTCTTCTTATTTTTGAACACCGTTTGCTGCTCCTCCTATTTTTGAGAACGTTTCATGCTCCTCATCTTTTTAACACGTTTTGAAGCTCTTCATATTTTTCACACCTTTTCATGCTCTTCATGTTTTTGAACACCGCTTCATGCTCCTCCTATTTTTCAGAACGTTTCATGCTCCTCATATTTTGGCACCTTTTACCCTGTTCATATTTTACACATTTTCAGGCTCTACAAGTTTTTCAACACCGTTTCATGCTACTACTATTTTTGATACCATTTGAAGCTCCTTATATTCTTCAAACCTTTTCATGCTCTTCTTTTTTTTCATCATCGCTTCATGCTCCTCCTATTTTTCAGAACGTTTCATGCTCCTCATATTTTTCACACCTTTAGAAGCTCTTCGTTTTTTTCTCACCTTTTCAGGCTCTTCATGTTTTTCAACACCGCTTCATGATCCTCCTATTTTTCTGACAGTTTCATGCTCCTCATATTTTTCATCCTTTTTGAAGTTCTTCATATTTTTCACACCTTTTCAGGCTCTTCATGTTTTTGAACACCGCTTCATGCTCCTCCTATTTTTCAGACCTTTTCATGCTTCTCATAATTTTGACAGCATTTGAAGCTCTTCATATATTTCACTCCTTTTCAGGCTCTTCATGTGTTTGAGCACAGCTTCATGCTGCTCTGATTTTTCAGACCGTTTTATGCTCCTCATGTATTTCACACCTTTTGAAGCTCTTCATATTTTTCACACCTTTTCAGGATCTTCATGTTTTTGAACATGATTTCATGCTGCTCCTATTTTTCAGACCATTTCATGCTCCTCATATTATTGACACGTTTTGAGGCTCTTCTTATTTTTCATATCTTTTCAGGCTCTTTAAGTTTTTGTCACCGCTTCATGCTCCTAGTATTTTTCAGACCGCTTCATGCCCCTCATATTTTTGACGCATTCTGAACCTATTCATGTATTTCACACCTTTTCAGGCTCTTCATGTTTTTCAACACTGCTTCATGCTCCTCAAATTTTTCAGACCGTTTCATGCTCCTCATATTTTTGACACGTTCTGAACCTATTCATGTATTTCACACCTTTTCAGGCTCTTCATGTTTTCAACACTGCTTCATGCTCCTCCTATTTTTCAGACCCTTTCATGCTCCTCATATTTTTGACACCTTTTGAAGCTCTTCATATTTTTCACACTTTTTCAGGCTCTTCATGTTTTTGAACACCGCTTCATGCTCCTCCTATTTTTGAGACCGTTTCATGCTCATCTCATTTTTCAAACGTTTTGAAGCTCTTCATATTTTTCACACTTTTTCAGGCTCTTCATGTTTTTGAACACCGCTTCATTCTCCTCGTATGTTCAGACCGTTTCATGCTCCTCATATTTTTGACACCTTTTGAACCTCCTCCTATTTTTCACACCTTTTCAGGCTCTTCATGTTTCTCAACACCGCTTCATGCTCCTCCTATTTTTCAGACAGTTTCATGCTCCTCATATTTTCATACCATTTCATGCTCCTCATATTTTTGACACCTTTTGAACCTCCTCCTATTTTTCACACCTTTTCAGGCTCTTCATGTTTTTCAACACAACTTCATGCTTCTCCTATTTTTCAGACCATTCCATGCTCCTCATGTATTTCACACCTTTTGAAGCTCTTCATATATTTCACATCTCTTCAGGCTCTTCATGTTTTTGAATATCGTTTCATGCTCCTCCTATTTTTCAGACCATTTCATGCTCCTCATATTTTTGACACCTTTTGAAGCTCTTCATATATTTCACATCTTTTCAGACTCTTCATGATTTCCAACACCGCTTCATGCTCCTCATATTTTTCAGACCGTTTCATGCTCATCACATTTTTGTCACCTTTTGAAACTCTTCATATTTTTCACACCTTTTCAGGATCTTCATGTTTTTAACAACCACTTCATGCTCCTCCTATTTTTCAGACCGTTTCATGCATATCTCATTTTTGACACCTTTTGAAGCTCTTCATATTTTTCACACTTTTTCAGGATCTTCATGTATTTGAACACCGCTTCATGGTCCTCCTTTTTTTCAGATCGTTTCATGCTCCTCATGTATTTCACACGTTTTGAAACTCTTCATATATTTCACACTTTTTCAAGCTCTTTATGTTTTTGAACACCGTTTCATGCTCCGCTTATTTTCAGACCGTTTCATGCTCCTCATATATTTGACAACTTTTGAAGCTCTTCATATTTTTCACACCTTTTGAAGCTCTTCATATATTTCACACCTTTTCAGGCTCTTCATGTTTTTCAACACAGTTTCATGCTCCTCCTATTTTTCAGACCGTTTCATGCTCATCTAAATTTTTACACCTTTTGTAGCTCTTCATATTTTTCACACGTTTTGAAGCTCTTCATAGTTTTCACACCTTTTCAGGCTCTTCATGTTTTTGAACACCGCTTCATGCTCCTGCTAATTTCCAGACCGTTTCATACTCCTCATATTTTTGACACGTTTTGAGGCTCTTCATATTTTTCACACCTTTTCAAGCTCTTCATTTTTTTGAACAACGTTTCATGATCTTCCTATTTTTCAGAACGTTTCATGCTCCTCATATTTTTGACACCTTTTAAAGCTCTTCATATTTTTCACACCTTTCAAGCTCTTCATGTTTTTGAACACCGCTTCATGCTCCTCCTATTTTTCAGACCGTTTCATGCTCCTCATATTTTTGACACCTTTTGAAGCTCTCATATTTTTCACACATTTTCATGCTCTTCATGTTTTTGAACACCGCTTCATGCTCCTCCTATTTTTCCGACCGTTTTATGCTCCTAATATTTTTGACGCTCTCATAGTTTTCAAACCTTTTCAGGCTCTTCATGTTTTTGAACACCGCTTCATGCTCCTCCTAATTTTCAGACCGTTTCCTGCTCCTCATATATTTGATACATTTTGAAGCACTTCATAGTTTTCACACCTTTTCAGGCTTTTCATGTTTTTGAACACCGCTTCATGCTCCTCCTATTTTTCCGACCGTTTTATGCTCCTAATATTTTTGACGCTCTCATAGTTTTCAAACCTTTTCAGGCTCTTCATGTTTTTGAACACCGCTTCATGCTCCTCCTATTTTTCAGACCGTTTCATGCTCCTCATATTTTTGACACCTTTTGAACCTCCTCCTATTTTTCACACCTTTTCAGGCTCTTCATGTTTCTCAACACCGCTTCATGCTCCTCCTATTTTTCAGACAGTTTCATGCTCCTCATATTTTCATACCATTTCATGCTCCTCATATTTTTGACACCTTTTGAACCTCCTCCTATTTTTCACACCTTTTCAGGCTCTTCATGTTTTTCAACACAACTTCATGCTTCTCCTATTTTTCAGACCATTCCATGCTCCTCATGTATTTCACACCTTTTGAAGCTCTTCATATATTTCACATCTCTTCAGGCTCTTCATGTTTTTGAATATCGTTTCATGCTCCTCCTATTTTTCAGACCATTTCATGCTCCTCATATTTTTGACACCTTTTGAAGCTCTTCATATATTTCACATCTTTTCAGACTCTTCATGATTTCCAACACCGCTTCATGCTCCTCATATTTTTCAGACCGTTTCATGCTCATCACATTTTTGTCACCTTTTGAAACTCTTCATATTTTTCACACCTTTTCAGGATCTTCATGTTTTTAACAACCACTTCATGCTCCTCCTATTTTTCAGACCGTTTCATGCATATCTCATTTTTGACACCTTTTGAAGCTCTTCATATTTTTCACACTTTTTCAGGATCTTCATGTATTTGAACACCGCTTCATGGTCCTCCTTTTTTTCAGATCGTTTCATGCTCCTCATGTATTTCACACGTTTTGAAACTCTTCATATATTTCACACTTTTTCAAGCTCTTTATGTTTTTGAACACCGTTTCATGCTCCGCTTATTTTCAGACCGTTTCATGCTCCTCATATATTTGACAACTTTTGAAGCTCTTCATATTTTTCACACCTTTTGAAGCTCTTCATATATTTCACACCTTTTCAGGCTCTTCATGTTTTTCAACACAGTTTCATGCTCCTCCTATTTTTCAGACCGTTTCATGCTCATCTAAATTTTTACACCTTTTGTAGCTCTTCATATTTTTCACACGTTTTGAAGCTCTTCATAGTTTTCACACCTTTTCAGGCTCTTCATGTTTTTGAACACCGCTTCATGCTCCTGCTAATTTCCAGACCGTTTCATACTCCTCATATTTTTGACACGTTTTGAGGCTCTTCATATTTTTCACACCTTTTCAAGCTCTTCATTTTTTTGAACAACGTTTCATGATCTTCCTATTTTTCAGAACGTTTCATGCTCCTCATATTTTTGACACCTTTTAAAGCTCTTCATATTTTTCACACCTTTCAAGCTCTTCATGTTTTTGAACACCGCTTCATGCTCCTCCTATTTTTCAGACCGTTTCATGCTCCTCATATTTTTGACACCTTTTGAAGCTCTCATATTTTTCACACATTTTCATGCTCTTCATGTTTTTGAACACCGCTTCATGCTCCTCCTATTTTTCCGACCGTTTTATGCTCCTAATATTTTTGACGCTCTCATAGTTTTCAAACCTTTTCAGGCTCTTCATGTTTTTGAACACCGCTTCATGCTCCTCCTAATTTTCAGACCGTTTCCTGCTCCTCATATATTTGATACATTTTGAAGCACTTCATAGTTTTCACACCTTTTCAGGCTTTTCATGTTTTTGAACACCGCTTCATGCTCCTCCTATTTTTCAGACCGTTTCATGCTCCTCCTATTTTTCACACTTTTTGAAGCTCTTCATATTTTTCACAACATTTCAATCTCTTCATGTTTTCAACAACACTTCATGCTCATATTATTTTTCAGACTGTTTCATGCTCCTCATATTTTTGACACCTTTTGAAGCTCTTCATATTTTTCACACCTTTTCCGGCGCTTCATGTTTTTCAACACCGCTTCATGCTCCTGCTATTTTTCAGACCTTTCATACTCATCTCATTTTTGACACCTTTTGAAGCTCTTCATATTATTCACAACTTTGAAGCTCTTCATATTTTTCACACGTTTTCAGGCTCTTCATGTTTTTCAACACCCTTTCTTGCTCCTCCTATTTTTCAGACCGTTTCATGCTCCTTATATTTTTGACACGTTTTGAAGCTCTTCATATTTTTCACACCTTTTCAGGCTCTTCACGTTTTTGAACAACGCTTCATGCTCCTCATATTTTTCAGACCGTTTCATGCTCCTCGTATTTTTGACACCTTTTGAAGCTCCTCATATTTTTCACATCTTTTCAGGCTCTTCATGTTTTTGAACACCGCTTCATGCTCCTCCTATTTTTCAGACAGTTTCATGCTCCTCATATTTTCATACCATTTCATGCTCCTCATATTTTTGACACCTTTTGAACCTCCTCCTATTTTTCACACCTTTTCAGGCTCTTCATGTTTTTCAACACAACTTCATGCTTCTCCTATTTTTCAGACCATTCCATGCTCCTCATGTATTTCACACCTTTTGAAGCTCTTCATATATTTCACATCTCTTCAGGCTCTTCATGTTTTTGAATATCGTTTCATGCTCCTCCTATTTTTCAGACCATTTCATGCTCCTCATATTTTTGACACCTTTTGAAGCTCTTCATATATTTCACATCTTTTCAGACTCTTCATGATTTCCAACACCGCTTCATGCTCCTCATATTTTTCAGACCGTTTCATGCTCATCACATTTTTGTCACCTTTTGAAACTCTTCATATTTTTCACACCTTTTCAGGATCTTCATGTTTTTAACAACCACTTCATGCTCCTCCTATTTTTCAGACCGTTTCATGCATATCTCATTTTTGACACCTTTTGAAGCTCTTCATATTTTTCACACTTTTTCAGGATCTTCATGTATTTGAACACCGCTTCATGGTCCTCCTTTTTTTCAGATCGTTTCATGCTCCTCATGTATTTCACACGTTTTGAAACTCTTCATATATTTCACACTTTTTCAAGCTCTTTATGTTTTTGAACACCGTTTCATGCTCCGCTTATTTTCAGACCGTTTCATGCTCCTCATATATTTGACAACTTTTGAAGCTCTTCATATTTTTCACACCTTTTGAAGCTCTTCATATATTTCACACCTTTTCAGGCTCTTCATGTTTTTCAACACAGTTTCATGCTCCTCCTATTTTTCAGACCGTTTCATGCTCACCTAAATTTTTACACCTTTTGTAGCTCTTCATATTTTTCACACGTTTTGAAGCTCTTCATAGTTTTCACACCTTTTCAGGCTCTTCATGTTTTTGAACACCGCTTCATGCTCCTGCTAATTTCCAGACCGTTTCATACTCCTCATATTTTTGACACGTTTTGAGGCTCTTCATATTTTTCACACCTTTTCAAGCTCTTCATTTTTTTGAACAACGTTTCATGATCTTCCTATTTTTCAGAACGTTTCATGCTCCTCATATTTTTGACACCTTTTAAAGCTCTTCATATTTTTCACACCTTTCAAGCTCTTCATGTTTTTGAACACCGCTTCATGCTCCTCCTATTTTTCAGACCGTTTCATGCTCCTCATATTTTTGACACCTTTTGAAGCTCTCATATTTTTCACACATTTTCATGCTCTTCATGTTTTTGAACACCGCTTCATGCTCCTCCTATTTTTCCGACCGTTTTATGCTCCTAATATTTTTGACGCTCTCATAGTTTTCAAACCTTTTCAGGCTCTTCATGTTTTTGAACACCGCTTCATGCTCCTCCTAATTTTCAGACCGTTTCCTGCTCCTCATATATTTGATACATTTTGAAGCACTTCATAGTTTTCACACCTTTTCAGGCTCTTCATGTTTTTGAACACCGCTTCATGCTCCTCCTATTTTTCAGACCGTTTCATGCTCCTCCTATTTTTCACACTTTTTGAAGCTCTTCATATTTTTCACAACATTTCAATCTCTTCATGTTTTCAACAACACTTCATGCTCATATTATTTTTCAGACTGTTTCATGCTCCTCATATTTTTGACACCTTTTGAAGCTCTTCATATTTTTCACACCTTTTCCGGCGCTTCATGTTTTTCAACACCGCTTCATGCTCCTGCTATTTTTCAGACCTTTCATACTCATCTCATTTTTGACACCTTTTGAAGCTCTTCATATTATTCACAACTTTGAAGCTCTTCATATTTTTCACACGTTTTCAGGCTCTTCATGTTTTTCAACACCCTTTCTTGCTCCTCCTATTTTTCAGACCGTTTCATGCTCCTCATATTTTTGACACGTTTTGAAGCTCTTCATATTTTTCACACCTTTTCAGGCTCTTCACGTTTTTGAACAATGCTTCATGCTCCTCATATTTTTCAGACCGTTTCATGCTCCTCGTATTTTTGACACCTTTTGAAGCTCCTCATATTTTTCACATCTTTTCAGGCTCTTCATGTTTTTGAACACCACTTCATGCTCCTCCTATTTTTCAGACCGTTTCATGCTCCTCATATTTTTGACACATTTTGAAGCTCTTCATATATTTCAAACCTTTTGAAGCTCTTCATATTTTTCACACCTTTTAAAGATCTTCATATTTTTCAAACGTTTTCAGGCTCTTCATGTTTTTCAACACCACCTCATGCTCCTCCTATTTTTCAGACGGTTTCATGTTCTTCATATTTTTGACCCCTTTTGAAGCTCTTCATATTTTTCACAAGTTTTCAGGCTCTTCATGTTTTTGAACACTGCTTCTTGCTCCTCCTAATTATCAGAGAGTTTCATGCGCCTCATGTATTTCACACCTTTTGAAGGTCTTCATATTTTTCACACCTTTTCAGGCTCTTCATGTTTTTGAACACTGCTTCTTGCTCCTCCTAATTTTCAGAGAGTTTCATGCGCCTCATGTATTTCACACCTTTTGAAGGTCTTCATATTTTTCACACCTTTTCAGGCTCTTGATGTTTCTCAACACTGCTTCTTGCTCCTCCTATTTTTCAGAGAGGTTCATGCGCCTCATATATTTCATACCTTTTGAAGGTCTTCATATTTTTCAACCTTTTCAGGCTCTTCATGTTTCTGATCACCGTTTCATGCTCCTCCTATTATTGAGACCGTTTCAGGTTCCTCATATTTTTAACACCTTTTGAAGCTCTTCATATTTTCCATACCTTTTCAGGCTCTTCATGTTTTTGAACACCGTTTCATGCTCCTCCTATTTTTCAGACCGTTTCATGCTCCTCGTATTTTTGACACCTTTTGAAGCTCCTCATATTTTTCACATCTTTTCAGGCTCTTCATGTTTTTGAACTCCACTTCATGCTCCTCCTATTTTTCAGTCCATTTCATGCTCCTCATATTTTTGACACATTTTGAAGCTCTTCATATATTTCAAACCTTTTGAAGCTCTTCATATTTTTCACACCTTTTAAAGATCTTCATATTTTTCAAACGTTTTCAGGCTCTTCATGTTTTTCAACACCACCTCATGCTCCTCCTATTTTTCAGACGGTTTCATGTTCTTCATATTTTTGACCCCTTTTGAAGCTCTTCATATTTTTCACAAGTTTTCAGGCTCTTCATGTTTTTGAACACTGCTTCTTGCTCCTCCTAATTATCAGAGAGTTTCATGCGCCTCATGTATTTCACACCTTTTGAAGGTCTTCATATTTTTCACACTTTTTCAGGCTCTTCATGTTTTTGAACACTGCTTCTTGCTCCTCCTAATTTTCAGAGAGTTTCATGCGCCTCATGTATTTCACACCTTTTGAAGGTCTTCATATTTTTCACACCTTTTCAGGCTCTTGATGTTTTTCAACACTGCTTCTTGCTCCTCCTATTTTTCAGAGAGTTTCATGCGCCTCATATATTTCACACCTTTTGAAGGTCTTCATATTTTTCAACCTTTTCAGGCTCTTCATGTTTCTGATCACCGTTTCATGCTCCTCCTATTATTGAGACCGTTTCAGGTTCCTCATATTTTTAACACCTTTTGAAGCTCTTCATATTTTCCATACCTTTTCAGGCTCTTCATGTTTTTGAACACCGTTTCATGCTCCTCCTATTTTTCAGACCGTTTCATGTTCCTCATATTTTTGACACCTTTTGAAGCTCTTCATATTTTTCACAGCTTTACAGGCTCTTCATGTTTTTAAACACCGCTTCAAGTGCCTTCTATTTTTCAGACCGTTTCATGTTCCTCATATTTTTGACACCTTTTGAAGCTCTTCATATTTTTCACACCTTTTCAGGCTCTTCATGTTTTTCAACACCGCTTCATGCTCCTCCTATTTTCAGAACGTTTCATGCTCCTCATATTTTTGACAACTTTTGAAGCTCTTCATATTTTTCACACCTTTTCAGGCTCTTCATGTTTTTCAACACTGCTTCATGCTCCTCCTATTTTCAGACCGTTTCATGTTCCTCATATTTTTGACATCTTTTGAAGCTGTTCATATTTTTCACACCTTTTCAGGCTCTTCATGTTTTTGAACACCATTTCATGCTGCTCCTATTTTTCAGACCGTTTCATGCTTCTCATGTTTTCGACACGTTTTGGGGCTCTTCATATTTTTCACACCATTGCAGGCTCTTCATGTTTTTGAACAGCGTTTCATGCTCCTCCTATATTTCAGACCGTTTCATGCTCCTCATATTTTTGACACATTTTGAAGCTCTTCATATTTTTCACACCTTTTGAAGCTCTTCGTATTTTTCACAACATTTCAGGCTCTTCATGTTTTTGAACACCGTTTCATGCTCCTCCTATATTTCAGACCATTTCATGCTCCTCATATTTTTGACACCGTTTGAAGCTCTTCATATTTTTCACACTTTTTCAGGCTCTTCATGTTTTTGAAGACTGCTTCATGCTCCTCTATTTTTCAGACCGTTTCATGCTCCTCATGTATTTCACACCCTTTGAAGCTCTTCATATATTTCACACCTTTTCAGGCTCTTCATGTTTTTCAACACCGTTTTATGATCCTCCTATTTTTCATACCGTTTCATGCTCCTCTTGTATTTCCCACCTTTTGAAGGTCTTCATATTTTTCACAACTTTTCAGGCTATTCATGTTTTTGAACACCGCTTCTTGCTCCTACTATTTTTCAGACCGTTTTTGCTCCTCATATATTTCACACCTTTTGAAGCACTTCATATGTTTCACACATTTTCAGGCACTTCATGTTTTGAACACCGCTTCATGCTCCTCTATTTTTCAGACCGTTTCATGCTCTTCTTAGTGTAGACACCTTTTGAAAGTCCTCATATATTTCAAACCTTTTCAGGCTCTTCAAATTTTTGAACACCGCTTCACGCTCCTCCTATTTTGCAGATCGTTTCATGCTCCTCATATATTTGACACCTTTTGAAGCTCTTCATATTTTTCACACCTTTACAGGCTCTTCATGATTTTGAACACCGCTTCATGCTCCTCCTATTTTTCAGACCGTTTCATGCTAATCTTATTTTAGACACCTATTTAAGCTCTTCATATTTTTCCCACCTTTTTAAGTACTTCATATTTTTCACACCATTTCAGGCTCTTCATGTATTTCAACACCGTTTCATGCTCCTCTTAATTTTCAGACCGTTTCATGGTCTTCATGTATTTCACACCTTTTGAAGCTCTTCATATTTCTCACACCTTTTCAGGCTCTCATGTGTTTGAACACAGCTTCATGCTCCTCCTATTTTTCAGACCGTTTCAGGCTCCTCATATATTTCACACCTTTTGAAGCTCTGCATATTTTTCACACCTTTTCAGGCTCTTCATGTTTTTGAACACTGTTTCATGATCCTCCTAATTTTCAGACCGTTTCATGCTCCTCATATTTTTGACACCTTTTGAAGCTCTTCATATTTTTCACACCTTTTCAGGCTCTTCATATTTTTCAACATCACTTCATGCTCCTCCTATTTTTCAGATCGCTTCATGCTCATCTCATTTTTTACACCTTTTGAAGCTGTCCATATTTTTGACTCCTTTAGAAACTCTTCATATTTTTCACACGTTTTCAGGCTCTTCATGTTTTTCAACACCGCCTGATGCTCCTCCTATTTTTCAGACCGTTTCATGCTCCTCATATTTTTGACACGTTTTAAAGCTCTTCATATTTTTCACACCATTTCAGGCACTTCATGTATTTCAACACCGTTTCATGCTCCTCCTATTTTTCAGACCATTTCACGCTCCTCATATTTTTGACACCTTTTGAAGCTCTTCATATTTTTCACACGTTTCCAGGCTCTTCATGTTTTTGAACACCGCTTCATGCTCCTCCTATTTTTCTGATCTCTTCATGCTCATCTCATTTTTGACACATTTTGAAGCTGTTCATATTTTTGACACCTTTTCAAGCTCTTCATATTTTTCACACGTTTTCAGGCTCTTCATGTTTTTGAACACCGTTTCATGCCTCTCTAATTTTTCACACCGTATCATGCGCCTCATATTTTTCACACCTTCTGAAGCTCTTCATATTTTTGACACGTTTTGAGGCTCTTCATATTTTTCAGACATTTTCAGTCTCTTATGTTTTTGAACCCCGTTTCATGCTCCTCATATTTTTGACACCTTTTGTAGCTCTTCATATTTTTCACACCTTTTCAGGCTCCTCATGTTTTTGAACACCGCTTCATGCTCCTCCTATTTTTCAGACCGTTTCATCCTCCTCATACATTTGACACCTTTTGAAGCTCTTCATATTTTTCACACCTTTTAAGGTTCTTCATGTTTTTGAACACCGCTTCATACTCCTCCTATTTTTCAGACCGTTTCATGCTCCTGATATTTTTCAAACCTTTTGAAGCTCTTCATATTTTTCACACCTTTTCAGGCTCTTCATATTTTTGAACACAGCTTCCTGCTCCTCCTATTTTTCAGACCGTTTCATGCTCCTCATGGATTTCACACCTTTTGAAGCTCTTCAAATTTTTCACACCTTTTCAGGCTATTCATGTTTTTGAACACCGCTTCATGCTCCTCCTATTTTTCAGACCGTTTCATGCTCCTCATATTTTTGACACGTTTTAAAGCTCTTCATATTTTTCACACCATTTCAGGCACTTCATGTATTTCAACACCGTTTCATGCTCCTCCTATTTTTCAGACCATTTCATGCTCCTCATATTTTTGACACCTTTTGAAGCTCTTCTTATTTTTCACACCTTTTAAGGTTCTTCATGTTTTTGAACACCGCTTCATACTCCTCCTATTTTTCAGACCGTTTCATGCTCCTCATATTTTTGACACCTTTTGAAGCTCATCATATTTTTCACACCTTTTAAGGTTCTTCATGTTTTTGAACACCGCTTCATGCTTCTCCTATTTTTCAGACCGTTTCATGCTCCTCATATTTTTGACACGTTTTAAAGCTCTTCATATTTTTCACACCATTTCAGGCACTTCATTTATTTCCACACCGTTTCATGCTCCTCCTATTTTTCAGACCGTTTCATGCTCCTCATATTTTTGACACCTTTTGAAGCTCTTCATATTTTTCACACCTTTTAAGGTTCTTCATGTTTTTGAACACCGCTTCATGCTCCTCCTATTTTCAGACCGTTTCATCCTCCTCATATTTTTGACACCTTTTGAAGCTCTTCATATTTTTCACACCTTTTAAGTTTCTTCATGTTTTTGAACACCGCTTCATACTCCTCCTATTTTTCAGACCGTTTCATGCTCCTGATATTTTTCAAACCTTTTGAAGCTCTTCATATTTTTCACACCTTTTCAGGCTCTTCATATTTTTGAACACAGTTTCCTGCTTCTCCTATTTTTCAGGCCGTTTCATGCTCCTCATGTATTTCACACCTTTTGAAGCTCTTCATATATTTCACACCTTTATCGGCTCTTCATGTTTTTGAACTCCGTTTCATGCTGCTCCTATTTTTCAGACCGTTTCATGCTCCTCATGTATTTCACACCTTTTGAACCTCTTCATATTTTTCAAACCTTTTCAGGCTCTCATGTTGTTGAAAACAGCTTCCTGCTCCTCCTAATTTTCAGACCGTTTCATGCTCCTCATGGATTTCACACCTTTTGAAGCTCTTCAAATTTTTCACACCTTTTCAGGCTATTCATGTTTTGAACACCGCTTCATGCTCCTCCTATTTTTCAGACCGTTTCATGTTCCTCCTATTTTTCAGATCATTTCATGCTCCTCATATTTTTGACACCTTTTCAAGCTCTTCATATTTTTCACACCTTTTCAGGCTCTTCATGTTTTTGAACACCGCTTCATGCTCCTCCTATTTTTCAGTCCGTTTCTTGCTCCTATTGTATTTCCCACCTTTTGAAGCTCTTCATATTTTTCACACCTTTTCAAGCTCTTCATGTTTTTGAACACAACTTCATGCATCTCCTATTTTTCAGACGGTTTCATGCTCCTCATATTTTTAACACATTTTGAAGCTCTTCATATTTTTCACACCTTTTCAGGCTCTTCATGTTTTTGAACACCGCTTCATGCTCCTCCTATTTTTCAGTCCGTTTCTTGCTCCTCATGTATTTCCCACCTTTTGAAGCTCTTCATATTTTTCACACCTTTTCAAGCTCTTCATGTTTTTGAACACAACTTCATGCAACTCCTATCTTTCAGACCGTTTCATGTTCCTCCTATTTTTCAGATCATTTCATGCTCCTCATATTTTTGACACCTTTTGAAGCTCTTCATATTTTTCACACCTTTTCAGGCTCTTCATGTTTTTGAACACAATTTCACGCAACTCCTATTTTTTAGACGGTTTCATGCTCCTCATACTTTTGACACATTTTGAAGCTCTTCATATTTTTCACACCTTTTCAGGCTCTTCATGTTTTTGAACACCGCTTCATACTCCTCCTATTTTTCAGGCGCTTTCATGCTCCTCATATTTTTGACACCTTTTGAAGCTCCTCATATATGTCACACATTTTTAGGCTCTTCATGTTTTTCAACACCACTACATTTTCCTGCTATATTTCAGACCGTTTCAGGCTCATGTCATTTTTGACACATTTTGAAGCTTTTCATATTGTTCACACCTTTTGAAGCTCTTCATATGTTTCACAAGTTTTCAGGCTCTTCATGTTTTTCAACACCGCTTCATGCTCCTCCTATTTTTGAGACCGTTTCATCCTTCTAATTTTTTGACACGTTTTGAAGCGCTTCATATTTTCCACAACTTTTCAAGCTTTCATGTTTTGGAACACCGTTTCATGCTCCTCCTATTTTTCAGACCGTTTCATGCTCCTCATATTTGACACATTTTGAAGCTCTTCATATTTTTCACACCTTGTCAGACTCTTCATGTTTTGAACACCGCTTCATGCTCCTTCTATTTTCCAGAGCGTTTCATGCTCCTCATATTTTTCACACCTTTTGAAGCTCTTTATATTTTCACACCTTTTCATGCTCTTCATGTTTTTGAACACCACTTCATTCTCCTCCTATTTTTCAGACCGTTTCATGCTCATCTCATTTTTGACACCTTTTGAAGCTGTTCATATTTTTCACACTTTTTCAATCTCTTCATATATTTCACACTTTTTCAGGCTTTTCATGTTTTTCAACACCACTTCATGCTCCTCCTATTTTTCAGACCGCTTCATGCTCATCTCATTTTTGACACCTTTTGAAGTTGTTCATATTTTTCACACCTTTTCAAGCTCTTCATATTTTTCACACCTTTTCAGGCTCTTCATGTTTTTGAACACCGTTTCATGCTCCTCCTATTTTTCAGACCTTTTTAAGCTCTTTATATTTTCACACCTTTGCATGCTTTCATGTTTTTGAACACCACTTCATTCTCCTCCTATTTTTCAGACCGTTTCATGCTCATCTCAATTTTGACAGCTTTTGAAGCTCTTCATATTTTTCACACCTTTTGAAGCTCTTCATATTTTTCACACCTTGTCAGGCTCTTCATGTTTTTGAACACCGTTTCATGCTCCACCTATTTTTCTGACATTTTCCTGCTCCTCATATTTTTGACACCTTTTGAAGCTCCTCATATTTTTCACACCTTTTGAAGCTCTTCATATATTTCACACTTTTTCAGGCTTTTCATGTTTTTCAACACCACTTCATGCTCCTCCTATTTTTCAGACCGTTTCATGCTCCTCATATTTTCACACGTTTTGAAGCTCTTCATATTTTTCACACCTTTTCAGGCTCTTCATGATTTGGAACAAGGTTTCCTGCTCCTCCTTTTTTTCAGAACTTTTCATGCTCATAATATTTTTGACACCTTTTGAATCTCTTCATATATTTCACACATTTTCAGGCTCTTCATATATTTGAACAATGCTTCATGCTCCTGTTATTTTTCAGACGGTTTCATCCTCCTCAGTTATTTCACACCTTTTGAAGCTCTTCATATTTTTCACACCTTTTCAGGCTCTTCATGTTTTTAAACACTGCTTCATGCTCCACCTATTTTTCAGACCGGTTCATTCTCCTCATATTTTTGACACCTTTTGAAGCTCTTCATATTTTTCACATCTTTTCAGGCTCTTCATGTTTTTCAACACAGCTTCATGCACCTTCTATTTTTCAGACCGTTTCATGCCCCTATGTATTTCACACCTTTTGAAGCTCTTCATATTTTTCACACCTTTTCAGGCCCTTCGTGTTTTTCAAAAGCGTTTCATGCTCCTCCTATTTTTCAGACCTTTTCATGCTCCTCATATCCTTGACCTCTTTTGAAGCTCCTAATATTTTTCACAAATTTTGAAGCTCTTCATGTATTTTACACTTTTTCAGGCTCTTCATGTTTTACAACAACACTTCCTGCTCCTCCTATTTTTCAGACCGTTTCATGCTCATCTCATATTTGACACCTTTTGAAGCTCTTCATATTTTTCACACCTTTTCAGGCTCTTCATGTTTTTGAACACCACTTCATGCTCCTCCTATTTTTCAGAGAGTTTCATGCTCTTCATGTATTTCACACCTTTTGAAGCTCTTCATATTTTTCACACTTTTTCAGGCTCTTCATCTTTTTCCACACCACTTCATGCTTCTCCTATTTTTCAGACCGTTTCATGCTCCTCATATTTTTGACACCTTTTGAAGCTCTTCATATTTTTCACACTTTTCAGGCTCTTCATGTTTTTCAACACCACTTCATGCTCCTCCTATTTTTCAGACCTTTTCATGCTCCTCATATTTTTGACACCTTTAGAAGCTCTTCATATTTTTCATACCTTTTCAGGCTCTCCATATTTTTGAACACCGCTTCATGCTCCTCCTATTTTTCAGACCGTTTCATTTCCTCATATATTTGACACCATTAGAAGATCTTCATATTTTTCACAAATTTTCAGGCTCTTCATGTTTTTCAACATCGCTTCATGCCCCTCCTATTTTTCAGACCGTTTCATGATCCTCATATTTTTGACACTTTTTGAAGCTCTTCATATTTTTCATACCTTTTCAGGCTCTCCATATTTTTGAACACCGCTTCATGCTCCTCCTATTTTTGAGACCGTTTCATGCTCCTCATATTTTTGACACCTTTTGAAGCTCTTCATATTTGTCACATCTATTCAGGCTCTTCATGTTTTAGAACACCGCTTTATGCTCCTCCTATTTTTCAGACCGTTCCATGCTCTTCATATTTTTCAAACCTTTTGAAGCTCTTCATATATTTCACACCTTTTAATGCTCTTCATGTTTTTCACACCGTTTCATGCTCCTCCTATTTTTCAGACCGTTTCATGCTCCTCATATTTTTGACAACTTTTGAAGCTCTTCATATTTTTCACACATTTTCAGGCTCTTCATGTTTTGAACACCGCTTCATGCTCCTCCTATTTTTCAGACCGTTTCATGCTCCTCATATTTTTGACACCTTTTGAAGCTCTCCATATTTTTCACACTTTTCATGCTCTTCATGTTTTTCAACACCACTTCATGCTCCTCCCATTTTTCAGACCTTTTCATGCTTCTCATATTTTTGACACGTTTAGAAGATCTTCATATTTTTCACACCTTTTCAGGCTCTTCATTTTTTTCAACACCTCTTCATGCTCCTCGTATTTTTCAGACCGTTTCATGCTCCTCATATTTTTGACACCTTTTGAAGCTCTTCATATTTTTCACACCTATCCAGGCTCTTCATGTTTTTCAACACCGCTTCATGCTCCTCCTATTTTTCAGACCGTTTCATGCTCCTCATATTTTTGACAACTTTTGAAGCTCTTAATATATTTCACACTTTTTCAGGCTCATCATGTTTTTCAACAACACTTCATGCTCCTCCTATTTTTCAGACCGTTTCATGCTCATCTCATTTTTGACACCTTTTGAAGCTCTTCATATTTTTCACACTTTTAGAAGCTCTTAATATTTTTCACACTTTCTCAGGCTCTTCATGTTTTTGAACACCGCTTCATGCTCCTCATATATTTCAGACCGTTTCATGCTCCTCTTATTTGTGACACCTTTTGAAGCTCTTCGTATTTTTCACACATTTTCAGGCTCTTCATGTTTTTCAACATGACTTCATGCTCCTCCTATTTTTCAGACTGTTTCATGCTCCTCATATTTTTGACACCTTTTGAAATCTTCATATACTTCACACCTTTTCAGGCTCTTCATTTTTTGAAAAAAACTTCATGCTCCTTCTATTTTTCAGACCGTTTCATGGTCATCTCATTTTTGACACCTTTTGAAGCTCTTCATATATTTCATACCTTTTGAAGATCTTCATATTTTTCACACGTTTTCAGGCTCTTCATATTTTTCAACACCGCATCATGCTCCTCCTATTTTTCAGACAGTTTCATGCTCCTCATATTTTTGACTCGTTTTGAAGCTCTTCATATTTTTCACACTTTTCAGGCTCTTCATGGTTTTCAACACTGTTTCATGATCCTCCTATTTTTCAGACCGTTTCATACTCCTCATAATTTTGACACCTTTTGAAGCTCTTCTTATATTTCACACCTTTTCAGACTCTTCATGTTTTCGAACACCACTTCAAGTTCCTCCTATTTTTGCGACCGTGTCATGCTCTTCATATTTTTGACACCTTTTGAAGCTCTTCATATTTTTCACACCTTTTGAAGCACTTCATATATTTCACACATTTTCAGGCTCTTCATGTTTTTCAACACCACTTCATGCTCCTCCTATTTTTCAGACCGTTTCATTCTCATCTAATTTTTGACACCTTTTGAAGCTCTTCATATATTTCACATCTTTTGAAGCTCTTCATATTTTTCACATTTTTGAAGCTCTTCAAATTTTTCACACCTTTTCAGGCTCTTCATGTTTTTCAACACCACTTCATGCTCCTCCTTTTTCAGACCATTTCATGCTCATCTCATTTTTCGCACTTTTTGAAGCTCTTCATATTTTTGACACCTTTTCAAGCTCTTCATATTTTTCACAGCTTTTCAGGTCTTCATGTTTTTCAACACCGCTTCATGCTCCTCAAATTTTTCAGACCGTTTCATGCTCCTCATATTTTTGACACCTTTTGAATCTCTTCATATACTTCACACTTTTTCAGGCTCTTCATGTTTTTCACCAACACTTCATGCTCCTCTTATTTTTTAGGCCATTTCATGCTCATCTCATTTTTGACACATTTTGAAGCTCTTCATATTTTTCACACCGTTTGAAGCTCTTCATATTTTTCACACCTTTTGAAGCTTTTCATATTTTTCACACGTTTTCAGGCTCTTCATGTTTTCAACACCGCTTCATGCACCTCGTATTTTTCAGACCGTTTCATGCCCCTCATATTTTTCACACCTTTTGAAGATCTTCATATATTTCACACCTTTTCAGGCTCTTCATGTTTTTGAAAAAAACTTCATGCTTCTCCTATTTTTCAGAGCGTTTAATGCTCCTCATGTACTTCACACCTTTTGAAGTTCTTCATATTTTTCACACCTTTTCAGGCTCTTCTTGTTTTTCAACACCGCTTCATGCTCCTCCTATTTTTCAGACCGTTCATTCTCCTCATAATTTTGAAACATTTTGAAGCTCTTCTTATTTTTCACACCTTTTCAGGCTCTTCATGGTTTTCAAGACCGCTTCATGCTCCTCCTATTTTCCAGACCGTACATGCTCCTCATAATTTTGACACCTTTTGAAGCTCTTCATATTTTTCACACCTTTTCAGGCTCTTCATGTTTTTCAACACCGCTTCATGCTCCTCCTATTTTTCAGACCGTTTCATGCTCCTCATATTTTTGACAACTTTTGAAGCTCTTCATATATTTCACACTTTTTCAGGCTCATCATGTTTTTCAACACCACTTCATGCTCCTCCTATTTTTCAGACCGTTTCATGCTCATCTCATTTTTGACACCTTTTGAAGCTCTTCATATTTTTCACACTTTTAGAAGCTCTTAATATTTTTCACACGTTCTCAGGCTCTTCATGTTTTTGAACACCGCTTCATGCTCCTCATATATTTCAGACCGTTTCATGCTCCTCTTATTTGTGACACCTTTTGAAGCTCTTCGTATTTTTCACACATTTTCAGGCTCTTCATGTTTTTCAACATGACTTCATGCTCCTCCTATTTTTCAGACTGTTTCATGCTCCTCATATTTTTGACACCTTTTGAAATCTTCATATACTTCACACCTTTTCAGGCTCTTCATTTTTTTGAAAAAAACTTCATGCTCCTTCTATTTTTCAGACCGTTTCATGGTCATGTCATTTTTGACACCTTTTGAAGCTCTTCATATATTTCATACCTTTTGAAGATCTTCATATTTTTCACACGTTTTCAGGCTCTTCATATTTTTCAACACCGCATCATGCTCCTCCTATTTTTCAGACAGTTTCATGCTCCTCATATTTTTGACTCGTTTTGAAGCTCTTCATATTTTTCACACCTTTTCAGGCTCTTCATGGTTTTCAACACTGTTTCATGATCCTCCTATTTTTCAGACCGTTTCATACTCCTCATAATTTTGACACCTTTTGAAGCTCTTCTTATATTTCACACCTTTTCAGACTCTTCATGTTTTCGAACACCACTTCAAGTTCCTCCTATTTTTGCGACCGTGTCATGCTCTTCATATTTTTGACACCTTTTGAAGCTCTTCATATTTTTCACACCTTTTGAAGCACTTCATATATTTCACACATTTTCAGGCTCTTCATGTTTTTCAACACCACTTCATGCTCCTCCTATTTTTCAGACCGTTTCATTCTCATCTAATTTTTGACACCTTTTGAAGCTCTTCATATATTTCACATCTTTTGAAGCTCTTCATATTTTTCACATTTTTGAAGCTCTTCAAATTTTTCACACCTTTTCAGGCTCTTCATGTTTTTCAACACCACTTCATGCTCCTCCTTTTTCAGACCATTTCATGCTCATCTCATTTTTCGCACTTTTTGAAGCTCTTCATATTTTTGACACCTTTTGAGCTCTTCATATTTTTCACACCTTTTGAGGCTCTTCATGTTTTTCAACACCATTTCATGCTCCTCCTATAATTCAGACGGTTTCATGCTCCTCATGTATTTCACTCCTTTTGAAGCTCTTCATATTTTACACACCTTTTCAGGCTCTTCATGATTTTCAACCCCACTTCATGCTCCTCCGATTTTTCAGACCGTTTCATGCTCATCTGATATTTGACACCTTTTGAAGCTCTTCATATTTTTCACACATATTCAGGCTCTTCATGTTTTTGAACACGGTTTCATGCTCCTCCTCTTTTTCAGACCGTTTCATGCTCCTCATATTTTTGACACCTTTAAAAGCTCTTCATATTTTTCACACCTTTTCAGGTTCTTTATATTTTGAAGACCGTTTCATGGTCCTGCTATTTTTCAGACCGTTTCATGCTCCTCATTATTTGACACATTTTGAAGCTTTTCATATTTTCCACACCTTTTCAGGCTCTTCATGTTTTTGACAACTCTTCATGCTCCTCCTAATTTTCAGACCGTTTCATGCTCCTCATGTATTTAACACCTTTGAAGCTCTTCATATTTTTTTCACCTTTTTAGGCTTTCATGTTTTTGAACACCTTTTCATGCTCCTCCTATTTTTCAGACCGTTTCATGCTCCGCATGTATTTCACAGCTTTTCAAGCTCTTTATATTTTTCACAGCTTTTCAGGCTCTTCATGTTCTTGAACACCTTTTCATGCTCCTCCTATTTTTCAGACAGTTTGATGCTCCTCATATTTTTGACTCCTTTAGAAGCTCTTCATATTTTTCACACCTTTTGAAGCTCTTCATTTATTTCACACCATTTCAGGCTCTTCATGTTTTTCAACACCACTTCATGCTCCTCTTATTTTTCAGACCGTTTAATGCTCCACATGTATTTCACACCTTTTGAAGCTCTTTATATTTTTCACACCTTTTCAGGCTCTTCATGTTCTTGAACACCTTTTCATGCTCCTCCTATTTTTCAGACAGTTTCATGCTCCTCATGTATTTCACACCTTTTGAAGCTCTTCATATTTTGCACATCTTTTCAGGCTCTTCATGTTTTGAACACCGCTTCATGCTCCTCCTATTTTTCACACCGTATCATGCTCCTCATTTTTTTCACACCTTTTGAACCTCTTGATATTATTCACACCTTTTCAGGCTCTTCATGTTTTTGAATACCACTTCATGCACCTCCTATTTTTCAGACAGTTTCATGCTCCTCATGTATTTCACACCTTTTGAAGCTGTTCATATTTTTCACACCTTTTCGGGCTCTTCATGTTTTTCAACACAAATTCATGCCTCTCCTACTTTTCAGACCGTTTCATGCTCCTCATATTTTGACTTCTTTTGAACCTCTTCATATTTTTCACACCTTTTGAAGCTCTTCATATTTTTCACACGTTTTTAGGATCTTCATGATTTTGAACACAGCTTCATGCTCCTCCTCCTTTTCAGACAGTTTCATGCTCCTCATGTATTTCACACATTTTGAAGCTCTTAATATTTTTCACACCTTTTCAGGCTCTTCATGTTTTTGAACACGATTTCATGCTCCTCCTATTTTTCAGACCGTTTCATGCTCCTCACATTTTTGACACCTTTGAAGTTCTTCATATTTTTCACAACTTTTCAGGCTCTTCATGTTTTTCAACACTGCTTCATGATCGTCCAATTTTTCAGACCGTTTCAAGCTCCTCATATTTTTGACACCTTTTGAATCTCTTCATATATTTTACACCTTTTCAGGCTCTTCATGTTTTTCAACACCACTTCTTGCTCCTCCTTTTTCAGACCATTTCATGGTCATCTCATTTTTCGCACTTTTTGAAGCTCTTCATATTTTTGACACCTTTTGAGCTCTTCATATTTTTACACGTTTTGAGGCTCTTCATGTTTTTCAACATAGTTTCATGCTTCTCCTATTATTCAGACCGATACATGCTCCTCATGTATTTCACAACTTGAAGCTCTTCATATTTTTCACAACTTTTCAGGCTCTTCATGTTTTTGAACACCGTTTCATGCTCCTCCTGTTTTTCAGACCGTTTCATGCTCCTCATATTTTTGACACATTTTGAAGCTCTTCATATATTTCACACCTTTTCAGGCTCTTCATATTTTTCAACACCACTTCATGCTCCTCCTATTTTTCAGACCGTTTCATGCTCCTCATATTTTTGGCACCTTTTGAGCTCTTCATATTTTTCACACCTTTTTAGGCTCTTCATGTTTTTAAACACTGTTTCATGCTCCACCTATTTTTCAGACCCTTTCATTCTCCTCATATTTTTCACACCTTTTGAAGCTCTTCATATTTTTCACACCTTTTCAGGCTCATCATGTTTTTGCACAGCGCTTCATGATCCTCATATTTTTCAGACCGTTTCATGCTCGTCATATTTTAGACACCTTTTGAAGCTCTTCATATTTTTCACACCTTTTGAAGCTCTTCATATATTTCACACGTTTTCAGTCTCTTCAGGTTTTTCAACACTGCTTCATTCTCCTCCTATATTTCAGACCGTTTCATGCTCCTCATATTTTTGACACCTTTTGAAGCTCTTCATATTTTTCACACATTTTCAGGCTCTTCATGTTTTTCAACATGGCTTCATGATCCTCCTATTTTTCAGACCGTTTCATGTTCCTCCTATTTTTCAGATCATTTCATTCTCCTCATATTTTTGACACCTGTTGAAGCTCTTCATATTTTTCACTCCTTTTCAGGCTCTTCATATTTTTAACACCTTTCAAGCCTCTCATGTTTCTGAACACCATTTAATGCTCCTCATATTTTTGACAATTATTGGATCTCTTCATATTTTTCAGACCGTTTCAGGCTCCTCATATTTTTGACAGCTTTAGAATCTCTTCATCTTTTTCACACCTTTTCATGCTCTTCATGTTTTCAACACCGTGTCATGCTCCTCCTATTTTTCAGACCTTTTCATGCTCCTGGTATATTTGACACATTTTGAAGCTCTGAATATTTTTCACACCTTTTCAGGCTCTTCATGTTTTTGAACACTGCTTCATGATCCTCCTATTTTTCAGACGGTTTCATGCTCTTCATATGTTTGACACCTTTTGAAGCTCTTCATATTTTTCACACCTTTTGAGGGCCTTCATGTTTTTCAACACCGTTTCATGCTGCTTCTCTATTTCAGACCGTTTCATGCTCCTCATATTTTTTACACCTTTTGAAGCTCTTCATATTTTTAACACCTTTTCAGGCTCTTTTTTTTTTTGAACACCGCTTCATGCTCCTCCTAATTTTCAGACCGTTTCATCCTCCTCATATTTTTCACACCTTTTCAGGCTCTTCATGTTTTTGAACACAGATTCATGCTACACCTATTTTTCAAACCGTTTCATGCTCCTCTTATTTTTCACACCTTTTGAAGCTCCACATATTTTTCACAACTTTTCAGGCTTTTCATGTTTTTCCACACCGTTACATGATCCTCCTATTTTTCAGACCGTTTCATGCTCATCTCATTTTTGACCCGTTTTGAAGCTTTTCATATTTTTCACAACTTTTTAGGCTCTTCATGATTTTCAACACCGCTTCATACTCCTCCTATTTTTCAGACCGTTCATGCTCATCTCATTTTTGATACCTTTTGAAGCTCTTCATATTTCTCACAACTTTTTAGGCTCTTCATGTTTTTCCACACCACTTAATGCTTCTCCTATTTTTCAGACCGTTTCATGCTCCTCATGTATTTCACACCTTTTGAAGCTCTTCATATTTTTCACACCTTTTCAAGCTCTTCATATTTTTCAGAACTTTTCACGCACTTCATGATTTTGAACACCGCTTCATACTCCTCCTATTTTTCAGACCGTTCATGCTCATCTCATTTTTGATACCTTTTGAAGCTGTTCACATTTTTCACACCTTTTCAGGCTCTTCATTTTTTTCAACACCACTTCATGCTCCTCCTATATTTCAGACCGTTTCATGCTCATCTCATTTTTGACACCTTGTGAAACTCTTCATATTTTTCACAAGTTCTCAGGCTCCTCATGTTTTTCAACACCGCTTCATGCTCCTCCTATTTTTCAGAGCGTTTCATGCTTCTCATATTTATGACACCTTTTGAAGCTCTTCATATTTCTCACAACTTTTTAGGCTCTTCATGTTTTTGACACCGCTTCATGCTCCTCCTATTTTTCAGAGAGTTTCATGCTCCTCATGTATTTCACATCTTTGAAGCTCTTCATATTTCTCACAACTTTTTAGGCTCTTCATGTTTTTCCACACCACTTCATGTTTCTCCTATTTTTCGGCCTGTTTCATGCTCCTCATGTATTTCACACCGTTTGAAACTCTTCATATTTTTCACACTTTTTCAGGCTCTTCATGTTTTTAATCACCGTTTCATGCTCCTCCTATTTTTCAGACGGTTTCATGCTCCACATATATTTGACACATTTTGAAGCTCTGAATATTTTTCACACATTTTCAGGCTCTTCATGTTTTTGAACACTGCTTCATGATCCTCCTATTTTTCAGACTGTTTCATGATCTTCATATGTTTGACACCTTTTGAAGCTCTTCATATATTTCACTCCTTTTCAGGCTCTTCATGTTTTTCAACACCACTTCATGCTTCTCGTATTTTTCAAACTGTTTCATGCTCCTCATGTATTTCACACCTTTTGAAGCTCTTCATAATTTTCACACCTTTTCAGGCTCTTCATGTTTTTGAACACCATTTCATGCCGCTTCTATTTTTCAGACCGTTTCATGCTCCTCATATTTTTCACACCTTTTGAAGCTCTTCATATTTTTCACACCTTTTCAGGCTCTTCATGTTTTTAAACACCACTTCATGCGCCTGCTGTTTTTGCGACCGTTTCATGCTCCTCATATTTTTGACACCTTTGAAGCTCTTCATATTTTTCACACATTTTGAAGCTCTTCATATTTTTCACAGCTTCTCAGGCTCTTCATGTATTTGAGCACAGCTTCATGCTTCTCCTATTTTTCAGACTGTTTCATGGTGCTCATATATTTGACAACTTATGAAGCTCTTCATATTTTTCACTCCTTTTCAGGCTCTTCATGTTTTTCAACACGACTTCATGCTCCTCCTATTTTTCAGACCGCTTCATGCTCATCTCATTTTTGACAGCTTTTGAAGCTCTTCATATTTTTCACACCTTTTGAGGCTCTTCATATTTTTCACACGTTTTCAGGCTCTTCATTTTTTTGCACACCGTTTCATGCTGCTCCTATTTTTCAGACCGTTTTATGTTCCTCCTATTTTTCAGATCATTTCATGCTCCTCATATTTTTGACACCTTTTGAAGCTCTTCATATTTTTCACACCTTTTCAGGCTCTTCTTGTTTTTCAACACCGCTTCATGCTCTTCCTATTTTTCACACGGTTTCATGATCCTCATATTTTTCACACCTTTAAAGCTCGTCATATTTTTTCACATTTTAAGGCTCTTCATGTTTTTCAGCACCGAGTCATGCTCCTCCTATTTTTCAGACGGTTTCATGCTCCTCATAATTTTCACACCTTTAAAGCTCTTCATATTTTTCACACCTTTTTACGCTCTTCATGTTTTTGAACACCACTTCATGCTCCTCATATATTTCAGACCGTTTCATGTTCCTCCTATTTTTCAGATCATTTCATGCTCCTGATATTTTTGACACATTTTTAAGCTCTTCATATATTTCACACCTTTTCAGGCTCTTCATGTTTTTCAACACCGCTTCATGCTCCTCCTATTTTTCAGACCTTTTTATGCTCCTCATATTTTTGACTCCTTTTGAAGCTCTTCATATTTTTCACACCTTTTCAGGCTCTTCATCTTTTTCAACCCCACTTCATGCTCCTCCTATTTTTCAGACCGTTTCATGCTCATCTCATTTTTGACACGGTTTGGGGCTCTTCATATTTTTCACACCTTTTCAGGCTTTTCATGTTTTTGAACACCGCTTCATGCTCCTCCTATTTTTCAGACCGTTTCATGCTGCTCATATTTTTGACACCTTTTGAAGCTCTTCATATTTTTCACAAATTTTCAGGCTCTTCCTGTATTTGAACACCGTTTCATGCTCCTCCTATTTTTCAGACCGTTTCATTATCCTCATGTATTTCATACCTTTTGAAGCTCTTCATATTTTTCACACCTTTTAAGGGCCTTCATGTTTTTCAACACCGTTTCATGCTGCTTCTCTATTTCAGACCGTTTCATGCTCCTCATATTTTTTACACCTTTTGAAGCTCTTCATATTTTTAACACCTTTTCAGGCTCTTTTTTTTTTGAACACCGCTTCATGCTCCTCCTAATTTTCAGACCGTTTCATCCTCCTCATATTTTTCACACCTTTTCAGGCTCTTCATGTTTTTGAACACAGCTTCATGCTACTCCTATTTTTCAGACCGTTTCATGCTCCTCTTATTTTTCACACCTTTTGAAGCTCCTCATATTTTTCACACCTTTTCAGGCTTTTCATGTTTTTCAACAGCGTTACATGATCCTCCTATTTTTCAGACCGTTTCATCCTCATCTCATTTTTGACCCCTTTTGAAGCTTTTCATATTTTTCACAACTTTTTAGGCTCTTCATGTTTTTCAACACCGCTTCATACTCCTCCTATTTTTCAGACCGTTTTATGCTCATCTCATTTTTGACACCTTTTGAAGCTCTTCATATTTCTCACAACTTTTTAGGCTCTTCATGTTTTTGACACCGCTTCATGGTCCTCCTATTTTTCAGAGAGTTTCATGCTCCTCATGTATTTCACATCTTTTGAAGCTCTTCATATTTCTCACAACTTTTTAGGCTCTTCATGTTTTTGACACCGCTACATGCTCCTCTTTTTTTTCAGAGAGTTTCATGCTCCTCATGTATTTCACACCTTTTGAAACTCTTCATATTTTTCACACCTTTTCAGGCTCTTCATGTTTTTCAACACCACTTCATGCTTCTCCTATTTTTCAGACTGTTTCATGCTCCTCATGTATTTCACACCTTTTGAAACTCTTCATAATTTTCACACCTTTTCAGGCTCTTCATGTTTTTGAACACCATTTCATGCCGCTTCTATTTTTCAGACCGTTTCATGCTCCTCATATTTTTCACACCTTTTGAAGCTCTTCATATTTTTCACAGCTTTTCAGGCTCTTCATGTTTTTGAACACCGCTTCATGATCCTCCTATTTTTCAGACCACTTCATGCTCTTCATATTTTTGACACCTCTTGAAGCACTTCATATATTTCACACCTTTTCAGCCTCTTCATTTTTTTTAAAACCGCTTCATGCTCCTCCTATTTTTCACACCGTTTCATGCTCCTCTCATTTTTGACACCTTTTGAAGCTCTTCATATATTTCACACCTTTTCAAGCTCTTCATATTTTTCAGACCTTTTCAGGCACTTCATGTTTTTCAACACCGCTTCATGCTCCTCCTATTTTCAGACCGTTTCATGCTCCTCATATTTTTGACACCTTTAGAAGCTCTTCAGATTTTTCACATCTGTCATGCTCTTCATATTTTTCAACACCGTTTTATGCTCCTCCTATTTTTCACACTGTTTCATGCACCTCATATTATTGACACCTTTTGAAGCTCTTCATATTTTTCATACCTTTTCAGACTCTTCATGTTTTTGAACCCCGTTTCATGATCCTCCTGTTTTTCAGACCGTTTCATGCTCCTCATATTTTTCACAGCTTTTGAAGCTCCTCATATTTCGCACACCTTTCCACGCTCTTCACGTTTTTGAACACCGCTTCATGCTCCTCCAATTTTTCAGATCTTTTCACGCTACTCATATTTTTAACAACTTTTGAAGCTCTTCATATATTTCACACCTTTTCCGGCTCTTCATGTTTTTCAACACCACTTCATGTTCCTCCTATTTTTCAGACCGTTTCATGGTTATCTCATTTTTGACACCTTTTGAGGCTCTTCATATTTTGCACACCAATACAGGCTCTTCCTGTTTTTCAACACGACTTCATGCTCCTCCTATTTTTCAGACCATTTCTTGCTCCTCCTATTTTTCAGACCGTTTCATGCTCCTCATATTTTGACACATTTTGAAGCTCTTCATATTTTTCACACCTTTTCAGGCTGTTCATGTTTTTCAACACCACTTCATGCTCCTCCTAATTTTCAGACCGTTTCATGCTCATCTCATTTTTGGCACCTTTTGAAGCTCTTCATATTTTTCACACCATTTCAGGCTCTCCAGTTTTTCCACACCGTTTCATGCTCCTCCTATTTTTCAGACCTTTTCATGCTCCTCCTATTTTTCAGACCGTCACATGCTCCTCATATTTTTCACACTATTTGAAGCTGTTAATATTTTTCACACCTTTTCAGGCTCTTCATGTTTTTCCACACCGTTTCATGCTCCTCCTATTTTTCAGACGGTTTCATGCTCCTCCTATTTTTGACACCTTTTGAAGCTCTTCATATATTTCACACCTTTTCAGGCTCTTCATGTTTTTCAACACCGCTTCATGCTACTCCTATTTTTTCAGACCTTTTCATGCTCATCTCATTTTTGACACCTTTTGAAGCTCTTCATATTTCTAACAGCTTTTGAAGCTCTTCATATTTTTCACACGTTTTCAGGCTCTTCATGTTTTACAACACCGCTTCATGCTCCTCCGATTTTTAGATCGCTTCATGCTCCTCATATTTTTGACACCTTTTGAAGCTCTTCATATTTTTCACACCTTTTCAGGCTCTTCATGTTTTTCAACACCACTTCATGCTCCTCGTATTTTTCAGACCGTTTTATGCTCCTCATATTTTTCACACCCTTTGAAGCCTTTTATATTTCTCACACCTTTCCAGGCTCTTCATGTTTTTGAACACCGCTTCATGCTCCTCCTATTTTTCAGACCGTTTCATGCTCCTCATATTTTGACACATTTTGAAGCTCTTCATATTTTTCACACCTTTTCAGGCTCTTCAAGTTTTTCAACACCACATCATGCTCTTCCTATTTTTCAGACCGTTTCATGCTCCTCATATTCTTGACATATTTTGAGCCTCTTCATATTTTTCACACTATTTGAATCTCTTCATATTTTTCACACCTTTTCAGGTCTTCATGTTTTTCCAAACCGTTTCATGCTCCTCCATTTTTAGAAAGTTTCATGTTCCTCATATTTTTGACACCCTTTGAATCTCTTCATTTATTTGACACCATTTGAGGCTCTTCATGTTTTTCAACACCACTTCATGCTCCTCGTAATTTTCAGACCGTTTCGTGCTCATCTCATTTTTGGCACCTTTTGAAGCTCTTCATATATCTCACAGCTTTTGAAGCTGTTCATGTTTTTCACACCTTTTCAGGCTCTTTATATTTTTGAACACCGCTTCATGCTCCTCCTATTTTTCAGACCGTTTCATGTTCCTCATATTTTTGTCACCTTTTGAAACTCTTCATATATTTCACACCTTATCACGCTCTTCACCTTTTTCAAAACCGCTTCATGCTCCTTCTATTTTTCAGTCCGTTTAACGCTCCTCATATTTTGGACACGTTTTGAAGCTCTTCATATTTTTCACACCTTTTCAGGCTCTTCATGTTTTTCAACACCGCTTCATGCTCCTCCTATTTTTCAGACCATTTCATGCTCCGCATATATTTTACACGTTTTGAGGCTCTTCATATTTTTCACACCTTTCCAGTCTCTTCATGTTTTTGAACACCGTTTCATGCTCCTCCTTTTTCAGAACATTTCATGCTCCTCATATTTTTCACACCTTTTGGAGCTCTTCATATTTTTCACACCTTTTCAGGCTTTTCATGTTTTTCAACACCACTTCATGCTCCTCCTATTTTTCAGACCATTTCATGCTCCGCATATATTTTACACGTTTTGAGGCTCTTCATATTTTTCACACCTTTTCAGGCTCTTCATGTTTTTCAACACCGCTTCATGATCCTCCTATACTTCAGATCGTTTCATGTTCCAAATATTTTTCACACCTTTTATAGCTCTGCATATTTTTCACACCTTTTCAGGCTCTCCATGTTTTTCCACACCGTTTCATGCTCTTCCTATTTTTCCGGCCGTTTCATGCTCCTCTTATTTTTCCGACCGTTTCATGCTCATCTTATCTTTGACACCTTTTGAAGGTATTCATATTTTTCACACCTTTTGAAGCTCTTCATATTTTTCACACGTTTTCGGGCTCTTTATGTTTTTGGACACGTATTCAGGCTCCTCCTATTTTTCAGACCGTTTCACTCTCCTCATATTTTTGACACGTTTTGAGGCTCTTCATATTTTTCACACCTTTTCAAGCTCTTCATGTATTTCAACACCCCTTCATGCTTCTCCTATATTTCAGTCCGTTTCATGCTCCTCATATTTTTCACACCTTTTGAAGCTCTTCATATTTTTCACACCTTTTCAGGCTCTCAATGATTTTTAACACCGTTTCATGCTCCTCCTATTTTCAGACCGTTTCATACTCCTCATAATTTTGACACCTTTTGAAGCTCTTCATATTTTTCACATCTTTTCAGGCTCTTCATGTTTTTCAACACCACTTCATGCTCCTCGTATTTTTCAGCCCGTTTTATGCTCCTCATATTTTTCACACCCTTTGAAGCTCTTTATATTTCTCACCCCTTTCCAGGCTCTTCATGTTTTTGAACACCGCTTCATGCTCCTCCTATTTTTCAGACCGTTTCATGCTCCTCATATTTTGACACATTTTGAAGCTCTTCATATTTTTCACACCTTTTCAGGCTCTTCAAGTTTTTCAACACCACATCATGCTCTTCCTATTTTTCAGACCGTTTCATGCTCCTCATATTCTTGACATATTTTGAGCCTCTTCATATTTTTCACACTATTTGAAGCTCTTCATATTTTTCACACCTTTTCAGGCTCTTCATGTTTTTCCACACCGTTTCATGCTCCTCCATTTTTAGAAAGTTTCATGTTCCTCATATTTTTGACACCTTTTGAATCTCTTCATATATTTGACACCATTTGAGGCTCTTCATGTTTTTCAACACCACTTCATGCTCCTCGTAATTTTCAGACCGTTTCATGCTCATCTCATTTTTGTCACCTTTTGAAGCTCTTCATATTTCTCACAGCTTTTGAAGCTGTTCATGTTTTTCACACCTTTTCAGGCTCTTTATATTTTTGAACACCACTTCCTGCCTCTCCAATTTTACAGACCGTTTCATGCTCCTCATATTTTTGACACTTTTTGAAACTCTTCCTATTTTTCACAAATTTTCAGACTCTTTATATTTTTGAACACCGCTTCATGCTCCTCCTATTTTTCAGACCGTTTCATGCTCCTCATATTTTTGACACTTTTTGAAACTCTTCCTATTTTTCACAAATTTTCAAACTCTTTATATTTTTGAACACCGCTTCCTGCTTCTCCTATTTTACAGGCCGTTTCATGCTGCTCATATTTTTAACACTTTTTGAAACTATTCCTATTTTTCACACGTTTTCAGGCTCTTCATGTTTTTCCAAACCGTTTCATGCTCCACCTTTTTTTCAGACCATTTCGTGCTTCTCCTATTTTTCAGACCTTTTCATGTTCCTCATATATTTGTCACCTTTTGAAACTCTTCATATATTTCACACCTTATCACGCTCTTCATCTTTTTCAAAACCGTTTCATGCTCCTCCTATTTTTCAGTCCGTTTAATGCTCCTCATATTTTGGACACGTTTTGAAGCTCTTCATATTTTTCACACCTTTTCAGGCTCTTCATATTTTTCAACACCACTTCATGCTCCTCCTATTTTTCAGGCCATTTCATGCTCATTACATTATTTACACCATTTGAAGATCTTAATATTTTTCACACCTTTTGAAGCTCTTCATATTTTCCACACGATTTCAGGCTCTTCTTGTTTTTCAACACTGCTTCATGCTCCTCCTATTTTTCAGATCGTTTCATGCTCCTCATGTTTTTGACACTTTTTGAGGCTCTTCATATTTTTCACACATTTCCAGGCTCTTCATGTTTTTGAACACCGTTTCATGCTACTCCTTTTTCAGAACGTTTCATGCTCCTCATATTTTTGACACCTTTTGAATCTCTTCATATTTTTCACACCTTATCACGCTCTTCATCTTTTTCAAAACCGCTTCATGCTCCTCCTATTTTTCAGTCCGTTTAACGCTCCTCATATTTTGGACACGTTTTGAAGCTCTTCATATTTTTCACACCTTTTCAGGCTCTTTATGTTTTTCAACACCGCTTCATGCTCCTCCTATTTTTCAGACCATTTCATGCTCCGCATATATTTTACACGTTTTGAGGCTCTTCATATTTTTCACACCTTTCCAGGCTCTTCATGTTTTTGAACACCGTTTCATGCTCCTCCTTTTTCAGAACATTTCATGCTCCTCCTATTTTTGACACCTTTTGAAGCCCTTCATATTTTGGACACCTTTTGAAGCTCTTCATATTTTTCAAACGTTTTCAGGCTCTTCATGTTTTTCAACACCGCTTCATTCTCCTCCTATTTTTCCGACGGTTTCATGCTCCTCCTATTTTTGACACCTTTTGAAGCTCTTCATATTTTTCACACCTTTTGAAGCTCTTCATTTTTTCACATCTCTTCAGGCTCTTCATGTTTGGGAACACAGTTTCATGCTCCTCCTATTTTCAAACCGATTCATGATCCTCATATTTTGGACAACTTTGGAAGCTCTTCATATTTTTCACACCTTTTCAGGCTCTCCATGTTTTTCAACACCGATTCATGCTCCTCCTATCTTTCAGACCGTTTCATGCCCCTCATAATTTGACACCTTTTGAAGCTCTTCATATTTTTCACACCTTTTCAGGCTCTTCATGTTTTTCAACACTGCTTCATGTTCCTCCTATTTTTCAGATCGTTTCATGCTCCTCATGTTTTTGACACTTTTTGAGGCTCTTCACATTTTTCACACATTTCCAGGCTCTTCATGTTTTTAAACACCGTTTCATGCTACTCCTTTTTCAGAACGTTTCATGCTCCTCATATATTTGACACCTTTTGAATCTCTTCATATTTTTCACACCTTTTCAGGCTCTCCATATTTTTGAATACCGCTTCATGCTCCTCCTATTTTTCAGACCGTTTCTTGCTCCTCATATGTTTGACACCTTTTGAAGCTCTTCATATTTTTCACACCTTTTCAGGCTCTTCATGTTTTTCAACACCGCTTCATGCTCTTCCTATTTTTCACACCGTTTCATGTTCCTCATATTTTTGACACATTTTGAAGCTCTTCATATTTTTCACACCTTTTCCGGCTCTTCATGTTTTTCAACACCGCTTCATGATCCTCCTATACTTCAGATCGTTTCATGTTCCAAATATTTTTCACACCTTTTATAGCTCTTCATATTTTTCACACCTTTTCAGGCTCTCCATGTTTTTCCACACCGTTTCATGCTCTTCCTATTTTTCCGACTGTTTCATGCTCCTCTTATTTTTCCGACCGTTTCATGCTCATCTCATCTTTGACACCTTTTGAAGGTATTCATATTTTTCACACCTTTTCAGGCTCTTCATGTTTTTGAACACCTTTTCATGTTCCTCCTATTTTATAGACTGTTTCATGCTTCTCGTATCTTTGACACCTTTTCAAGCTCTTCATATATTTCACACATTTTCAGGCTCTTCATGTTTTTCAACACCACTTCATGCTCCTCCTATTTTTCAGACCTTTTCATGCACCTTTCATTTTTCACAGATTTTGAAGCTCTTCATATTTTTCACAACTTTTCAGGCTCTTCATGTTTTTGAACACCGCTTCATGCTCCTCCTATTTTTCAGACCGTTTCATGCTCCTCATATTTTTTACACCTGTTGAAGCTCTTCATATATTTCACACCTTTTCAGGCTCTTTATGTTTTTCAACACCGCTTCATGCTCCTTCTATTTTTCAGAACGTTTCATGCTTCCCATATTTTTGACTCCTTTTGAATCTCTTCATATTTTTCACACCTTTTCAGGCTCTACATGTTTTTCAACACAGGTTCATGCTCCTCCTGTTTTTCAGACCGTTTCATGCTCCTCATATTTTTGACACTTTTTGAAGCTCTTCATATTTTTCACACCGTTTCAGGCTCTTCATGATTTTCAACACTACTTCATACTCCTCCTGTTTTTCATTCCCTTTCATGCTCATCTCAATTTTGACTCTTTTTGATGCTCTTCATATTTTTTCCCACCTTTGGAAGCTCTTCATGATGTCCAACACCGCTTCATGCTCCTCATATTTTTCAGACCGTTTCATGCTCCTCATATTTTTGACACGTTTTGAAGCTCTTCATATTTTTCACACGTTTTCAGGCTCTTCATGTTTTTCAACACCACTTCATGCTACTCCTATTTTTCAGAACGTTTCTTGCTCCTCATATTTTTGACACGTTTGAGGCTCTTCATATTTTTCACACAATTTCAGACTCTTCATGTATTTCAACACCGTTTCATGCTCCTCCTATTTTTCAGACCGTTTCATGCTCCTCATAATTTTGACACCTTTTGAAGCTCTTCATATTTTTCACACCTTTTGAAGCTCTTCATATATTTCACACCTTTTCAGGCTCTTCATGTTTTTCAATACCACCAAATGCTCCTCCTATTTTCAGACCGTTTCATGCTCATCTAATATTTGACAGCTTTTGAAGCTCTTCATATTTTTGACACCTTTTGAAGGTCTTCATATTTTTCACACCTTTTCAGGCTCTTCATGTTTTTGAACACCGTTTCATGCTCCTCCTGTTTTTCAGACCGTTTCTTGCTCCTCATATTTTTGACACTTTTAGAAGCTCTTCATACTTTTCACACCTTTTCAGGCTCTTCATGATTTTCAACATTGCTTCATACTCCTCCTAATTTTCAGACCGTTTCATGCTCATCTCATTTTTGACACTTTTTGAAGCTATTCATATTTTTCACACCTTTTGAAGCTCTTCATGTTTTTCCCGTTTTTGAAGCTCTTCTTATTTTTCACACGTTTCAGGCTCTTCATGTTTTTCAACACCGCTTCATGCTCCTGCTATTTTTCAGAACGTTTCATACTCCTCATATTTTTGACACGGTTTGAGGCTCTTCATATTTTACACACCTTTTCATGCTCTTCATTTTTTCAACACCGCTTCATGCTCCGGTTATTTTTCAGACCGTTTTATGCTCATCACATTTTTGACACCTTTTGAAACTCTTCATACATTTCAAATCTTTTGAGGATCTTCTTGTTTTTCACACCTTTTCACGCTCTTCATGTTTTTCAGCACCGTTTCATGCTCCTCCTATTTTTCAGACCGTTTAGTGCTCCTCATGTATTTCACACCTGTTGAAGCTCTTCATATTTTTCACACCTTTTCAGGCTCTTCATTTTTTTGAACACATTTTCATGCTCCTCCTATTTTTCAGACCATTTCATGCTCCTCATATTTTTGACACCTTTTGAAGATTTTCATATTTTTCACAACTTTTCAGGCTCTTCATGTTTTTGAACACCTCTTCATGCTCCTCCTGTTTTTCAGACCGTATCATGCTCCTCATATTTTTCAAACCTTTTGAACCTCTTCATATTTTTCACAACTTTTCAGGCTCTTCATGTTTTTGAACACCACTTCATGCTCCTCCTATTTTTCAGACCGTTTCATTCTCATGTCTTTTTTGACACCTTTTGAAGCTCTTCATATTTTTCACACCTTTTGAAGCTCTTCATGTTTTTCACACCTTTTCAAGCACTTCGTGTTTTTGAACTCCGCTTCATGTTCCTCCTATTTTTCAGACCGTTTCATGGTCCTCATATTTTTGACACCTTTTCAAGCTCTTCATATTTTTCACACCTTTTCAGGCTCTTCATGTTTTTGAACACCGTTTCATGCTCCTCATATTTTTGACACCTTTTGAAGCTCTTCATATTTTTCACACCTTTTGATGCTGCCAGTTTTATTTAAGTCTTTACATATCTCAATAATCAGTTAAAAAGAAAATGTTCATTTTTAGAGTTGCACAAAAGGAAAATAATAGGGAAAGTGATGGCTGGCTTATGATGTGGGGCCAATTTACATAAATTAGATAAAAAATCTAAGTTTTAGAACCTGGGGCTCTAAAAATAGCACTTGTAATTAGTACTGTTCTTCAGATACATAGTTTAAGGAAGTCAATACATTTTATTTCTTGATGTTATAGATTTAACAACATATTGGTAGCAACATGTAACTTCTCACATGGATTAGACATCAAGAGACCAGTTTTTGTATATAAACTTAAACACTGAAAATGAATATATTCAGCTATTATGGAACTTATAGCAAATACAAACTTGTTAACAACTTTCCAAAAGGCACAAAAGACAGTGTTAATAAAGAGTGGTCTTTTGCATCATTTTCAAAAATTCTTCCTTGTTTATTTCTCCATCCCCATCATGATCAGCCTCATCAAGCATTTCCTGAAGTTCATCATCTGTTAAATTTTCCCCTAGCTCCTTAGCAACCCTCTTGATATTGTTCAATGATATACGTCCTGTATCATCATCATCAAATAGTTTGAAAGCCTTCAATATTTCTTCTTTTTCATCCTTTTCACTCATTTTTACACTCATTATGGCAAAAAATTCTTCAAAATTAATGGTGACAATTCCTTCTTTGTCAGTTTCAGCTATCATCTTTGTAATTTCTTCTTTCTTTGGCTCAAATCCTAAGGCCCACATTGCAATCATGTCTCCAACCGGCGTCCCCGGCCGGGACCTCCCAGCTTTACCCGCTAGCCTGAAGCTCTTCATATTTTTGACACGTTTTCAGGCTTTTCATGTTTTTCAACACCGTTTCATGAGCCTCCTATTTTTCAGACCGTTTCATGCTCCTCATATTTTTGACACCTTTTGAAGCTCTTCATAATTTTCACACCTTTTCAGGCTCTTCATGTTTTTCACACGTTTTCAGGGTCTTCTTGTTTTTGAACCCCGTTTCATGCTCCTCCTATTATTCAGACCGTTTCATGCTCCTCATGTATTTCACACCCTTTGAAGCTCTTCATATTTTTCACACCTTTTCAAGCTCTTCATGTTTTTTAACACGGTTTTATGCTGCTCTTATATATCAGACCATTTCCTGCTCCTCATATTTTTGACACCTTTTGAAGCTCTTCATATTTTTCACAACTTTTCAGGCTCTTCAGGTTTTTCAACACTGCTTCATGATCCTCCTATTTTTCAGACCGTTTCATGCTCTTCATATTTTTCACACGTTTTCAGGCTCTTCATGTTTTTCAACACCGCTTCATGCTCTTCCTATTTTTTAGACCGTTTCATGCTCCTCATATTTTTGACACCTTTAAAGCTCTTCATATATTTCACAACTCTTCAGGCTCTTCATGTTTTTCAACACCACTACATGCTCGTCCTATTTCTCAGACCGTTTCATGCTCATCTCATTTTTGACACCTTTTGAAGTTCTACATATTTTTCACACCTTTTCAGGCTCTTCTTGTTTTTGAACACCGCTTCATGCTCCTCCTATTTTTCAGGCCGTTTCATGCTCCTTATATTTTTGACACGTTGTGAAGCTCTTCATATTTTTCACACCTTTTCAGGCTCTTCATGTTTTTGAACACAGCTTCATGCTCCTGATATTTTTCAGACTTTTTTATGCTCCTCATTTTTTTGACACCTTTTGAAGC
The DNA here is from genome assembly GCF_033118175.1 of Dama dama. NCBI lineage: Eukaryota > Metazoa > Chordata > Mammalia > Artiodactyla > Cervidae > Dama > Dama dama. The sequence continues at coordinate 2,719,076 of NW_026870928.1, read as the reverse complement.
TCTGCATATTTTTCACACCTTTTCAGGCTCTTCATGTTTTGAACACCACTTCATGCTTCTCCCATATTTCAGACAGTTTCATGCTCCTCATATTTTTCACATCTTTTGAAGCTCTTCATATTTTTCATACCTTTTCATGCTCTTCATGTTTTTGAACACCACTTCATGCTCCTCCTATTTTACAGACCGTTTCATTCTCCTCATGTCTTTCACACATTTTGAAGCTCTTCCTTTTTTTCACAACTTTTCAGGCTCTTCATTTTTTTCAACACTGTTTCATGCTCCTCCGATTTTTCAGATTGTTTCAGGCTCCTCATATTTTTGAAACCTCTAGAGGCTCTTCATATTTTTCACACCTTTTCAGGCTCTTCATGTTTTACAACACCTCAACATGCTCCTCCTATTTTTCATTCTGTTTCATGCTCCTCATATTTTTGACACCTTTTGAAGCTCTTCATATTTTTCACACCTTTTCAGGCTCTTCATGTTTTTCAACACCGCTTCATGTTCTCCCTAAATTTCAGGCTGTTTCATGCTTCTCATATTTTTCACACCTTTTGAAGCTCTTCATATTTTTCACAGATTTTCAGACTCTTCATGTTTTTCAACCCCGCTTCTTGCTTCTCCTATTTTTCAGGCCGTTTCATGCTCCTTATATTTTTGACACCTTTTGAAGCTCTTCATATTTTTCACACCTTTTCAGGCTCTTCATGTTTTTCAACACCGCTTCATGCTCCTCCTATTTTTCAGACCGTTTCATGCTCCTTATATATTTCACAACTTTTGAATCTCTTCATATTTTTCACAACTTTTCAGGCTCTTCATGTTTTTGAACACCGTTTCATGCTCCTCCTATTTTTCAGACCGCTTCATGCTCCTCATATTTTTGACACCTTTTGAAGCTCTTCATATTTTTTACACCTTTTGAAGCTCTTCATATATTTCACACCTTTTCAGGCTCTTCATGTTTTTCAATAGCACCTCATGCTCCTCCTATTTTCCAAACCATTTCATGCTCATCTAATTTTTGACCTCTTTTGAAGCTCTTCATATTTTTTCACCTTTTGAAGCTCTTCATTTTTTTTACACATTATGAAGGTCTTCATATTTTTCACACCTTTTCAGGCTCTTCATGTTTTTGAACACCGTTTCATGCTCCTCCTATTTTTCAGACCGTTTCATGCTCCTCATATATTTGACAACTTTTGATGCTCTTCATAGTTTTCACACCTTTTCAGGCTTTTCATGTTTTTAAACACCGCTTAATGCTCCTCCTATTTTTCAGACAGTTTCATGCTCCTCATATTTTTGACACCTTTTGAAGCTCTTCATATATTTCACACCTTTTCAGGCTCTTCATGTTTTTTTAACACCGTTTCATGCTTCTCCTATTTTTCAGACCGTTTAATGCTCCTCATTTTTTGACACCTTTTGAAGCTCTTCATATTTTTCACACCTTTTGAAGCTGTTCATATTTTTCACACCTTTTCAGGCCCTTCATGTTTTTCAACACCACTTCTTGCTCCTCCTATTTTTCAGTCCGTGTCATGCACATCTCATTTTTGACACCTTTTGAAGCTCTTCATATTTTTCACACGTTTTGAAAGTCTTCATATTTTTCACACGTTTTCAGGCTCTTCATGTTTTTCAACACCGTTTCATGCTCCTCCTATTTTTCAGACCGTTTCATGCTCCTCATATTTTTGACACCTTTTGAAGCTCTTCATATATTTCACACCTTTTCAGGCTCTTCATGTTTTTCAACAACTCTTCATGCTCCTACTATTTTTCAGTCCGTTTCATGCACATCTCATTTTTGACACCTTTTGTAGCTCTTCATATTTTTCACACCTTTTGCAGCTCTTCATATTTTTCACACCTTTTAGGCTCTTCATGTTTTTGAACACCTCTTCATGCTCCTCCTATTTTTCAGACCGTTTCATGCTCTTCTTATTTTTGACACCTTTTGAAGCACTTCATATTGTTCAAACCTTTTCAAACTCTTCATGTTTTTCAACACCGCTTCATGCTTCTCCTATTTTTCAGACCGATTCATGCCCATCTCATTTTTGACAACTTTTGAAGCTCTTCATATTTTTCACACCTTTTGAAAGTCTTCATATTTTTCACACGTTTTCAGGCTCTTCATGTTTTTCAACACCGTTTCATGCTCCTCCTATTTTTCAGACCGTTTCATGCTCCTCATATTTTTGACACCTTTTGAAGCTCTTCATATATTTCACACCTTTTCAGGCTCTTCATGTTTTTCAACAACTCTTCATGCTCCTACTATTTTTCAGTCCGTTTCATGCACATCTCATTTTTGACACCTTTTGTAGCTCTTCCTATTTTTCACACCTTTTGCAGCTCTTCATATTTTTCACACCTTTTAGGCTCTTCATGTTTTTGAACACCTCTTCATGCTCCTCCTATTTTTCAGACCGTTTCATGCTCTTCTTATTTTTGACACCTTTTGAAGCACTTCATATTGTTCAAACCTTTTCAAACTCTTCATGTTTTTCAACACCGCTTCATGCTTCTCCTATTTTTCAGACCGATTCATGCCCATCTCATTTTTGACAACTTTTGAAGCTCTTCTTACATTTCACACCTTTTGAAGCTCTTCATATTTTTCACACCTTTTCAGGCTCTTCATGTTTTTGCACACCGTTTCATGCTCCTCCTGTTTTTCAGACCGTTTCATGCTCCTCATATTTTTGAAACATTTTGAAGCTCTTCATATTTCTCACCTTTTCAGGCTCTTCATGTATTTAACACCGTTTCATGCTCCTCCTATTTTTGAGACCGTTTCATGCTCCTCATATTTTTGACACCTTTTGAACCTCTTCATATATTTCACACCTTTTCAGGCTCTTCATGTTTTTCAACACCGCTTCATGCTCCTCATATTTTTGACACCTTTTGAAGCTCTTCATATAATTCACACCTTTTCAGGCTCTTCATGTTTTTGAGCACCGTTTCATGCTCCTCCTATATTTCAATCATTTCATTCTCTGCATATTTTTGACAACTTTTGAAGCTCTTCATATTATTCATACCTTTTTAGGCTCTTCATGTTTTTCAACACCGCTTCATGCTCCTCTTATTTTTGAGAACGTTTCATGATCCTCATATTTTTCACACCTTTTGAAGCTGTTCATATTTTTAACACCTTTTCAGTCTGTTCATGCTTTTCTACACCACTTCATGCTCCTCCTAAATTTCAGACCGTTTCATGCTCTTCATATATTTGACAAATTTTGAAGCTCTTCATTTTTTTCACACCTTTTCAGGCTCTTCATATTTTTCTACACCGCTTCATGCTCCTCCTATATTTCAGATCATTTCATGCTCCTCATATTTTTGACACCTTTTGAAGCTCTTCATATTTTTCACACCTTTTCAGGCTCTTCATGTTTTTGAACACCCCTTCACGCTCCTCCTATTTTTCCGACCGTTTCATGCTCGTCATATTTTTCACACATTTTTAAGCTCTTCATATTTTTCACACCTTTTCAGGCTGCTCGTGTTTTTGAACACCGTTTCATGCTCCCTTATATTTCAGACCGTATCATGCTCCTCATATTTTTGACACCTTTTGAAGCTCTTCATATTTTTCACACCTTTTCAGGCTCTTCATGTTTTTGAACACCCCTTCACGCTCCTCCTATTTTTCCGACCGTTTCATGCTCGTCATATTTTTCACACATTTTTAAGCTCTTCATATTTTTCACACCTTTTCAGGCTGCTCGTGTTTTTGAACACCTTTTCATGCTCCCTTATATTTCAGACCGTATCATGCTCCTCATTTTTTGACACCTTTTGAAGCTCTTCATATTTTTCACACGTTTTGAAACTCTTCATATTATTGACACCTTTTCAGGCTCTTCATGTTTTTCAACACCGCTTCATGCTCCTCCTATTTTTCAGAACGTTTCATGCTCTTCATATTTTTGACACCTTTTGAAGCTTTTCATATATTTCACACCTTATCAGGCTTTTCATGTTTTTCAAAACCGTTTCATGCTCCTCCTATTTTTCAGACCGTTTCATGCTCTTTATATTTTTGACACCTTTTGAAGCTCGTCATATTTTTCACACCATTTCAAGCTCTTCATGTTTTTCAACACCACTTCATGTCTCCTCCTATTTTTCAGACCGTTACATGCTCCTCATATTTTTGACACCTTTTGAAGCTCTTCATATTTTTCACACCTTTTCCGGCACTTCATGTATTTCAACACCACTTTGTGTTCCTCCTATTTTTCAGAATGTTTCAAGCTCCTCATATTTTTGACACATTTTGAAGCTCTTCATATATTTCACGCCTCTTCAGGCTCTTCATGTTTTCAACACAGCTTCATGCTCCTCCTAATTTTCAGACCGTTTCATGCTCCTCATATTTTGACACCTTTTTAAGCTCTACATATTTTTCACAGCTTTTAAGGCTCTTGATGTTTTCAACACCGTTTCATGCTCCTCCTATTTTTCAGACCGTTTCATGCTACGTATGTTTTTGACATCTTTTGAAGCTCTTCATATTTTTCACACATTTTCAGTCTCTTCATGTTTTTCAACACCGTTTCATGCTCCTCCTATTTTTCAGACCGTTTCATTCTCCTCATGTTTTTCAACGCCGTTTCATCCTCCTCCTATTTTTCAGACACTTTCATGCTCCACATATTTTTTAAACATTTTGAAGCTCTTCATATTTTTCACATCTTTTGAGGCTCTTCATGTTTTTCAACACTGCTTCATGCTCCTCCTATTTTCAGACCGTTTCATGCTCTTCATATTTTTCATACCTTATGAAGCTCTTCATATATTTGACACCTTATCAGGCTTTTCATGTTTTTCAACACCGCTTCATGCTCCTCCTATTTTTCAGAACGTTTCGTGCCCCTCATATTTTTGAAACCTTTTCAAGCTCTTCATATTACTCACACCTTTTCAGGCTCTTCATGTTTTGCAACACCGCTTCATGCTCCTCCTATTTTTCAGACCGTTTCATGTTCCTCCTATTTTTCAAACCTTTTGAAGCTCTTCATATTTTTCACACCATTTCAGGCTTCATGTTTTTGAACACCGCTTCATGCTCCTCCTATTTTTCAGACCGTTTCATGTTCCTCCTATTTTTCAAACCTTTTGAAGCTCTTCATATTTTTCACACCATTTCAGGCTTCATGTTTTTGAACACCATTTCATGCTTCTCCTATTTTTGACACCGTTTCATGCTCCTCATATTTTTGACACCTTTTGAAGCTCTTCATATTTTTCACACCTTTTCCGGCACTTCATGTATTTCAACACCACTTCGTGTTCCTCCTATTTTTCAGAATGTTTCATGCTCCTCATATTTTTGACACATTTTGAAGCTCTTCATATATTTCACGCCTCTTCAGGCTCTTCATGTTTTCAACACAGCTTCATGCTCCTCCTAATTTTCAGACCGTTTCATGCTCCTCATATTTTGACACCTTTTTAAGCTCTACATATTTTTCACACCTTTTAAGGCTCTTCATGTTTTCAACACCGTTTCATGCTCCTCCTATTTTTCAGACCGTTTCATGCTCCGTATGTTTTTGACATCTTTTGAAGCTCTTCATATTTTTCACACATTTTCAGTCTCTTCATGTTTTTCAACACCATTTCATGCTCCTCCTATTTTTCAGACCATTTCATTCTCCTCATGTTTTTCAACGCCATTTCATGCTCCTCCTATTTTTCAGACACTTTCATGCTCCACATATTTTTTAAACATTTTGAAGCTCTTCATATTTTTCACATCTTTTGAGGCTCTTCATGTTTTTCAACACTGCTTCATGCTCCTTCTATTTTCAGACCGTTTCATGCTCTTCATATTTTTCATACCTTATGAAGCTCTTCATATATTTCACACCTTATCAGGCTTTTCATGTTTTTCAACACCGCTTCATGCTCCTCCTATTTTTCAGAACGTTTCGTGCCCCTCATATTTTTGAAACCTTTTCAAGCTCTTCATATTACTCACACCTTTTCAGGCTCTTCATGTTTTGCAACACCGCTTCATGCTCCTCCTATTTTTCAGACCGTTTCATGTTCCTCCTATTTTTCAAACCTTTTGAAGCTCTTCATATTTTTCACACCATTTCAGGCTTCATGTTTTTGAACACCGCTTCATGCTCCTCCTATTTTTCAGAGCGTTTCATGTTCCTTCTATTTTTCAAACCTTTTGAAGCTCTTCATATTTTTCACACCATTTCAGGCTTCATGTTTTTGAACACCATTTCATGCTTCTCCTATTTTTGACACCGTTTCATGCTCCTCATATTTTTGACACCTTTTGAAGCTCTTCATATTTTTCGCACCTTTTCAGACTCTTCATGTTTTTCAACAGCTTTTCATGCTCCTAGTATTTTTCACACTGTTTCATGCTCCTCATATTTTTGACACCTTTTGAAGCTCTTCATATATTTCACACCTTTTCAGGCTCTTCATGTTTTTGAAAACCATTCGATGTTCCTCCTATTTTTCAGAACGTTTCATGCTCCTCCTATTTTTGACACCTTTTGAAGCTCTTCATATTTTTGACACCTTTTGAAGCTCTTCATATTTTTCACACCTTTTCAGGCTCTTCATGTTTTTGAACACCGTTTCATGCTACTCCTATTTTTCAGAACGTTTCATTCTCCTCATATTTTTCACACTTTTTGAAGCTCTTCATATTTTTCACACCTTTTCAGGCTCTTCGTGTTTTTGAACACCGTTTCATACTCCTCGTATTTTTCACACTGTTTCATGCTCCTCACATTTTTGACAACTTTTGAAGCTCTCATATATTTCACACCTTTTCAGGCTCTTCATGCTTTCAACACCGTTTCATGCTCCTCCTAATTTTCGGACCGTTTCATGCTCTTCATATTTTTGACACCTTTTGAAGCTCTTCATATTTTTCACTGCTTTTCCAGCTCTTCATGTTTTGAACACCGTTTCATGCTCCTTCTATTTTTCAGACAGTTTCATGCTCCTCATATTTTTGACAAGAATTGAAGCTCTTCATATTTTTCACACCTTTTCAGACTCTTCATGTTTTTCAACACATTTTCAAGCTCCTCCTATTTTTCAGACAGTTTCATGCTCCTCGTATTTTTGACACCTTTTGAAGCTCTTCATATTTTTGACACCTTTTGAAGCTCTTCATATTTTTCACACCTTTTCAGGCTCTTCATGCTTTTGAACACCGTTTCATGCTACTCCTATTTTTCAGAACGTTTCATTCTCCTCATATTTTTCACACTTTTTGAAGCTCTTCATATTTTTCACACCTTTTCAGGCTCTTCATGTCTTTGAACTCCGTTTCTTGCTACTCCTATTTTTGAGACCGTTTCATGCTCCTCATATTTTTGACACCTTTTGAAGCTCTTCATATTTTTCACACCTTTTAGTCTCTTCTAGTTTATGAACAGCGTTTCATGCTCCTTCTATTTTTCAAACCGTTTCGTGCTCTTAATATTTTTGACACCTTTTTAAGCTCTTCATATTTATCACACATTTTCAGGCTCTTCATGTTTTTGAACACCGTTTCACGCTCCTCCTATTTTTCAGACCGTTTCATCCTCCTCAAATATTTGACACCTTTTGAATCTCTTCATATTTTTCACACCTTTTCAGGCACTTCATGTTTTTGAACACCACTTCATGCAACTCCTATATTTCAGACCGTTTCATGCTTATCTCATTTTTGACACCTTTTGAAGCTCTTCTTACTTTTCACAACTTTTGAAACTCTTCCTATACTTCACACCTTTTCAGGCTCTTCATGATTTTGAACACCACTTCATGCACCTCCTATATTTCTGAACGTTTCATGCTCCTCATGTTTTTGACACTTTTGAAGCTCTTCATATTTTTAACACCTTTTCAGGCTCTTCATGTTTTTCAACACTGCTTCATGCTCCTCCTGTTTTTCAGACCGTTTCATCCTCCTCGTATTTTTGACACCTTTTGAAGCTCTTCATGTATTTCACACCTTTTCAGGCTCTTCATTTTTTTCAACACCGCTTCATGCTTCTACTATTTTTCAGACCGTTTCATGCTCATCTCATTTTTGACACCTTTTGAAGCTCTTAATATTTTTCACACCTTTTGAAGCTCATCATATTTTTCACACTTTTTCAGGCTATTCATATTTTTCAACATCGCTTCATGCTCCTCCTATTTTTCAGACGTTTTCATGCTCCTCATATTTTTGACACCTTTTGGAGCTCTTCATATTTTTCACACCTTTTCAGGCTCTTCATGTTTTTGAACACCGTTTCATGCTCCTCCTATTTTTCAGACAGTGTCATGCTCATCTCATTTTTGACACCTTTTGAAGCTCTTCATACTTTTCACACCTTTTGATGCTGCCAGTTTTATTTAAGACTTTACATATCTGAATAATCAGTTAAAAAGCAAATGTTCATTTTTAGAGTTGCACAAAATGAAAATAATAGGGAAAGTGATGGCTGGCTTATGATGTGGGGCCAATTTCCATAAGTTAAATAAAAAATCCAAGTTTTAGAAACTGGGGCTCTAAAAATAGCACTTGTAATTAATACTGTTCTTCAGATTCATAGTTTAAGGAAGTCACTACATTTTATTTCTTGATGTTATAGATTTAACAACATATTGGTAGCAACATGTAACTTCTCACATGGATTAGACATCAAGAGACCAGTTTATGTATATAAACTTAAACACTGAAAATGAATATATTCAGCTATTATGGAACTTATAGCAAATACAAACTTGTTAACAACTTTCCAAAAGGCACAAAAGACAGTGTTAATAAAGAGTGGTCTTTTGCATCATTTTCAAAAATTCTTCCTTGTTTATTTCTCCATCCCCATCATGATCAGCCTCATCAAGCATTTCCTGAAGTTCATCATCTGTTAAATTTTCCCCTAGCTCCTTAGCAACCCTCTTGATATTGTTCAATGATATACTTCCTGTATCATCATCATCAAATAGTTTGAAAGCCTTCAATATTTCTTCTTTTTCATCCTTTTCACTCATTTTTACACTCATTATGGCAAAAAATTCTTCAAAATTAATGGTGCCTATTCCTTCTTTGTCAGTTTCAGCTATCATCTTTTTAATTTCTTCTTTCTTTGGCTCAAATCCTAAGGCCCACATTGCAATCATGTCTCCAACCTGCGCCCCCGGCCGGAACCTCCCAGCTTTACCCGCCAGCCTGAAGCTCTTCATATTTTTGACACGTTTTCAGGCTTTTCATGTTTTTCAACACCGTTTCATGAGCCTCCTATTTTTCAGACCGTTTCATTTTCCTCATATTTTTGACACCTTTTGAAGCTCTTCATAATTTTCACACCTTTTCAGGCTCTTCATGTTTTTCACACGTTTTTAGGCTCTTCTTGTTTTTGAACACTGTTTCATGCTCCTCCTATTTTTCAGACCGTTTAATGCACCTCATATTTTTGACACCTTTTGAAGCTCTTCATTTTTTCACACCTTTTCAGGTTCTTCATGTTTTTGAGCCCAGCTTCATGCTCCTCCTATATTTCAGACCGTTTCATGCTCCTCATGAATTTCACGCCCTTTGAAGCTCTTCATATTTTTCACACCTTTTCAGGCTCTTCATGTTTCTCAACACCACTTCATACTCCTCCTATTTTTCAGACTGTTTCATGCTCCTCATGTTTTTGACACCTTTTGAAGCTCTTCATATTTTTCACACCTTTTCAGACTCTTCATGTTTTAAACACCGATTCATACTCCTCCTATTCTTCAGACGGTTTCATGCTCCTCATATTTTTGACACCTTTTGAAGCTCTTCATATTTTTCACACCTTTTCAGGCTCTCCATGTTTTTGAACATCGCTTCATGCTCCTCATATTTTTCCGACCGTTTCATGCTCCTCATATTTTTGACACCTTTTGAAGCTCTTCATATTTTTGACACCTTTTCAGGCTCTTTATGTTTTTGAACACCGTTTCATGCTCCTCCTATTTTTCAGACCGTTTCATGCTCCTCATATTTTTGACACCTTTTGAAGCTCTTCATATATTTCACAACTTTTCAGGCTCTTCCTGTTTTTCAACACCACTTCATGCTCCTCCTATTTTGTAGACCGTTTCATGCTCTCCTCATTTTTGACACCTTTTAAAGCTCTTCATATTTCTCACAGCTTTTGAAGCTCTTTATATTTTTCACACGTTTTCAGGCTCTTTATGTTTTTCAACACCGCTTCACGCTCCTCCTCTTTTTCAGACCGTTTCATGCTCCTCATATTTTTGACACGTTTTGAGGCTCTTCATATTTTTCACCCCTTTTTAGGCTCTTCATGTTTTTCAACACCGCTTCATGCTCCTCCTATTTTTCAGACCGTTTAATGCTCCTCATGTATTTCACTTCTTTTCAAGCTCCTCATATTTTTCACACGTTTTCAGTCACTTCATGTTTTTCAACACCGCTTCATGCTCCTCCTATTTTTCAGACCGTTTAATGCTTCTCATATTTTTCACACCTTTTCAAGCTCTTTATGTTTTTCAACACCACTTCATGCTCCTCTTATTTTTCAGACCGTTTAAATCTTCTCATATTTTTCACACCTTTTCAAGCTCTTTATGTTTTTCAACACCACTTCATGCTCCTCCTATTTTTCAGACCGTTTCATGCTCCTCATATTTTTCACACCTTTTGAAGCTCTTCATGGATTTCACACCTGTTCAGCCTCTTCATGTTTTTGAACACCATTTCATGCTCCTCCTATTTTTCAGACAGTGTCATGCTCATCTCATTTTGACACCTTTTGAAGCTCTTCATATTTTTCACACATATTCAGGCTCTTCATGTTTTTCAACACCGCTTCATGCTCCTCCTATTTTTTAGACCGTTTAATGCTCCTCATGTATTTCACTTCTTTTCAAGCTCCTCATATTTTTCACACTTTTTCAGGCTCTTCATGTTTTTGAAAACCGCTTCATGCTCCTCCTATATTTCAGACCGTTTAATGCTCCTCATATTTTTCACACCTCTTGAAGCTCTTCATATTTTTCACCCCTTTTCAGGCTCTTCATGTTTTTCAACACCGCTTCATGCTCCTCCTATTTTTCAGACTGTTTCATGCTCCTCATATTTTTCACACCTTTTGAAGCTCTTTATGTTTTTCAACACCACTTCATGCTCCTCCTATTTTTCAGACTGTTTCATGCTCCTCATATTTTTCACACCTTTTGAAGCTCTTCATGTATTTCACACCTTTTCAGGCTCTTCATGTTTTTGAACACCATTTCATGCTCCTCCTATTTTTCAGACAGTTTCATGCTCATCTCATTTTTGACACCTTTTGAAGCTCTTAATATTTTTCACACGTTTTCAGTCTCTTCATGTTTTTCAACACCGCTTCATGCTCCTCCTATTTTTCAGACCGTTTAATGCTTCTCATATTTTTCAAACCTTTTCAAGCTCTTTATGTTTTTCAACACCACTTCATGCTCCTCCTATTTTTCAGACTGTTTCATGCTCCTCATATTTTTCACACCTTTTGAAGCTCTTCATGTATTTCACACCTTTTCAGGCTCTTCATGTTTTTGAACACCATTTCATGCTCCTCCTATTTTTCAGACAGTTTCATGCTCATCTCATTTTTGACACCTTTTGAAGCTCTTCATATTTTTCACACCTTTTGATGCTGCCAGTTATATTTAAGACTTTACATATCTGAATAATCATTTAAAATCAAATGTTCATTTTTAGAATTGCACAAAAGGAAAATAATAGGGAAAGTGATGGCTGGCTTATGATGTGGGGCCAATTTCCATAAGTTAAATAAAAAATCTAAGTTTTAAAAACTGGGGCTCTAAAAATAGCACTTGTAATTAATACTGTTCTTCAGATTCATAGTTTAAGGAAGTCACTACATTTTATTTCTTGATGTTATAGATTTAACAACATATTGGTAGCAACATGTAACTTCTCACATGGATTAGACATCAAGAGATCAGTTTATGTATATAAACTTAAACACTGAAAATGAATATATTCAGCTATTATGGAACTTATAGCAAATACAAACTTGTTAACAACTTTCCAAAAGTCACAAAAGACAGTGTTAATAAAGAGTTGTCTTTTGCATCATTTTCAAAAATTCTTCCTTGTTTATTTCTCCATCCCCATCATGATCAGCCTCATCAAGCATTTCCTGAAGTTCATCATCTGTTAAATTTTCCCCTAGCTCCTTAGCAACCCTCTTGATATTGTTCAGTGATATGCTTCCTGTATCATCATCATCAAATAGTATGAAAGCCTTCAATATTTCTTCTTTTTCATCCTTTTCACTCATTTTTACACTCATTATGGCAAAAAATTCTTCAAAATTAATGGTGCCAATTCCTTCTTTGTCAGTTTCAGCTATCATCTTTTTAATTTCTTCTTTCTTTGGCTCAAATCCTAAGGCCCACATTGCAATCATGTCTCCAACCGGCGCCCCCGGCCGGTACCTCCCATCTTTACCCGCCAGCCTGAAGCTCTTCATATTTTTGACACGTTTTCAGGCTTTTCATGTTTTTCAACACCGTTTCATGAGCCTCCTATTTTTAAGACCGTTTCATTTTCCTCATATTTTTGACACTTTTGAAGCTCTTCATAATTTTCACACCTTTTCAGGCTCTTCATGTTTTTCTTACCTTATGAATCTCTTCATATATTTGACACCTTATCAGGCTTTTCATGTTTTTCAACACCTTTCATGCTCCTCCTATTTTTCAGACCGTTTCATGTTCCTCCTATTTTTCAAACCTTTTGAAGCTCTTCATATTTTTCACACCATTTCAGGCTTCATGTTTTTGAACACCGCTTCATGCTCCTCCTATTTTTCAGACCGTTTCATGTTCCTTCTGTTTTTCAAACCTTTTGAAGCTCTTCATATTTTTCACACCATTTCAGGCTTCATGTTTTTGCACACCGTTTCATGCTTCTCCTATTTTTTGGACTGTTTCAAACTCTTCATATTTTTCACACCTTTTGAAGCTCTTCATATTTTTCACACCATTTCAGGCTTCATGTTTTTGAACACCATTTCATGCTTCTCCTATTTTTGACACCGTTTCATGCTCCTCATATTTTTGACACCTTTTGAAGCTCTTCATATATTTCACACCTTTTCAGGCTCTTCATGTTTTTGAACACCGTTCGATGTTCCTCCTATTTTTCAGACCTTTTCATGCTCCTTCTATTTTTGACACCTTTTGAAGCTCTTCATATTTTTGACACCTTTTGAAGCTCTTCATATTTTTCACACCTTTTCAGGCTCTTCATGTTTTTGAACACCGTTTCATGCTACTCCTATTTTTCAGAATGTTTCATTCTCCTCATATTTTTCACACTTTTTGAAGCTCTTCATATTTTTCACACCTTTTCAGGTTCTTCATGCTTTCAACACCGTTTCATGCTCCTCCTAATTTTCAGACCGTTTCATGCTCTTCATATTTTTGACACCTTTTGAAGCTCTTCATATTTTTCACTGCTTTTCCAGCTCTTCATGTTTTGAACACCGTTTCATGCTCCTTCTATTTTTCAGACAGTTTCATGCTCCTCATATTTTTGACAAGAATTGAAGCTCTTCATATTTTTCACACCTTTTCAGGCTCTTCATGTTTTTGAACACCGTTTCATGTTCCTCCTGTTTTTCAGACCGTTTCATGCTCCTCATATTTTTGAAACATTTTGAAGCTCTTTATATTTCTCACCTTTTCAGGCTCTTCATGTTTTTGAACACCGTTTCATGCTCCTCCTATTTTTCTGACCGTTTCAAGTTCCTCATATTTATGACGCCTTTTGAAGCTCTTCATATTTTTCACACGTTTTGAAGCTCTTCATATTTTTTCACACTTTTTCAGACTCTTCATGTTTTTCAACACATTTTCAAGCTCCTCCTATTTTTCAGACAGTTTCATGCTCCTCGTATTTTTGACACCTTTTGAAGCTCTTCATATTTTTGACACCTTTTGAAGCTCTTCATATTTTTCACACCTTTTCAGGCTCTTCATGCTTTTGAACACCGTTTCATGCTACTCCTATTTTTCAGAACGTTTCATTCTCCTCATATTTTTCACACTTTTTGAAGCTCTTCATATTTTTCACACCTTTTCAGGCTCTTCATGTCTTTGAACACCGTTTCTTGCTACTCCTATTTTTCAGAACGTTTCATACTCCTCATATTTTTGACACCTTTTGAAGCTCTTCATATTTTTCACACCTTTTAGTCTCTTCAAGTTTATGAACACCGTTTCATGCTCCTTCTATTTTTCAGACCGTTTCATGCTCTTAATATTTTTGACACCTTTTTAAGATCTTCATATTTATCACACATTTTCAGGCTCTTCATGTTTTTGAACACCGTTTCACGCTCCTCCGATTTTTCAGACCGTTTCATCCTCCTCAAATATTTGACACCTTTTGAATCTCTTCATATTTTTCACACCTTTTCAGGCTCTTCATGTTTTTGAACACCACTTCATGCTCCTCCTATTTTTGAGACCGTTTCATGCTCCTCATATTTTTGACAACTTTTGAACCTCTTCGTATATTTCACACCTTTTCAGGCTCTTCATGTTTTTCAACACCGCTTCATGCTCCTCATATTTTTGACACCTTTTGAAGCTCTTCATATAATTCACACCTTTTCAGGCTCTTCATGATTTTGAGCACAATTTCATGCTCCTCCTATATTTCAGATCATTTCATGCTCTGCATATTTTTGACAACTTTTGAAGCTCTTCCTATTATTCATACCTTTTTAGGCTCTTCATGTTTTTCAACACCGCTTCATGCTCCTCTTATTTTTGAGAACGTTTCATGATCCTCATATTTTTCACACCTTTTGAAGCTGTTCATATTTTTAACACCTTTTCAGTCTGTTCATGCTTTTCTACACCACTTCATGCTCCTCCTAAATTTCAGACCGTTTCATGCTCTTCATATATTTGACAAATTTTGAAGCTCTTCATTTTTTTCACACCTTTTCAGGCTCTTCATGTTTTTCACACATTTTCAGGCTCTTCTTGTTTTTGAACACCGTTTCATGCTCCTCGTATTTTTCAGACCGTTTCATGCTCCTCATGTATTTCACACTGTTTGAAGCTCTTCATATTTTTGACACCTTTTGAAGCTCTTCATATATTTCACACCTTTTCAGGCTCTTCATGCTTTTGAACACCGTTTCATGCTACTCCTATTTTTCAGAACCTTTCATTCTCCTCATATTTTTCACACTTTTTGAAGCTTTTCATATTTTTCACACATTTTCAGGCTCTTCATGTCTTTGAACACCGTTTCTTGCTACTCCTATTTTTCAGAACTTTTCATACTCCTCATATTTTTGACACCTTTTGAAGCTCTTCATATTTTTCACACCTTTTAGTCTCTTCAAGTTTATGAACACCGTTTCATGCTCCTTCTATTTTTCAGAACGTTTCATGCTCTTAATAGTTTTGACACCTTTTTAAGATCTTCATATTTATCACACATTTTCAGGCTCTTCATGTTTTTGAACACCACTTCATGCTCCTCCTATTTTTGAGACCGTTTCATGCTCCTCATATTTTTGACACATTTTGAACCTCTTCATATATTTCACACCTTTTCAGGCTCTTCATGTTTTTGAACACCACTTCATGCTCCTCCTATTTTTGAGACCGTTTCATGCTCCTCATATTTTTGACACCTTTTGAACTTCTTCATATATTTCACACCTTTTCAGGCTCTTCATGTTTTTCAACACCGCTTCATGCTCCTCATATTTTTGACACCTTTTGAAGCTCTTCATATTTTTCACACCTTTTCAGTCTCTTCATTTTTTTCAACACCGCTTCATGTTCTCCCTAAATTTCAGGCTGTTTCATGCTTCTCATATTTTTCACACCTTTTGAAGCTCTTCATATTTTTCACAGCTTTTCAGACTCTTCATATTTTTCAACCCCGCTTCTTGCTTCTCCTATTTTTCAGGCCGTTTCATGCTCCTTATATTTTTGACACTTTTTGAAGCTCTTCATATTTTTCACACTTTTTCAGGCTCTTCATGTTTTTCAACACCGCTTCATGCTCCTCCTATTTTTCAGACCGGTTCATGCTCCTCATGTATTTCACAACTTTTGAATCTCTTCATATTTTTCACAACTTTTCAGGCTCTTCATGTTTTTGAACACCGTTTCATGCTCCTCCTATTTTTCAGACCGCTTCATGCTCCTCATATTTTTGACACCTTTTGAAGCTCTTCATATTTTTTACACCTTTTGAAGCTCTTCATATATTTCACACCTTTTCGGGCTCTTCATGTTTTTCAAAAGCACCTCATGCTCCTCCTATTTTTCAAACCATTTCATGCTCATCTAATTTTTGACCCCTTTTGAAGCTCTTCGTATTTTTGACCCCTTTTGAAGCTCTTCATATTTTTTACACATTTTGAAGGTCTTCATATTTTTCACACCTTTTCAGGCTCTTCATGCTTTTGAACACCGTTTCATGCTCCTCCTATTTTTCAGACCGTTTCATGCTCCTCATATATTTGACAACTTTTGATGCTCTTCATAGTTTTCACACCTTTTCAGGCTTTTCATGTTTTTGAACACCGCTAAATGCTCCTCCTATTTTTCAGACAGTATCATGCTCCTCATATTTTTGACACCTTTTGAAGCTCTTCATATATTTCACACCTTTTCAGGCTCTTCATGTTTTTTTAACACCGTTTCATGCTTCTCCTATTTTTCAGACCGTTTAATGCTCCTCATTTTTTGACACCTTTTGAAGCTCTTCATATTTTTGACACCTTTTGAAGCTGTTCATATTTTTCACACCTTTTCAGGCCCTTCATGTTTTTCAACACCACTTCATGCTCCTCCTATTTTTCAGTCCGTTTTATGCACATCTCATTTTTGACACCTTTTGAAGCTCTTCATATTTTTTCACACCTTTTGAAGGTCTTCATATTTTTCACACGTTTTCAGGCTCTTCATGTTTTTCAACACCGTTTCATGCTCCTCCTATTTTTCAGACCGTTTCATGCTCCTCATACTTTTGACACCTTTTGAAGCTCTTCATATATTTCACACCTTTTCAGGCTCTTCATGTTTTTCAACAACTCTTCATGCTCCTACTATTTTTCAGTCCGTTTCATGCACATCTCATTTTTGACACCTTTTGTAACTCTTCATATTTTTCACACCTTTTGCAGCTCTTCATATTTTTAACACCTTTTAGGCTCTTCATATTTTTGAACACCTCTTCATGCTCCTCCTATTTTTCAGACCGTTTCATGCTCTTCTTATTTTTGACACCTTTTGAAGCACTTCATATTGTTCAAACCTTTTCAAACTCTTCATGTTTTTCAACACCGCTTCATGCTTCTCCTATTTTTCAGACCGATTCATGACCATCTCATTTTTGACAACTTTTGAAGCTCTTCTTACATTTCACACCTTTTGAAGCTCTTCATATATTTCACACCTTTTCACGCTCTTCATGTTTTTGAACACCACTTCATGCAACTCCTATATTTCAGACCGTTTCATGCTTGTCTCATTTTTGACACCTTTTGAAGCTCTTCTTACTTTTCACAACTTTTGAAATTCTTCCTATACTTCACACATTTTCAGGCTCTTCATGATTTTGAACACCACTTCATGCACCTCCTATATTTCTGAACGTTTCATGCTCCTCATGTTTTTGACACTTTTGAAGCTCTTCATATTTTTAACACCTTTTCAGGCTCTTCATGTTTTTCAACACTGCTTCATGCTCCTCCTGTTTTTCAGACCGTTTCATCCTCCTCGTATTTTTGACACCTTTTGAAGCTCTTCATGTATTTCACACCTTTTCAGGCTCTTCATTTTTTTCAACACCGCTTCATGCTTCTACTATTTTTCAGACCGTTTCATGCTCATCTCATTTTTGACACCTTTTGAAGCTCTTAATATTTTTCACACCTTTTGAAGCTCATCATATTTTTCACACTTTTTCAGGCTATTCATATTGTTCAACATCGCTTCATGCTCCTCCTATTTTTCAGACGTTTTCATGCTCCTCATATTTTTGACACCTTTTGGAGCTCTTCATATTTTTCACACCTTTTCAGGCTCTTCATGTTTTTGAACACCGTTTCATGCTCCTCCTATTTTTCAGACAGTGTCATGCTCATCTCATTTTTGACACCTTTTGAAGCTCTTCATATTTTTCACACCTTTTGATGCTGCCAGTTTTATTTAAGACTTTACATATCTGAATAATCAGTTAAAAAGCAAATGTTCATTTTTAGAGTTGCACAAAATGAAAATAATAGGGAAAGTGATGGCTGGCTTATGATGTGGGGCCAAGTTCCATAAGTTAAATAAAAAATCCAAGTTTTAGAAACTGGGGCTCTAAAAATAGCACTTGTAATTAATACTGTTCTTCAGATTCATAGTTTAAGGAAGTCACTACATTTTATTTCTTGATGTTATAGATTTAACAACATATTGGTAGCAACATGTAACTTCTCACATGGATTAGACATCAAGAGACCAGTTTATGTATCTAAACTTAAACACTGAAAATGAATATATTCAGCTATTATGAAACTTATAGCAAATACAAACTTGTTAACAACTTTCCAAAAGGCACAAAAGACAGTGTTAATAAAGAGTGGTCTTTTGCATCATTTTCAAAAATTCTTCCTTGTTTATTTCTCCATCCCCATCATGATCAGCCTCATCAAGCATTTCCTGAAGTTCATCATCTGTTAAATTTTCCCCTAGCTCCTTAGCAACCCTCTTGATATTGTTCAATGATATACTTCCTGTATCATCATCATCAAATAGTTTGAAAGCCTTCAATATTTCTTCTTTTTCATCCTTTTCACTCATTTTTACACTCATTATGGCAAAAATTCTTCAAAATTAATGGTGCCAATTCCTTCTTTGTCAGTTTCAGCTATCATCTTTTTAATTTCTTCTTTCTTTGGCTCAAATCCTAAGGCCCACATTGCAATCATGTCTCCAACCTGCGCCCCCGGCCGGAACCTCCCAGCTTTACCCGCCAGCCTGAAGCTCTTCATATTTTTCACACCTTTTCCGGCACTTCATGTATTTCAACACCACTTCGTGTTCCTCCTATTTTTCAGAATGTTTCATGCTCCTCATATTTTTGACACATTTTGAAGCTCTTCATATATTTCACGCCTCTTCAGGCTCTTCATGTTTTCAACACAGCTTCATGCTCCTCCTAATTTTCAGACCGTTTCATGCTCCTCATATTTTGACACCTTTTTAAGCTCTACATATTTTTCACACCTTTTAAGGCTCTTCATGTTTTCAACACCGTTTCATGCTCCTCCTATTTTTCAGACCGTTTCATGCTCCGTTTGTTTTTTTACATCGTTTGAAGCTCTTCATATTTTTCACACATTTTCAGTCTCTTCATGTTTTTCAACACCGTTTCATGCTCCTCCTATTTTACCGACCGTTTCATGCTCCTCATGTTTTTCAACGCCGTTTCATGCTCCTCCTATTTTTCAGACACTTTCATGCTCCACATATTTTTTAAACATTTTGAAGCTCTTCATATTTTTCACATCTTTTGAGGCTCTTCATGTTTTTCAACACTGCTTCATGCTCCTGCTATTTTCAGACCGTTTCATGCTCTTCATATTTTTCATACCTTATGAAGCTCTTCATATATTTGACACCTTATCAGGCTTTTCATGTTTTTCAACACCGCTTCATGCTCCTCCTATTTTTCAGAACGTTTTGTGCCCCTCATATTTTTGAAACCTTTTGAAGCTCTTCACATTACTCACACCTTTTCAGGCTCTTCATGTTTTGCAACACCGCTTCATGCTCCTCCTATTTTTCAGACCATTTCATGTTCCTCCTATTTTTCAAACCTTTTGAAGCTCTTCATATTTTTCACACCATTTCAGGCTTCATGTTTTTGAACACCGCTTCATGCTCCTCCTATTTTTCAGACCGTTTCATGTTCCTCCTATTTTTCAAACCTTTTGAAGCTCCTCATATTTTTGACACCTTTTGAAGCTCTTCATATTTTTGACTCCTTTTGAAGGTCTTCAGATTTTTCACACCTTTTCAGGCTCTTCATGTTTTTGAACACCGTTTCATGCTACTCCTATTTTTCAGAACGTTTCATTCTCCTCATATTTTTCACACTTTTTGAACCTCTTCATATTTTTCACACCTTTTCAGGCTCTTCATGTTTTTGAACACCGTTTCATACTCCTCGTATTTTTCACACTGTTTCATGCTCCTCACATTTTTGACAGCTTTTGAAGCTCTTCATATATTTCACACCTTTTCAGGCTCTTCATGTTTTTCAGCACCGCTTCATGCTCCTCATATTTTTGACACCTTTTGAAGCTCTTCATATAATTCACACCTTTTCAGGCTCTTCATGTTTTTGAGCACCGTTTCATGCTCCTCCTATATTTCAGATCATTTCATGCTCTGCATATTTTTGACAACTTCTGAAGCTCTTCATATTTTTCACACCATTTCAGGCTTTTCATGTTTTTCAACACCGCTTCATGTTCCCCCTAAATTTCAGGCTGTTTTATGCTCCTCATATTTTTCACACCTTTTGAAGTTCTTCATATTATTCACAGCTTTTCAGACTCTTCACGTTTTTCAACCCCGCTTCTTGCTTCTCCTATTTTTCAGACCGTTTTATGCTCCTTATATTTTTGACACATTTGAAGCTCTTCATATTTTTCACACCTTTTAAGGCTCTTCATGTTTTTCAATACCGCTTCATGCTCCTCCTATTTTTCAGACCGTTTCATGCTCCTCATGTATTTCACACCTTTTGAATATCTTCATAATTTTCACAACTTTTCAGGCTATTCAAGTTTTTGAACACCATTTCATGCTCCTCCTATTTTTCAGACCGCTTCATGTTCCTCATATTTTTGACACCCTTTGAAGCTCTTCATATATTTCACACCTTTTGAAGCTCTTCATATATTTCACACCTTTTCAGGCTCTTCATGTTTTTCAATACCACTTCATGCTCCTCCTATTTTTCAAACCATTTCATGCTCATCTAATTTTTGACCCCTTTTGAAGCTCTTCATATTTTTTACACCTTTTGAAGCTCTTCATATTTTTTACACATTTTGAAGGTCTTCATATTTTTCACACCTTTTCATGCTCTTCATGTTTTTGAACACCGTTTCATGCTCCTCCTATTTTTCAGACCGTTTAATGCTCCTCATTTTTTGACACCTTTGGAAGCTCTTCATATTTTTCACAACTTTTCAGGCTCTTCATGTTTATCAACACCACTTCATGCTCCTACTTTTTTGCAGACCGTTTCATGTACCTTATAATTTTACACCTTTTGAAGCTCTTCATAATACTCACACCTTTTCAGGCTTTTCATGTTTTTCAACCCCACTTCATGCTCCTCCTATTTTTCACACCGTTTAATGCTCATCTCATTTTTGACACCTTTTGAAGCTCTTCATATTTTTCACACCTTTTGAAGCTCTTCATATTTTTCACACCTTTTCAGGCCCTTCATGTTTTTCAACACCACTTCATGCTCCTCCTATTTTTCAGTCCGTTTCATGCACATCGCATTTTTGTCACCTTTTGAAGCTCTTCATATTTTTCACACCTTTAGAAGCTCTTCATATTTTTCACACGTTTTCAGGCTCTTCATGCTTTCAACACCGGTTCATGCTCCTCCTATTTTTCAGACCGTTTCATGCTCCTCATATTTTTGACACATTTTGAAGCTCTTCATATATTTCACACCTTTTCAGGCTCTTCATGTTTTTCAACAACTCTTCATGCTCCTACTATTTTTCAGTCCGTTTTATGCACATCTCATTTTTGACACCTTTTGAAGCTCTTCATATTTTTCACATCTTTTGAAGCTCTTCATATATTTCACACCTTTTCAGGCTCTTCATGTTTTTCAGCACCGCTTCATGCTCCTCATATTTTTGACACCTTTTGAAGCTCTTCATATAATTCACACCTTTTCAGGCTCTTCATGTTTTTGAGCACCGTTTCATGCTCCTCCTATATTTCAGATCATTTCATGCTCTGCATATTTTTGACAACTTCTGAAGCTCTTCATATTTTTCACACCATTTCAGGCTTTTCATGTTTTTCAACACCGCTTCATGTTCCCCCTAAATTTCAGGCTGTTTCATGCTCCTCATATTTTTCACACCTTTTGAAGTTCTTCATATTTTTCACAGCTTTTCAGACTCTTCACGTTTTTCAACCCCGCTTCTTGCTTCTCCTATTTTTCAGACCGTTTCATGCTCCTTATATTTTTGACACCTTTTGAAGCTCTTCATATTTTTCACACCTTTTAAGGCTCTTCATGTTTTTCAATACCGCTTCATGCTCCTCCTATTTTTCAGACAGTTTCATGCTCCTCATGTATTTCACACCTTTTGAATATCTTCATAATTTTCACAACTTTTCAGGCTATTCAAGTTTTTGAACACCATTTCATGCTCCTCCTATTTTTCAGACCGCTTCATGTTCCTCATATTTTTGACACCCTTTGAAGCTCTTCATATATTTCACACCTTTTGAAGCTCTTCATATATTGCACACCTTTTCAGGCTCTTCATGTTTTTCAATACCACTTCATGTTCCTCCTATTTTTCAAACCATTTCATGCTCATCTAATTTTTGACCCCTTTTGAAGCTCTTCATATTTTTTACACCTTTTGAAGCTCTTCATATTTTTTACACATTTTGAAGGTCTTCATATTTTTCACACCTTTTCAGGCTCTTCATGTTTTTGAACACCGTTTCATGCTCCTCCTATTTTTCAGACCGTTTAATGCTCCTCATATTTTTGACACCTTTTGGAGCTCTTCATATTTTTCACACCTTTTCAGGCTCTTCATGTTTTTGAACACCGTTTCATGCTCCTCCTATTTTTCAGACAGTGTCATGCTCATCTCATTTTTGACACCTTTTGAAGCTCTTCATATTTTTCACACCTTTTGATGCTGCCAGTTTTATTTAAGACTTTACATATCTGAATAATCAGTTAAAAAGCAAATGTTCATTTTTAGAGTTGCACAAAATGAAAATAATAGGGAAAGTGATGGCTGGCTTATGATGTGGGGCCAAGTTCCATAAGTTAAATAAAAAATCCAAGTTTTAGAAACTGGGGCTCTAAAAATAGCACTTGTAATTAATACTGTTCTTCAGATTCATAGTTTAAGGAAGTCACTACATTTTATTTCTTGATGTTATAGATTTAACAACATATTGGTAGCAACATGTAACTTCTCACATGGATTAGACATCAAGAGACCAGTTTATGTATCTAAACTTAAACACTGAAAATGAATATATTCAGCTATTATGGAACTTATAGCAAATACAAACTTGTTAACAACTTTCCAAAAGGCACAAAAGACAGTGTTAATAAAGAGTGGTCTTTTGCATCATTTTCAAAAATTCTTCCTTGTTTATTTCTCCATCCCCATCATGATCAGCCTCATCAAGCATTTCCTGAAGTTCATCATCTGTTAAATTTTCCCCTAGCTCCTTAGCAACCCTCTTGATATTGTTCAATGATATACTTCCTGTATCATCATCATCAAATAGTTTGAAAGCCTTCAATATTTCTTCTTTTTCATCCTTTTCACTCATTTTTACACTCATTATGGCAAAAAATTCTTCAAAATAAATGGTGCCAATTCCTTCTTTGCCAGTTTCAGCTATCATCTTTTTAATTTCTTCTTTCTTTGGCTCAAATCCTAAGGCCCACATTGCAATCATGTCTCCAACCTGCGCCCCCGGCCGGTACCTCCTAGCTTTACCCGCCAGCCTGAAGCTCTTCATATTTTTGACACGTTTTCAGGCTTTTCATGTTTTTCAACACCGTTTCATGAGCCTCCTATTTTTCAGACCGTTTCATTTTCCTCATATTTTTGACACCTTTTGAAGCTCTTCATAATTTTCACACCTTTTCAGGCTCTTCATGTTTTTCACACGTTTTTAGGCTCTTCTTGTTTTTGAACACTGTTTCATGCTCCTCCTATTTTTCAGACCGTTTAATGCTCCTCATATTTTTGACACCTTTTGAAGCTCTTCATTTTTTCACACCTTTTCAGGTTCTTCATGTTTTTGAGCCCAGCTTCATGCTCCTCCTATATTTCAGACCGTTTCATGCTCCTCATGAATTTCACACCCTTTGAAGCTCTTCATATTTTTCACACCTTTTCAGGCTCTTCATGTTTCTCAACACCACTTCATACTCCTCCTATTTTTCAGACTGTTTCATGCTCCTCATGTTTTTGACACCTTTTGAAGCTCTTCATATTTTTCACACCTTTTCAGACTCTTCATGTTTTAAACACCGATTCATGCTCCTCCTATTCTTCAGACGGTTTCATGCTCCTCATATTTTTGACACCTTTTAAAGCTCTTCATATTTCTCACAGCTTTTGAAGCTCTTCATATTTTTCACACCATTTCAGGCTCTTCATGTTTTTCAACACCGCTTCATGCTCCTCCTATATTTCAGACCGTTTCATGCTCCTCATATTTTTGACACGTTTTGAGACTCTTCATACATTACACACCTTTTCAGGCTCTTCATGTTTTTCAACACCGCTTCATGCTCCTCCTATTTTTCAGACCGTTTCATGCTCATCTCATTTTTGACACCTTTTGAAGCTCTTCATATTTTTCACACCATTTCAGGCTCTTCATGTTTTTCAACACCGCTTCATGCTCCTCCTATTTTTCAGACCGTTTAATGCTCCTCATGTATTTCACTTCTTTTCAAGCTCCTCATATTTTTCACACTTTTTCAGGCTCTTCATGTTTTTGAACACCGCTTCATGCTCCTCCTATTTTTCAGACCGTTTAATGCTCCTCATATTTTTCACACCTCTTGAAGCTCTTCATATTTTTCACACCTTTTTAGGCTCTTCATGTTTTTCAACACCGCTACATGCTCCTCCTATTTTTCAGACCGTTTAATGCTCCTCATGTATTTCACTTCTTTTCAAGCTCCTCATATTTTTCACACGGTTTCAGTCACTTCATGTTTTTCAACACCGCTTCATGCTCCTCCTATTTTTCAGACCGTTTAATGCTTCTCATATTTTTCACACCTTTTCAAGCTCTTTATGTTTTTCAACACCACTTCATGCTCCTCCTATTTTTCAGACCGTTTAATGCTTCTCATATTTTTCACACATTTTTAAGCTCTTTATGTTTTTCAACACCACTTCATGCTCCTCCTATTTTTCAGACCGTTTCATGCTCCTCATATTTTTCACAACTTTTGAAGCTCTTCATGGATTTCACTCCTGTTCAGCCTCTTCATGTTTTTGAACACCATTTCATGCTCCTCCTATTTTTCAGACAGTGTAATGCTCATCTCATTTTTGACACCTTTTGAAGCTCTTCATATTTTTCACACATATTCAGGCTCTTCATGTTTTTCAACACCGCTTCATGCTCCTCCTATTTTTCAGACCGTTTAATGCTCCTCATGTATTTCACTAATTTTCAAGCTCCTCATAATTTTCACACTTTTTCAGGCTCTTCATGTTTTTCAACACCGCTTCATGCTCCTCCTATTTTTCAGACCGTTTAATGCTCCTCATATTTTTCACACCTCTTGAAGCTCTTCATATTTTTCACCCCTTTTCAGGCTCTTCATATTATTCAACACTACTTCATGCTCCTCCTATTTTTCAGACCGTTTCATGCTCCTCATATTTTTGACACCTTTTGAAGCTCTTAATATTTTTCACACGTTTTCAGTCTCTTCATGTTTTTCAACACTACTTCATGCTCCTCCTATTTTTCAGACCGTTTCATGCTCCTCATATTTTTGACACCTGTTGAAGCTCTTAATATTTTTCACACGTTTTCAGTCTCTTCTTGTTTTTCAACACCGCTTCATGCTCCTCCTATTTTTCAGACCGTTTAATGCTTCTCATATTTTTCACACCTTTTCAAGCTCTTTATGTTTTTCAACACCACTTCATGCTCCTCCTATTTTTCAGACCGTTTCATGCTCCTCATATTTTTGACACGTTTTGAGGCTCTTCATATTTTTCACACCTTTTTAGGCTCTTCATGTTTTTCAACACAGGTTCATGCTCCTCCTATTTTTCAGATCGTTTCATGCTCCTCATATTTTTCACACCTTTTGAAGCTCTTCATATTTTTCACACGTTTTCAGTCACTTCATGTTTTTCAACACCGCTTCATGCTCCTCCTATTTTTCAGACCGTTTAATGCTTCTCATATTTTTCACACCTTTTCAAGCTCTTTATGTTTTTCAACACCACTTCATGCTCCTCCTATTTTTCAGACCGTTTAGTGCTTCTCATATTTTTCACACATTTTCAAGCTCTTTATGTTTTTCAACACCACTTCATGCTCCTCCTATTTTTCAGACCGTTTAATGCTTCTCATATTTTTCACACATTTTCAGGCTCTTCTTGTTTTTGAACACCGTTTCATGCTCCTCGTATTTTTCAGACCGTTTCATGCTCCTCATGTATTTCACACTGTTTGAAGCTCTTCATATTTTTGACACCTTTTGAAGCTCTTCATATATTTCACACCTTTTCAGGCTCTTCATGCTTTTGAACACCGTTTCATGCTACTCCTATTTTTCAGAACCTTTCATTCTCCTCATATTTTTCACACTTTTTGAAGCTTTTCATATTTTTCACACATTTTCAGGCTCTTCATGTCTTTGAACACCGTTTCTTGCTACTCCTATTTTTCAGAACTTTTCATACTCCTCATATTTTTGACACCTTTTGAAGCTCTTCATATTTTTCACACCTTTTAGTCTCTTCAAGTTTATGAACACCGTTTCATGCTCCTTCTATTTTTCAGAACGTTTCATGCTCTTAATATTTTTGACACCTTTTTAAGATCTTCATATTTATCACACATTTTCAGGCTCTTCATGTTTTTGAACACCACTTCATGCTCCTCCTATTTTTGAGACCGTTTCATGCTCCTCATATTTTTGACACCTTTTGAACCTCTTCATATATTTCACACCTTTTCAGGCTCTTCATGTTTTTGAACACCACTTCATGCTCCTCCTATTTTTGAGACCGTTTCATGCTCCTCATATTTTTGACACCTTTTGAACTTCTTCATATATTTCACACCTTTTCAGGCTCTTCATGTTTTTCAACACCGCTTCATGCTCCTCATATTTTTGACACCTTTTGAAGCTCTTCATATTTTTCACACCTTTTCAGTCTCTTCATTTTTTTCAACACCGCTTCATGTTCTCCCTAAATTTCAGGCTGTTTCATGCTTCTCATATTTTTCACACCTTTTGAAGCTCTTCATATTTTTCACAGCTTTTCAGACTCTTCATATTTTTCAACCCCGCTTCTTGCTTCTCCTATTTTTCAGGCCGTTTCATGCTCCTTATATTTTTGACACTTTTTGAAGCTCTTCATATTTTTCACACTTTTTCAGGCTCTTCATGTTTTTCAACACCGCTTCATGCTCCTCCTATTTTTCAGACCGGTTCATGCTCCTCATGTATTTCACAACTTTTGAATCTCTTCATATTTTTCACAACTTTTCAGGCTCTTCATGTTTTTGAACACCGTTTCATGCTCCTCCTATTTTTCAGACCGCTTCATGCTCCTCATATTTTTGACACCTTTTGAAGCTCTTCATATTTTTTACACCTTTTGAAGCTCTTCATATATTTCACACCTTTTCGGGCTCTTCATGTTTTTCAATAGCACCTCATGCTCCTCCTATTTTTCAAACCATTTCATGCTCATCTAATTTTTGACCCCTTTTGAAGCTCTTCGTATTTTTGACCCCTTTTGAAGCTCTTCATATTTTTTACACATTTTGAAGGTCTTCATATTTTTCACACCTTTTCAGGCTCTTCATGCTTTTGAACACCGTTTCATGCTCCTCCTATTTTTCAGACCGTTTCATGCTCCTCATATATTTGACAACTTTTGATGCTCTTCATAGTTTTCACACCTTTTCAGGCTTTTCATGTTTTTGAACACCGCTAAATGCTCCTCCTATTTTTCAGACAGTATCATGCTCCTCATATTTTTGACACCTTTTGAAGCTCTTCATATATTTCACACCTTTTCAGGCTCTTCATGTTTTTTTAACACCGTTTCATGCTTCTCCTATTTTTCAGACCGTTTAATGCTCCTCATTTTTTGACACCTTTTGAAGCTCTTCATATTTTTGACACCTTTTGAAGCTGTTCATATTTTTCACACCTTTTCAGGCCCTTCATGTTTTTCAACACCACTTCATGCTCCTCCTATTTTTCAGTCCGTTTTATGCACATCTCATTTTTGACACCTTTTGAAGCTCTTCATATTTTTTCACACCTTTTGAAGGTCTTCATATTTTTCACTCGTTTTCAGGCTCTTCATGTTTTTCAACACCGTTTCATGCTCCTCCTATTTTTCAGACCGTTTCATGCTCCTCATACTTTTGACACCTTTTGAAGCTCTTCATATATTTCACACCTTTTCAGGCTCTTCATGTTTTTCAACAACTCTTCATGCTCCTACTATTTTTCAGTCCGTTTCATGCACATCTCATTTTTGACACCTTTTGTAACTCTTCATATTTTTCACACCTTTTGCAGCTCTTCATATTTTTCACACCTTTTAGGCTCTTCATATTTTTGAACACCTCTTCATGCTCCTCCTATTTTTCAGACCGTTTCATGCTCTTCTTATTTTTGACACCTTTTGAAGCACTTCATATTGTTCAAACCTTTTCAAACTCTTCATGTTTTTCAACACCGCTTCATGCTTCTCCTATTTTTCAGACCGATTCATGCCCATCTCATTTTTGACAACTTTTGAAGCTCTTCTTACATTTCACACCTTTTGAAGCTCTTCATATATTTCACACCTTTTCACGCTCTTCATGTTTTTGAACACCACTTCATGCAACTCCTATATTTCAGACCGTTTCATGCTTGTCTCATTTTTGACACCTTTTGAAGCTCTTCTTACTTTTCACAACTTTTGAAATTCTTCCTATACTTCACACATTTTCAGGCTCTTCATGATTTTGAACACCACTTCATGCACCTCCTATATTTCTGAACGTTTCATGCTCCTCATGT
This sequence comes from Dama dama, assembly GCF_033118175.1. Taxonomy (NCBI): domain Eukaryota; kingdom Metazoa; phylum Chordata; class Mammalia; order Artiodactyla; family Cervidae; genus Dama; species Dama dama. The sequence goes on along the minus strand of NW_026870928.1, from coordinate 2,689,945 downwards.
TTTTGACACTTTTGAAGCTCTTCATATTTTTAACACCTTTTCAGGCTCTTCATGTTTTTCAACACTGCTTCATGCTCCTCCTGTTTTTCAGACCGTTTCATCCTCCTCGTATTTTTGACACCTTTTGAAGCTCTTCATGTATTTCACACCTTTTCAGGCTCTTCATTTTTTTCAACACCGCTTCATGCTTCTACTATTTTTCAGACCGTTTCATGCTCATCTCATTTTTGACACCTTTTGAAGCTCTTAATATTTTTCACACCTTTTGAAGCTCATCATATTTTTCACACTTTTTCAGGCTATTCATATTGTTCAACATCGCTTCATGCTCCTCCTATTTTTCAGACGTTTTCATGCTCCTCATATTTTTGACACCTTTTGGAGCTCTTCATATTTTTCACACCTTTTCAGGCTCTTCATGTTTTTGAACACCGTTTCATGCTCCTCCTATTTTTCAGACAGTGTCATGCTCATCTCATTTTTGACACCTTTTGAAGCTCTTCATATTTTTCACACCTTTTGATGCTGCCAGTTTTATTTAAGACTTTACATATCTGAATAATCAGTTAAAAAGCAAATATTCATTTTTAGAGTTGCACAAAATGAAAATAATAGGGAAAGTGATGGCTGGCTTATGATGTGGGGCCAAGTTCCATAAGTTAAATAAAAAATCCAAGTTTTAGAAACTGGGGCTCTAAAAATAGCACTTGTAATTAATACTGTTCTTCAGATTCATAGTTTAAGGAAGTCACTACATTTTATTTCTTGATGTTATAGATTTAACAACATATTGGTAGCAACATGTAACTTCTCACATGGATTAGACATCAAGAGACCAGTTTATGTATCTAAACTTAAACACTGAAAATGAATATATTCAGCTATTATGAAACTTATAGCAAATACAAACTTGTTAACAACTTTCCAAAAGGCACAAAAGACAGTGTTAATAAAGAGTGGTCTTTTGCATCATTTTCAAAAATTCTTCCTTGTTTATTTCTCCATCCCCATCATGATCAGCCTCATCAAGCATTTCCTGAAGTTCATCATCTGTTAAATTTTCCCCTAGCTCCTTAGCAACCCTCTTGATATTGTTCAATGATATACTTCCTGTATCATCATCATCAAATAGTTTGAAAGCCTTCAATATTTCTTCTTTTTCATCCTTTTCACTCATTTTTACACTCATTATGGCAAAAATTCTTCAAAATTAATGGTGCCAATTCCTTCTTTGTCAGTTTCAGCTATCATCTTTTTAATTTCTTCTTTCTTTGGCTCAAATCCTAAGGCCCACATTGCAATCATGTCTCCAACCTGCGCCCCCGGCCAGAACCTCCCAGCTTTACCCGCCAGCCTGAAGCTCTTCATATTTTTCACACCTTTTCCGGCACTTCATGTATTTCAACACCACTTCGTGTTCCTCCTATTTTTCAGAATGTTTCATGCTCCTCATATTTTTGACACATTTTGAAGCTCTTCATATATTTCACGCCTCTTCAGGCTCTTCATGTTTTCAACACAGCTTCATGCTCCTCCTAATTTTCAGACCGTTTCATGCTCCTCATATTTTGACACCTTTTTAAGCTCTACATATTTTTCACACCTTTTAAGGCTCTTCATGTTTTCAACACCGTTTCATGCTCCTCCTATTTTTCAGACCGTTTCATGCTCCGTTTGTTTTTTTACATCGTTTGAAGCTCTTCATATTTTTCACACATTTTCAGTCTCTTCATGTTTTTCAACACCGTTTCATGCTCCTCCTATTTTACCGACCGTTTCATGCTCCTCATGTTTTTCAACGCCGTTTCATGCTCCTCCTATTTTTCAGACACTTTCATGCTCCACATATTTTTTAAACATTTTGAAGCTCTTCATATTTTTCACATCTTTTGAGGCTCTTCATGTTTTTCAACACTGCTTCATGCTCCTGCTATTTTCAGACCGTTTCATGCTCTTCATATTTTTCATACCTTATGAAGCTCTTCATATATTTGACACCTTATCAGGCTTTTCATGTTTTTCAACACCGCTTCATGCTCCTCCTATTTTTCAGAACGTTTCGTGCCCCTCATATTTTTGAAACCTTTTGAAGCTCTTCATATTACTCACACCTTTTCAGGCTCTTCATGTTTTGCAACACCGCTTCATGCTCCTCCTATTTTTCAGACCGTTTCATGTTCCTCCTATTTTTCAAACCTTTTGAAGCTCTTCATATTTTTCACACCATTTCAGGCTTCATGTTTTTGAACACCGCTTCATGCTCCTCCTATTTTTCAGACCGTTTCATGTTCCTCCTATTTTTCAAACCTTTTGAAGCTCCTCATATTTTTGACACCTTTTGAAGCTCTTCATATTTTTGACTCCTTTTGAAGGTCTTCAGATTTTTCACACCTTTTCAGGCTCTTCATGTTTTTGAACACCGTTTCATGCTACTCCTATTTTTCAGAACGTTTCATTCTCCTCATATTTTTCACACTTTTTGAACCTCTTCATATTTTTCACACCTTTTCAGGCTCTTCATGTTTTTGAACACCGTTTCATACTCCTCGTATTTTTCACACTGTTTCATGCTCCTCACATTTTTGACAGCTTTTGAAGCTCTTCATATATTTCACACCTTTTCAGGCTCTTCATGTTTTTCAGCACCGCTTCATGCTCCTCATATTTTTGACACCTTTTGAAGCTCTTCATATAATTCACACCTTTTCAGGCTCTTCATGTTTTTGAGCACCGTTTCATGCTCCTCCTATATTTCAGATCATTTCATGCTCTGCATATTTTTGACAACTTCTGAAGCTCTTCATATTTTTCACACCATTTCAGGCTTTTCATGTTTTTCAACACCGCTTCATGTTCCCCCTAAATTTCAGGCTGTTTTATGCTCCTCATATTTTTCACACCTTTTGAAGTTCTTCATATTATTCACAGCTTTTCAGACTCTTCACGTTTTTCAACCCCGCTTCTTGCTTCTCCTATTTTTCAGACCGTTTTATGCTCCTTATATTTTTGACACATTTGAAGCTCTTCATATTTTTCACACCTTTTAAGGCTCTTCAAGTTTTTCAATACCGCTTCATGCTCCTCCTATTTTTCAGACCGTTTCATGCTCCTCATGTATTTCACACCTTTTGAATATCTTCATAATTGTCACAACTTTTCAGGCTATTCAAGTTTTTGAACACCATTTCATGCTCCTCCTATTTTTCAGACCGCTTCATGTTCCTCATATTTTTGACACCCTTTGAAGCTCTTCATATATTTCACACCTTTTGAAGCTCTTCATATATTTCACACCTTTTCAGGCTCTTCATGTTTTTCAATACCACTTCATGTTCCTCCTATTTTTCAAACCATTTCATGCTCATCTAATTTTTGACCCCTTTTGAAGCTCTTCATATTTTTTACACCTTTTGAAGCTCTTCATATTTTTTACACATTTTGAAGGTCTTCATATTTTTCACACCTTTTCATGCTCTTCATGTTTTTGAACACCGTTTCATGCTCCTCCTATTTTTCAGACCGTTTAATGCTCCTCATTTTTTGACACCTTTGGAAGCTCTTCATATTTTTCACAACTTTTCAGGCTCTTCATGTTTATCAACACCACTTCATGCTCCTACTTTTTTGCAGACCGTTTCATGTACCTTATAATTTTACACCTTTTGAAGCTCTTCATAATACTCACACCTTTTCAGGCTTTTCATGTTTTTCAACCCCACTTCATGCTCCTCCTATTTTTCACACCGTTTAATGCTCATCTCATTTTTGACACCTTTTGAAGCTCTTCATATTTTTCACACCTTTTGAAGCTCTTCATATTTTTCACACCTTTTCAGGCCCTTCATGTTTTTCAACACCACTTCATGCTCCTCCTATTTTTCAGTCCGTTTCATGCACATCGCATTTTTGTCACCTTTTGAAGCTCTTCATATTTTTCACACCTTTAGAAGCTCTTCATATTTTTCACACGTTTTCAGGATCTTCATGCTTTCAACACCGGTTCATGCTCCTCCTATTTTTCAGACCGTTTCATGCTCCTCATATTTTTGACACATTTTGAAGCTCTTCATATATTTCACACCTTTTCAGGCTCTTCATGTTTTTCAACAACTCTTCATGCTCCTACTATTTTTCAGTCCGTTTTATGCACATCTCATTTTTGACACCTTTTGAAGCTCTTCATATTTTTCACATCTTTTGAAGCTCTTCATATATTTCACACCTTTTCAGGCTCTTCATGTTTTTCAGCACCGCTTCATGCTCCTCATATTTTTGACACCTTTTGAAGCTCTTCATATAATTCACACCTTTTCAGGCTCTTCATGTTTTTGAGCACCGTTTCATGCTCCTCCTATATTTCAGATCATTTCATGCTCTGCATATTTTTGACAACTTCTGAAGCTCTTCATATTTTTCACACCATTTCAGGCTTTTCATGTTTTTCAACACCGCTTCATGTTCCCCCTAAATTTCAGGCTGTTTCATGCTCCTCATATTTTTCACACCTTTTGAAGTTCTTCATATTTTTCACAGCTTTTCAGACTCTTCACGTTTTTCAACCCCGCTTCTTGCTTCTCCTATTTTTCAGACCGTTTCATGCTCCTTATATTTTTGACACCTTTTGAAGCTCTTCATATTTTTCACACCTTTTAAGGCTCTTCATGTTTTTCAATACCGCTTCATGCTCCTCCTATTTTTCAGACAGTTTCATGCTCCTCATGTATTTCACACCTTTTGAATATCTTCATAATTTTCACAACTTTTCAGGCTATTCAAGTTTTTGAACACCATTTCATGCTCCTCCTATTTTTCAGACCGCTTCATGTTCCTCATATTTTTGACACCCTTTGAAGCTCTTCATATATTTCACACCTTTTGAAGCTCTTCATATATTGCACACCTTTTCAGGCTCTTCAAGTTTTTCAATACCACTTCATGTTCCTCCTATTTTTCAAACCATTTCATGCTCATCTAATTTTTGACCCCTTTTGAAGCTCTTCATATTTTTTACACCTTTTGAAGCTCTTCATATTTTTTACACATTTTGAAGGTCTTCATATTTTTCACACCTTTTCAGGCTCTTCATGTTTTTGAACACCGTTTCATGCTCCTCCTATTTTTCAGACCGTTTAATGCTCCTCATATTTTTGACACCTTTTGGAGCTCTTCATATTTTTCACACCTTTTCAGGCTCTTCATGTTTTTGAACACCGTTTCATGCTCCTCCTATTTTTCAGACAGTGTCATGCTCATCTCATTTTTGACACCTTTTGAAGCTCTTCATATTTTTCACACCTTTTGATGCTGCCAGTTTTATTTAAGACTTTACATATCTGAATAATCAGTTAAAAAGCAAATGTTCATTTTTAGAGTTGCACAAAATGAAAATAATAGGGAAAGTGATGGCTGGCTTATGATGTGGGCCAAGTTCCATAAGTTAAATAAAAAATCCAAGTTTTAGAAACTGGGGCTCTAAAAATAGCACTTGTAATTAATACTGTTCTTCAGATTCATAGTTTAAGGAAGTCACTACATTTTATTTCTTGATGTTATAGATTTAACAACATATTGGTAGCAACATGTAACTTCTCACATGGATTAGACATCAAGAGACCAGTTTATGTATCTAAACTTAAACACTGAAAATGAATATATTCAGCTATTATGGAACTTATAGCAAATACAAACTTGTTAACAACTTTCCAAAAGGCACAAAAGACAGTGTTAATAAAGAGTGGTCTTTTGCATCATTTTCAAAAATTCTTCCTTGTTTATTTCTCCATCCCCATCATGATCAGCCTCATCAAGCATTTCCTGAAGTTCATCATCTGTTAAATTTTCCCCTAGCTCCTTAGCAACCCTCTTGATATTGTTCAATGATATACTTCCTGTATCATCATCATCAAATAGTTTGAAAGCCTTCAATATTTCTTCTTTTTCATCCTTTTCACTCATTTTTACACTCATTATGGCAAAAAATTCTTCAAAATAAATGGTGCCAATTCCTTCTTTGCCAGTTTCAGCTATCATCTTTTTAATTTCTTCTTTCTTTGGCTCAAATCCTAAGGCCCACATTGCAATCATGTCTCCAACCTGCGCCCCCGGCCGGTACCTCCTAGCTTTACCCGCCAGCCTGAAGCTCTTCATATTTTTGACACGTTTTCAGGCTTTTCATGTTTTTCAACACCGTTTCATGAGCCTCCTATTTTTCAGACCGTTTCATTTTCCTCATATTTTTGACACCTTTTGAAGCTCTTCATAATTTTCACACCTTTTCAGGCTCTTCATGTTTTTCACACGTTTTTAGGCTCTTCTTGTTTTTGAACACTGTTTCATGCTCCTCCTATTTTTCAGACCGTTTAATGCTCCTCATATTTTTGACACCTTTTGAAGCTCTTCATTTTTTCACACCTTTTCAGGTTCTTCATGTTTTTGAGCCCAGCTTCATGCTCCTCCTATATTTCAGACCGTTTCATGCTCCTCATGAATTTCACACCCTTTGAAGCTCTTCATATTTTTCACACCTTTTCAGGCTCTTCATGTTTCTCAACACCACTTCATACTCCTCCTATTTTTCAGACTGTTTCATGCTCCTCATGTTTTTGACACCTTTTGAAGCTCTTCATATTTTTCACACCTTTTCAGACTCTTCATGTTTTAAACACCGATTCATGCTCCTCCTATTCTTCAGACGGTTTCATGCTCCTCATATTTTTGACACCTTTTAAAGCTCTTCATATTTCTCACAGCTTTTGAAGCTCTTTATATTTTTCACACGTTTTCAGGCTCTTTATGTTTTTCAACACCGCTTCATGCTCCTCCTATTTTTCAGACCGTTTCATGCACCTCATATTTTTGACACGTTTTGAGGCTCTTCATATTTTTCACACCTTTTTAGGCTCTTCATGTTTTTCAACACAAGTTCATGCTCCTCCTATTTTTCAGACCGTTTCATGCTCCTCATATTTTTCACACCTTTTGAAGCTCTTCATATTTTTCACACCATTTCAGGCTCTTCATGTTTTTCAACACCGCTTCATGCTCCTCCTATATTTCAGACCGTTTCATGCTCCTCATATTTTTGACACGTTTTGAGACTCTTCATACATTACACACCTTTTCAGGCTCTTCATGTTTTTCAACACCGCTTCATGCTCCTCCTATTTTTCAGACCGTTTCATGCTCATCTCATTTTTGACACCTTTTGAAGCTCTTCATATTTTTCACACCATTTCAGGCTCTTCATGTTTTTCAACACCGCTTCATGCTCCTCCTATTTTTCAGACCGTTTAATGCTCCTCCTGTATTTCACTTCTTTTCAAGCTCCTCATATTTTTCACACTTTTTCAGGCTCTTCATGTTTTTGAACACCGCTTCATGCTCCTCCTATTTTTCAGACCGTTTAATGCTCCTCATATTTTTCACACCTCTTGAAGCTCTTCATATTTTTCACACCTTTTTAGGCTCTTCATGTTTTTCAACACCGCTACATGCTCCTCCTATTTTTCAGACCGTTTAATGCTCCTCATGTATTTCACTTCTTTTCAAGCTCCTCATATTTTTCACACGGTTTCAGTCACTTCATGTTTTTCAACACCGCTTCATGCTCCTCCTATTTTTCAGACCGTTTAATGCTTCTCATATTTTTCACACCTTTTCAAGCTCTTTATGTTTTTCAACACCACTTCATGCTCCTCCTATTTTTCAGACCGTTTAATGCTTCTCATATTTTTCACACATTTTTAAGCTCTTTATGTTTTTCAACACCACTTCATGCTCCTCCTATTTTTCAGACCGTTTCATGCTCCTCATATTTTTCACAACTTTTGAAGCTCTTCATGGATTTCACACCTGTTCAGCCTCTTCATGTGTTTGAACACCATTTCATGCTCCTCCTATTTTTCAGACAGTGTAATGCTCATCTCATTTTTGACACCTTTTGAAGCTCTTCATATTTTTCACACATATTCAGGCTCTTCATGTTTTTCAACACCGCTTCATGCTCCTCCTATTTTTCAGACCGTTTAATGCTCCTCATGTATTTCACTAATTTTCAAGCTCCTCATAATTTTCACACTTTTTCAGGCTCTTCATGTTTTTCAACACCGCTTCATGCTCCTCCTATTTTTCAGACCGTTTAATGCTCCTCATATTTTTCACACCTCTTGAAGCTCTTCATATTTTTCACCCCTTTTCAGGCTCTTCATATTATTCAACACTACTTCATGCTCCTCCTATTTTTCAGACCGTTTCATGCTCCTCATATTTTTGACACCTTTTGAAGCTCTTAATATTTTTCACACGTTTTCAGTCTCTTCATGTTTTTCAACACTACTTCATGCTCCTCCTATTTTTCAGACCGTTTCATGCTCCTCATATTTTTGACACCTGTTGAAGCTCTTAATATTTTTCACACGTTTTCAGTCTCTTCTTGTTTTTCAACACCGCTTCATGCTCCTCCTATTTTTCAGACCGTTTAATGCTTCTCATATTTTTCACACCTTTTCAAGCTCTTTATGTTTTTCAACACCACTTCATGCTCCTCCTATTTTTCAGACCGTTTCATGCTCCTCATATTTTTGACACGTTTTGAGGCTCTTCATATTTTTCACACCTTTTTAGGCTCTTCATGTTTTTCAACACAGGTTCATGCTCCTCCTATTTTTCAGATCGTTTCATGCTCCTCATATTTTTCACACCTTTTGAAGCTCTTCATATTTTTCACACGTTTTCAGTCACTTCATGTTTTTCAACACCGCTTCATGCTCCTCCTATTTTTCAGACCGTTTAATGCTTCTCATATTTTTCACACCTTTTCAAGCTCTTTATGTTTTTCAACACCACTTCATGCTCCTCCTATTTTTCAGACCGTTTAGTGCTTCTCATATTTTTCACACATTTTCAAGCTCTTTATGTTTTTCAACACCACTTCATGCTCCTCCTATTTTTCAGACCGTTTCATGCTCCTCATATTTTTCACACCTTTTGAAGCTCTTCATGGATTTCACACCTGTTCAGCCTCTTCATGTTTTTGAACACCATTTCATGCTCCTCCTATTTTTCAGACAGTGTCATGCTCATCTCATTTTTGACACCTTTTGAAGCTCTTCATATTTTTCACACCTTTTGATGCTGCCAGTTTTATTTAAGACTTTACATATCTGAATAATCAGTTAAAAAGCAAATGTTCATTTTTAGAGTTGCACAAAATGAAAATAATAGGGAAAGTGATGGCTGGCTTATGATGTGGGGCCAAGTTCCATAAGTTAAATAAAAAATCCAAGTTTTAGAAACTGGGGCTCTAAAAATAGCACTTGTAATTAATACTGTTCTTCAGATTCATAGTTTAAGGAAGTCACTACATTTTATTTCTTGATGTTATAGATTTAACAACATATTGGTAGCAACATGTAACTTCTCACATGGATTAGACATCAAGAGACCAGTTTATGTATCTAAACTTAAACACTGAAAATGAATATATTCAGCTATTATGGAACTTATAGCAAATACAAACTTGTTAACAACTTTCCAAAAGGCACAAAATACAGTGTTAATAAAGAGTGGTCTTTTGCATCATTTTCAAAAATTCTTCCTTGTTTATTTCTCCATCCCCATCATGATCAGCCTCATCAAGCATTTCCTGAAGTTCATCATCTATTAAATTTTCCCCTAGCTCCTTAGCAACCCTCTTGATATTGTTCAATGATATACTTCCTGTATCATCATCATCAAATAGTTTGAAGGCCTTCAATATTTCTTGTTTTTCATCCTTTTCACTCATTTTTACACTCATTATGGCAAAAAATTCTTCAAAATAAATGGTGCCAATTCCTTCTTTGTCAGTTTCAGCTACCATCTTTTTAATTTCTTCTTTCTTTGGCTCAAATCCTAAGGCCCACATTGCAATCATGTCTCCACCGGCGCCCCCGGCCGGTACCTCCTAGCTTTACCCGCCAGCCTGAAGCTCTTCATATTTTTGACACGTTTTCAGGCTTTTCATGTTTTTCAACACTGTTTCATGAGCCTCCTATTTTTCAGACCGTTTCATTTTCCTCATATTTTTGACACCTTTTGAAGCTCTTCATAATTTTCACACCTTTTCAGGCTCTTCATGTTTTTCACACGTTTTTAGGCTCTTCTTGTTTTTGAACACTGTTTCATGCTCCTCCTATTTTTCAGACCATTTAATGCTCCTCATATTTTTGACACCTTTTGAAGCTCTTCATTTTTTCACACCTTTTCAGGTTCTTCATGTTTTTGAGCCCAGCTTCATGCTCCTCCTATATTTCAGACCGTTTCATGCTCCTCATGAATTTCACACCCTTTGAAGCTCTTCATATTTTTCACACCTTTTCAGGCTCTTCATGTTTCTCAACACCACTTCATACTCCTCCTATTTTTCAGACTGTTTCATGCTCCTCATGTTTTTGACACCTTTTGAAACTCTTCATATTTTTCACACCTTTTCAGGCTCTTCATGTTTTACAACACCGCAACATGCTCCTCCTATTTTTCATTCTGTTTCATGCTCCTCATATTTTTGACACCTTTTGAAGCTCTTCATATTTTTCACACCTTTTCAGGCTCTTCATGTTTTTCAACACCGCTTCATGTTCTCCCTAAATTTCAGGCTGTTTCATGCTTCTCATATTTTTCACACCTTTTGAATCTCTTCATATTTTTTACAGCTTTTCGGACTCTTCATGTTTTTCAACCCCGCTTCTTGCTTCTCCTATTTTTCAGGCCGCTTCATCCTCCTTATATTTTGACACCTTTTGAAGCTCTTCATATTTTTCACACCTTTTCAGGCTCTTCATGTTTTTCAACACCGCTTCATGTTCTCCCTAAATTTCAGGCTGTTTCATGCTTCTCATATTTTTCACACCTTTTGAATCTCTTCATATTTTTTACAGCTTTTCGGACTCTTCATGTTTTTCAACCCCGCTTCTTGCTTCTCCTATTTTTCAGGCCGCTTCATGCTCCTTATATTTTGACACCTTTTGAGGCTCTTCATATTTTTCACACCTTTTTAGGCTCTTCATGTTTTTCAACACAGGTTCATGCTCCTCCTATTTTTCAGATCGTTTCATGCTCCTCATATTTTTCACACCTTTTGAAGCTCTTCATATTTTTCACACGTTTTCAGTCACTTCATGTTTTTCAACACCGCTTCATGCTCCTCCTATTTTTCAGACCGGTTCATGCTCCTCATGTATTTCACAACTTTTGAATCTCTTCATATTTTTCACAACTTTTCAGGCTCTTCATGTTTTTGAACACCGTTTCATGCTCCTCCTATTTTTCAGACCGCTTCATGCTCCTCATATTTTTGACACCTTTTGAAGCTCTTCATATTTTTTACACCTTTTCAAGCTCTTCATATATTTCACACCTTTTCAGGCTCTTCATGTTTTTCAACAACTCTTCATGCTCCTACTATTTTTCAGTCCGTTTCATGCACATCTCATTTTTGACACCTTTTGTAGCTCTTCATATTTTTCACACCTTTTGAAGGTCTTCATATTTTTCACACGTTTTCAGGCTCTTCATGTTTTTGAACACCTCTTCATGCTCCTCCTATTTTTCAGACCGTTTCATGCTCTTCTTATTTTTGACACCTTTTGAAGCACTTCATATTGTTCAAACCTTTTCAAACTCTTCATGTTTTTCAACACCGCTTCATGCTTCTCCTATTTTTCAGACCGATTCATGCCCATCTCATTTTTGACAACTTATGAAGCTCTTCTTACATTTCACACCTTTTGAAGCTCTTCATATATTTCACACCTTTTCACGCTCTTCATGTTTTTGAACACCACTTCATGCACCTCCTATATTTCAGACCGTTTCATGCTTATCTCATTTTTGACACCTTTTGAAGCTCTTCTTACTTTTCACAACTTTTGAAACTCTTCCTATACTTCACACCTTTTCAGGCTCTTCATGATTTTGAACACCACTTCATGCACCTCCTATATTTCTGAACGTTTCATGCTCCTCATGTTTTTGACACTTTTGAAGCTCTTCATATTTTTAACACCTTTTCAGGCTCTTCATGTTTTTCAACACTGCTTCATGCTCCTCCTGTTTTTCAGACCGTTTCATCCTCCTCGTATTTTTGACACCTTTTGAAGCTCTTCATGTATTTCACACCTTTTCAGGCTCTTCATTTTTTTCAACACCGCTTCATGCTTCTACTATTTTTCAGACCGTTTCATGCTCATCTCATTTTTGACACCTTTTGAAGCTCTTAATATTTTTCACACCTTTTGAAGCTCATCATATTTTTCACACTTTTTCAGGCTATACATATTTTTCAACATCGCTTCATGCTCCTCCTATTTTTCAGATGTTTTCATGTTCCTCATATTTTTGACACCTTTTGGAGCTCTTCATATTTTTCACACCTTTTCAGGCTCTTCATGTTTTTGAACACCGTTTCATGCTCCTCCTATTTTTCAGACAGTGTCATGCTCATCTCATTTTTGACACCTTTTGAAGCTCTTCATATTTTTCACACCTTTTGATGCTGCCAGTTATATTTAAGACTTTACATATCTGAATAATCAGTTAAAAAGCAAATGTTCATTTTTAGAGTTGCACAAAATGAAAATAATAGGGAAAGTGATGGCTGGCTTATGATGTGGGGCCAAGTTCCATAAGTTAAATAAAAAATCCAAGTTTTAGAAACTGGGGCTCTAAAAATAGCACTTGTAATTAATACTGTTCTTCAGATTCATAGTTTAAGGAAGTCACTACATTTTATTTCTTGATGTTATAGATTTAACAACATATTGGTTGCAACATGTAACTTCTCACATGGATTAGACATCAAGAGACCAGTTTATGTATATAAACTTAAACACTGAAAATGAATATATTCAGCTATTATGGAACTTATAGCAAATACAAACTTGTTAACAACTTTCCAAAAGGCACAAAAGACAGTGTTAATAAAGAGTGGTCTTTTGCATCATTTTCAAAAAATTCTTCCTTGTTTATTTCTCCATCCCCATCATGATCAGCCTCATCAAGCATTTCCTGAAGTTCATCATCTGTTAAATTTTCCCCTAGCTCCTTAGCAACCCTCTTGATATTGTTCAATGATATACTTCCTGTATCATCATCATCAAATAGTTTGAAAGCCTTCAATATTTCTTCTTTTTCATCCTTTTCACTCATTTTTACACTCATTATGGCAAAAAATTCTTCAAAATAAATGGTGCCAATTCCTTCTTTGTCAGTTTCAGCTATCATCTTTGTAATTTCTTCTTTCTTTGGCTCAAATCCTAAGGCCCACATTGCAATCATGTCTCCAACCTGCGCCCCCGGCCGGTACCTCCTAGCTTTACCCGCCAGCCTGAAGCTCTTCATATTTTTGACACGTTTTCAGGCTTTTCATGTTTTTCAACACCGTTTCATGAGCCTCCTATTTTTCAGACCGTTTCATTTTCCTCATATTTTTGACACCTTTTGAAGCTCTTCATAATTTTCACACCTTTTCAGGCTCTTCATGTTTTTCACACGTTTTTAGGCTCTTCTTGTTTTTGAACACTGTTTCATGCTCCTCCTATTTTTCAGACCATTTAATGCTCCTCATATTTTTGACACCTTTTGAAGCTCTTCATTTTTTCACACCTTTTCAGGTTCTTCATGTTTTTGAGCCCAGCTTCATGCTCCTCCTATATTTCAGACCGTTTCATGCTCCTCATGAATTTCACACCCTTTGAAGCTCTTCATATTTTTCACACCTTTTCAGGCTCTTCATGTTTCTCAACACCACTTCATACTCCTCCTATTTTTCAGACTGTTTCATGCTCCTCATGTTTTTGACACCTTTTGAAGCTCTTCATATTTTTCACACCTTTTCAGACTCTTCATGTTTTAAACACCGATTCATGCTCCTCCTATTCTTCAGAGGGTTTCATGCTCCTCATATTTTTGACACTTTTGAAGCTCTTCATATTTTTCACACCTTTTCAGGCTCTCCATGTTTTTGAACATCGCTTCATGCTCCTCATATTTTTGACACCTTTTGAAGCTCTTCATATTTTTAACACCTTTTCAGGCTCTTTATGTTTTTGAACACCGTTTCATGCTCCTCCTATTTTTCAGACCGTTTCTTGCTCCTCATATTTTTGACACCTTTTGAAGCTCTTCATATATTTCACAACTTTTCAGGCTCTTCATGTTTTTCAACACCACTTCATGCTCCTCCTATTTTGTAGACCGTTTCATGCTCTCCTCATTTTTGACACCTTTTAAAGCTCTTCATATTTCTCACAGCTTTTGAAGCTCTTTATATTTTTCACACGTTTTCAGGCTCTTTATGTTTTTCAACACCGCTTCATGCTCCTCCTATTTTTCAGACCGTTTCATGCTCCTCATATTTTTGACACGTTTTGAGGCTCTTCATATTTTTCACACCTTTTTAGGCTCTTCATGTTTTTCAACACAGGTTCATGCTCCTCCTATTTTTCAGACCGTTTCATGCTCCTCATATTTTTCACACCTTTTGAAGCTCTTCATATTTTTCACACCATTTCAGGCTCTTCATGTTTTTCAACACCGCTTCATGCTCCTCCTATATTTCAGACCGTTTCATGCTCCTCATATTTTTGACACGTTTTGAGACTCTTCATACATTACAAACCTTTTCAGGCTCTTCATGTTTTTCAACACCGCTTCATGCTCCTCCTATTTTTCAGACCGTTTAATGCTCCTCATGTATTTCACTTCTTTTCAAGCTCCTCATATTTTTCACACTTTTTCAGGCTCTTCATGTTTTTGAACATCACTTCATGCTTCTCCTATTTTTCAGACCGTTTAATGCTCCTCATATTTTTCACACCTCTTGAAGCTCTTCATATTTTTCACCCCTTTTTAGGCTCTTCATGTTTTTCAACACCGCTACATGCTCCTCCTATTTTTCAGACCGTTTAATGCTCCTCATGTATTTCACTTCTTTTCAAGCTCCTCATATTTTTCACACGGTTTCAGTCACTTCATGTTTTTCAACACCGCTTCATGCTCCTCCTATTTTTCAGACCGTTTAATGCTTCTCATATTTTTCACACCTTTTCAAGCTCTTTATGTTTTTCAACACCACTTCATGCTCCTCCTATTTTTCAGACCGTTTAATGCTTCTCATATTTTTCACACATTTTCAAGCTCTTTATGTTTTTCAACACCACTTCATGCTCCTCCTATTTTTCAGACCGTTTCAGCTCCTCATATTTTTCACACCTTTTGAAGCTCTTCATGGATTTCACACCTGTTCAGCCTCTTCATGTTTTTGAACACCATTTCATGCTCCTCCTATTTTTCAGACAGTGTAATGCTCATCTCATTTTTGACACCTTTTGAAGCTCTTCATATTTTTCACACATATTCAGGCTCTTCATGTTTTTCAACACCGCTTCATGCTCCTCCTATTTTTCAGACCGTTTAATGCTCCTCATGTATTTCACTTCTTTTCAAGCTCCTCATATTTTTCACACTTTTTCAGGCTCTTCATGTTTTGGAAAACCGCTTCATGCTCCTCCTATTTTTCAGACCGTTTAATGCTCCTCATATTTTTCACACTTCTTGAAGCTCTTCATATTTTTCACCCCTTTTCAGGCTCTTCATGTTTTTCAACACCGCTTCATGCTCCTCCTATTTTTCAAACCGTTTAATCCTCCTCATGTATTTCACTAATTTTCAAGCTCCTCATAATTTTCACACTTTTTCAGGCTCTTCATGTTTTTCAACACCGCTTCATGCTCCTCCTATTTTTCAGACCGTTTAATGCTCCTCATATTTTTCACACCTCTTGAAGCTCTTCATATTTTTCACCCCTTTTCAGGCTCTTCATATTATTCAACACTACTTCATGCTCCTCCTATTTTTCAGACCGTTTCATGCTCCTCATATTTTTGACACCTTTTGAAGCTCTTAATATTTTTCACACGTTTTCAGTCTCTTCATGTTTTTCAACACTACTTCATGCTCCTCCTATTTTTCAGACCGTTTCATGCTCCTCATATTTTTGACACCTTTTGAAGCTCTTAATATTTTTCACACGTTTTCAGTCTCTTCATGTTTTTCAACACCGCTTCATGCTCCTTCTATTTTTCAGACCGTTTAATGCTTCTCATATTTTTCACACCTTTTCAAGCTCTTTATGTTTTTCAACACCACTTCATGCTCCTCCTATATTTCAGACCGTTTCATGCTCCTCATATTTTTGACACGTTTTGAGGCTCTTCATATTTTTCACACCTTTTTAGGCTCTTCATGTTTTTCAACACAGGTTCATGCTCCTCCTATTTTTCAGATCGTTTCATGCTCCTCATATTTTTCACACTTTTTGAAGCTCTTCATATTTTTCACACGTTTTCAGTCACTTCATGTTTTTCAACACAGCTTCATGCTCCTCCTATTTTTCAGACCGTTTAATGCTTCTCATATTTTTCACACCTTTTCAAGCTCTTTATGTTTTTCAACACCACTTCATGCTCCTCCTATTTTTCAGACCGTTTAATGCTTCTCATATTTTTCACACATTTTCAAGCTCTTTATGTTTTTCAACACCACTTCATGCTCCTCCTATTTTTCAGACCGTTTCATGCTCCTCATATTTTTCACACCTTTTGAAGCTCTTCATGGATTTCACACCTGTTCAGCCTCTTTATGTTTTTGAACACCATTTCATGCTCCTCCTATTTTTCAGACAGTGTCATGCTCATCTCATTTTTGACACCTTTTGAAGCTCTTCATATTTTTCACACATATTCAGGCTCTTCATGTTTTTCAACACCGCTTCATGCTCCTCCTATTTTTCAGACCGTTTAATGCTCCTCATGTATTTTACTTCTTTTCAAGCTCCTCATATTTTTCACACTTTTTCAGGCTCTTCATGTTTTGGAAAACCGCTTCATGCTCCTCCTATTTTTCAGACCGTTTAATGCTCCTCATAATTTTCACACCTCTTGAAGCTCTTCATATTTTTCACCCCTTTTCAGGCTCTTCATATTTTTCAACACTACTTCATGCTCCTCCTATTTTTCAGACCGTTTCATGCTCCTCATATTTTTGACACCTTTTGAAGCTCTTCATATTTTTCACACATTTTCAGGCTCTTTATGTTTTTGAACATCGCTTCATGCTCCTCCTATTTTTCAGACCGTTTAATGCTCCTCATATTTTTCACACCTCTTGAAGCTCTTCATATTTTTCACCCCTTTTCAGGCTCTTCATATTATTCAACACTACTTCATGCTCCTCCTATTTTTCAGACCGTTTCATGCTCCTCATATTTTTGACACCTTTTGAAGCTCTTAATATTTTTCACACGTTTTCAGTCTCTTCATGTTTTTCAACACCGTTTCATGCTCCTCCTATTTTTCAGACCGTTTAATGCTTCTCATATTTTTCACACCTTTTCAAGCTCTTTATGTTTTTCAACACCACTTCATGCTCCTCCTATTTTTCAGACCGTTTCATGCTCCTCATATTTTTGACACGTTTTGAGGCTCTTCATATTTTTCACACCTTTTTAGGCTCTTCATGTTTTTCAACACAGGTTCATGCTCCTCCTATTTTTCAGACCGTTTCATGCTCCTCATATTTTTCACACCTTTTGAAGCTCTTCATATTTTTCACACCATTTCAGGCTCTTCATGTTTTTCAACACCGCTTCATGCTCCTCCTATATTTCAGACCGTTTCATGCTCCTCATATTTTTGACAAGTTTTGAGACTCTTCATACATTACACACCTTTTCAGGCTCTTCATGTTTTTCAACACCGCTTCATGCTCCTCCTATTTTTCAGACCGTTTCATGCTCATCTCATTTTTGACACCTTTTGAAGCTCTTCATATTTTTCACACATATTCAGGCTCTTCATGTTTTTCAACACCGCTTCATGCTCCTCCTATTTTTCAGACCGTTTAATGCTCCTCATGTATTTCACTTCTTTTCAAGCTCCTCATATTTTTCACACGGTTTCAGTCACTTCATGTTTTTCAACACCGCTTCATGCTCCTCCTATTTTTCAGACCGTTTAATGCTTCTCATATTTTTCACACCTTTTCAAGCTCTTTATGTTTTTCAACACCACTTCATGCTCCTCCTATTTTTCAGACCGTTTAATGCTTCTCATATTTTTCACACATTTTCAAGCTCTTTATGTTTTTCAACACCACTTCATGCTCCTCCTATTTTTCAGACCGTTTCATGATCCTCATATTTTTCACACGTTTTGAAGCTCTTCATGGATTTCACACCTGTTCAGCCTCTTCATGTTTTTGAACACCATTTCATGCTCCTCCTATTTTTCAGACAGTGTCATGCTCATCTCATTTTTGACACCTTTTGAAGCTCTTCATATTTTTCTCACATATTCAGGCTCTTCATGTTTTTCAACACCGCTTCATGCTCCTCCTATTTTTCAGACCGTTTAATGCTCCTCATGTATTTCACTTCTTTTCAAGCTCCTCATATTTTTCACACTTTTTCAGGCTCTTCATGTTTTTGAAAACCGCTTCATGCTCCTCCTATATTTCAGACCGTTTAATGCTCCTCATATTTTTCACACCTCTTGAAGCTCTTCAAATTTTTCACCCCTTTTCAGGCTCTTCATATTTTTCAACACTACTTCATGCTCCTCCTATTTTTCAGACCGTTTCATGCTCCTCATATTTTTGACACCTTTTGAAGCTCTTAATATTTTTCACACGTTTTCAGTCTCTTCATGTTTTTCAACACTACTTCATGCTCCTCCTATTTTTCAGACCGTTTCATGCTCCTCATATTTTTGACACCTTTTGAAGCTCTTAATATTTTTCACACGTTTTCAGTCTCTTCATGTTTTTCAACACCGCTTCATGCTCCTCCTATTTTTCAGACCGTTTAATGCTTCTCATATTTTTCACACCTTTTCAAGCTCTTTATGTTTTTCAACACCACTTCATGCTCCTCCTATTTTTCAGACCGTTTCATGCTCCTCATATTTTTCACACCTTTTGAAGCTCTTCATGGATTTCACACCTTTTCAGGCTCTTCATGTTTTTGAACACCATTTCATGCTCCTCCTATTTTTCAGACAGTGTCATGCTCATCTCATTTTTGACACCTTTTGAAGCTCTTCATATTTTTCACACCTTTTGATGCTGCCAGTTATATTTAAGACTTTACATGTCTGAATAATCATTTAAAATCAAATGTTCATTTTTAGAATTGCACAAAAGGAAAATAATAGGGACAGTGATGGCTGGCTTATGATGTGGGGCCAATTTCCATAAGTTAAATAAAAAATCTAAGTTTTAGAACGTGGGTCTCAAAAAATAGCACTTGTAATTAATACTGTTCTTCAGATTCATAGTTTAAGGAAGTCACTACATTTTATTTCTTGATGTTATAGATTTAACAACATATTGGTAGCAACATGTAACTTCTCCCATGGATTAGACATCAAGAGACCAGTTTATGTATCTAAACTTAAACACTGAAAATGAATATATTCAGCTATTATGGAACTTATAGCAAATACAAACTTGTTAACAACTTTCCAAAAGGCACAAAAGACAGTGTTAATAAAGAGTGGTCTTTTGCATCATTTTCAAAAATTCTTCCTTGTTTATTTCTCCATCCCCATCATGATCAGCCTCATCAAGCATTTCCTGAAGTTCATCATCTGTTAAATTTTCCCCTAGCTCCTTAGCAACCCTCTTGATATTGTTCAGTGGTATGCTTCCTGTATCATCATCATCAAATAGTTTGAAAGCCTTCAATATTTCTTGTTTTTCATCCTTTTCACTCATTTTTACACTCATTATGGCAAAAAATTCTTCAAAATTAATGGTGCCAATTCCTTCTTTGTCAGTTTCAGCTATCATCTTTTTAATTTCTTCTTTCTTTGGCTCAAATCCTAAGGCCCACATTGCAATCATGTCTCCAACCTGCGCCCCCGGCCGGAACCTCCCAGCTTTACCCGCCAGCCTGAAGCTCTTCATATTTTTGACACGTTTTCAGGCTTTTCATGTTTTTCAACACCGTTTCATGAGCCTCCTATTTTTCAGACCGTTTCATTTTCCTCATATTTTTGACACTTTTGAAGCTCTTCATAATTTTCACACCTTTTCAGGCTCTTCATGTTTTTCACACGTTTTCAGGCTCTTCTTGTTTTTGAACACCGTTTCATGCTCCTCGTATTTTTCAGACCGTTTCATGCTCCTCATGTATTTCACACCGTTTGAAGCTCTTCATATTTTTCACTGCTTTTCAAGCTCTTCATGTTTTGAACACCGTTTCATGCTCCTTCTATTTTTCAGACAGTTTCATGCTCCTCATATTTTTGACAAGAATTGAAGCTCTTCATATTTTTCACACCTTTTCAGGCTCTTCATGTTTTTGAACACCGTTTCATGTTCCTCCTGTTTTTCAGACCGTTTCATGCTCCTCATATTTTTGAAACATTTTGAAGCTCTTCATATTTCTCACCTTTTCAGGCTCTTCATGTATTTAACACCGTTTCATGCTCCTCCTATTTATCTGACCGTTTCAAGTTCCTCATATTTATGACACCCTTTGAAGCTCTTCATATTTTTCACACGTTTTGAAGCTCTTCATATTTTTTCACACCTTTTCAGACTCTTCATGTTTTTCAACACATTTTCAAGCTCCTCCTATTTTTCAGACAGTTTCATGCTCCTCGTATTTTTGACACCTTTTGAAGCTCTTCATATTTTTGACACCTTTTGAAGCTCTTCATATTTTTCACACCTTTTCAGGCTCTTCATGTCTTT
Source organism: Dama dama (assembly GCF_033118175.1). Taxonomy (NCBI): domain Eukaryota; kingdom Metazoa; phylum Chordata; class Mammalia; order Artiodactyla; family Cervidae; genus Dama; species Dama dama. The sequence continues at coordinate 2,669,152 of NW_026870928.1, read as the reverse complement.
GAACACCGTTTCTTGCTACTCCTATTTTTCAGAACGTTTCATGCTCCTCATATTTTTGACACCTTTTGAAGCTCTTCATATTTTTCACACCTTTTAGTCTCTTCAAGTTTATGAACACCGTTTCATGCTCCTTCTATTTTTCAGACCATTTCGTGCTCTTAATATTTTTGACACCTTTTTAAGCTCTTCATATTTATCACACATTTTCAGGCTCTTCATGTTTTTGAACAACGTTTCACGCTCCTCCTATTTTTCAGACCGTTTCATCCTCCTCAAATATTTGACACCTTTTGAATCTCTTCATATTTTTCACACCTTTTCAGGCACTTCATGTTTTTGAACACCACTTCATGCTCCTCCTATTTTTGAGACCGTTTCATGCTCCTCATATTTTTGACAACTTTTGAACCTCTTCATATATTTCACACCTTTTCAGGCTCTTCATGTTTTTCAACATCGCTTCATGCTCCTCATATTTTTGACACCTTTTGAAGCTCTTCATATAATTCACACCTTTTCAGGCTCTTCATGTTTTTGAGCACCATTTCATGCTCCTCCTATATTTCAGATCATTTCATGCTCTGCATATTTTTGACAACTTTTGAAGCTCTTCATATTATTCATACCTTTTTAGGCTCTTCATGTTTTTCAACACCGCTTCATGCTCCTCTTATTTTTGAGAACGTTTCATGATCCTCATATTTTTCACACCTTTTGAAGCTGTTCATATTTTTAACACCTTTTCAGTCTGTTCATGCTTTTCTACACCACTTCATGCTCCTCCTAAATTTCAGACCGTTTCATGCTCTTCATATATTTGACAAATTTTGAAGCTCTTCATTTTTTTCACAACTTTTCAGGCTCTTCATGTTTTTCAACACCGCTTCATGCTCCTCCTATATTTCAGATCATTTCATGCTCCTCATATTTTTGACACCTTTTGAAGCTCTTCATATTTTTCACACCTTTTCAGGCTCTTCATGTTTTTGAACACCCCTTCACGCTCCTCCTATTTTTCCGACCGTTTCATGCTCGTCATATTTTTCACACATTTTTAAGCTCTTCATATTTTTCACATCTTTTCAGGCTGCTCGGGTTTTTGAACACCATTTCATGTTCCCTTATATTTCAGAACGTTTCGTGCCCCTCATATTTTTGAAATCTTTTGAAGCTCTTCATATTTCTCACAGCTTTTCAGGCTCTTCATGTTTTTCAACACCGCTTCTTGCTCCTCTTATTTTTCAGACCGTTTCATGTTCCTCCTATTTTTCAAACCTTTTGAAGCTCTTCATATTTTTCACACCATTTCAGGCTTCATGTTTTTGAACACCGCTTCATGCTCCTCCTATTTTTCAGACCGTTTCATGCTCCGCTTATATTTGACACCTTTTGAAGCTCTTCAAATTTTTCGCACCTTTTCAGACTCTTCATGCTTTTCAACAGCTTTTAATGCTCCTAGTATTTTTCACACTGTTTCATGCTCCTCATATTTTTTATACCTTTTGAAGCTCTTCATATATTTCACACCTTTACAGGCTCTTCATGTTTTTGAACACCGTTCGATGTTCCTCCTATTTTTCAGACCGTTTCATGCTCCTCCTATTTTTGACACCTTTTGAAGCTCTTCATATTTTTCACACCTTTTCAGGCTGCTCGTGTTTTTGAACACCGTTTCATGCTCCCTTATATTTCAGACCGTATCATGCTCCTCATATTTTTGACACCTTTTGAAGCTCTTCATATTTTTCACACCTTTTCAGGCTCTCCATGTTTTTCAACACCGCTTCATGCTCCTCCTATTTTTCAGACCGTTTCATGCTCCTCATTTTTTGACACCTTTTGAAGCTCTTCATATTTTTCACTGCTTTTCAAGCTCTTCATGTTTTGAACACCGTTTCATGCTCCTTCTATTTTTCAGACAGTTTCATGCTCCTCATATTTTTGACAAGAATTGAAGCTCTTCTTATTTTTCACACCTTTTCAGGCTCTTCATGTTTTTGAACACCGTTTCATGCTCCTCCTGTTTTTCAGACCGTTTCATGCTCCTCATATTTTTGAAACATTTTGAAGCTCTTCATATTTCTCACCTTTTCAGGCTCTTCATGTATTTAACACCGTTTCATGCTCCTCCTATTTTTCTGACCGTTTCAAGTTCCTCATATTTATAACACCCTTTGAAGCTCTTCATATTTTTCACACGTTTTGAAGCTCTTCATATTTTTTCACACCTTTTCAGACTCTTCATGTTTTTCAACACATTTTCAAGCTCCTCCTATTTTTCAGACAGTTTCATGCTCCTCGTATTTTTGACACCTTTTGAAGCTCTTCATATAATCACACCTTTTCAGGCTCTTCATGTTTTTGAGCACCGTTTCATGCTCCTCCGATTTTTCAGACCGTTTCATGCTCCTCATATTTTTGACACCTTTTGAAGCTCTTCATATTATTCATAACTTTTTAGGCACTTCATGTTTTTGAACAGCCCTTCATGCTCCTCCTATTTTTGAGACCGTTTCAAGATCCTCATATTTTTGACACCTTTTGAAGCTCTTCATATATTTCACACATTTTCAGGCTCTTAATGTTTTTCAACACCGCTTCATGCTCCTCCTATTTTTCAGACAGTGTCATGCTCATCTCATTTTTGACACCTTTTGAAGCTCTTCATATTTTTCACACATATTCAGGCTCTTCATGTTTTTCAACACCGCTTCATGCTCCTCCTATTTTTCAGACCGTTTAATGCTCCTCATGTATTTCACTTCTTTTCAAGCTCCTCATATTTTTCACACTTTTTCAGGCTCTTCATGTTTTTGAAAACCGCTTCATGCTCCTCCTATTTTTCAGACCGTTTAATGCTCCTCATATTTTTCACACCTCTTGAAGCTCTTCATATTTTTCACCCCTTTTCAGACTCTTCATGTTTTTCATCACCGCTTCATGCTCCTCCTATTTTTCAGACCGTTTAATGCTACTCATGTATTTCACTTCTTTTCAAGCTCCTCATATTTTTCACACTTTTTCAGGCTCTTCATGTTTTTCAACACCGCTTCATGCTCCTCCTATTTTTCAGACCGTTTCATGCTCCTCATATTTTTCACACCTTTTCAAGCTCTTTATGTTTTTCAACACCACTTCATGCTCCTCCTATTTTTCAGACCGTTTCATGCTCCTCATATTTTTGACACCTTTTCAAGCTCTTAATATTTTTCACACGTTTTCAGTCTCTTCATGTTTTTCAACACCACTTCATGCTCCTCCTATTTTTCAGACCTTTTAATGCTTCTCATATTTTTCACACCTTTTCAAGCTCTTTATGTTTTTCAACACCACTTCATGCTCCTCCTATTTTTCAGACCGTTTCATGCTCCTCATATTTTTCACACCTTTTGAAGCTCTTCATGGATTTCACACCTTTTCAGGCTCTTCATGTTTTTGAACACCATTTCATGCTCCTCCTATTTTTCAGACAGTGTCATGCTCATCTCATTTTTGACACCTTTTGAAGCTCTTCATATTTTTCACACCTTTTGATGCTGCCAGTTTTATTTAAGACTTTACATATCTGAATAATCATTTAAAATCAAATGTTCATTTTTAGAATTGCACAAAAGGAAAATAATAGGGAAAGTGATGGCTGACTTATGATGTGGGGCCAGTTTCCATAAGTTAATTAAAAAATCTAAGTTTTAGAACGTGGGTCTCAAAAAATAGCACTTGTAATTAATACTGTTCTTCAGATTCATAGTTTAAGGAAGTCACTACATTTTATTTCTTGATGTTATAGATTTAACAACATAATGGTAGCAACATGTAACTTCTCCCATGGATTAGACATCAAGAGACCAGTTTATGTATATAAACTTAAACACTGAAAATGAATATATTCAGCTATTATGGAACTTATAGCAAATACAAACTTGTTAACAACTTTCCAAAAGGCACAAAAGACAGTGTTAATAAAGAGTGGTCTTTTGCATCATTTTCAAAAATTCTTCCTTGTTTATTTCTCCATCCCCATCATGATCAGCCTCATCAAGCATTTCCTGAAGTTCATCATCTGTTAAATTTTCCCCTAGCTCCTTAGCAACCCTCTTGATATTGTTCAATGATATGCTTCCTGTATCATCATCATCAAATAGTTTGAAAGCCTTCAATATTTCTTCTTTTTCATCCTTTTCACTCATTTTTACACTCATTATGGCAAAAAATTCTTCAAAATTAATGGTGCCAATTCCTTCTTTGTCAGTTTCAGCTATCATCTTTTTAATTTCTTCTTTCTTTGGCTCAAATCCTAAGGCCCACATTGCAATCATGTCTCCAACCGGCGCCCCCGGCCGGTACTTCCCAGCTTTACCCGCCAGCCTGAAGCTCTTCATATTTTTGACACGTTTTCAGGCTTTTCATGTTTTTCAACACCGTTTCATGAGCCTCCTATTTTTCAGACCGTTTCATTTTCCTCATATTTTTGACACTTTTGAAGCTCTTCATAATTTTCACACCTTTTCAGGCTCCTCATGTTTTTCACACGTTTTCAGGCTCTTCTTGTTTTTGAACACCGTTTCATGCTCCTCGTATTTTTCAGACCGTTTCATGCTCCTCATGTATTTCACACCGTTTGAAGCTCTTCATATTTTTGACACCTTTTGAAGCTCTTCATATATTTCACACCTTTTCAGGCTCTTCATGTCTTTGAACACCGTTTCTTGCTACTCCTATTTTTCAGAACGTTTCATACTCCTCATATTTTTGACACCTTTTGAAGCTCTTAATATTTTTCACACCTTTTAGTCTCTTCAAGTTTATGAACACCGTTTCATGCTCCTTCTATTTTTCAGACCGTTTCATGCTCTTAATATTTTTTACACCTTTTTAAGATCTTCATATTTATCACACATTTTCAGGCTCTTCATGTTTTTGAACACCACTTCATGCTCCTCCTATTTTGAGACGGTTTCATGCTCCTCATATTTTGACACCTTTTGAACCTCTTCATATATTTCACACCTTTTCAGGCTCTTCATGTTTTTGAACACCACTTCATGCTCCTCCTATTTTTGAGACCGTTTCATGCTCCTCATATTTTTGACACCTTTTGAAGCTCTTCATATATTTCACACCTTTTCAGGGTCTTCATGTTTTTCAACACCGCTTCATGCTCCTCATATTTTTGACAACTTTTGAAGCTCTTCATATAATTCACACCTTTTCAGGCTCTTCATGTTTTTGAGCACCGTTTCATACTCCTCCTATATTTCAGATCATTTCATGCTCTGCATATTTTTGACAACTTTTGAAGCTCTTCATATTATTCATACCTTTTTAGGCTCTTCATGTTTTTCAACACCGCTTCATGCTCCTCTTATTATTGAGAACGTTTCATGATCCTCATATTTTTCACACCTTTTGAAGCTGTTCATATTTTTAACACCTTTTCAGTCTGTTCATGCTTTTCTACACCACTTCATGCTCCTCCTATATTTCAGACCGTTTCATGCTCTTCATATATTTGACAAATTTTGAAGCTCTTCATTTTTTTCACACCTTTTCAGGCTCTTCATGTTTTTCAACACCGCTTCATGCTCCTCCTATATTTCAGATCATTTCATGCTCCTCATATTTTTGACACCTTTTGAAGCTTTTCATATTTTTCACACCTTTTCAGGCTCTTCATGTTTTTGAACACACCTTCACGCTCCTCCTATTTTTCCGACCGTTTCATGCTCGTCATATTTTTCACACATTTTTAAGCTCTTCATATTTTTCACACCATTTCAGGCTCTTCATGTTTTTTAACACGGCTTCATGCTCCTCCTATTTTTCAGACGGTTTCATGCTCCTCATATTTTTGACACCTTTTGAAGCTCTTCATATTTTTCACACCTATTCAGGCTCTTCATGTTTTTGAAAACCGCTTCATCTTCCTCCTATTTTTCAAACCGTTTCATGCTCCTCATATTTTTCACACGTTTTGAAGCTCTTCATAGTTTTCACACCTTTTCAGGCTATTGTTGTTTTTCAACACCGTTTCTTGCTCCTCGTATATTTCAGACCGTTTCATGCTCTTCATATTTTTCACACCTTATGAAGCTCTTCATATATTTGACACCTTATCAGGGTTTTCATGTTTTTCAACACCGTTTCATGCTGCTCCTATTTTTCAGAACGTTCCATGCTCCTCATATTTTTCACACCTTTTGTAGCTCTTCATATTTTTCACACCTTTTCAGTCTCTTCATGTTTTTCAACACCACCTCATGCTCCTCCTATTTTTCATACCAGTTTCATGCTCCTCATATTTTTGACACGTTTTGAAGCTCTTCATATTTTACACACCTTTTCAGGCTCTTCATCTTTTTCAACACCTTTCCTTGCTCCTCCTATTTTTCAGACCATTGCATGCTCCTCATATTTTTCACACCTTTTGAAGCTCTTCATATTTTTCACACCATTTCAGGCTTCACGTTTTTGAACACCGCTTCATGTTCCTCCAGTTTTTCAGACCGTTTCATGCTCCTCATATTTTTGACACATTTTGAAGCTCTTCATATTTTTCACACCTTTTCAGGCTCTCCATGATTTTCAACACCGCTTCATGCTCCTCCTATTTTTCAGACCGTTTCATGCTCCTCATTTTTCGACATCTTTTGAAGCTCTTCATATTTTTCACACGTTTTGAAACTCTTCATATTTTTGACACCTTTTCAGTCTCTTCATGTTTTTGAACACCGTTTCATGTTCGTCCTATTTTTCAGACCGTTTCATGCTCCTCATATATTTCACACCTTTTGAAGCTCTTCATATTTTTCACACCTTTTCATGCTCTTCATGTTTTTGAACACCGCTTCATGCTCCTCCTATTTTTCAGACCGTTTCATGCTCCTCATATTTTTGACAGCTTTTGAAGCTGTTCATATTTTCCACAACTTTTCAGGCTCTTCATGATTTTCAACACCACTTCATGCAACTTCTATTTTTCAGACCGTTTCATGCTCTTCATATTTTTGACACCTTTTGAAGCTCTCCATGTTTTTCACACCTTTTGATGCTCTTCATGTTTCTCAACAGCGCTTAAAGCTCCTCCTATTTTTCAGACCGTTTTATGCTCCTCATATTTTTGACACCTTTTGAAGCTCTTCATATTTTTCACACCTTTTCAGGCTCTTCTTGTTTTTCAACACCGCTTCATGCTCCTCTTATTTGTCAGACCGTTTCATGCTCCTCATATTTTTGACACCTTTTGAAGCTCTTCATATTTTTCACACCTTTTCATTCTCTTCATGTTTCTGAACACCGCTTCATGCTCCTCCTATTTATCAGACCGTTTCATGCTCTTCATATTTTTGACACCTTCAGAAGCTCTTCATATTTTTCACACCTTTTGAAGCTCTTCATATTTTTCACACCTTTTCATGCTCTTCATGTTTTTGAAAACCATTTCATGCTCCTTATATATTTCAGATCGTACATTGCTCCTCATTTTTTTCACACCTTTTGAAGCTCTTCATATTTTTGACACCTTTTGAAGCTCTTCATATTTTTCACACCTTTTCAGGCTCTTCATGTTTTAGAACACCGCTTCATCCTCCTCCTTTTATTCAGACCGTTTCATGCTCCTCATATTTTTCACACCTTTTGAAGCTCTTCATATTTTTCACACCTTTTCAGGCTCTTCATGATTTTCAACACCGTTTCATGCCCCTCCTATTTTTCAGGCCGTTTCAATCTCCTCATATTTTTGATACCTTTTGAAACTCTTCATGTATTTCACTCTTTTTCAGACTCTTCGTATTTTTCAACACCGTTTCATGCTCCTTCTATTTTTCAGACTGTTTCATGCTCCTCATATTTTTAAAACCTTTTGAAGCTCTCAAATATTTCACACTTATTCAGGCTCTTCCTGTTTTTCATCACCACTTCATGCTCCTCCTATTTTTCAGATCGTATCATGCTCCTCATATTTTTGACACCTTTTGAAGCTCTTCATATTTTTCATACATTTTCAGGCTCTCCATGTTTTTCAACACCAACTGATGCTCCTCCGATTTTTCAGACCGTTTCATGCTCCTCATGTTTTGACACCTTTTGAAGCTCTTCATATTTTTCACACCTTTTCAGGCTCTTCATGTTTTTCAACACCGTTTCATTCCCCTCCTATTTTTCAGACCGTTTCAAGCTCCTCATATTTTTGATACCTTTTGAAACTTTTCATATATTTCACACCTTTTCATGCTCTTGTTGTTTTTGAACACCATTTCATGCTCCTCCTATTTTTCAGACCTTTTCATGCTCCGCATATTTTTGACACCTTTTGAAGCTCTTCATATTATTCACACATTTTCAAACTTTTCATGTTTTTCAACACCGCTTCATGCTCCTCATATTTTTCACAACTTTTGTAGTTCTTCTTATATTTCACACCTTTTCTGGCTCTTCATGTTTTTCACACCTTTTCAGGCTCTTCATGTTTTTCACACCTTTTCAGGCTCTTCATGTTTTTCACACCATTTCAGGCTCTTCATGTTTTTTAACACGGCTTCATGCTCCTCCTATTTTTCAGACGGTTTCATGCTCCTCATATTTTTCACACCATTTGAAGCTCTTCATATATTTCACAGCTTTTCAGGCTCTTCATATTATTCACACCTTTTCAGGCTCTTCATGTTTTTCAACACCGCTTCATGCTCTTCCTATTTTTCAGACCGTTTCATCCTCCTCATATTTTTGACAACATTTGAAGCTCTTCATATTTTTCACACCTTTTCAGGCTCTTCATGTCTTTCAAGACCGCTTCATGCTCCTCCTATTTTTCAGACCGTTTCATGCGCCTCATATTTTTGACACCTTTTGAAGCTCTTCATATATTTCACACATTTTCAGGTGTTTCATGTTTTTCAACACCACTTCATGCTCCTCCTATTTTTCAGACTGTTTCCTGCTCCTCACATTTTTCACACTTTTTGAAGCTCTTCATATTTTTCACACCTTTTCAGGCTCTTCATGTTTTTCAACACAGCTTCATGCTCCTCTTATATTTCAGACTGTTTCATGCTCTTTAATTTTTTGACACCTTTTGAAGCTCTTCATATTTTTCACACCTTTTCATGCTCTTCATGTTTTTCAACACCGCTTCATGCTCCTCCTATGTTTCAGAACGTCATGCTCCTCATATTTTTGCCACCATTTGAAGCTCTTCATATTTTTCACACCTTTTCAGGCTCTTCATGATTTTCAACACCGCTTCATGCTCCTCCTATTTTTCAGACCGTCATGCTCCTCATATTTTTGCCACCTTTTGAAGCTCTTCATATTTTTCACACTTTTTCAAGCTCTTCATGTTTTTCAACACCGTTTCATGCTTCTCCTATTTTTCAGACAGTTTCATGCTCCTCAAATTTTTGACACCTATTGAAGCTCTTCATATTTTTCACCCCTTTTCATGATCTTCATCTTTTTCAACACCGTTTCATGCTCCTCCTATTTTTCAGACCGTTTCATGCTCCTCATAATTTTGACACCTTTTGAAGCTCCTCATATTTTTCACACTTTTCAGGCTCTTCATGTTTTTCAACACTGTTTCATGGTCCTCCTATTTTTCAGACTGTTTCATACTCCTCATATATTGACACCTTTTAAAACTCTTCATATATTTCACACCTTTTCGGGCTCTTCATGTTTTTCAACACTGTTTCATGGTCCTCCTATTTTTCAGACTGTTTCATACTCCTCATATTTTTGACACCTTTTGAAGCTCTTCATGTATTTCACAACTTTTCAGGCTCTTCATGTTTTTCACACCTTTTCAGGATCTTCATGTATTTCCTCACCGCTTCATGCTGCTCCTATTTTTCAGACCGTTTCATGCTCCTCATATTTTTGGCACCTTTTGAAGCTCTTCATATATTTCACTCCTTTTGAAGCTCTTCATATTTTTCACATCTTTTCAGGCTCTTCATGTTTTTGAACACCGTTTCATGCTCCTCCTATTTTTCAGAACGTTTGATGCTCCTCATATTTTTGACACCTTTTGAACCTCTTCATATTTTTCACACCTTTTCAGGCTCTCCATGTTTTGAACACCGCTTCATGCTCCTCCTATTTTTCAGACCGTTTCATGCTCCTCATATTTTTGACACGTTTTGAAGCTCTTCATGTTTTTGAACACCACTTCATGCTCCTTCTATTTTACAGACCGTTTAAGGCTCCATCTTTTTTGACACCTTTTGAAGCTCTTCATATTTTTCACACTTTTTCCGGCTCTACATGTTTTTCAACACCGCTTCATGCACCTCCTAATTTTCAGACCGTTTCATGCTCCTCATATTTTTGACACCTTTTGAAGCTCTTCACATATTTCACACCTTTTCAGGCTCTTCAGGTTTTGCAACACCGCTTCATGAATCTCCTATTTTTCAGACCATTTCGTGCTCCTCATAATTTTCACACCTTTTCAGGCTCTTCATGTTTTTCAAAAACGCTTCATGCTCCTCCTATTTTTTAGACCGTTTCATGCTCCTCATATTTTTCACAACTTTAGAACATCTTCATATTATTCACACCGTTTAAATCTCTTCATGTTTTTGAACACCGTTTCATGCTCCTCCTATTTTTCAGACCGTTTAATGTTCCTCATGTATGTCACATCTTTTGAAGCTCTTCATATTTTTCACACCTTTTCAGGCTCTTGATGTTTCTGAACATCATTTCATTCTTCTCCTATTTCTCAGACCGTTTAATCCTCCTCATGTATTTCACATCTTTTCAAACTCTTCATATTTTTCACACTTTTTCAGGTTCTTCATGTTTTTGAACACCGTTTCATGCTCCACCTATTTTTCAAACTGTTTAATGCTCCTCATATTTTCCACTCCTTTTGAAGCTCTTAATATTTTTCACACCTTTTCAAGCTCTTCATGTTTTTCAACACCACTTCATGCTCCTCCTATTTTTAGGACCGTTTCATGCTCCTCGTATTTTTGACAACTTTTGAAGCTCTGCATATTTTTCAGACCTTTGAAGCTCTTCATATTTTTCACACCTTTTCAAGTTCTTCATGTTTTTCACACCTTTTCAGGCTCTTCATGTTTTTCAACACCGCTTCATGCTCCTCCTATTTTTCAAACCGTTTCATGCTCCTCATATTTTTCACACCTTTTGAAACTCTTCATATTTTCACACCTTTTCAGGCTCTTCAGGTTTTTGAACACAGCTTCATGCTCCTCCTAATTTTTCAGACCGTTTCATGCTCCTCATAATTTTGACACCTTTGGAAGCTCTTCATATTTTTCACACCTTTTCATGCTCTTCATTTTTTTCAACACCGCTTCATGCTCCTCCTATTTTTCAGACCGTTTAATGCTCCTCATGCATTTCACACCTTTTGAAGCTCTTTATATTTTTCACACCTTCTCAGGCTCTTAGGTTTTTGGAACACCGTCACATGCTCCTCCTATTTTTCAGACCGTTTCATGCTCCTCATATTTTTGACACCTTTTAAGCTCTTCATATTTTTCACACACTTTCATGCTCATCATGTTTTGAACACCGCTTCATGCTCCTCCTTTTTTTCAGACCGTTTCATTCTCCTCATGTCTTTCACACCTTTTGAAGCTATTCCTATTTTTCACAACTTTTCAGGCTCTTCATGTTTTTCAACACTGTTTCATGCTCCTCCTATTTTTCAGACTGTTTCATGCTCCTCATATTTTGACACCTTTTGAAGCTCTTCATATTTTTCACACCTTTTCAGGCTCTTCATGTTTTACAACACCGCATCATGCTCCTCCTATTTTTCATTCTGTTTCATGCTCCTCATATTTTTGACACCTTTTGAAGCTCTTCATATTTTTCACACCTTTTCAGGCTCTTCATGTTTTTCAACACCGCTTCATGTTCCCCCTAATTTTCAGGCTCTTTCATGCTCCTCATATTTTCACACCTTTTGAATCTCTTCATATTTTTCACACCTTTTCAGGCTCTTCATGTTTTTCAACACTGCTTCATGATCCTCCTGTTTTTCAGTCCATTTGATGCTCCTCATATTTTTCACATCTTTTGTAGCTCTTCATATTTTTCACACCTTTTCAGGCTCTTCATGTTTTTCAACACTGCTTCATGATCCTCCTATTTTTAGGACCATTTGATGCTCCTCATATTTTTCACACCTTTTGCAGCTCTTCATGTTTTTCACACGTTTTCAGTCTCCTCATGTTTTTGAACACCGTTTCATGCTCCTCCTATTCTTCAGACCGTTTCATCCTTCAAATATTTTCACACCTTTTATAGCTCTTCATATTTTTCACACCTTTTCAGGCTCTTCATGTTCTTCAACACCACTTCATGCTCCTCCTATTTTCAGACCGTTTCATGCTCCTCATATTTTGACACCTTTAGAAGCTCTTCATATTTTTCACAGCTTTTCAGACTCTTCATGTTTTTCCACACCGTTTCATGCTCCTCCTTTTTTCCTGACCGTTTCATGCTCCTCCTATTTTTCATTCTGTTTCATGCTCCTCATATTTTTGACACCTTTTGAAGCTCTTCATATTTTTCACACCTTTTCAGACTCTTCATGTTTTTACCACAGTTTCATGCTCCTCCTATTTTTCAGACCTTTTCATGTTCATCATATTTTTGACACCTTTTCAAGCTCTTCATATCTTTCACACCTTTTGAGGCTCTTCTTGTTTTTCATCAACAATTCATACCCTCCTATTTTTCAGACCGTTTTATGCTCCTAATATTTTTGACACCTTTTGAAGCTGTTCATATATTTCACACCTTTTCAGGCTCTTCATGTTTTTCAACACCACTACATGTCCTCCTGTTTTTCAGACGGTTTCATGTCTTCATATTTTTGAACCTTTTGAGGCTCTTCATATTTTTCACACCTTTTCAGGCTCTTCATGTTTTTCAACACAGCTTCATGCTCCTCCTATTTTTCAGACCGTTTCATGCTCCTCATATTTTTGACACCTTTTGAAGCTCTTCATATTTTTCACACCTTTTCAGGCTCTCCATGTTTTGAACACCGCTTCATGCTCTTCCGATTTTTCAGAACGTTTCATGCTCCTCCTATTTTTCAGACCGTTTCATGCTCCTCATATTTTTCACACCTTTTGAAGCTCTTCATATTTCTCACACCTTTCCACGCTCTTCATGTTTTTGAACAGCACTTCATGCTCTTCCGATTTTTCAGAACGTTTCATGCTCCTCCTATTTTTCAGACCGTTTCATGCTCCTCATAATTTTGACACCTTTTGAAGCTCTTCATATATTTCACAACTTTTCAGGCTCTCCATGTTTTTCCACACCTTTTCATGCTCCTCCTATTTTTCAGACCGTTTCTTGCTCCTCCTATTTTTCAGACCGTTTCATGCTCCTCATATTTTTGACACCTTTTGAAGCTCTTCATATATTTCACCCCTTTTCAGGCTCTTCATGTTTTTCAACAACAGTTCATGCTCCTCCTAATTTTCAGACCGTTTCATGCTCATCGCATTTTTGGCACCTTTTGAAGCTCTTCATATATTTCACACCTTTTCAGGCTCTTCATGTTTTTCAACAACAGTTCATGCTCCACCTAATTTTCAGACCATTTCATGCTCATCTCATTTTTGGCACTTTTTGAAGCTCTTCATATTTCTCACAGCTTTTGAAGCTCTTCATATTTTTCACACATTTTCAGCCTCTTCATGTGTTTCAACACCGCTTCATGCTGCTCCTATATTTCAGACCGTTTCATGCCCCTCATATTCTTGACATGTTTTGAGGCTCTTCATATTTGTCACACTTTTTGAAGCTCTTCATATATTTCACACCTTTTCAGGCTCTTCATGTTTTTCAACACCGCTTCATGCTCCTCCTATCTTTCAGACCATTTCATGCTCGTCATATTTTTGACACCTTTTGAAGCTCTTCCTATTTTTCACACCGTTTCAAGTTCTCCATATTTTTCCACACCGATTCATGCTCCTCCTATTTTTCAGACCGTTTCTTGCTCCACCTATTTTTCAGATCGTTTCTTTCTCCTCATATTTTTGACACCTTTTGAAGCTCTTCATATATTTCACACCTTTCAGGCTCTTCATGTTTTTCAACACCACTTTATGCTCTCCCTTTTTTCAGACCTTTTCATCCTCATTTCATTTTGGACACATTTTGAAGCTGTTCATATTTTTCACACCTTTTGAAGCTATTCATATTTTTCACACCTTTTGAAGCTCTTCATATTTTTCACACCTTTTCAGGCTCTTCATGTTTTTGAACACCGTTTCATGCTCCTCCTATTTTTCAGAACTTTTCATGATCCTCATATTTTTGACACCTTTTGAAGCTCTTCATATTTTTCACACCTTTTCAGGCTCTCCATGTTTTTGAAGACTGCTTCATGCTTCTCCTATTTTTCAGACTGTTTCATGCTCCACATATTTTTGACACCTTTTGAAGCTCTTCATATTTTTCACACCATTTCAGGCTCTTCATGTTTTTCAACACCGCTTCATGATCCTCCTATTTTTCAGACCGTTTCATGCTCCTAATATGTTTCACACCTTTTATAGCTCTTCATATTTTTCACACCTTTTCAGGCTCTTCATGTTTTCAACACCACTTCATGTTCCTCCTATTTTGCAGACCGTTTCATGCTCCTCCTATTTTTGACACCTTTTGAAGCAGTTCATATTTTTCACACCTTTTCAGGCTCTTCATGTATTTCAACACCACTTCATGCTCTTCTTATTTTTCAGACAGTTTCATGCTTCTCATATTTTTGACACATTTTGCAGCTCTTCATATATTTCACACCTTTTCAGGCTCTTCATGTTTTTGAACACCCCTTCATGCTCCTTCTATTTTTCAGACCGTTTCATGCTCTTCTCATCTTTGACACCTTTTGAAGCTCTTCATATTTTTCTACCTTTTGAAGCTCTTCATATTTTTCACACCTTTTGAAGCTCTTCCTATTTTTCACACCTTTTCAGGGTCTCCATGTTTTTGAACACAGCTTCATGCTCCTCCTATTTTTCATACCGCTTCATGCTCTTCTCATTTTTGACACCTTTTGAAGCTCTTCATATTTCTCACAGCTTTTGAAGCTCTTCATATTTTTCACACCTTTTCAGGTTCTCCATGTTTTTGAGCACCGCTTCATTCTCCTCCTATTTTCAGACCGTTTCATGATCCTCATTTTTTTGACACTTTTTGAAGCTCTTCATATTTTTCCCACATTTTCAGGCTCTTCATATTTTTGAAAACCGCTTCCTACTCCTCCTATTTTCAGACCGTTTCATACTCCTCATATTTTTGACAACTTTTGAAGCTCTTCCTATTTTTCACACCTTTTCCGGCTCTTCATGTTTTCCACACCGTTTCATGCTCCTCCTTTATTTCAGACCTTTTCATGCTCCTCCTATTTTTCAGACCGTTTCATGTTCCTCTAATTTTTGACACCTTTTGAAGCTCTTAATATATTTCACACCTTTTCAGGCTCAGCATGATTTTCAACAACATATCATACTCCTCCTATTTTTCAGACCGTTTCATGCTCATCTCATTTTTGACACTTTTTGAAGCTCTTCATATTTTTCACACCTTTTGAAGCTCTTCATATTTTTCACACGTTTTCAGGCTCTTCATGTTTTTCAACACCATTTCATGCTCCTCCTATTTTTCAGACCATTTCAAGCTCCTCATATTTTTGACATCTTCTGAGGCTCTTCGTATTTTTCACACCTTTTAAGGCTCTTCATGTTTTTCAACACCACTTCATGCTCCTCCTATTTTTAAGACCGTTTCATGCTCATCTCATTTTTTACACCTTTTGAAGCTCTTCCTATTTTTCACACCTTTTAAGGCTCTTCATGTTTTTCAACACCACTTCATGCTCCTCCTATATTTCAGACCATTTCATGCTCATCTCATTTCTTACATCTTTTGAAGCTCTTCATATTTTTCACAGGTTTTCACGCTCTTCATGTTTTTCAACACTGCTTCAAGCTCCTCCTATTTTTCATACCATTTCATGCTCCTCATATTTTTGACACGTTTTGAGGCTCTTCATATTTTTCACAACTTTCCAGTCTCTTCATGTTTTGAACACCGTTTCATGCTACTCCTTTTTCAGAAAGTTTCATGCTTCTCATATTTTTGACGCTTTTGAAGCTTTTCATATTTTTCACACCTTTTCAGGCTCTTCTTGTTTTTCAACACCGCTTCATGCTCCTCCTATTTTTCAGACCGTTTCATTCTCCTCATATTTTTGACACATTTTGAGGCTCTTCATAATTTTCACACCTTTTCAGGCTCTTCATGTTTTTGAACACCGTTTCATGCTCCTCCTATTTTTCAACAGTATCATGCTCATCTCATTTTTGAAACCTTTTGAAGCCTTTCATATTTTTCACACCTTTTGAAGCTCTTCATATTTTTCACACGTTTTCAGGGTCTTCATGATTTCAACACCACTTCATGCTCCTCCTATTTTTCAGACCGTTTCATGCGCCAAATATTTTTCACACCTTTTATAGCTCTACATATTTTTCACACGTTTTCAGGCTCTACATGTTTTTCAACACCGCTTCACCTTCCTCCTATTTTTCAGACCTTTTCATGCTCCTCGTATTTTTTACACCTTTTGAAGCTCTTCATATTTTTCACATCTTTTCAGGCTCTTCATGTTTTTGAACACCATTTCATGCTCCTCCGATTTTTCAGACCCTTTCATGCTCCTCATATTTTTGACACATTTTGAAGCTCTTCATATTTTTCACACCTTTTGAACCTCTTCATATTTTTCACACGTTTTCAGGCTCTTCATGTATTTCAACATGGCTTCATGCTCTTCCTGTTTTTCAGACCGTTACATACTCCTCTTATTTTTGACACCTTTTGAAGCTCTTCACATTTTTCACACCTTTTCAGGCTCTCCATCTTTTTGAACACCGCTTCATGCTCCTCCTATTTCTCAGACATTTTCATGCTCCTCATATTTTTGACACCTTTCGAAGCTCTTCATATTTTTCACATCTTTTCAGGCTCTTCATGTTTTTGAACACCATTTCATGCTCCTCCGATTTTTCAGATCGTTTCATGCTCCTCATATTTTTGACACCTTTTGAAGCTCTTCATATTTTTCACATCTTTTCAGCCTCTTCTTGTTTTTCAACACCGCTTCATGATCCTCCTATTTTTCAGACCGTTTCATACTCCTCATATTTTTGACACATTTTGAATCTCTTCATATTTTTCACACCTGTTCAGGCTCTCCATGTTTTTCAACACCGCTTCATGATCCTCCTATTCTTCAGATCGTTTCATGCTCGAAGTATTTTTCATACCTTTTATAACTCTTCATATTTTTCACACCTTTTCAGGCTCTTCATGTTTTTCAACACCAATTCATGCTCCTCCTATATTTCAGAACTTTCATGCTCCTCATATTTTTGACACCTTTTGAATCTCTTCATATTTTTCACAATTTTTCAGTCTCTCCATGGTTTTGAACACTGCTTCATGCTCCTCCTATTTTTCAGATCGTTTCATGCTCCTCATATTTTTGACACATTTTGAAGCTCTTCAAATTTTTCACACCTTTTCAGGCTCTTCACGTTTTTGAACACCGCTTCATGCTCTTCCGATTTTTCAGACCGTTTCATGCTCCTCATATTTTTGACACCTTTTGAAGCTCTTCATATTTTTCACACCTTTTCAGTCTCTTCATGTTTTTCAACACTGTTTCATGCTCCTCCTATTTTTCAGACCGTTTCATGCTCCTAATATTTTTGACACCTTTTAAAGCTCTTCATATTTTTCACACCTTTTGAGGCTCTTCATGTTTTTCAACACCGCTTCATGCTTTTCCAATTTTTCAGACCGTTTCACGCTCTTCATAGTTTTGACACCTTTTGAAGCTCTTCATATTTTTCACACGTTTTCAGGCTCTTCATGTATTTCAACACCGCTTCATGCCCCTCCTATATTTCAAACCGTTTCATGCTCCTCATATTTTTGACACCTTTTAAACCTCTTCATATTTTTCACATCTTTTCAGGCTCTTCATGTTTTTGAACACCGCTTCATGCTCCTCCTATTTTTCAGACCTGTCATGCTCCTCATATATTTGACACCTTTTGAACCACTTCATATTTTTCACACCTTTTGAAGCTCTTCATATTTTTCACACGTTTTCAGGCTCTTCATGTTTTTCACCACCGCTTCATACTCCTCCTATTTTTCAGACCGTTTCATGCTCCTCATATTTTTGACACCCTTTGAGGCTCTTCATATATTTAACACCTTTTCAGGCTCTTCATGTTTTTCAGGACCGTTTCATGCTCCTCCTATTTTTCAGACAGTTTCATGCTCATCTCATAAATGAGACCTTTTGAAGCTCTTCATATTTTCACACCTTTTGAAGCTCTTCATATTTTTCACGTATTTTCAGGCTCTTCATGTTTTTAAACACCATTTCATGCTCCTCCGATTTTTCAGATCGTTTCATGCTCCTCATATTTTTGACACCTTTTGAAGCTCTTCATATTTTTCACACTTTTTGAAGCTCTTCATATTTTTCACATCTTTTCAGGCTCTTCATGTTTTTCAACACCACTTTATATTAATCCTATATTTCAGACCGTTTCATGCTCCTCATATTTTTGACACCCTTTGAGGCTCTTCATATATTTAACACCTTTTCAGGCTCTTCATGTTTTTGAACACCGTTTCATGCCTCTCCAATTTTTTAAACCATTTCATGCTCCTCATATTTTTGACACCTTTTGAAGCTCTTCATATTTTTCACACCTTTTCAGGCTCTTCATGTTTTTGAACAAATTTTCATGCTCCTCCGATTTTTCAGACCTTTTCATGCTCCTCATATTTTGTCAACTTTTGAAGCTCTTCATATTTTTCACACCTTTTCAGACTCTTCATGTTTTTCAACATTGTTTCATGCTCCTCCTATTTTTTCAGACCGTTTCATGCTCCTCATATTTTTGTCACCTTTTGAAGCTCTTCATATTTTTCACACCTTTTCAGGCTTTTCATGTTTTTCAACAACGCTTCATGCTCCTCCGATTTTTCAGACCATTTCATGCTTCTCATATTTTTGACACCTTTTGAAACTCTTCATATTTTTCACACCTCTTCAGGCTCTTCATGTTTTTGAACACCGTTTCATGCTTCTCCTATTTTTCAACCCGTTTCATGATCCTCATATTTTTGACACCTTTTAAAGCTCTTCATATTTTTCACACCTTTTCAGGCTCTTCATGTTTTCAACACCGCTTCATGCTCCTCCTATTTTTCAGACCGTTTCATGCTTATCACATTTTTGACACCTTTTGAAGCTCTTCATATTTTTCACACCTTTTGAACCTCTTCATATTTTTCACACGTTTTCAGGCTCTTCATGTATTTCAACATGGCTTCATGCTCTTCCTGTTTTTCAGACCGTTACATACTCCTCTTATTTTTGACACCTTTTGAAGCTCTTCACATTTTTCACACCTTTTCAGGCTCTCCATCTTTTTGAACACCGCTTCATGCTCCTCCTATTTCTCAGACATTTTCATGCTCCTCATATTTTTGACACCTTTCGAAGCTCTTCATATTTTTCACATCTTTTCAGGCTCTTCATGTTTTTGAACACCATTTCATGCTCCTCCGATTTTTCAGATCGTTTCATGCTCCTCATATTTTTGACACCTTTTGAAGCTCTTCATATTTTTCACATCTTTTCAGCCTCTTCTTGTTTTTCAACACCGCTTCATGATCCTCCTATTTTTCAGACCGTTTCATACTCCTCATATTTTTGACACATTTTGAATCTCTTCATATTTTTCACACCTGTTCAGGCTCTCCATGTTTTTCAACACCGCTTCATGATCCTCCTATTCTTCAGATCGTTTCATGCTCGAAGTATTTTTCATACCTTTTATAACTCTTCATATTTTTCACACCTTTTCAGGCTCTTCATGTTTTTCAACACCAATTCATGCTCCTCCTATATTTCAGAACTTTCATGCTCCTCATATTTTTGACACCTTTTGAATCTCTTCATATTTTTCACAATTTTTCAGTCTCTCCATGGTTTTGAACACTGCTTCATGCTCCTCCTATTTTTCAGATCGTTTCATGCTCCTCATATTTTTGACACATTTTGAAGCTCTTCAAATTTTTCACACCTTTTCAGGCTCTTCACGTTTTTGAACAACGCTTCATGCTCTTCCGATTTTTCAGACCGTTTCATGCTCCTCATATTTTTGACACCTTTTGAAGCTCTTCATATTTTTCACACCTTTTCAGTCTCTTCATGTTTTTCAACACTGTTTCATGCTCCTCCTATTTTTCAGACCGTTTCATGCTCCTAATATTTTTGACACCTTTTAAAGCTCTTCATATTTTTCACACCTTTTGAGGCTCTTCATGTTTTTCAACACCGCTTCATGCTTTTCCTATTTTTCAGACCGTTTCACGCTCTTCATAGTTTTGACACCTTTTGAAGCTCTTCATATTTTTCACACGTTTTCAGGCTCTTCATGTATTTCAACACCGCTTCATGCCCCTCCTATTTTTCAAACCGTTTCATGCTCCTCATATTTTTGACACCTTTTAAACCTCTTCATATTTTTCACATCTTTTCAGGCTCTTCATGTTTTTGAACACCGCTTCATGCTCCTCCTATTTTTCAGACCTGTCATGCTCCTCATATATTTGACACCTTTTGAACCACTTCATATTTTTCACACCTTTTGAAGCTCTTCATATTTTTCACACGTTTTCAGGCTCTTCATGTTTTTCACCACCGCTTCATACTCCTCCTATTTTTCAGACCGTTTCATGCTCCTCATATTTTTGACACCCTTTGAGGCTCTTCATATATTTAACACCTTTTCAGGCTCTTCATGTTTTTGAAGACCGTTTCATGCCTCTTCAATTTTTTAAACCATTTCATGCTCCTCATATTTTTGACACCTTTTGAAGCTCTTCATATTTTTCACACCTTTTCAGGCTCTTCATGTTTTTGAACAAATTTTCATGCTCCTCCGATTTTTCAGACCTTTTCATGCTCCTCATATTTTGTCAACTTTTGAAGCTCTTCATATTTTTCACACCTTTTCAGGCTCTTCATGTTTTTCACCACCGCTTCATACTCCTCCTATTTTTCAGACCGTTTCATGCTCCTCATATTTTTGACACCGTTTGAGGCTCTTCATATTTTACACAGGTTTTCACGCTCTTCATGTTTTTCAACACTGCTTCAAGCTCCTCTTATTTTTCATACCATTTCATGCTCCTCATATTTTTGACACATTTTGAGGCTCTTCATGTTTTTCACACCATTCCAGTCTCTTCATTTTTCTGAAGACCGTTTCATGTTACTCCTTTTTCAGAAAGTTTCATGCTCCTCATATTTTTGACACCTTTTGAAGCTCTTCACATTTTTTCACACCTTTTCAGGCTCTTCTGGATTTTCAGTACCGCTTCCTGCTCCTCCAATTTTTCAGACCGTTTCATTCTCCTCATATTTTTGACACCTTTTGAAGCTCTTCATATATTTCACACCTTTCAGGCTCTTCATGTTTTTCAACACCGCTTCATGCTCCTCCTATATTTCAGACCGTTTCATGCTCCTCATATTTTTGACACCTTTTGAAGCTCTTCATATTTTTCACACCTTTTCAGGCTCTTCATGTTTTTGAACACCGCTTCATGCTCCTCCTATTTTTCAGACCTTTCATGCTCCTCATATATTTGACACCTTTTGAAGCTCTTCATATTTTTCACACCCTTTCTGGCTCTTCATGTTTTTCAACATCACTTCATGCTCCTCCTATTTTTAAGACCGTTTCATGCTTATCTCTTTTTGACACCTTTTGAAGCTCTTCATATTTTTCACACCTTTTGAAGCTCTTCATATTTTTCACACGTTTTCAGGCTCTTCATGTTTTTCAACATCGCTTCATACTCCTCCAATTTTTCAGACCGTTTCATGCTCCTCATATTTTTGACACCCTTTGAGGCTCTTCATATATTTAACACCTTTTCAGGCTCTTCATGTTTTTGAACACCGTTTCATGCCTCTCCAATTTTTTAAACCATTTCATGCTCCTAATATTTTTGACACCTTTTGAAGCTCTTCATATTTTTCACACCTTTTCAGGCTCTTCATGTTTTTGAACAAATTTTCATGCTCCTCCGATTTTTCAGACCTTTTCATGCTCCTCATATTTTGTCAACTTTTGAAGCTCTTCATATTTTTCACACCTTTTCAGGCTCTTCATGTTTTTCAACATTGTTTCATGCGCCTCCTATTTTTCAGACCATTTCATGCTCCTCATATTTTTGACACCTTTTGAAGCTCTTCATATTTTTCACACCTTTTCAGGCTCTTCATGTTTTTGAACAACGCTTCATGCTCCTCGTATTTTTCAGAACGTTTCATGCTCCTCATATTTTTGACACCTTTTGAAGCTCTTCATATATTTCATACCTTTTCAGGCTCTTCATGTTTTTCAACACCATTTCATGTTCCTCCTATTTTTCAGACCGTTTCATGCTCATCTCATTTCTTACACATTTTGAAACTCTTCATATTTTTGACACCTTTTGAGGCTCTTCATATTTTACACAGGTTTTCATGCTCTTCATGTTTTTCAACACTGCTTCAAGCTGCTCCTATTTTTCACACCATTTCATGCTCCTAATATTTTTCACACGTTTTGAGGCTCTTCATATTTTTCACAACTTTCCAGTCTCTTCATGTTTTTGAACACCGTTTCATTATACTACTTTTTCAGAACGTTTCATGCTCCTCATATTTTTGACACCTTTTGAAGCTCTTCATATTTTTCACACCTTTTCAGGCTCTTCTTATTTTTCAACACTGCTTCATGCTCTTCCTATTTTTCAGACGGTTTCATGCTCCTCATATTTTTGAAACCTTTCGAAGCTCTTCATATTTTTCACAACTATTCAGGCTCTTCATATTTTTCAACACCGCCTCATGCTCCTCCTAGTTTTCAGACCGTTTCATGCCCCTCTTATTTTTACACCTTTTGCAGCTCTTCATATTTTACACCTTTTCAGGCTCTTCATGTTATTCAACACCACTTCATGCTCCTCCTATTTTTCAGACCGTTTCATGCTCATCTCATTTCTTACACCTTTTGATGCTCTTCATATTTTTCACACATTTTGAAGCTCTTCATATTTTTCACAGGTTTTCAAGCTCTTCATGTTTTTCAACACTGCTTCAAGCTCCTCCTATTTTTCATACCATTTCATGCTCCTCATATTTTTGACTCGTTTTGAGGCTCTTCATATTTTTCACTCATTTCCAGTCTCTTCATGTTTTTGAACACCGTTTCATGCTACTCCTTTTTCAGAAAGTTTCATGCTCCTCATATTCTTGATGCTTTTGAACCTTTTCATATTTTTCACACCTTTTCAGGCTCTTCTTTTTTTTCAACACAGCTTCATGCTCCTCCTATTTTTCAGACCGTTTTTGCTCCTCATATTTTTGACACCTTTTGAAGCTCTTCATATTTTTCACATCTTTTCAGGCTCTTCATGTTTTTGAACACCATTTCATGCTCCTCCTATTTTTCAGACCGTTTCATTCTCCTCATATTTTTGACACCTTTTGAGGCTCTTCATATTTTTCACACCTTTTCAGGCTCTTCATGTTTTTGAACACCGTTTCATGCTCCTCCTATTTTTCAACAGTATCATGCTCATCTCATTTTTGAAACCTTTTGAAGCCTTTCATATTTTTCACACTTTTTGAAGCTCTTCATATTTTTCACACGTTTTCAGGGTCTTCATGATTTCAAACCCACTTCATGCTCCTCCTATTTTTCAGACCGTTTCATGCGCCAAATATTTTCACACCTTTTATAGCTCTTCATATTTTTCACACGTTTTCAGGCTCTACATGTTTTTCAACACCGCTTCACGCTCCTCCTATTTTTCAGAACTTTTCATGCTCCTCATATTTTTGACACATTTTGAAGCTCTTCATATTTTTCACACCTTTTCATGCTCTTCATGTTTTTCAACACCGCTTCATGCTCCTCCTATTTTTCAGACCGTGTCATGCTCCTCATATTTTTGACACCTTTTGAACCTCTTCATATTTTTCACACCTTTTCAGGCTCTTAATGATTTTCAACAACGTTTCATGTTCCTCCTATTTTTCAGACCGTTTTATGCTCCTCATATTTTGTCAACTTTTGAAGCTTTTCATATTTTTCACACCTTTTCAGGTTCTTCATGTTTTTCAACACCGCTTCATGCTCCTCCTATTTTTTAAACCGTTTCATGCTCCTCATATTTCTGACACCTTTTGAGGCTCTTCATATTTTTCACACCTTTTCAGGCTCTTCATGTTTTTCAACACCACTTCATGCTCCTCCTATTTTTCAGACCGTTTCATGCTCATCTCATTTTTGACAACTTTTGAAGCTCTTCATATTTTTCAACCTTTTGAAGCTCTTCATATTTTTCACACGTTTTCAGGCTTTTCATGTTTTTCAACACCGCTTCATGCTCCTCCTCTTTTTCAAACCGTTTCATGCTCCACATATTTTTGACACGTTTTGAAGCTCTTCATATTTTTCAACCTTTTGAAGCTCTTCATATTTTTCACACCTTTTCAGGCTCTTCATGTTTTTCAACACCACTTCATGCTCCTCCTATTTTTCAGACCGTTTCATGCTCATCTCATTTTTGACAACTTTTGAAGCTCTTCATATTTTTCAACCTTTTTAAGCTCTACATATTTTTCACAGCTTTTAAGGCTCTTGATGTTTTCAACACCGCTTCATGCTCCTCCTATTTTTCAGACCCTTTCTTGCTCCTCATATTGTTCACACTTTTTGAAGCTCTTCATATTTTTAAAACCTTTTGAAGCTATTCAAATTTCTCACACGTTTTCAGGCTCTTCATGTTTTTGAACACGGCTTCAGGCTCCTCCTATTTTTCAGACCTTTTCATTCTCCTCATATTTTTCACATCTTTTGGAGCTCTTCATATTTTTCACACCTTTTCAGGCTCTTCAAGTTTTTGAACACCGTTTCATGCTCCTCCGTTTTTTCAGACCGTTTCATGCTCCTCATATTTTTGACACCTTTTGCAGCTCTTCATATTTTTCACAGCTTTTCAGGCTCTTCATGTTTTTAAACACCGTTTCATGCTCCTCCTTTTTTTCAGACCGATTCTTGCTCCTCATATTGTGACTCCTTTTGAAGCTCTTCATATTTTTCACACCTTTTCAGGCTCTTCATGTTTTTCAACACCGCTTCATGCTCCTCCTATTTTTCAGAACGTTTCATGCTCCTCGTATTTTTGACACCTTTTGAAGCTCTTCATATTTTTCACACCTTTTCAGGCTCTTCATGTTTTTCAACACCACTTCATGCTCCTCCTATTTTTCAGACCATTTCATGCTCATCTCATTTCTTACACCTTTTGATGCTCTTCATATTTTTCACACATTTTGAAGCTCTTCCTATTTTTCACATCTTTTCAGGCTCTTCATGTTTTTGAACACCATTTCATGCTCCTCCGATTTTTCAGATCGTTTCATGCTCCTCATATTTTTGACACCTTTTGAAGCTCTTCATATTTTTCACACCTTTTCTGGCTCTTCATGTTTTTCAACACCGCTTCAGGCTCCTCCTATTTTTCAGACCGTTTCATACTCCTCATATTTTTCACACATTTTGAAGCTCTTCATATTTTTCACACCTTTTCAGGCTCTTCATGGTTTTCAACACCGCTTCATGATCCTCCTATTCTTCAAATCGTTTCATGCTCCAAATATTTTTCATACATTTTATAGCTCCTCATATTTTTCACACCTTTTCAGGCTCTTCATGTTTTTCACCACCACTTCATGCTCCTCCTATTTTTCAGACCGTATCATGGTCATTTCATTTTTGTCACCTTTGAAGCTCTTTATATTTTTCACACCTTTTGAAGCTCTTCATATTTTTCACACGTTTTCAGGCTATTCATATTTTTCAACACCGTTTCATGCTGCTTCTATTTTTCAGACCGTTTCATGCTCCTCATATTTTTCACACCTTTTGAAGCTCTTCATATTTTTCACACCTTTTCAGGATCTTCATGTTTTGGAACACAGCTTCCTGCTCCTCCTATTTATCAGACCGTTTCATGCTCCTCATAGTTTTGACACCTTTTGAAGCTCTTCATATTTTTCACAGTTTTTCAGGCTCTTCATGATTTTCAACAACGTTTCATGTTATTCCTATTTTTCAGACCGTTTAATGCTCATCTCATTTTTAACACCTTTTGAAGCTTTTCATATTTTTCACACGTTTTCAGGCTCTTCATGTTTTTGAACACCGCTTCATGCTCCTCCTATTTTTCAGAGAGTTTCATGCTCCTCATGTATTTCACAGCTTTTGAAGCTCTTCATATTTTCCACACCTTTTCAGGCTCTTCATGTTTTTGATCACCGTTTCATGCTCCTTCTATTTTTCAGATCGTTTCATGCTCATCATATTTTTGACACTTTTTGAGCTCTTCATATTTTCCACACCTTTTCAGGCTCTTCTTGTTTTTGAAGACCGTTTCATGCTCCTCCTATTTTTCAGACCGTTTCATGCTCCTCATATTTTTCACACCTGTTGAAACTCCTCATATTTTTCACACCTTTTGAAGCTGTTCATATATTTCACACTTTTTCAGGCATTTCATGTTTTTCACAACCGCTTCATGCTCCTCCTATTTTTCAGACCGTTTCATGCTCCTCATATTTTTGAAACCTTTTGAAGCTCTTCATGTATTTCACAATGTTTCAGGCTCTTCATGTTTTTCAACACCGCTTCATGCTCCTCCAATTTTCAGACCGTTTCATGCTCCTTATATTTTTGACAACTTTTGAAGCTCTTCATATTTTTCACACCTTTTCACGCTCATCATGTTTTTCAACACCGCTTCATGCTCCTCCTAATTTTCAGAACGTTTCATGCTCATCCTATTTTTGCCACCTTTTGAAGCTCTTCATATTTTTCACACCTTTTCAGGCTCTTCATGTTTTTGAACAGGGTTTCATGCTCCTCCTATTTTTCAGACCGTTTCATGCTCCTCATGTATTTCACACCTTCTGAAGCTCTTCGTATTTTTCACACGTTTTGAAGCTCTTCATATTCTTACACGTTTTCAGGCTCTTCATGTTTTTCAACACCGCTTCATGCTCCTCCTATTTTTCAAACCGTTTCATGCTCCTCATATTTTTGACACGTTTTGAGGCTCTTCATATTTTTCACACCTTTTCAGGCTCTTCATGTTTTTGAACACCGTTTCATGCTCCTCCTATTTTTGCGACGGTTTCATGTTCCTCATAATTTTGACACCTTTTGAAGCTCTTCATATTTTTCACATCTTTTGAAACTCTTCATATTTTTCTCACCTTTTCAAGCTCTTCATGTTTTTGAACCCCGTCATGCTCCTCCTATTTTTCAGACCGTCTCATGCTCCTCATATTTTTGACACCTTTTGAAGCTCTTCATATTTTTCACACCTTTTAAGGCTCTTCATATTTTTCAAAACAACTTCATGCCCCTCCTATTTTTCAGACCGTTTCATGCGCCTCAAATTTTTGACACCTTTTGAAGCTCTTTGTATTTTTCACACCTTTTCATGCTCTTAATGTTTTCAACACCGATTATGCGCCTCCTATTTTTCAGATCGTTTCATGCTCCTCCTATTTTTCAAACCGTTTCATGCTCATCTCATTTTTGACATCTTCTGAAGCTCTTCATATTTTTCACACCTTTTGATTCTCTTCATGTTTTTCAAACCTTTTGAAGCTCTTCATATTATTCACACATTTTCAGTCTCTTCATGTTTTTCAACACCGCTTTATGCTCCTCCTATTTTTCAGACAGTTTCATGCTCTTCATATTTTTGACACTTTTTGATTCTCTTCATATATTTCACACCTTTTCAGGCCCTTCATATTTTGAACACCGTTTCATGCTCCTCCTATTTTTCAGACTCTTTCATGTTCCTCATATTTTTGACACGTTTTGAAGCTCTTCATATTTTTCACACCTTTTCAGGCTCTTCCTATTTTTCAACACAGCTTGATGCTCCTTCTATTTTTCAGACCGTTTCATGCTCCTCATATTTTTGACACCTTTTGAAGCTCTTCATATTTTTCACACCTTTTGATGCTCTTCATATTTTTCACACCTATTCAGGCTCTTCATCTTTTGAACAACGTTTCATGCTCCTCTTTTTTTCAGACCGTTTCATGCTCCTCATATTTTTGACACCTTTTGAAGCTCTTCATATATTTCACACCTTTTGAAGCTCTTCATACTTTTCACACCTATTCAGGCTCTTCATCTTTTGAACAACGTTTCATGCTCCTCCTTTTTTTCAGACCGTTTCATGCTCCTCATATTTTTGACACCTTTTGAAGCTCTTCATATTTTTCACACATTTTGATGCTTTTCATATTTTTCACAGCATTTCAGGCTCTTCATGTTTTTGAACACCGCTTCATGCTCCTCCTATTTTTCAAACCGTTTCATGCTCCTCATGTATTTCACACCTTTTGAAGCTCTTCATATTTTTCACACCTTTTCAGGCTCTTCTTGTTTTTGAACACTGTTTCATGATCCTCCTATTTTTCAGACCGTTTCATGCTCCTCATGTATTTCACATCTTCTGAAGCTCTTCATATTTTTCACACGTTTTGAAGCTCTTCATATTTTTCGCACCTTTTCAGGCTCTTCATGTTTTTGAACACGGTTTCATGCTCCTCCTATTTTTCAGACCGTTTCATGCTCATTTAATTTTTGAGAGCTTTTGAAGCTCTTCATATTTTTCACATCTTTTGAAACTCTTCATATTTTTCACACCTTTTCAGGCTCTTCATGTTTTTGAACCCCGTCATGCTCCTCCTAATTTTCAGACCTTCTCATGCTCCTCATATTTTTGACACGTTTTGAGGCTCTTCATATTTTTCACACCTTTTCAGGCTCTTCATGTTTCTCAACACCGCTTCATGATCCTCCTATTTTTCAGACCGTTTCATTCTCCTCATTTTTTTGAAACGTTTTGAAGCTCTTCATATTTTTTACACCTTTTCAGTCTCTTCATGTTTTTCAACACAGCTTCATTCTCCTTCTATTTTTCAAACCGTTTCATGGTTCTCATGTATTTGACACGTTTTGAAGCTCTCATATTTTTCACACCTTTCAGGCTCTTTATGTTTTCAACACCGATTCATGTTCCTCCTATTTTTCAGAACGTTTCATGCTCATCTCATTTTTGACACCTTCTGAAACTCTTCATATTTTTCACACCTTTTGAATCTCTTCATATTTTTCAAACCTTTTGAAGCTCTTCATATTATTCACACGTTTTCAGTCTCTTCATGTTTTTCAACACCGCTTCATGCTCCTCCTATTTTTCAGACAGTTTCATGCTCCTCATATTTTTGACACGTTTTGAGGCTCTTCATATATTTCACACCTTTTCAGGCCCTTCATATTTTGAACACCGTTTCATGCTCCTCCTATTTTTCAGACAGTTTCATGTTCCTCATATTTTTGACACGTTTTGAAGCTCTTCATATTTTTCACACCTTTTCAGGCTCTTCATATTTTTCAACACAGCTTGATGCTCCTTCTATTTTTCAGACCGTTTCATGCTCCTCATATATTTCACACCTTTTGAAGCTCTTCATACTTTTCACACCTATTCAGCCTCTTCATCTTTTGAACAACGTTTCATGCTCCTCCTTTTTTTCAGACCGTTTCATGGTCCTCATATATTTGACACCTTTTGAAGCTCTTCATATTTTTCACACCTTTTGATGCTCTTCATATTTTTCACACCTTTTCAGGCTTTTCATGTTTTTCACAACCGCTTCATGATCCTCATATTTTTCAGACCGTTTCATGCTCCTCATATTTTTGACACCTTTTGAATCTCTTCATACATTTCACACCTTTTCAGGCCCTTCATGTTTTTCAACACCGTTTTAAGCTCATCCCATTTTCTAGACCGTTGCATGCTTCTCATAATTTTGACACATTTTGAAGCTCTTCATATACTTCACACCTTTTCAGGCTCTTCATGTTTTTAAACACCGCTTCATTCTCCTTCTATTTTTCAAACCGTTTCATGCTTCTCATGTATTTCACACGTTTTGAAGCTCTCATATTTTTCACACCTTTTCAGGCTCTTTATGTTTTCAACACCTATTCATGTTCCTCCTATTTTTCAGAACGTTTCATGCTCCTCCTATTTTTCAAACCGTTTCATGCTCATCTCATTTTTGACACCTTTTGAAGCTCTTCATATTTTTCATACCTTTTGAATCTCTTCATATTTTTCAAACCTTTTGAAGCTCTTCATATTATTCACACGTTTTCAGTCTCTTCATGTTTTTCAACACCGCTTCATGCTCCTCCTATTTTTCAGACAGTTTCATGCTCCTCATATTTTTGACACGTTTTGAGGCTCTTCATATATTTCACACCTTTTCAGGCCCTTCATATTTTGAACACCGTTTCATGCTCCTCCTATTTTTCAGACTCTTTCATGTTCCTCATATTTTTGACACGTTTTGAAGCTCTTCATATTTTACACACCTTTTCAGGCTCTTCGTATTTTTCAACACAGCTTGATGCTCCTTCTATTTTTCAGACCGTTTCATGCTCCTCATATATTTCACACCTTTTGAAGCTCTTCATACTTTTCACACCTATTCAGGCTCTTCATCTTTTGAACAACGTTTCATGCTCCTCCTTTTTTTCAGACCTCATATATTTCACATCCTCATATATTTCACACCTTTTCAGTCTCTTCTTTTTTTTCAACACCACTTCATGCTCCTCCTGTTTTTCAAACCGTTTCATGCTCATCTCATTTTTGACACCTTTTGAAACTCTTCATATTTTTCACACCTTTTCAGGCTCTTCATGTTTTTCAACACCGCTTCATGCTCCTCCTATTTTTCAGACCGTTTCATGCTCATCTCATTTTTGACACCTTTTGAAACTCTTCATATTTTTCACACCTTTTCAGGCTCTTCAAGTTTTTCAACACCGCTTCATGCTCCTCGTATTTTTCAGGCCGTTTCATGTTCCTCATATTTTTGACACCTTTTGAAGCTCTTCATATATTTCACACCTTTTCATCCTCTTCATGTTTTTGAACAGTGCTTCATGCTCCTCCTATTGTTCAGACAGTTTCATGCTCATTTCATTTTTGACACCTTTTGAAGCTCTTCATATTTTTGACACCTTTTGTAGCTCTTCATATTTTTCACATTTTTGAAGCTCGTCATATTTTTCACACGTTTTCAGACTCTTCATGTTTTTCAACACCGCTTCATGCTCCTCCTATTTTTCAGACCGTTTCATACTCCTCATATTTTTGACACCTCATGAAGCTCTTCATATTTTTCACACCTTTTCAGTCTGTGCATGTTTTTCAACACCGCTTCATGCTCCTCCTATTTTACAGACCGTTTCATGCTCCTCATATTTTTGACACCTTTTGAAGCTCTTCATATTTTTCACACCTTTTCACGTTCTTCATGGTTTTCAACACCACTTCATGCTCCTCGTATTTTTCAGACCGTTTCATGCTCCTCATATTTTTGATACCTTTTGAAGCTCTGCATATTTTTCACACCGTTTCAGGCTCTTCATGATTTTCAACACCACTTCATGCTCCTCCTATTTTTCAGACCGTTTCATGCTCATCTCATTTTTGACATCTTTTGAAGCTCTTCATATTTTTTCCACCTTTTGAAGCTCTTCATAATTTTCATATTTTTGAAGCTCTTCATATTTTTCACACTTTTTCAGGCTCTTCATGTTTTTCAACACCACTTCAGGCTCCTCCTATTTTTCAGACCCTTTCATGCTAATCTAATTTTTGACACTTTTTGAAGCTCTTCATATTTTTCACACCTTTTCAGTCTCTGCATGTTTTTGAACACCGTTTCATGCTCCTCATATATTTGACACCTTTTGAAGCTCTTCATATTTTTCACACCTTTTCAGGCTCTTCATGTTTTCAACACAGCTTCATGCTCCTCCTATTTTTCAGAACGTTTCATTCTCCTCATATTTTTGACACCTTTTGAAGCTCTTCATATTTTTCACACCTTTTCAGGCTCGTCATGTTTTGAACACCGCTTCATGCGCCTCCTATTTTTCAGACCGTTTCATGCTCCTCATATTTTTGACAGATTTTGAAGCTTTTCATATTTTTCACACCTTTTCAGGCTCTTCAGGTTTGTCAACACCACTTCATGCTCCTCCTTTTTGCAGACCTTTTCATGCTCCTCATATTTTTGAAACCTTTTGATGATCCTCATATATTTCACACCTTTTCAGTCTCTTCTTTTTTTTCAACACCACTTCATGCTCCTCCTGTTTTTCAAACCGTTTCATGCTCATCTCATTTTTGACACATTTTGAAGCTTTTCATATTTTTCAAAACTTTTCAGGCTCTTCATGTTTTTGAACACCGCTTCATACTCCTCCTATTTTTGAGACCGTTTCATTCTCCTCATATTTTTGACACCTTTTGATGCTCTTCATATTTTTCACACCTTTTTAGTCTCTTCTTTTTTTAACACCACTTCATGCTCCTCCTATTTTTCAGACCATTTCATGCAGATCTCATTTTTGACACCTTTTGAAGCTCTTCTTATTTTTCAAAATTTTTGAAGCTCTTCATGTTTTTCACACGTTTTCAGGCTCTTCATGTTTTTCAACACCGCTTCATGCTCCTCCTATTTTTCAGACCGTTTCATGCTCCTCATATTTTTGACATCTTTTGAAGCTCTATATATTTTTCACACCTTTTCAGGCTCTTCATGTTTTTCAACACCGCTTCATGCTCCTCCTATTTTTCAGAACGTTTCATGCTCCTCATATTTTTGACACCTTTTAAAGCTATTCATATTTTTCACACCTTTTCAGGCTCTTCATGTTTTTGAACACCGCTTCATGCTCCTCCTATTTTTCAGACCGTTTCATGCTCCTCATGTTTTTGACAACTTTTGAAGCTCTTCATATTGTTCACACCTTTTCAGGCTTTTCATGTTTTTCAACACCACTTCATGCTCCTCCTATTTTTCAGACCGTTTCATGCTCATCTCATTTTTGACACCTTTTCAAGCTGTTCATATTTTTCACACCTTTTCAGGCTCTTCATGTTTTTCAACACCACTTCATGCTCCTCCTATTTTTCAGACCGTTTCATGCTCATCTCATTTTTGACACCTTTTGAAACTCTTCATATTTTTCACACCTTTTCAGGCTCTTCATGTTTTTCAACACCACTTCATGCTCCTCCTATTTTTCAGACCGTTTCATGCTCATCTCATTTTTGACACCTTTTCAAGCTCTTCAAATTTTTCAAACCTTTTGAAGCTCTTCATATTTTTCACATTTTTGAAGCTCTTCATATTTTTCACACGATTTCAGACTCTTCCTGTTTTTCAACACCGCTTCATGCTCCTGCTAATTATCATACCGTTTCATACTTCTCATATATTTGACACGATTTGAGGCTCTTCATATTTTTCACACCTTTTCAGGCTCTTCATGTTTTTCAACACCGCTTCATGCTCCTCCTATTTTTCAGACCGTTTCATGCTCCTCATGTATTTCACACCTTTTGAAGCTCTTCATATTTTTCACACCTTTTCAGGCTCTTCAAGTTTTTCAACACCGCTTCATGCTCCTCGTATTTTTCAGGCCGTTTCATGTTCCTCATATTTTTGACACCTTTTGAAGCTCTTCATATTTTTCACACCTTTTCATACTCTTCATGTTTTTGAACAGTGCTTCATGCTCCTCATATTGTTCAGACAGTTTCATGCTCATTTCATTTTTGACACCTTTTGAAGCTCTTCATATTTTTGACACCTTTTGTAGCTCTTCATATTTTTCACATTTTTGAAGCTCGTCATATTTTTCACACGTTTTCAGACTCTTCATGTTTTTCAACACCGCTTCATGCTCCTCCTATTTTTCAGACCGTTTCATACTCCTCATATTTTTGACACCTCATGAAGCTCTTCATATTTTTCACACCTTTTCAGTCTGTGCATGTTTTTGAACATCGCTTGTGCTCATCCTATTTTACAGACCGTTTCATGCTCCTCATATTTTTGACACCTTTTGAAGCTCTTCATATTTTTCACACCTTTTCACGTTCTTCATGGTTTTCAACACCACTTCATGCTCCTCGTATTTTTCAGACCGTTTCATGCTCCTCATATTTTTGATACCTTTTGAAGCTCTGCATATTTTTCACACCGTTTCAGGCTCTTCATGATTTTCAACACCACTTCATGCTCCTCCTATTTTTCAGACCGTTTCATGCTCATCTCATTTTTGACATCTTTTGAAGCTCTTCATATTTTTTCCACCTTTTGAAGCTCTTCATAATTTTCATATTTTTGAAGCTCTTCATATTTTTCACACTTTTTCAGGCTCTTCATGTTTTTCAACACCACTTCAGGCTCCTCCTATTTTTCAGACCCTTTCATGCTAATCTAATTTTTGACACTTTTTGAAGCTCTTCATATTTTTCACACCTTTTCAGTCTCTGCATGTTTTTGAACACCGTTTCATGCTCCTCATATATTTGACACCTTTTGAAGCTCTTCATATTTTTCACACCTTTTCAGGCTCTTCATGTTTTCAACACAGCTTCATGCTCCTCCTATTTTTCAGAACGTTTCATTCTCCTCATATTTTTGACACCTTTTGAAGCTCTTCATATTTTTCACACCTTTTCAGGCTCGTCATGTTTTGAACACCGCTTCATGCGCCTCCTATTTTTCAGACCGTTTCATGCTCCTCATATTTTTGACAGATTTTGAAGCTTTTCATATTTTTCACACCTTTTCAGGCTCTTCAGGTTTGTCAACACCACTTCATGCTCCTCCTTTTTGCAGACCTTTTCATGCTCCTCATATTTTTGACACCTTTTGATGATCCTCATATATTTCACACCTTTTCAGTCTCTTCTTTTTTTTCAACACCACTTCATGCTCCTCCTGTTTTTCAAACCGTTTCATGCTCATCTCATTTTTGACACATTTTGAAGCTTTTCATATTTTTCAAAACTTTTCAGGCTCTTCATGTTTTTGAACACCGCTTCATACTCCTCCTATTTTTGAGACCGTTTCATTCTCCTCATATTTTTGACACCTTTTGATGCTCTTCATATTTTTCACACCTTTTTAGTCTCTTCTTTTTTTAACACCACTTCATGCTCCTCCTATTTTTCAGACCATTTCATGCAGATCTCATTTTTGACACCTTTTGAAGCTCTTCTTATTTTTCAAAATTTTTGAAGCTCTTCATGTTTTTCACACGTTTTCAGGCTCTTCATGTTTTTCAACACCGCTTCATGCTCCTCCTATTTTTCAGACCGTTTCATGCTTCTCATATTTTTGACATCTTTTGAAGCTCTATATATTTTTCACACCTTTTCAGGCTCTTCATGTTTTTCAACACCGCTTCATGCTCCTCCTATTTTTCAGAACGTTTCATGCTCCTCATATTTTTGACACCTTTTAAAGCTATTCATATTTTTCACACCTTTTCAGGCTCTTCATGTTTTTGAACACCGCTTCATGCTCCTCCTATTTTTCAGACCGTTTCATGCTCCTCATGTTTTTGACAACTTTTGAAGCTCTTCATATTGTTCACACCTTTTCAGGCTTTTCACGTTTTTCAACACCACTTCATGCTCCTCCTATTTTTCAGACCGTTTCATGCTCATCTCATTTTTGACACCTTTTCAAGCTCTTCATATTTTTCACACCTTTTCAGGCTCTTCATGTTTTTCAACACCACTTCATGCTCCTCCTATTTTTCAGACCGTTTCATGCTCATCTCATTTTTGACACCTTTTGAAACTCTTCATATTTTTCACACCTTTTCAGGCTCTTCATGTTTTTCAACCCCACTTCATGCTCCTCCTATTTTTCAGACCGTTTCATGCTCATCTCATTTTTGAAACCTTTTCAAGCTCTTCATATTTTTCAAACCTTTTGAAGCTCTTCATATTTTTCACATTTTTGAAGCTCTTCATATTTTTCACACGATTTCAGACTATTCCTGTTTTTCAACACGGCTTCATGCTCCTGCTAATTATCATACCGTTTCATACTTCTCATATATTTGACACGATTTGAGGCTCTTCATATTTTTCACACCTTTTCAGGCTCTTCATGTTTTTCAACACCGCTTCATGCTCCTCCTATTTTTCAGACCGTTTCATGCTCCTCATGTATTTCACACCTTTTGAAGCTCTTCATATTTTTCACACCTTTTCAGGCTCTTCATGTTTTTCAACACCGCTTCATGCTCCTCGTATTTTTCAGGCCGTTTCATGTTCCTCATATTTTTGACACCTTTTGAAGCTCTTCATATTTTTCACACCTTTTCATCCTCTTCATGTTTTTGAACAGTGCTTCATGCTCCTCATATTGTTCAGACAGTTTCATGCTCATTTCATTTTTGACACCTTTTGAAGCTCTTCATATTTTTGACACCTTTTGTAGCTCTTCATATTTTTCACATTTTTGAAGCTCGTCATATTTTTCACACGTTTTCAGACTCTTCATGTTTTTCAACACCGCTTCAAGCTCCTCCTATTTTTCAGACCGTTTCATACTCCTCATATTTTTGACACCTCATGAAGCTCTTCATATTTTTCACACCTTTTCAGTCTGTGCATGTTTTTGAACATCGCTTGTGCTCGTCCTATTTTTCAGACCGTTTCATGCTCCTCATATTTTTGACACCTTTTGAAGCTCTTCATATTTTTCACACCTTTTCACGTTCTTCATGGTTTTCAACACCACTTCATGCTCCTCGTATTTTTCAGACCGTTTCATGCTCCTCATATTTTTGATACCTTTTGAAGCTCTGCATATTTTTCACACCGTTTCAGGCTCTTCATGATTTTCAACACCACTTCATGCTCCTCCTATTTTTCAGACCGTTTCATGCTCATCTCATTTTTGACATCTTTTGAAGCTCTTCATATTTTTTACACCTTTTGAAGCTCTTCATAATTTTCATATTTTTGAAGCTCTTCATATTTTTCACACTTTTTCAGGCTCTTCATGTTTTTCAACACCACTTCAGGCTCCTCCTATTTTTCAGACCCTTTCATGCTATCCTAATTTTTGACACTTTTTGAAGCTCTTCATATTTTTCACACCTTTTCAGTCTCTGCATGTTTTTGAACACTGTTTCATGCTCCTCATATATTTCACACCTTTTGAAGCTCTTCATATTTTGCACACATTTTCAGGCTCTTCATGTTTTTGAACACCGCTTCATTCTCCTCCTATTTTTAAGAGGGTTTCATCCTCGTCATATTTTTGACATATTTTGAAGCTCTTCATAATTTTCACACCTTTTCAGGCTCTTCATGTTTTTGAACATCCCTTCATGCTCGTCCTATTTTTCAGACCGTTTCATGCTCCTCATATTTTTGACACCTTTTGAAGCTCTTCATATTTTTCACACCTTTTCAGGCTCTTCATGTTTTTGAACACCGCTTCATGCTCCTCCTATTTTTCAGACCGTTTCATACTCCTCATATATTTGACACCTTTTGAAGCTCTTCATATTTTTCACAATTTTTCATGCTCTTCATGTTTTTCAACACCATTTCATGCTCCTCCTATTTTTCAGACCGTTTCATGCTCCTCATATTTTTGACACCTTTTGAAGCTTTTCATATTTGTCACTCATTTTCTGGCTCTTCATGTTTTTGAACATCACTTCATGCTCCTCCTATTTTTCAGACCGTTTCATGCTCCTCATGTATTTCACACCTTTTCAAGCTCTTCATATTTTTCACACCTTTTCAGGCTCTTCATGTTTTTGAACCCGGTTCAGGCTCCTCCTATTTTTCTGAAAGTTTCATGCTCCTCATATTTTTCACAACTTTTGAAGCTCTTCATATTTTTCACACCTTTCAGGCTCTTCATGTTTTTCAACACCGCTTCATGCTCCTCCTATTATTCAGACCGTTTCATTCTCCTCATATTTTTAACACCTTTTGAAGGTCTTCATATATTTCACACCTTTTCAGGCTCTTCTTTTTTTTCAACTCCACCTCATGCTCCTCTTATTTTTCAGACCGTTTCATGCTCATCTCATTTTTGACACATTTGAAGCTCTTCATATTTTTCACACGTTTTAAGGCACTTCATGTTTTCCAACACTGCTTCATGCTCCTCCTATTTATCAGAACGTTTCTTTCTCCTCATGTTTTTGACACCTTTTAATGATCTTCATATATTTCACACCTTTTCAGGCTCTTCTTTTTTTTCAACACCACTTCATGCTCCTCTTATTTTTCGGACCGTTTCATGCTCATCTCATTTTTGACACTTTTGAAGCTCTTCATATTTTTCACACCTTTTGAAGCTCTTCATATTTTTCACACGTTATCAGGCTCTTCATGTTTTTCAACACCGCTTCATGCTCCTGCTATTTTTCAGACCGTTTCATGCTCGTCATATTTTTGACACATTTTGAAGCTCTTCATATTTTTCACACCTTTTCAGACTCTTCATGGTTTTGAACACCGCTTCAGTCTCCTCGTATTTTTCAGACCGTTTCATGCTCCACATAGTTTTGCCACATTTTGAAGCTTTTCATAATTTTCACACCTTTTCTGGCTGTTCAAGTTTTTCAACACCGCTTCATGCTCCTGCTATTTTTCAGACCATATCATGCTCCTCATGTTTTTCACACCTTTTGAAGTTCTTCATATTTTTCACACCATTTCAGGCTCTTCATGTTTTTGAACAACACTTAATGCTCCTTCTATTTTTCAGAGAGTTTCATGCTCCTCATGTATTTCACACCTTTTGAAGCTCTTCATATTTTTCACACCTTTTCAGGCTCTTCATGTTTTTCCACAGCACTTCATGCTTCTCCTATTTTTCAGCCCGTTTCATCCTCCTCATGTATTTCACACCTTTAGAAGCTCTTCATATTTTTCACACCTTTTCAGGCTCTTCATGTTTCTGAACACCATTTCATGCTCCTCCTATTTTTCAGGCCGTTTCATGCTCCTCATATTTTTGACACCTTTTGAAGCTCTTATTATATTGCACACCTTTTCATGCTCTTCACGTCTTTGAACACCATTTGATGCTCCTCCTGTTTTTCAGACCGTTTAATGCTTCCCATAATTTTGACACCTTTTGAAGCGCTTCATAATTGTCACACCTTTTCAGGCTCTTCATGTTTTTCAAAACCGCTTCTTGCTCCTCCTCTTTTTCAGACCGTTTCATGCTCCTCAAATTTTTGACACCATTTGAAGCTCTTCATATTTTTTCACACCTTTTCAGGCTCGTCATATTTTTCAACACGGCTTCATGCTCCTCCTATTTTTCAGACCGTTTCATGCTCCTCTTATTTTTGACACCTTTTGAAGCTCTTCGTATTTTTCACACCTTTTCAGGCTCTTCATGTTTTTGAACACCGTTTCATGTTCCTCATCTTTTTGACACCTTTTGAAGCTCTTCATATTTTTCACACCTTTTCAGGCTCTTCATGTTTTCAACACCGTTTCATGCTCCTCCTATTTTTAGACTGTATCATGCTCCTCATATTTTGACACCTTTTGAAGCTCTCCATATTATTCACACCTTTTCAGGCTCTTCATGTTTTTGAACACCGCTTCAGGTTCCTTCTATTTTCTGAACGTTTCATGCTCCTCATATTTTGACACCTTTTGAAGCTCTCCATATTATTCACACCTTTTCAGGCTCTTCATATTTTTCAACACCACTTCATGCCCCTCCTATTTTCAGACAGTTTCATGTTCATCTCATTTTTGACAGCTTTTGAAGCTCTTCATATTTTTCACACCTTTTGAACCTCATCATATATTTCACACTCCTCAGGCTCTTCATGTTTTACAACACCACTTCATGCTCCTCCTATTTTTCAAACCGTTTCAGGATCATCTCATTTTTGACCCCTTTTCAAGCTCTTCATATTTTCCACACCTTTTGAAGCTCTTCATATATTTCACAGCTTTTCAGGCTCCTCATGTTTTTGAACACCGTTTCATGCTCCTCCTATTTTTCAGACCGTTTCATGCTCCTCATATATTTCACACCTTTTGAAGCTCTTCATATTTTTCACACCTTTTCAGTCACTTCATGTTTTTGAACACCGTTTAATGCTCCTCCTCTTTTTCAGACCGTTTCGTGCTCCTCATATATTTGGCACCTTTTGAAGCTCTACATATTTTTCACACCTTTTCAGGTTCCTCATATTTTTCCACACCGCTTCATGCTCGTCCTATTTTTCAGATCGTTTCATGCTCCTCCTGTATTTCACACCTTCGAAGCTCTTCACATTTTTCACACCTTTTCAGGCTCTTTATATTTTTGAATACCGCTTCATGCTCCTCCTATTTTTCAGAACGTTTCATGCTCCTCATTTATTTCACACCGTTTGAAGCTCTTCATATGTTTCACACCTTTTCAGGCTCTTCAAGTTTTTGAACACCATTTCATGCTGCTCCTATTTTTCAGACCGTTTCATGCTCCTCATATTTTGACACCTTTAGAAGCTCTTCATATTTTTCACACTTTTCAGGCTGTTCATGTTTTTCAAAACTACTTCATGCTCCTCTTATATTTCAGACCGTTTCATGCTCCTCATATTTTTGACAATTTTTGAAGCTCTTCATCTTTTTCACACCTTTTCAGGCTCTTCATGTTTTTCAACACCACTTCATGTTCCTCCTATTTTTCAGACCGTTTCATGCTCCTCATATTTTTCACACCTTTTGAAGCTCTTCATATATTTCACACTTTTTCATTTTCTTCATGTTTTTGAACAATGCTTCATGCTCCTCCTATTTTTCAGACCTTTTCATGCTCTTCCTATTTTTCAGACCGTTTCATACTCCTCATATTTTTGACACCTTTTGAATCTCTTCATATATTTCACACTTTTTCAGGCTCTTCATGTTTTTCAACACCACTTCATGCTCCTCCTGTTTTTAGACCGTTTCATGCTCATCTCATTTATGACACCTTTTGAACCTCTTCATATTTTTCACACCTTTTGAAGCTCTTCATATTTTTCATACCTTTTCAGGCTCTTCATGTTTTTCAACACCGCTTCATGCTCCTCCTATTTTCAGACCGTTTCATTCTTCTCCTCTTTTTCAGACCGTTTCATGCTACTCATATTTTTGACACCTTTTGAAGCTCTTCATATTTTTCACACCTTTTCAGGCTCTTCATGTATTTCAACACCGCTTCATGCTCCTCCTATTTTTCAGACTGTTTCACGCAACGCCTATTATTGACACCTTTTGAAACTCTTTATATTTGTCACACCTTTTCAGGCTCTTCATGTTTTTCAACACCGCGTCATTCTCTCCTTATTTTTCAGACCGTTTCATGCTCCTCTTATTTTTCAGACCGTTTCATGCTCCTCATAATTTTGACACGTTTTGAGGCTCT
Source organism: Dama dama (assembly GCF_033118175.1). Lineage (NCBI taxonomy): Eukaryota > Metazoa > Chordata > Mammalia > Artiodactyla > Cervidae > Dama > Dama dama. Next base: position 2,627,604 of record NW_026870928.1, on the reverse strand, counting down.
TCATATATTTCACACCGTTTCAGGCTCTTCATGTTTTTCAACACCGCTTCATGCTCCTCCTATTTTCAGACCATTTCATTCTCCTCCTCTTTTTCAGACCGTTTCATGCTACTCATATTTTTGACACCTTTTGAAGCTCTTCATATTTTTCACACCTTTTCAGGCTCTTCATGTTTTTCAACACCGCTTCACGCTCCTCCTATTTTTCAGACTGTTTCATGCAACGCTTATTATTGACACCTTTTGAAACTCTTTATATTTGTCACACCTTTTCAGGCTCTTCATGTTTTTCAACACCGCGTCATTCTCTTCTTATTTTTCAGACCGTTTCATTCTCCTCTTATTTTTCAGACCGTTTCATGCTCCTCATAATTTTGACACGTTTTGAGGCTCTTCATATGTTTCACACCTTTTCAGGCTCTTCATGTTTTTGAACACCGTTTCATGCTTCTCCTATTTTTCAGACCGTTTCATGCTCATCTCATTTTTGACACATTTGAAGCTCTTCATATTTTTCACACCTTTTGAAGCTCTTCATATTTTTCACACGTTTTCAGGCCCTTTCTGTTTTTCAAAACTGCATCATGCTCCTCCTATTTTTCAGACCGCTTCATGCTCCTCATGTATTTCACACCTTGTGAAGCTCTTCATATTTTCACACCTTTTCAGGCTCTTCATGTTTTTGAACACCATTTCATGCTGCTCCTATTTTTCAGACAGTTTCAAGCTCCTCATATTTTTGACATCTTTGGAAGCTCTTCATATTTTTCACACCTTTTCTGGTTCTTCATGTTTTTCAACACCGCTTCATGCTCCTCCTATTTTTCAGACAGATTCATGCTTCTCTTGTATTTCACACCTTTTGAAGCTCTTCATATGTTTCACACATTTTCAGTCTCTTCAAGATTTTGGACAACGTTTCATGCTGCTCCTATTTTTCAGACCGTTTCATGCTCCTCATAATTTTGACAGCTTTTGAAGCTCCTCATGTTTTTGACACTTTTTGAAGCTCTTCGTATTTTTCACACCTTTTGAAGCTCTTCATATTTTTCACACCTTTTGAAGCTCTTCATATTTTTCACAGATTTTCAGGCTCTTCATATTTTTCACATCTTTTGAAGCTCTTCATATTTTTCACAGATTTTCAGGCTCTTCATGTTTTTGAATACCGTTTCATGCTGCTCCTATATTTCAGACCGTTTCATGCTCCTCATATTTTTGAAACCTTTTGAACCTCTTCATATTTTTCACACAATTTCAGGCTCTTCATGTTTTTGAACACCGCTTCATGCTCCTCCTCTTTTTCAGACCGTTTCATGCTCCTCATGTATTTCACACCTTTTGAAGCTCTTCATATTTTTCACACATTTTCAGGCTCTTCATGTTTTTTAACACCGCTTCATGCTCCTCCTATTTTTCAGACCGTTTCATGCTGCTTATGTATTTCACACCTTTTGAACCTCTTCATATTTTTCACAACTTTTCAGGCTCTTCATGTTTTTGAACACCGCTTCATGCTCCTCCTATTTTTCAGACTGTTTCATGCTCCTCATATTTTTGACATCTTTTGAAGCTCTTCATATTTTTCACACCTTTTCAGGCTCTTCATGTTTTTCAACACGGCTTCATGCTCCTCCTATTTTTCAGACCGTTTCATGCTCCTCATATTTTTGACACATTTTCAAGCTCTTCATATTTTTCACACCTTTTCAGGCTTTTCATGTTTTTGAACACCGCTTCATGCTGCTCCTATTTAGCAGACCGTTTCATGCTCCTCATATATTTGACACCTTTTGAATCTCTTCATAGTTTTCACATCTTTTCAGGCTCTTCATGTTTTTCAACACCGTTTCATGCTCCTCCTATTGTTCAGACCGTTTCATGCTCCTCATATTTGTGACACCTTTTGAACCTCTTCATATTTCTCACACCTTTTCAGGCTCTTCATGTCTTTCAACACCGCTTCATGCTCCTCCTATTTTTCAGACGGGTTCATGCTCAACTCATTTTTGACACGTTTTGAAGCTTTTCATATTTTTCACACCTTTTCAGGCTCTTCATGTTTTTGAACACAGGTTGATGTTCCTCCTATTTTTCAGAACGTTTCATGCTCCTCATATTTTTGACACCTTTTGAAGCTCTTCATATTTTTCACAGCTTTTCAGGCTCTTCATGTTTTTCAACTTCGTTTCATGATCCTCCTATTTTTCAGACCGTTTCATGCTCATCTCATTTTTGACACCTTTTGAAGCTTTTCATATTTTTCACACCTTTTCAAGCTCTTCATATTTTTAAACACCACTTCATGCTTCTCCTATTTTTCAGCCCATTTCTTGCTCCTCATGTATTTCACACCTTTTGAAGCTCTTCATATTTTTCACAGCTTTTCAGGCTCTTCATGTTTTTCCACAGCACTTCATGCTTCTCTTATTTTACAGCCCGTTTCATGCTCCTCATGTATTTCACACCTTTTGAAGCTCTTCATATTTTTCACACCTTTTCATTCTCTTCATGTTTTTGATCACCGTTTCATGCTCCTCCTGTTTTTCAGACCGTTTCATGCTCCTCATATTTTTGAAACCTTTTGAAGCTCTTCATATTTTTCACACCTTTTCAGGCTCTTCATGTTTTTGAACACCGCTTCATGATCCTCCTGTTTTTCAGACCGTTTCATGCTCTTCATATTTGTGAAACATTTTGAAGCTCTTCATATTTTTCACACCTTTTCAGGCTCTTCATGTTTTTCACCACCACTTCATGCTCCTCCTGTTTTTCAGACCGTATCATGGTCATCTCATTTTTGTCACCTTTGAAGCTCTTTATATTTTTCACACCTTTTGAAGCTCTTCATATTTTTCACACGTTTTCAGGCTCTTCATATTTTTCAACACCGTTTCATGCTGCTTCTATTTTTCAGACCGTTTCATGCTCCTCATATTTTTCACACCTTTTGAAGCTCTTCATATTTTTCACACCTTTTCAGGATCTTCATGTTTTGGAACACAGCTTCCTGCTCCTCCTATTTATCAGACCGTTTCATGCTCCTCATATTTTTGACACCTTTTGAAGCTCTTCATATTTTTCACACCTTTTCAGGCTCTTCATGTTTTTGAACACCGCTTCATGATCCTCCTGTTTTTCAGACCGTTTCATGCTCTTCATATTTGTGAAACATTTTGAAGCTCTTCATATTTTTCACACCTTTTCAGGCTCTTCATGTTTTTCACCACCACTTCATGCTCCTCCTGTTTTTCAGACCGTATCATGGTCATCTCATTTTTGTCACCTTTGAAGCTCTTTATATTTTTCACACCTTTTGAAGCTCTTCATATTTTTCACACGTTTTCAGGCTCTTCATATTTTTCAACACCGTTTCATGCTGCTTCTATTTTTCAGACCGTTTCATGCTCCTCATATTTTTCACACCTTTTGAAGCTCTTCATATTTTTCACACCTTTTCAGGATCTTCATGTTTTGGAACACAGCTTCCTGCTCCTCCTATTTATCAGACCGTTTCATGCTCCTCATATTTTTGACACCTTTTGAAGCTCTTCATATTTTTCACAGTTTTTCAGGCTCTTCCTGTTTTTCAACAACGTTTCATGTTATTCCTATTTTTCAGACCGTTTAATGCTCATCTCATTTTTAACACCTTTTGAAGCTTTTCATATTTTTCACACGTTTTCAGGCTCTTCATGTTTTTGAACACCGCTTCATGCTCCTCCTATTTTTCAGAGAGTTTCATGCTCCTCATGTATTTCACAGCTTTTGAAGCTCTTCATATTTTCCACACCTTTTCAGGCTCTTCATGTTTTTGATCACCTTTTCATGCTCCTTCTATTTTTCAGATCGTTTCATGCTCATCATATTTTTGACACTTTTTGAGCTCTTCATATTTTTCACACCTTTTCAGACTCTTCATGTTTTTCAACCCCGCTTCTTGCTTCTCCTATTTTTCAGACCGTTTCATGCTCCTCATATTTTTGACACCTTTAGAAGCTCTTCATATTTTTCACACCTTTTCAGGCTCTTCATGTTTTTCGACATAGCTTCATGCTCCTCCTATTTTTCAGACCGTTTCATTCTCCTCATATTTTTGACACCTTTTGAAGCTCTTCATATATTTCACACCTTTTCAGTCTCTTCTTTTTTTTCAACACCACTTCATGCTCCTCCTATTTTTCAGACCGTTTCATGCTCATCTCAATTTTGACGCCTTGTGAAGCTCTTCATATTTTTCACACATTTTCAGGCTCTTCATGTTTTTGAACACCGCTTCATGCTCCTCCTTTTTTTCAGAGAGTTTAATGCTCCTAATGTATTTCACACCTTTTGAAGCTCTTCATATTTTTCACACCTTTTCAGGCTCTTCATGTTTTTGATCACCGTTTCATCCTCCTCCTATTTTTCAGACCGTTTCATGCTCCTCATATTTATGACACCTTTTGAAGCTCTTCATATTTTTCACACCTTTTCAGGCTCTTCATATTTCTGAAAACCGCTTCATGATCCTCCTATTTTTCAGACCGTTTCATTCTCCTCATATATTTCACACCTTTTGAAGCTCTTCATATTTTTCACACCTTTTGAGGCTCTTCATGTTTTTGAACACTGCTTCATGCTCCTCGTATTTTTCAGATCGTTTCATGCTCCTCATATTTTTGACACTTTTTGAGCTCTTCATATTTTTCACACCTTTTCAGGCTCTTCATATTTTTGAACACCGCTTCATGATCCTCCTGATTTTCAGACCGTTTCATGCTCTTCATATTTTTGAAACATTTTGAAGCTCTTCATATTTTTCACACCTTTTCAGGCTCTTCATGTTTTTCACCACCACTTCATGCTCCTCCTATTTTTCAGACCGTTTCATGCTCATCTCTTTTTTGTCACCTTTGAAGCTCTTTATATTTTTCACACCTTTTGAAGCTCTTCATATTTTTCACACGTTTTCAGGCTCTTCATGTTTTTCAAAACCGTTTCATGCTGCTTTTATTTTTCAGACCATTTCATGCTCCTCATATTTTTGACACGTTTTGAAGCTCTTCATATTTTTCACACCTTTTCAGGCTCTTCATGGTTTTGAACACCACTTCATGCTCCTCCTATTTTTCAGACCGTTTCATGCTCCTCATATTTTTGACACCTTTAGAAGCTCTTCATATTTTTCACAACTTTTCAGCCTCTTCATATTTTTCAACACAGCTTTATGCTCCTCCTATATTTCAGACCATTTCATGCTCCTCATATTTTTGACATCTTTTGAAGCTCTATATATTTTTCACACCTTTTCAGGCTCTTCATGTTTTTCAACACCGCTTCATGCTCCTCCTATTTTTCAGACCGTTTCATGCTCCTCATGTTTTTGACAACTTTTGAAGCTCTTCATATTGTTCACACCTTTTCAGGCTTTTCACGTTTTTCAACACCACTTCATGCTCCTCCTATTTTTCAGACCGTTTCATGCTCATCTCATTTTTGACACCTTTTCAAGCTCTTCATATTTTTCACACCTTTTCAGGCTCTTCATGTTTTTCAACACCACTTCATGCTCCTCCTATTTTTCAGACCGTTTCATGCTCATCTCATTTTTGACACCTTTTGAAACTCTTCATATTTTTCACACCTTTTCAGGCTCTTCATGTTTTTCAACCCCACTTCATGCTCCTCCTATTTTTCAGACCGTTTCATGCTCATCTCATTTTTGAAACCTTTTCAAGCTCTTCATATTTTTCAAACCTTTTGAAGCTCTTCATATTTTTCACATTTTTGAAGCTCTTCATATTTTTCACACGATTTCAGACTATTCCTGTTTTTCAACACGGCTTCATGCTCCTGCTAATTATCATACCGTTTCATACTTCTCATATATTTGACACGATTTGAGGCTCTTCATATTTTTCACACCTTTTCAGGCTCTTCATGTTTTTCAACACCGCTTCATGCTCCTCCTATTTTTCAGACCGTTTCATGCTCCTCATGTATTTCACACCTTTTGAAGCTCTTCATATTTTTCACACCTTTTCAGGCTCTTCATGTTTTTCAACACCGCTTCATGCTCCTCGTATTTTTCAGGCCGTTTCATGTTCCTCATATTTTTGACACCTTTTGAAGCTCTTCATATTTTTCACACCTTTTCATCCTCTTCATGTTTTTGAACAGTGCTTCATGCTCCTCATATTGTTCAGACAGTTTCATGCTCATTTCATTTTTGACACCTTTTGAAGCTCTTCATATTTTTGACACCTTTTGTAGCTCTTCATATTTTTCACATTTTTGAAGCTCGTCATATTTTTCACACGTTTTCAGACTCTTCATGTTTTTCAACACCGCTTCAAGCTCCTCCTATTTTTCAGACCGTTTCATACTCCTCATATTTTTGACACCTCATGAAGCTCTTCATATTTTTCACACCTTTTCAGTCTGTGCATGTTTTTGAACATCGCTTGTGCTCGTCCTATTTTTCAGACCGTTTCATGCTCCTCATATTTTTGACACCTTTTGAAGCTCTTCATATTTTTCACACCTTTTCACGTTCTTCATGGTTTTCAACACCACTTCATGCTCCTCGTATTTTTCAGACCGTTTCATGCTCCTCATATTTTTGATACCTTTTGAAGCTCTGCATATTTTTCACACCGTTTCAGGCTCTTCATGATTTTCAACACCACTTCATGCTCCTCCTATTTTTCAGACCGTTTCATGCTCATCTCATTTTTGACATCTTTTGAAGCTCTTCATATTTTTTACACCTTTTGAAGCTCTTCATAATTTTCATATTTTTGAAGCTCTTCATATTTTTCACACTTTTTCAGGCTCTTCATGTTTTTCAACACCACTTCAGGCTCCTCCTATTTTTCAGACCCTTTCATGCTATCCTAATTTTTGACACTTTTTGAAGCTCTTCATATTTTTCACACCTTTTCAGTCTCTGCATGTTTTTGAACACTGTTTCATGCTCCTCATATATTTCACACCTTTTGAAGCTCTTCATATTTTGCACACATTTTCAGGCTCTTCATGTTTTTGAACACCGCTTCATTCTCCTCCTATTTTTAAGAGGGTTTCATCCTCGTCATATTTTTGACATATTTTGAAGCTCTTCATAATTTTCACACCTTTTCAGGCTCTTCATGTTTTTGAACATCCCTTCATGCTCGTCCTATTTTTCAGACCGTTTCATGCTCCTCATATTTTTGACACCTTTTGAAGCTCTTCATATTTTTCACACCTTTTCAGGCTCTTCATGTTTTTGAACACCGCTTCATGCTCCTCCTATTTTTCAGACCGTTTCATACTCCTCATATATTTGACACCTTTTGAAGCTCTTCATATTTTTCACAATTTTTCATGCTCTTCATGTTTTTCAACACCATTTCATGCTCCTCCTATTTTTCAGACCGTTTCATGCTCCTCATATTTTTGACACCTTTTGAAGCTTTTCATATTTGTCACTCATTTTCTGGCTCTTCATGTTTTTGAACATCACTTCATGCTCCTCCTATTTTTCAGACCGTTTCATGCTCCTCATGTATTTCACACCTTTTGAAGCTCTTCATATTTTTCACACCTTTTCAGGCTCTTCATGTTTTTGAACCCGGTTCAGGCTCCTCCTATTTTTCTGAAAGTTTCATGCTCCTCATATTTTTCACAACTTTTGAAGCTCTTCATATTTTTCACACCTTTCAGGCTCTTCATGTTTTTCAACACCGCTTCATGCTCCTCCTATTATTCAGACCGTTTCATTCTCCTCATATTTTTAACACCTTTTGAAGGTCTTCATATATTTCACACCTTTTCAGGCTCTTCTTTTTTTTCAACTCCACCTCATGCTCCTCTTATTTTTCAGACCGTTTCATGCTCATCTCATTTTTGACACATTTGAAGCTCTTCATATTTTTCACACGTTTTAAGGCACTTCATGTTTTCCAACACTGCTTCATGCTCCTCCTATTTATCAGAACGTTTCTTTCTCCTCATGTTTTTGACACCTTTTAATGATCTTCATATATTTCACACCTTTTCAGGCTCTTCTTTTTTTTCAACACCACTTCATGCTCCTCTTATTTTTCGGACCGTTTCATGCTCATCTCATTTTTGACACTTTTGAAGCTCTTCATATTTTTCACACCTTTTGAAGCTCTTCATATTTTTCACACGTTATCAGGCTCTTCATGTTTTTCAACACCGCTTCATGCTCCTGCTATTTTTCAGACCGTTTCATGCTCGTCATATTTTTGACACATTTTGAAGCTCTTCATATTTTTCACACCTTTTCAGACTCTTCATGGTTTTGAACACCGCTTCAGTCTCCTCGTATTTTTCAGACCGTTTCATGCTCCACATAGTTTTGCCACATTTTGAAGCTTTTCATAATTTTCACACCTTTTCTGGCTGTTCAAGTTTTTCAACACCGCTTCATGCTCCTGCTATTTTTCAGACCATATCATGCTCCTCATGTTTTTCACACCTTTTGAAGTTCTTCATATTTTTCACACCATTTCAGGCTCTTCATGTTTTTGAACAACACTTAATGCTCCTTCTATTTTTCAGAGAGTTTCATGCTCCTCATGTATTTCACACCTTTTGAAGCTCTTCATATTTTTCACACCTTTTCAGGCTCTTCATGTTTTTCCACAGCACTTCATGCTTCTCCTATTTTTCAGCCCGTTTCATCCTCCTCATGTATTTCACACCTTTAGAAGCTCTTCATATTTTTCACACCTTTTCAGGCTCTTCATGTTTCTGAACACCATTTCATGCTCCTCCTATTTTTCAGGCCGTTTCATGCTCCTCATATTTTTGACACCTTTTGAAGCTCTTATTATATTGCACACCTTTTCATGCTCTTCACGTCTTTGAACACCATTTGATGCTCCTCCTGTTTTTCAGACCGTTTAATGCTTCCCATAATTTTGACACCTTTTGAAGCGCTTCATAATTGTCACACCTTTTCAGGCTCTTCATGTTTTTCAAAACCGCTTCTTGCTCCTCCTCTTTTTCAGACCGTTTCATGCTCCTCAAATTTTTGACACCATTTGAAGCTCTTCATATTTTTTCACACCTTTTCAGGCTCATCATATTTTTCAACAGGGCTTCATGCTCCTCCTATTTTTCAGACCGTTTCATGCTCCTCTTATTTTTGACACCTTTTGAAGCTCTTCGTATTTTTCACACCTTTTCAGGCTCTTCATGTTTTTGAACACCGTTTCATGTTCCTCATCTTTTTGACACCTTTTGAAGCTCTTCATATTTTTCACACCTTTTCAGGCTCTTCATGTTTTCAACACCGTTTCATGCTCCTCCTATTTTTAGACTGTATCATGCTCCTCATATTTTGACACCTTTTGAAGCTCTCCATATTATTCACACCTTTTCAGGCTCTTCATGTTTTTGAACACCGCTTCAGGTTCCTTCTATTTTCTGAACGTTTCATGCTCCTCATATTTTGATACCTTTTGAAGCTCTCCATATTATTCACACCTTTTCAGGCTCTTCATATTTTTCAACACCACTTCATGCCCCTCCTATTTTCAGACAGTTTCATGTTCATCTCATTTTTGACAGCTTTTGAAGCTCTTCATATTTTTCACACCTTTTGAACCTCATCATATATTTCACACTCCTCAGGCTCTTCATGTTTTACAACACCACTTCATGCTCCTCCTATTTTTCAAACCGTTTCAGGATCATCTCATTTTTGACCCCTTTTCAAGCTCTTCATATTTTCCACACCTTTTGAAGCTCTTCATATATTTCACAGCTTTTCAGGCTCCTCATGTTTTTGAACACCGTTTCATGCTCCTCCTATTTTTCAGACCGTTTCATGCTCCTCATATATTTCACACCTTTTGAAGCTCTTCATATTTTTCACACCTTTTCAGTCACTTCATGTTTTTGAACACCGTTTAATGCTCCTCCTCTTTTTCAGACCGTTTCGTGCTCCTCATATATTTGGCACCTTTTGAAGCTCTACATATTTTTCACACCTTTTCAGGTTCCTCATATTTTTCCACACCGCTTCATGCTCGTCCTATTTTTCAGATCGTTTCATGCTCCTCCTGTATTTCACACCTTCGAAGCTCTTCACATTTTTCACACCTTTTCAGGCTCTTTATATTTTTGAATACCGCTTCATGCTCCTCCTATTTTTCAGAACGTTTCATGCTCCTCATTTATTTCACACCGTTTGAAGCTCTTCATATGTTTCACACCTTTTCAGGCTCTTCAAGTTTTTGAACACCATTTCATGCTGCTCCTATTTTTCAGACCGTTTCATGCTCCTCATATTTTGACACCTTTAGAAGCTCTTCATATTTTTCACACTTTTCAGGCTGTTCATGTTTTTCAAAACTACTTCATGCTCCTCTTATATTTCAGACCGTTTCATGCTCCTCATATTTTTGACAATTTTTGAAGCTCTTCATCTTTTTCACACCTTTTCAGGCTCTTCATGTTTTTCAACACCACTTCATGTTCCTCCTATTTTTCAGACCGTTTCATGCTCCTCATATTTTTCACACCTTTTGAAGCTCTTCATATATTTCACACTTTTTCATTTTCTTCATGTTTTTGAACAATGCTTCATGCTCCTCCTATTTTTCAGACCTTTTCATGCTCTTCCTATTTTTCAGACCGTTTCATACTCCTCATATTTTTGACACCTTTTGAATCTCTTCATATATTTCACACTTTTTCAGGCTCTTCATGTTTTTCAACACCACTTCATGCTCCTCCTGTTTTTAGACCGTTTCATGCTCATCTCATTTATGACACCTTTTGAACCTCTTCATATTTTTCACACCTTTTGAAGCTCTTCATATTTTTCATACCTTTTCAGGCTCTTCATGTTTTTCAACACCGCTTCATGCTCCTCCTATTTTCAGACCGTTTCATTCTTCTCCTCTTTTTCAGACCGTTTCATGCTACTCATATTTTTGACACCTTTTGAAGCTCTTCATATTTTTCACACCTTTTCAGGCTCTTCATGTATTTCAACACCGCTTCATGCTCCTCCTATTTTTCAGACTGTTTCACGCAACGCCTATTATTGACACCTTTTGAAACTCTTTATATTTGTCACACCTTTTCAGGCTCTTCATGTTTTTCAACACCGCGTCATTCTCTCCTTATTTTTCAGACCGTTTCATGTTCCTCTTATTTTTCAGACCGTTTCATGCTCCTCATAATTTTGACACGTTTTGAGGCTCTTCATATATTTCACACCGTTTCAGGCTCTTCATGTTTTTCAACACCGCTTCATGCTCCTCCTATTTTCAGACCATTTCATTCTCCTCCTCTTTTTCAGACCGTTTCATGCTACTCATATTTTTGACACCTTTTGAAGCTCTTCATATTTTTCACACCTTTTCAGGCTCTTCATGTTTTTCAACACCGCTTCACGCTCCTCCTATTTTTCAGACTGTTTCATGCAACGCTTATTATTGACACCTTTTGAAACTCTTTATATTTGTCACACCTTTTCAGGCTCTTCATGTTTTTCAACACCGCGTCATTCTCTCCTTATTTTTCAGACCGTTTCATGCTCCTCTTATTTTTCAGACCGTTTCATGCTCCTCATAATTTTGACACGTTTTGAGGCTCTTCATATGTTTCACACCTTTTCAGGCTCTTCATGTTTTTGAACACCGTTTCATGCTTCTCCTATTTTTCAGACCGTTTCATGCTCATCTCATTTTTGACACATTTGAAGCTCTTCATATTTTTCACACCTTTTGAAGCTCTTCATATTTTTCACACGTTTTCAGGCCCTTTCTGTTTTTCAAAACTGCATCATGCTCCTCCTATTTTTCAGACCGCTTCATGCTCCTCATGTATTTCACACCTTGTGAAGCTCTTCATATTTTCACACCTTTTCAGGCTCTTCATGTTTTTGAACACCATTTCATGCTGCTCCTATTTTTCAGACAGTTTCAAGCTCCTCATATTTTTGACATCTTTGGAAGCTCTTCATATTTTTCACACCTTTTCTGGTTCTTCATGTTTTTCAACACCGCTTCATGCTCCTCCTATTTTTCAGACAGATTCATGCTTCTCTTGTATTTCACACCTTTTGAAGCTCTTCATATGTTTCACACATTTTCAGTCTCTTCAAGATTTTGGACAACGTTTCATGCTGCTCCTATTTTTCAGACCGTTTCATGCTCCTCATAATTTTGACAGCTTTTGAAGCTCCTCATGTTTTTGACACTTTTTGAAGCTCTTCGTATTTTTCACACCTTTTGAAGCTCTTCATATTTTTCACACCTTTTGAAGCTCTTCATATTTTTCACAGATTTTCAGGCTCTTCATATTTTTCACATCTTTTGAAGCTCTTCATATTTTTCACAGATTTTCAGGCTCTTCATGTTTTTGAATACCGTTTCATGCTGCTCCTATATTTCAGACCGTTTCATGCTCCTCATATTTTTGAAACCTTTTGAACCTCTTCATATTTTTCACACAATTTCAGGCTCTTCATGTTTTTGAACACCGCTTCATGCTCCTCCTCTTTTTCAGACCGTTTCATGCTCCTCATGTATTTCACACCTTTTGAAGCTCTTCATATTTTTCACACATTTTCAGGCTCTTCATGTTTTTTAACACCGCTTCATGCTCCTCCTATTTTTCAGACCGTTTCATGCTGCTTATGTATTTCACACCTTTTGAACCTCTTCATATTTTTCACAACTTTTCAGGCTCTTCATGTTTTTGAACACCGCTTCATGCTCCTCCTATTTTTCAGACTGTTTCATGCTCCTCATATTTTTGACATCTTTTGAAGCTCTTCATATTTTTCACACCTTTTCAGGCTCTTCATGTTTTTCAACACGGCTTCATGCTCCTCCTATTTTTCAGACCGTTTCATGCTCCTCATATTTTTGACACATTTTGAAGCTCTTCATATTTTTCACACATTTTCAGGCTCTTCATGTTTTTGAAGAATGCTTCATGCTCCTCATATTTTTCAGACTGTTTCATGCTCCTCATATTTTTGACACATTTTCAAGCTCTTCATATTTTTCACACCTTTTCAGGCTCTTCATGTTTTTGAACACCGCTTCATGCTGCTCCTATTTAGCAGACCGTTTCATGCTCCTCATATATTTGACACCTTTTGAATCTCTTCATAGTTTTCACATCTTTTCAGGCTCTTCATGTTTTTCAACACCGTTTCATGCTCCTCCTATTGTTCAGACCGTTTCATGCTCCTCATATTTGTGACACCTTTTGAACCTCTTCATATTTCTCACACCTTTTCAGGCTCTTCATGTCTTTCAACACCGCTTCATGCTCCTCCTATTTTTCAGACGGGTTCATGCTCAACTCATTTTTGACACGTTTTGAAGCTTTTCATATTTTTCACACCTTTTCAGGCTCTTCATGTTTTTGAACACAGGTTGATGTTCCTCCTATTTTTCAGAACGTTTCATGCTCCTCATATTTTTGACACCTTTTGAAGCTCTTCATATTTTTCACAGCTTTTCAGGCTCTTCATGTTTTTCAACTTCGTTTCATGATCCTCCTATTTTTCAGACCGTTTCATGCTCATCTCATTTTTGACACCTTTTGAAGCTTTTCATATTTTTCACACCTTTTCAAGCTCTTCATATTTTTAAACACCACTTCATGCTTCTCCTATTTTTCAGCCCATTTCTTGCTCCTCATGTATTTCACACCTTTTGAAGCTCTTCATATTTTTCACAGCTTTTCAGGCTCTTCATGTTTTTCCACAGCACTTCATGCTTCTCTTATTTTACAGCCCGTTTCATGCTCCTCATGTATTTCACACCTTTTGAAGCTCTTCATATTTTTCACACCTTTTCATTCTCTTCATGTTTTTGATCACCGTTTCATGCTCCTCCTATTTTTCAGACCGTTTCATGCTCCTCATATTTTTGAAACCTTTTGAAGCTCTTCATATTTTTCACACCTTTTCAGGCTCTTCATGTTTTTGAACACCGCTTCATGATCCTCCTGTTTTTCAGACCGTTTCATGCTCTTCATATTTGTGAAACATTTTGAAGCTCTTCATATTTTTCACACCTTTTCAGGCTCTTCATGTTTTTCACCACCACTTCATGCTCCTCCTGTTTTTCAGACCGTATCATGGTCATCTCATTTTTGTCACCTTTGAAGCTCTTTATATTTTTCACACCTTTTGAAGCTCTTCATATTTTTCACACGTTTTCAGGCTCTTCATATTTTTCAACACCGTTTCATGCTGCTTCTATTTTTCAGACCGTTTCATGCTCCTCATATTTTTCACACCTTTTGAAGCTCTTCATATTTTTCACACCTTTTCAGGATCTTCATGTTTTGGAACACAGCTTCCTGCTCCTCCTATTTATCAGACCGTTTCATGCTCCTCATATTTTTGACACCTTTTGAAGCTCTTCATATTTTTCACACCTTTTCAGGCTCTTCATGTTTTTGAACACCGCTTCATGATCCTCCTGTTTTTCAGACCGTTTCATGCTCTTCATATTTGTGAAACATTTTGAAGCTCTTCATATTTTTCACACCTTTTCAGGCTCTTCATGTTTTTCACCACCACTTCATGCTCCTCCTGTTTTTCAGACCGTATCATGGTCATCTCATTTTTGTCACCTTTGAAGCTCTTTATATTTTTCACACCTTTTGAAGCTCTTCATATTTTTCACACGTTTTCAGGCTCTTCATATTTTTCAACACCGTTTCATGCTGCTTCTATTTTTCAGACCGTTTCATGCTCCTCATATTTTTCACACCTTTTGAAGCTCTTCATATTTTTCACACCTTTTCAGGATCTTCATGTTTTGGAACACAGCTTCCTGCTCCTCCTATTTATCAGACCGTTTCATGCTCCTCATATTTTTGACACCTTTTGAAGCTCTTCATATTTTTCACAGTTTTTCAGGCTCTTCCTGTTTTTCAACAACGTTTCATGTTATTCCTATTTTTCAGACCGTTTAATGCTCATCTCATTTTTAACACCTTTTGAAGCTTTTCATATTTTTCACACGTTTTCAGGCTCTTCATGTTTTTGAACACCGCTTCATGCTCCTCCTATTTTTCAGAGAGTTTCATGCTCCTCATGTATTTCACAGCTTTTGAAGCTCTTCATATTTTCCACACCTTTTCAGGCTCTTCATGTTTTTGATCACCTTTTCATGCTCCTTCTATTTTTCAGATCGTTTCATGCTCATCATATTTTTGACACTTTTTGAGCTCTTCATATTTTTCACACCTTTTCAGGCTCTTCATGTTTTTGAACACTGCTACAAGCTCCTCCGATTTTTCAGACCGTTTCATGCTCCTCATATTTTTGACACCTTTAGAAGCTCTTCATATTTTTCACACCTTTTCAGGCTCTTCATGTTTTTCGACATAGCTTCATGCTCCTCCTATTTTTCAGACCGTTTCATTCTCCTCATATTTTTGACACCTTTTGAAGCTCTTCATATATTTCACACCTTTTCAGTCTCTTCTTTTTTTTCAACACCACTTCATGCTCCTCCTATTTTTCAGACCGTTTCATGCTCATCTCAATTTTGACGCCTTGTGAAGCTCTTCATATTTTTCACACATTTTCAGGCTCTTCATGTTTTTGAACACCGCTTCATGCTCCTCCTTTTTTTCAGAGAGTTTAATGCTCCTAATGTATTTCACACCTTTTGAAGCTCTTCATATTTTTCACACCTTTTCAGGCTCTTCATGTTTTTGATCACCGTTTCATCCTCCTCCTATTTTTCAGACCGTTTCATGCTCCTCATATTTATGACACCTTTTGAAGCTCTTCATATTTTTCACACCTTTTCAGGCTCTTCATATTTCTGAAAACCGCTTCATGATCCTCCTATTTTTCAGACCGTTTCATTCTCCTCATATATTTCACACCTTTTGAAGCTCTTCATATTTTTCACACCTTTTGAGGCTCTTCATGTTTTTGAACACTGCTTCATGCTCCTCGTATTTTTCAGATCGTTTCATGCTCCTCATATTTTTGACACTTTTTGAGCTCTTCATATTTTTCACACCTTTTCAGGCTCTTCATATTTTTGAACACCGCTTCATGATCCTCCTGATTTTCAGACCGTTTCATGCTCTTCATATTTTTGAAACATTTTGAAGCTCTTCATATTTTTCACACCTTTTCAGGCTCTTCATGTTTTTCACCACCACTTCATGCTCCTCCTATTTTTCAGACCGTTTCATGCTCATCTCTTTTTTGTCACCTTTGAAGCTCTTTATATTTTTCACACCTTTTGAAGCTCTTCATATTTTTCACACGTTTTCAGGCTCTTCATGTTTTTCAAAACCGTTTCATGCTGCTTTTATTTTTCAGACCATTTCATGCTCCTCATATTTTTGACACGTTTTGAAGCTCTTCAAATTTTTCACACCTTTTCAGGCTCTTCATGGTTTTGAACACCACTTCATGCTCCTCCTATTTTTCAGACCGTTTCATGCTCCTCATATTTTTGACACCTTTAGAAGCTCTTCATATTTTTCACAACTTTTCAGCCTCTTCATATTTTTCAACACAGCTTTATGCTCCTCCTATATTTCAGACCATTTCATGCTCCTCATATTTTTGACATCTTTTGAAGCTCTATATATTTTTCACACCTTTTCAGGCTCTTCATGTTTTTCAACACCGCTTCATGCTCCTCCTATTTTCCAGACCGTTTCATGCTCCTCATATTTTTGACATCTTTTGAAGCTCTTCATATTTTTCACACCTTTTCAGGCTCTTCATGTTTTTCAACAACACTTCATGCTCCTCGTATTTTTCAGACGGTTTCATTCTCCTCATATTTTTGACAACTTTTGAAGCTCTGCATATATTCCACACCTTTTGAAGCTCTTCATAATTTTCATATTTTTGAAGCTCTTCATATTTTTCACACTTTTTCGGGCTCTTCATGTTTTTCAACACCTCTTCATGCTCCTCCTATTGTTCAGACCCTTTCATGCTAATCTAATTTTTGACACTTTTTGAAGCTCTTCATATTTTTCACACCTTTTAAGTCTCTGCATGTTTTTGAACACCTTTTCATGCTCCTCATGTATTTCACTCCTTTTGAAGCTCTTCATATTTTTCACACCTTTTCAGGCTCTTCATGTTTTTGAACACCGCTTCATCCTCCTCCTATTTTTAAGAGGGTTTCATGCTCGTAATATTTTTGACACATTTTGAAGCTCTTCATATTTTTCACACCTTTTCAGGCTCTTCAAGATTTTCAACACCACTTCATGCTCCTCCTATTTTTCAGACCGTTTCATGCTCCTCATATTTTTGACATCTTTTGAAGCTCTATATATTTTTCACACCTTTTCAGGCTCTTCATGTTTTTCAACACCGCTTCATGCTCCTCCTATTTTCCAGACCGTTTCATGCTCCTCATATTTTTGACATCTTTTGAAGCTCTTCATATTTGTCACACCTTTTCAGGCTCTTCATGTTTTTCAACAACACTTCATGCTCCTCGTATTTTTCAGATGGTTTCATTCTCCTCATATTTTTGACAACTTTTGAAGCTCTGCATATATTTCACACCTTTTGAAGCTCTTCATAATTTTCATATTTTTGAAGCTCTTCATATTTTTCACACTTTTTCAGGCTCTTCATGTTTTTCAACACCTCTTCAGGCTCCTCCTATTGTTCAGACCCTTTCATGCTAATCTAATTTTTGACACTTTTTGAAGCTCTTCATATTTTTCACACCTTTTCAGGCTCTTCATGTTTTTGAACACCGCTTCATCCTCCTCCTATTTTTAAGAGGGTTTCATGCTCGTCATATTTTTGACACATTTTGAAGCTCTTCATATATTTCACACCTTTTCAGGCTCTTCATATTTTTCAACAAGGTTTCATGCTCCTCCTATTTTTCAGACCGTTTCATGCTCCTCATATTTTTGACACCTTTTGAAGCTCTTCATATTTTTCACACCTTTCCATGCTCCTCATGTTTTTCAACACCGTTTCATGCTCCTCCTCTCTTTCAGACCGTTTCAGGCTCCTCATATGTTTCACACCTTTTTCAGGCTCTTCATGTATTTCAACACCACGTCATGCTCCTCCTATTTTTCAGATCGTTTCATGCTCCTCATATTTTTGACACCTTTTGAAGCTCTTCATATTTTTCACACCTTTTCAGGCTCTTCATATTTTTCAACACAACTTCATGCTCCTCCTTTATTTGATACCGTTTCATGCTCCTCATATTTTTGACACCTTTTGAAGCTCTCCATAGATTTCACACCTTTTCAGGCTCTTCATGTTTTTCTACACCGCTTCTTGCTCCTCCTATTTTTCAGAGCTTTTCATGCTCCTCATATTTTTGTCACCTTTTGAAGCTCTTCCTATTTTTCACACCTTTTGAAGCTCTTCATATTTTTCACACCTTTTCAGGCTCTTCATGTTTTTGAATTCCGTTTCATGCTCCTCCTATTTTTTAAACCGTTTCATGCTCCACATATTTCTGACACATTTTGAAGCTCTTCATATTTTTCACACCTTTTCAGGCTCTTTCTGTTTTTCAATACCAAACCATGCTCCTCCTATTTTTCAGACCGTTTCATGCTCCTCATATTTTTGACATCTTTTGAGGCTCTTCATATTTTTCACACCTTTTCAGGCTCTTCATGTTTTCAACACCGTTTCATGCTCCTCCTATTTTTAGACCGTATCATGCTCCTCATATTTTTGACACCTTTTGAAGCTCTTCATATTTTTCACACCTTTTCAGGCTCTTCATGTTTTCAACACCGTTTCATGCTCCTCCAATTTTTAGACCGTATCATGCTCCTCATATGTTTGACACCTTTTGAAGCTCTTCATATTTTTCATACCTTTTCAGGCTCTTCATGTTTTTGAACACAGTTTCATGCTCCGCATATTTTTCACACATTTTCATGCTCTTCATATTTTTCAACACCTCTTCATGCTCCTCCTATATTTCAGACGGTTTCATGCTCCTCATATTTTGACGCGTTTTGAAGCTCTTCATATTTTTCACACCTTTTCAAGCTCTTCATGTTTTTGAACACCGCTTAATGCTCCTCCTATTTTTCAGATTGTTTCATACTCCTCATATTTTTGACACCTTTGAAGCTCTTCATATTTTTGACACCCTTCCCGGCTCTTCATGTTCTTCATCACCGTTTCATGCTCCTCCTATTTTTCAAACTTTCAGGCTCCTCATATTTTTGACACCTTTTGAAGCTCTTCATATTTTTCACACCTTTTCAGGCTCTTCATGTTTTTCAACACCGCTTCATGCTCCTCCTATATATCAGATAGTTTCATGCTCCTCATATATTTGACATTTTTGGAAGCCCTTCATATTTTTCACACATTTTCAGGCTCTTCTTGATTTTGAACACCACTTCATCCTTCTCCAATTTTTCAGACCGTTTCATGCTCCTCATATATTTTACACCTTTTGTAGCTCTTCATATTTTTCACAGCTTTTCAGACTCTTCATGTTTTTCAACGACGTTTGATGCTCCTCCTATTTCAGACCATTTCATGCTCCTCATATTTTTGACACATTTTGAAGCTCTTCATATTTTTCACATCTTTTCAGGCTCTTCATGTTTTTCAACACCCATTCATTCTCCTCCTATTTTTCAGATCATTTCATGCTCCACATATTCTTCACACCTTTTGAAGCTAATCATTTTTTTCACACCTTTTCAGGCTTTTCATGTTTTGAACACCGTTTCATGCTCCTCATAATTTTGACACCTTTTGAAGCTCCTCATATTTTTCACACCTTTTGAAGCTCTTCATATGTTTCACACCTTTTCAGGCTCTTCATGTTTTTTAACACCGCTTCAGGCTCCTTCTATTTTCAGACTGTTTCATGCTCCTCATGTTTTTGAGACGTTTTGAAGCTCTTCATATTTTTCACACCTTTTCAGGATTTTCATGTTTTTGAACACAGTTTCATTCTCCTCATATTTTTCACACATTTTCATGCTCTTCATATTTTTCACACCTTTTCAGGCTCTTCATGTTTTTGAACACCGTTTCATGCTCCTCCTATTTTTCAGACCGTTTCAAGCTCCTCATATTTTTGACACCTTTTGAAGCTCTTCATATTTTTCACACCTTTTCAGGCTCTTCATGTTTTTGAACACAGTTTCATGCTCCGCATATTTTTCACACATTTTCATGCTCTTCATCTTTTTCACACCTTTTCAGGTTCTTCATATTTTTCAACACCTCTTCATGCTCCTCCTATATTTCAGACGGTTTCATGCTCCTCATATTTTGACGCATTTTGAAGCTCTTCATATTTTTCACACCTTTTCAGTCTCTTCATGTTTTTGAACACTGCTTCATGCTCCTCCTATTTTTCAGACCGATTCATGCTCCTCATATTTTTGACACGTTTTGAAGCTCTTCATATTTTTCACACCTTTTCAGGCTCTTCATGTTTTTGAACACCGCTTAATGCTCCTCCTATTTTTCAGATTGTTTCATGCTCCTCATATTTTTGACACCTTTGAAGCTCTTCATATTTTTGACACCCTTCCCGGCTCTTCATGTTCTTCATCACCGTTTCATTCTCCTCCTATATTTCAAACTGTTTCAGGCTCCTCATATTTTTCACACCTTTTGAAGCTCTTCATATTTTTCACACCTTTTCAGGCTCTTCATGTTTTTCAACACCGCTTCATGCTCCTCCTATATATCAGATAGTTTCATGCTCCTCATATATTTGACATGTTTGGAAGCCCTTCATATTTTTCACACATTTTCAGGCTCTTCTTGATTTTGAACACCACTTCATCCTTCTCCAATTTTTCAGACCGTTTCATGCTCCTCATATATTTTACACCTTTTGTAGCTCTTCATATTTTTCACAGCTTTTCAGGCTCTTCATGTTTTTCAACAACGTTTGATGCTCCTCCTATTTCAGACCATTTCATGCTCCTCATATTTTTGACACATTTTGAAGGTCTTCATATTTTTCACATCTTTTCAGGCTCTTCATGTTTTTCAACACCCATTCATTCTCCTCCTATTTTTCAGATCATTTCATGCTCCACATATTCTTCACACCTTTTGAAGCTAATCATTTTTTTCACACCTTTTCAGGCTTTTCATGTTTTGAACACCGTTTCATGCTCCTCATAATTTTGACACCTTTTGAAGCTCCTCATATTTTTCACACCTTTTGAAGCTCTTCATATTTTTCATACCTTTTCAGGCTCTTCATGTTTTTCAACACCGCTTCATGCTCCTCCTATTTTCAGACCGTTTCATTCTCCTCCTCTTTTTCAGACCGTTTCATGCTACTCATATTTTTGACACATTTTGAAGCTCTTAATATTTTTCACACCTTTTCAGGCTCTTCATGTTTTTCAACACCATTTCATGCTGCTCCTATTTTTCAGACAGTTTCAAGCTCCTCATATTTTTGACATCTTTGGAAGCTCTTCATATTTTTCACACCTTTTCTGGTTCTTCATGTTTTTCAACACCGCTTCATGCTCCTCCTATTTTTCAGACAGATTCATGCTCCTCTTGTATTTCACACCTTTTGAAGCTCTTCATATGTTTCACACATTTTCAGTCTCTTCAAGATTTTGGACAACGTTTCATGCTGCTCCTATTTTTCAGACCGTTTCATGCTCCTCATAATTTTGACAGCTTTTGAAGCTCCTCATGTTTTTGACACTTTTTGAAGCTCTTCATATTTTTCACACCTTTTGAACCTCATCATATATTTCACACTCCTCAGCCTCTTCATGTTTTACAACACCACTTCATGCTCTTCCTATTTTTCAAACCATTCAGGATCATCTCATTTTTGACCCCTTTTGAAGCTCTTCATATTTTTCACACCTTTTGAAGCTCTTCATATATTTCACAGCTTTTCAGGCTCTTCATGTTTTTGAACACCGTTTCATGCTCCTCCTATTTTTCAGACCGTTTCTTGCTCCTCATATTTTTGACACCTTTTGAAGCTCTTCATATTTTTCACACCTTTTCAGGCTTTACATGTGTTTGAACACCGCTTCATGCTCCTCCTATTTTTCAGACCGTTTCATGCTCCTCATGTATTTCACACCTTTTGAAGCTCTTCATATTTTTCACACCTTTTCAGTCACTTCATGTTTTTGAACACCGTTTAATGCTCCTCCTCTTTTTCAAACCGTTTCATGCTCCTCATATATTTGGCACCTTTTGAAGCTCTACATATTTTTCACACCTTTTCAGGTTCCTCATATTTTTCCACACCGCTTCATGCTCGTCCTATTTTTCAGATCGTTTCATGCTCCTCCTGTATTTCACATCTTCGAAGCTCTTCACATTTTTCACACCTTTTCAGGCTCTTTATATTTTTGAATACCGCTTCATGCTCCTCCTATTTTTCAGAACGTTTCATGCTCCTCATTTATTTCACACCGTTTGAAGCTCTTCATATGTTTCACACCTTTTCAGGCTCTTCAAGTTTTTGAACACCATTTCATGCTGCTCCTATTTTTCAGACCGTTTCATGCTCCTCATATTTTGACACCTTTAGAAGCTCTTCATATTTTTCACACTTTTCAGGCTGTTCATGTTTTTCAAAACTACTTCATGCTCCTCTTATATTTCAGACCGTTTCATGCTCCTCATATTTTTGACAATTTTTGAAGCTCTTCCTCTTTTTCACACCTTTTCAGGCTCTTCATGTTTTTCAACACCGCTTCATGCTCCTCCTATTTTCAGACCGTTTCATTCTCCTCCTCTTTTTCAGACCGTTTCATGCTACTCATATTTTTGACACATTTTGAAGCTCTTAATATTTTTCACACCTTTTCAGGCTCTTCATGTTTTTCAACACCGCTTCACGCTCCTCCTATTTTTCAGACTGTTTCATGCAAAGCTTATTATTGACACCTTTTGAAACTCTTTATATTTGTCACACCTTTTCAGGCTCTTCATGTTTTTCAACACCGCGTCATTCTCTTCTTATTTTTCAGACCGTTTCATGCTCCTCTTATTTTTCAGACCGTTTCATGCTCCTCATAATTTTGACACGTTTTGAGGCTCTTCATATGTTTCACACCTTTTCAGGCTCTTAATGTTTTTGAACACCGTTTCATGCTTCTCCTATTTTTCAGACCGTTTCATGCTCATCTCATTTTTGACACCTTTTGAAGCTCTTCATATTTTTCACACCTTTTGAAGCTCTTCATATTTTTCACACGTTTTCAGGCCCTTCATGTTTTTCAAAACTGCATCATGCTCCTCCTATTTTTCAGACCGCTTCATGCTCCTCATGTATTTCACACCTTGTGAAGCTCTTCATATTTTTCACACCTTTTCAGCCTCTTCATGTTTTTGAACACCGTTTCATGCTGCTCCTATTTTTCAGACCGATTCATGCTCGTCTTGTATTTCACATCTTTTGAAGCTCTTCATATGTTTCACACATTTTCAGGCTCTTCAAGATTTTGGACAACGTTTCATGCTGCTCCTATTTTTCAGACCGTTTCATGCTCCTCATAATTTTGACAGCTTTTGAAGCTCCTCATGTTTTTGACACTTTTGAAGCTCTTCATATTTTTCACACCTTTTGAAGCTCTTCATATTTTTCACAGATTTTCAGGCTCTTCATGTTTTTGAATACCGTTTCATGCTCCTCCTATTTTTCAGACCGTTTCATGCTCCTCATATTTTTGAAACCTTTTGAAACTCTTCATATTTTTCACACAATTTCAGGCTCTTCATGTTTTTGAACACCGCTTCATGCTCCTCCTCTTTTTCAGACCGTTTCATGCTCCTCATGTATTTCACACCTTTTGAAGCTCTTCATATTTTTCAAACATTTTCAGGCTCTTCATGTTTTTTAACACCGCTTCATGCTCCTCTCATTTTTCAGACCGTTTCATGCTCCTCACATTGTTGACACCTTTTGAAGCTCTTTATATTTTTCACACTTTTTAGGCTCTTCAGGTGTTTCAACACCGCTTCATGATCCTCCTATTTTTCAGACCGTTTCATGTTCCTCATATTTTTGACACATTTTGAAGCTCGTCGTATTTTTCACACGTTTTCAGGCTCTTCATATTTTTCAACACCACTTCATGCTCCTCTTATTTTTCAGAGTGTTTCATGCTCCTCATATTTTTGACAGGTTTTGAGGCTCTTCATATTTTTCACACATTTTCAGGCTCCTCATGTTTTCAACACCGTTTCATGCTCCTCCTATTTTTCAGACCGTTTCATGCTCCTCATATTTTTGACACCTTTTGAAACACTTCATGTTTTTCACACATTTTCAGACTCTTCATGTTTTTGAACAGCGCTTCTTGCTCCTCCTATTTTTCAGTCTGTTTCATGCTCCTCATATTTTTGACACCTTTTGAAGCTCTTCATATTTTTCACACCTTTTCAGGCTCTTCATGTTTTTGAACACCGCTTCATGCTCCTCCTATTTTTCAGACCGTTTCATGCTCCTCATATATTTCACACCTTTTGAAGCTCTTCATATTTTCACACCTTTTGAAGCTCTTCATATTTTTCACACGTTTTCAGGCTCTTCAGTTTTTCAACACCGCTTCATGCTCCTCCTATTTTTCAGATCGTTTCATGCTCCTCATATTTTTGACACTTTTTGAAGCTCTTCATATATTTCACACCTTTTCAGGCTCTTCATATTTTTCAACACCACTTCATGCCCCTCCTATTTTCAGACAGTTTCATGTTCATCTCATTTTTGACAGCTTTTGAAGCTCTTCATATTTTTCACATCTTTTGAACCTCATCATATATTCACACTCCTCAGGCTCTTCATGTTTTACAACACCACTTCATGCTCCTCCTATTTTTCAAACCGTTTCAGGATCATCTCATTTTTGACCCCTTTTCAAGCTCTTCATATTTTCCACACCTTTTGAAGCTCTTCATATATTTCACAGCTTTTCAGGCTCCTCATGTTTTTGAACACCGTTTCATGCTCCTCCTATTTTTCAGACCGTTTCATGCTCCTCATATATTTCACACCTTTTGAAGCTCTTCATATTTTTCACACCTTTTCAGTCACTTCATGTTTTTGAACACCGTTTAATGCTCCTCCTCTTTTTCAGACCGTTTCGTGCTCCTCATATATTTGGCATCTTTTGAAGCTCTACATATTTTTCACACCTTTTCAGGTTCCTCATATTTTTCCACACCGCTTCATGCTCGTCCTATTTTTCAGATCGTTTCATGCTCCTCCTGTATTTCACACCTTCGAAGCTCTTCACATTTTTCACACCTTTTCAGGCTCTTTATATTTTTGAATACCGCTTCATGCTCCTCCTATTTTTCAGAACGTTTCATGCTCCTCATTTATTTCACACCGTTTGAAGCTCTTCATATGTTTCACACCTTTTCAGGCTCTTCAAGTTTTTGAACACCATTTCATGCTGCTCCTATTTTTCAGACCGTTTCATGCTCCTCATATTTTGACACCTTTAGAAGCTCTTCATATTTTTCACACTTTTCAGGCTGTTCATGTTTTTCAAAACTACTTCATGCTCCTCTTATATTTCAGACCGTTTCATGCTCCTCATATTTTTGACAATTT
The DNA here is from genome assembly GCF_033118175.1 of Dama dama. NCBI lineage: Eukaryota > Metazoa > Chordata > Mammalia > Artiodactyla > Cervidae > Dama > Dama dama. The sequence continues at coordinate 2,602,045 of NW_026870928.1, read as the reverse complement.
TTGAAGCTCTTCATCTTTTTCACACCTTTTCTTGCTCTTCATGTTTTTCAACACCACTTCATGTTCCTCCTATTTTTCAGACCGTTTCATGCTCCTCATATTTTTCACACCTTTTGAAGCTCTTCATATATTTCACACTTTTTCATTTTCTTCAAGTTTTTGAACAATGCTTCATGCTCCTCCTATTTTTCAGACCTTTTCATGCTCTTCCTATTTTTCAGACCGTTTCATACTCCTCATATTTTTGACACCTTTTGAATCTCTTCATATATTTCACACTTTTTCAGGCTCTTCATGTTTTTCAACACACTTCATGCTCCTCCTGTTTTTTAGACCGTTTCATGCTCATCTCATTTATGACACCTTTTGAACCTCTTCATATTTTTCACACCTTTTGAAGCTCTTCATATTTTTCATACCTTTTCAGGCTCTTCATGTTTTTCAACACCGCTTCATGCTCCTCCTATTTTCAGACCGTTTCATTCTCCTCCTCTTTTTCAGACCGTTTCATGCTACTCATATTTTTGACACCTTTTGAAGCTCTTCATATTTTTCACACCTTTTCAGGCTCTTCATGTATTTCAACACCGCTTCATGCTCCTCCTATTTTTCAGAGTGTTTCATGCAACGCTTATTATTGACAACTTTTAAAACTCTTTATATTTGTCACACCTTTTCAGGCTCTTCATGTTTTTCAACACCGCGTCATTCTCTCCTTATTTTTCAGACCGTTTCATGCTCCTCTTATTTTTCAGACCGTTTCATGCTCCTCATAATTTTGACACGTTTTGAGGCTCTTCATATGTTTCACACCTTTTCAGGCTCTTCATGTTTTTGAACACCGTTTCATGCTTCTCCTATTTTTCAGACCGTTTCATGCTCATCTCATTTTTGACACATTTGAAGCTCTTCATATTTTTCACACCTTGTGAAGCTCTTCATATTTTCACACCTTTTCAGGCTCTTCATGTTTTTGAACACCATTTCATGCTGCTCCTATTTTTCAGACAGTTTCAAGCTCCTCATATTTTTGACATCTTTGGAAGCTCTTCATATTTTTCACACCTTTTCTGGTTCTTCATGTTTTTCAACACCGCTTCATGCTCCTCCTATTTTTCAGACAGATTCATGCTCCTCTTGTATTTCACACCTTTTGAAGCTCTTCATATGTTTCACACATTTTCAGTCTCTTCAAGATTTTGGACAACGTTTCATGCTGCTCCTATTTTTCAGACCGTTTCATGCTCCTCATAATTTTGACAGCTTTTGAAGCTCCTCATGTTTTTGACACTTTTTGAAGCTCTTCATATTTTTCACACCTTTTGAACCTCATCATATATTTCACACTCCTCAGCCTCTTCATGTTTTACAACACCACTTCATGCTCTTCCTATTTTTCAAACCATTCAGGATCATCTCATTTTTGACCCCTTTTGAAGCTCTTCATATTTTTCACACCTTTTGAAGCTCTTCATATATTTCACAGCTTTTCAGGCTCTTCATGTTTTTGAACACCGTTTCATGCTCCTCCTATTTTTCAGACCGTTTCTTGCTCCTCATATTTTTGACACCTTTTGAAGCTCTTCATATTTTTCACACCTTTTCAGGCTTTACATGTGTTTGAACACCGCTTCATGCTCCTCCTATTTTTCAGACCGTTTCATGCTCCTCATGTATTTCACACCTTTTGAAGCTCTTCATATTTTTCACACCTTTTCAGTCACTTCATGTTTTTGAACACCGTTTAATGCTCCTCCTCTTTTTCAAACCGTTTCATGCTCCTCATATATTTGGCACCTTTTGAAGCTCTACATATTTTTCACACCTTTTCAGGTTCCTCATATTTTTCCACACCGCTTCATGCTCGTCCTATTTTTCAGATCGTTTCATGCTCCTCCTGTATTTCACATCTTCGAAGCTCTTCACATTTTTCACACCTTTTCAGGCTCTTTATATTTTTGAATACCGCTTCATGCTCCTCCTATTTTTCAGAACGTTTCATGCTCCTCATTTATTTCACACCGTTTGAAGCTCTTCATATGTTTCACACCTTTTCAGGCTCTTCAAGTTTTTGAACACCATTTCATGCTGCTCCTATTTTTCAGACCGTTTCATGCTCCTCATATTTTGACACCTTTAGAAGCTCTTCATATTTTTCACACTTTTCAGGCTGTTCATGTTTTTCAAAACTACTTCATGCTCCTCTTATATTTCAGACCGTTTCATGCTCCTCATATTTTTGACAATTTTTGAAGCTCTTCCTCTTTTTCACACCTTTTCAGGCTCTTCATGTTTTTCAACACCGCTTCATGCTCCTCCTATTTTCAGACCATTTCATTCTCCTCCTCTTTTTCAGACCGTTTCATGCTACTCATATTTTTGACACATTTTGAAGCTCTTAATATTTTTCACACCTTTTCAGGCTCTTCATGTTTTTCAACACCGCTTCACGCTCCTCCTATTTTTCAGACTGTTTCATGCAAAGCTTATTATTGACACCTTTTGAAACTCTTTATATTTGTCACACCTTTTCAGGCTCTTCATGTTTTTCAACACCGCGTCATTCTCTTCTTATTTTTCAGACCGTTTCATGCTCCTCTTATTTTTCAGACCGTTTCATGCTCCTCATAATTTTGACACGTTTTGAGGCTCTTCATATGTTTCACACCTTTTCAGGCTCTTAATGTTTTTGAACACCGTTTCATGCTTCTCCTATTTTTCAGACCGTTTCATGCTCATCTCATTTTTGACACCTTTTGAAGCTCTTCATATTTTTCACACCTTTTGAAGCTCTTCATATTTTTCACACGTTTTCAGGCCCTTCATGTTTTTCAAAACTGCATCATGCTCCTCCTATTTTTCAGACCGCTTCATGCTCCTCATGTATTTCACACCTTGTGAAGCTCTTCATATTTTTCACACCTTTTCAGCCTCTTCATGTTTTTGAACACCGTTTCATGCTGCTCCTATTTTTCAGACCGATTCATGCTCGTCTTGTATTTCACATCTTTTGAAGCTCTTCATATGTTTCACACATTTTCAGGCTCTTCAAGATTTTGGACAACGTTTCATGCTGCTCCTATTTTTCAGACCGTTTCATGCTCCTCATAATTTTGACAGCTTTTGAAGCTCCTCATGTTTTTGACACTTTTGAAGCTCTTCATATTTTTCACACCTTTTGAAGCTCTTCATATTTTTCACAGATTTTCAGGCTCTTCATATTTTTGAATACCGTTTCATGCTCCTCCTATTTTTCAGACCGTTTCATGCTCCTCATATTTTTGAAACCTTTTGAAACTCTTCATATTTTTCACACAATTTCAGGCTCTTCATGTTTTTGAACACCGCTTCATGCTCCTCCTCTTTTTCAGACCGTTTCATGCTCCTCATGTATTTCACACCTTTTGAAGCTCTTCATATTTTTCAAACATTTTCAGGCTCTTCATGTTTTTTAACACCGCTTCATGCTCCTCTCATTTTTCAGACCGTTTCATGCTCCTCACATTGTTGACACCTTTTGAAGCTCTTTATATTTTTCACACTTTTTAGGCTCTTCAGGTGTTTCAACACCGCTTCATGATCCTCCTATTTTTCAGACCGTTTCATGTTCCTCATATTTTTGACACATTTTGAAGCTCGTCGTATTTTTCACACGTTTTCAGGCTCTTCATATTTTTCAACACCACTTCATGCTCCTCTTATTTTTCAGAGTGTTTCATGCTCCTCATATTTTTGACAGGTTTTGAGGCTCTTCATATTTTTCACACATTTTCAGGCTCCTCATGTTTTCAACACCGTTTCATGCTCCTCCTATTTTTCAGACCGTTTCATGCTCCTCATATTTTTGACACCTTTTGAAACACTTCATGTTTTTCACACATTTTCAGACTCTTCATGTTTTTGAACAGCGCTTCTTGCTCCTCCTATTTTTCAGTCTGTTTCATGCTCCTCATATTTTTGACACCTTTTGAAGCTCTTCATATTTTTCACACCTTTTCAGGCTCTTCATGTTTTTGAACACCGCTTCATGCTCCTCCTATTTTTCAGACCGTTTCATGCTCCTCATATATTTCACACCTTTTGAAGCTCTTCATATTTTCACACCTTTTGAAGCTCTTCATATTTTTCACACGTTTTCAGGCTCTTCAGTTTTTCAACACCGCTTCATGCTCCTCCTATTTTTCAGATCGTTTCATGCTCCTCATATTTTTGACACTTTTTGAAGCTCTTCATATATTTCACACCTTTTCAAGCTCTTCATATTTTTCAACACCACTTCATGCCCCTCCTATTTTCAGACAGTTTCATGTTCATCTCATTTTTGACAGCTTTTGAAGCTCTTCATATTTTTCACATCTTTTGAACCTCATCATATATTCACACTCCTCAGGCTCTTCATGTTTTACAACACCACTTCATCCTCCTCCTATTTTTCAAACCGTTTCAGGATCATCTCATTTTTGACCCCTTTTCAAGCTCTTCATATTTTTCACACCTTTTGAAGCTCTTCATATATTTCACAGCTTTTCAGGCTCCTCATGTTTTTGAACACCGTTTCATGCTCCTCCTATTTTTCAGACCGTTTCATGCTCCTCATATATTTCACACCTTTTGAAGCTCTTCATATTTTTCACACCTTTTCAGTCACTTCATGTTTTTGAACACCGTTTAATGCTCCTCCTCTTTTTCAGACCGTTTCGTGCTCCTCATATATTTGGCATCTTTTGAAGCTCTACATATTTTTCACACCTTTTCAGGTTCCTCATATTTTTCCACACCGCTTCATGCTCGTCCTATTTTTCAGATCGTTTCATGCTCCTCCTGTATTTCACACCTTCGAAGCTCTTCACATTTTTCACACCTTTTCAGGCTCTTTATATTTTTGAATACCGCTTCATGCTCCTCCTATTTTTCAGAACGTTTCATGCTCCTCATTTATTTCACACCGTTTGAAGCTCTTCATATGTTTCACACCTTTTCAGGCTCTTCAAGTTTTTGAACACCATTTCATGCTGCTCCTATTTTTCAGACCGTTTCATGCTCCTCATATTTTGACACCTTTAGAAGCTCTTCATATTTTTCACACTTTTCAGGCTGTTCATGTTTTTCAAAACTACTTCATGCTCCTCTTATATTTCAGACCGTTTCATGCTCCTCATATTTTTGACAATTTTTGAAGCTCTTCATCTTTTTCACACCTTTTCTTGCTCTTCATGTTTTTCAACACCACTTCATGTTCCTCCTATTTTTCAGACCGTTTCATGCTCCTCATATTTTTCACACCTTTTGAAGCTCTTCATATATTTCACACTTTTTCATTTTCTTCAAGTTTTTGAACAATGCTTCATGCTCCTCCTATTTTTCAGATCTTTTCATGCTCTTCCTATTTTTCAGACCGTTTCATACTCCTCATATTTTTGACACCTTTTGAATCACTTCATATATTTCACACTTTTTCAGGCTCTTCATGTTTTTCAACACACTTCATGCTCCTCCTGTTTTTTAGACCGTTTCATGCTCATCTCATTTATGACACCTTTTGAACCTCTTCATATTTTTCACACCTTTTGAAGCTCTTCATATTTTTCATACCTTTTCAGGCTCTTCATGTTTTTCAACACCGCTTCATGCTCCTCCTATTTTCAGACCGTTTCATTCTCCTCCTCTTTTTCAGACCGTTTCATGCTACTCATATTTTTGACACATTTTGAAGCTCTTAATATTTTTCACACCTTTTCAGGCTCTTCATGTTTTTCAACACCGCTTCACGCTCCTCCTATTTTTCAGACTGTTTCATGCAAAGCTTATTATTGACACCTTTTGAAACTCTTTATATTTGTCACACCTTTTCAGGCTCTTCATGTTTTTCAACACCGCGTCATTCTCTTCTTATTTTTCAGACCGTTTCATGCTCCTCTTATTTTTCAGACCGTTTCATGCTCCTCATAATTTTGACACGTTTTGAGGCTCTTCATATGTTTCACACCTTTTCAGGCTCTTAATGTTTTTGAACACCGTTTCATGCTTCTCCTATTTTTCAGACCGTTTCATGCTCATCTCATTTTTGACACCTTTTGAAGCTCTTCATATTTTTCACACCTTTTGAAGCTCTTCATATTTTTCACACGTTTTCAGGCCCTTCATGTTTTTCAAAACTGCATCATGCTCCTCCTATTTTTCAGACCGCTTCATGCTCCTCATGTATTTCACACCTTGTGAAGCTCTTCATATTTTTCACACCTTTTCAGCCTCTTCATGTTTTTGAACACCGTTTCATGCTGCTCCTATTTTTCAGACCGATTCATGCTCGTCTTGTATTTCACATCTTTTGAAGCTCTTCATATGTTTCACACATTTTCAGGCTCTTCAAGATTTTGGACAACGTTTCATGCTGCTCCTATTTTTCAGACCGTTTCATGCTCCTCATAATTTTGACAGCTTTTGAAGCTCCTCATGTTTTTGACACTTTTGAAGCTCTTCATATTTTTCACACCTTTTGAAGCTCTTCATATTTTTCACAGATTTTCAGGCTCTTCATATTTTTGAATACCGTTTCATGCTCCTCCTATTTTTCAGACCGTTTCATGCTCCTCATATTTTTGAAACCTTTTGAAACTCTTCATATTTTTCACACAATTTCAGGCTCTTCATGTTTTTGAACACCGCTTCATGCTCCTCCTCTTTTTCAGACCGTTTCATGCTCCTCATGTATTTCACACCTTTTGAAGCTCTTCATATTTTTCAAACATTTTCAGGCTCTTCATGTTTTTTAACACCGCTTCATGCTCCTCTCATTTTTCAGACCGTTTCATGCTCCTCACATTGTTGACACCTTTTGAAGCTCTTTATATTTTTCACACTTTTTAGGCTCTTCAGGTGTTTCAACACCGCTTCATGATCCTCCTATTTTTCAGACCGTTTCATGTTCCTCATATTTTTGACACATTTTGAAGCTCGTCGTATTTTTCACACGTTTTCAGGCTCTTCATATTTTTCAACACCACTTCATGCTCCTCTTATTTTTCAGAGTGTTTCATGCTCCTCATATTTTTGACAGGTTTTGAGGCTCTTCATATTTTTCACACATTTTCAGGCTCCTCATGTTTTCAACACCGTTTCATGCTCCTCCTATTTTTCAGACCGTTTCATGCTCCTCATATTTTTGACACCTTTTGAAACACTTCATGTTTTTCACACATTTTCAGACTCTTCATGTTTTTGAACAGCGCTTCTTGCTCCTCCTATTTTTCAGTCTGTTTCATGCTCCTCATATTTTTGACACCTTTTGAAGCTCTTCATATTTTTCACACCTTTTCAGGCTCTTCATGTTTTTGAACACCGCTTCATGCTCCTCCTATTTTTCAGACCGTTTCATGCTCCTCATATATTTCACACCTTTTGAAGCTCTTCATATTTTCACACCTTTTGAAGCTCTTCATATTTTTCACACGTTTTCAGGCTCTTCAGTTTTTCAACACCGCTTCATGCTCCTCCTATTTTTCAGATCGTTTCATGCTCCTCATATTTTTGACACTTTTTGAAGCTCTTCATATATTTCACACCTTTTCAAGCTCTTCATATTTTTCAACACCACTTCATGCCCCTCCTATTTTCAGACAGTTTCATGTTCATCTCATTTTTGACAGCTTTTGAAGCTCTTCATATTTTTCACATCTTTTGAACCTCATCATATATTCACACTCCTCAGGCTCTTCATGTTTTACAACACCACTTCATCCTCCTCCTATTTTTCAAACCGTTTCAGGATCATCTCATTTTTGACCCCTTTTCAAGCTCTTCATATTTTTCACACCTTTTGAAGCTCTTCATATATTTCACAGCTTTTCAGGCTCCTCATGTTTTTGAACACCGTTTCATGCTCCTCCTATTTTTCAGACCGTTTCATGCTCCTCATATATTTCACACCTTTTGAAGCTCTTCATATTTTTCACACCTTTTCAGTCACTTCATGTTTTTGAACACCGTTTAATGCTCCTCCTCTTTTTCAGACCGTTTCGTGCTCCTCATATATTTGGCATCTTTTGAAGCTCTACATATTTTTCACACCTTTTCAGGTTCCTCATATTTTTCCACACCGCTTCATGCTCGTCCTATTTTTCAGATCGTTTCATGCTCCTCCTGTATTTCACACCTTCGAAGCTCTTCACATTTTTCACACCTTTTCAGGCTCTTTATATTTTTGAATACCGCTTCATGCTCCTCCTATTTTTCAGAACGTTTCATGCTCCTCATTTATTTCACACCGTTTGAAGCTCTTCATATGTTTCACACCTTTTCAGGCTCTTCAAGTTTTTGAACACCATTTCATGCTGCTCCTATTTTTCAGACCGTTTCATGCTCCTCATATTTTGACACCTTTAGAAGCTCTTCATATTTTTCACACTTTTCAGGCTGTTCATGTTTTTCAAAACTACTTCATGCTCCTCTTATATTTCAGACCGTTTCATGCTCCTCATATTTTTGACAATTTTTGAAGCTCTTCATCTTTTTCACACCTTTTCTTGCTCTTCATGTTTTTCAACACCACTTCATGTTCCTCCTATTTTTCAGACCGTTTCATGCTCCTCATATTTTTCACACCTTTTGAAGCTCTTCATATATTTCACACTTTTTCATTTTCTTCAAGTTTTTGAACAATGCTTCATGCTCCTCCTATTTTTCAGATCTTTTCATGCTCTTCCGATTTTTCAGACCGTTTCATACTCCTCATATTTTTGACACCTTTTGAATCTCTTCATATATTTCACACTTTTTCAGGCTCTTCATGTTTTTCAACACACTTCATGCTCCTCCTGTTTTTTAGACCGTTTCATGCTCATCTCATTTATGACACCTTTTGAACCTCTTCATATTTTTCACACCTTTTGAAGCTCTTCATATTTTTCATACCTTTTCAGGCTCTTCATGTTTTTCAACACCGCTTCATGCTCCTCCTATTTTCAGACCGTTTCATTCTCCTCCTCTTTTTCAGACCGTTTCATGCTACTCATATTTTTGACACCTTTTGAAGCTCTTCATATTTTTCACACCTTTTCAGGCTCTTCATGTATTTCAACACCGCTTCATGCTCCTCCTATTTTTCAGACTGTTTCATGCAACGCTTATTATTGACAACTTTTAAAACTCTTTATATTTGTCACACCTTTTCAGGCTCTTCATGTTTTTCAACACCGCGTCATTCTCTCCTTATTTTTCAGACCGTTTCATGCTCCTCTTATTTTTCAGACCGTTTCATGCTCCTCATAATTTTGACACGTTTTGAGGCTCTTCATATGTTTCACACCGTTTCAGGCTCTTCATGTTTTTCAACACCGCTTCATGCTCCTCCTATTTTCAGACCGTTTCATTCTCCTCCTCTTTTTCAGACCGTTTCATGCTACTCATATTTTTGACACCTTTTGAAGCTCTTCATATTTTTCACACCTTTTCAGGCTTTTCATGTTTTTCAACACCGCTTCACGCTCCTCCTATTTTTCAGACTGTTTCATGCAACGCTTATTATTGTCACCTTTTGAAACTCTTTATATTTGTCACACCTTTTCAGGCTCTTCATGTTTTTCAACACCGCATCATTCTCTTCTTATTTTTCAGACCGTTTCATGCTCCTCTTATTTTTCAGACCGTTTCATGCTCCTCATAATTTTGACACGTTTTGAGGCTCTTCATATGTTTCACACCTTTTCAGGCTCTTCATGTTTTTGAACACCGTTTCATGCTTCTCCTATTTTTCAGACCGTTTCATGCTCATCTCATTTTTGACACATTTGAAGCTCTTCATATTTTTCACACCTTGTGAAGCTCTTCATATTTTCACACCTTTTCAGGCTCTTCATGTTTTTGAACACCATTTCATGCTGCTCCTATTTTTCAGACAGTTTCAAGCTCCTCATATTTTTGACATCTTTGGAAGCTCTTCATATTTTTCACACCTTTTCTGGTTCTTCATGTTTTTCAACACCGCTTCATGCTCCTCCTATTTTTCAGACAGATTCATGCTCCTCTTGTATTTCACACCTTTTGAAGCTCTTCATATGTTTCACACATTTTCAGTCTCTTCAAGATTTTGGACAACGTTTCATGCTGCTCCTATTTTTCAGACCGTTTCATGCTCCTCATAATTTTGACAGCTTTTGAAGCTCCTCATGTTTTTGACACTTTTTGAAGCTCTTCATATTTTTCACACCTTTTGAACCTCATCATATATTTCACACTCCTCAGCCTCTTCATGTTTTACAACACCACTTCATGCTCTTCCTATTTTTCAAACCATTCAGGATCATCTCATTTTTGACCCCTTTTGAAACTCTTCATATTTTTCACACCTTTTGAAGCTCTTCATATATTTCACAGCTTTTCAGGCTCTTCATGTTTTTGAACACCGTTTCATGCTCCTCCTATTTTTCAGACCGTTTCTTGCTCCTCATATTTTTGACACCTTTTGAAGCTCTTCATATTTTTCACACCTTTTCAGGCTTTACATGTGTTTGAACACCGCTTCATGCTCCTCCTATTTTTCAGACCGTTTCATGCTCCTCATGTATTTCACACCTTTTGAAGCTCTTCATATTTTTCACACCTTTTCAGTCACTTCATGTTTTTGAACACCGTTTAATGCTCCTCCTCTTTTTCAAACCGTTTCATGCTCCTCATATATTTGGCACCTTTTGAAGCTCTACATATTTTTCACACCTTTTCAGGTTCCTCATATTTTTCCACACCGCTTCATGCTCGTCCTATTTTTCAGATTGTTTCATGCTCCTCCTGTATTTCACATCTTCGAAGCTCTTCACATTTTTCACACCTTTTCAGGCTCTTTATATTTTTGAATACCGCTTCATGCTCCTCCTATTTTTCAGAACGTTTCATGCTCCTCATTTATTTCACACCGTTTGAAGCTCTTCATATGTTTCACACCTTTTCAGGCTCTTCAAGTTTTTGAACACCATTTCATGCTGCTCCTATTTTTCAGACCGTTTCATGCTCCTCATATTTTGACACCTTTAGAAGCTCTTCATATTTTTCACACTTTTCAGGCTGTTCATGTTTTTCAACACCACTTCATGTTCCTCCTATTTTTCAGACCGTTTCATGCTCCTCATATTTTTCACACCTTTTGAAGCTCTTCATATATTTCACACTTTTTCATTTTCTTCATGTTTTTGAACAATGCTTCATGCTCCTCCTATTTTTCAGATCTTTTCATGCTCTTCCTATTTTTCAGACCGTTTCATACTCCTCATATTTTTGACACCTTTTGAATTTCTTCATATATTTCACACTTTTTCAGGCTCTTCATGTTTTTCAACACCACTTCATGCTCCTCCTGTTTTTTAGACCGTTTCATGCTCATCTCATTTATGACACCTTTTGAACCTCTTCATATTTTTCACACCTTTTGAAGCTCTTCATATTTTTCATACCTTTTCAGGCTCTTCATGTTTTTCAACACCGCTTCATGCTCCTCCTATTTTCAGACCGTTTCATTCTCCTCCTCTTTTTCAGACCGTTTCATGCTACTCATATTTTTGACACCTTTTGAAGCTCTTCATATTTTTCACACCTTTTCACGCTCTTCATGTATTTCAACACCGCTTCATGCTCCTCCTATTTTTCAGACTGTTTCATGCAACGCTTATTATTGACACCTTTTGAAACTCTTTATATTTGTCACACCTTTTCAGGCTCTTCATGTTTTTCAACACCGCGTCATTCTCTCCTTATTTTTCAGACCGTTTCATGCTCCTCTTATTTTTCAGACCGTTTCATGCTCCTCATAATTTTGACACGTTTTGAGGCTCTTCATATATTTCACACCGTTTCAGGCTCTTCATGTTTTTCAACACCGCTTCATAGTCCTCCTATTTTCAGACCGTTTCATTCTCCTCCTCTTTTCAGACCGTTTCATGCTACTCATATTTTTGACACCTTTTGAAGCTCTTCATATTTTTCACACCTTTTCAGGCTCTTCATGTTTTTCAACACCGCTTCACGCTCCTCCTATTTTTCAGACTGTTTCATGCAACGCTTATTATTGACACCTTTTGAAACTCTTTATATTTGTCACACCTTTTCAGGCTCTTCATGTTTTTCAACACAGCGTCATTCTCTTCTTATTTTTCAAACCGTTTCATGCTCCTCTTATTTTTCAGACCGTTTCATGCTCCTCATAATTTTGACACGTTTTGAGGCTCTTCATATGTTTCACACCTTTTCAGGCTCTTCATGTTTTTGAACACCATTTCATGCTTCTCCTATTTTTCAGACCGTTTCATGCTCATCTCATTTTTGACACATTTGAAGCTCTTCATATTTTTCACACCTTTTGAAGCTCTTCATATTTTTCACACATTTTCAGGCCCTTTCTGTTTTTCAAAACTGCATCATGCTCCTCCTATTTTTCAGACCGCTTCATGCTCCTCATGTATTTCACACCTTGTGAAGCTCTTCATATTTTCACACCTTTTCAGGCCCTTCATGTTTTTGAACACCACTTCATGCTGCTCCTATTTTTCAGACAGTTTCAAGCTCCTCATATATTTGACATCTTTGGAAGCTCTTCATATTTTTCACATCTTTTCTGGTTCTTCATGTTTTTCGACACCGCTTCATGCTCCTCCTATTTTTCAGACAGATTCATGCTCCTCTTGTATTTCACACCTTTTGAAGCTCTTCATATGTTTCACACATTTTCAGTCTCTTCAAGATTTTGGACAACGTTTCATGCTGCTCCTATTTTTCAGACCGTTTCATGCTCCTCATAATTTTGACAGCTTTTGAAGATCCTCATGTTTTTGACACTTTTTGAAGCTCTTCATATTTTTCACACCTTTTGAAGCTCTTCATATTTTTCACACCTTTTGAAGCTCTTCATATTTTTCACAGATTTTCAGGCTCTTCATATTTTTCACACCTTTTGAAGCTCTTCATATTTTTCACAGATTTTCAGGCTCTTCATGTTTTTGAATACCGTTTCATGCTCCTCCTATTTTTCAGACCGTTTCATGCTCCTCATATTTTTGAAACCTTTTGAAACTCTTCATATTTTTCACACAATTTCAGGCTCTTCATGTTTTTGAACACCGCTTCATGCTCCTCCTCTTTTTCAGACCGTTTCATGCTCCTCATGTATTTCACACCTTTTGAAGCTCTTCATATTTTTCACACATTTTCAGGCTCTTCATGTTTTTTAACAACGCTTCATGCTCCTCTCATTTTTCAGACCGTTTCATGCTCCTCACATTGTTGACACCTTTTGAAGCTCTTCATATTTTTCACACTTTTTAGGCTCTTCAGGTGTTTCAACATCGCTTCATGATCTTCCTATTTTTCAGACCGTTTCATGTTCCTCATATTTTTCACACCTTTTGAAGCTTGTCGTATTTTTCACACGTTTTCATGCTCTTCATATTTTTCAACACCACTTCATGCTCCTCCTATTTTTCAGAGCGTTTCATGCTCCTCATATTTTTGACAGGTTTTGAGGCTCTTCATATTTTTCACACATTTTCAGGCTCCTCATGTTTTTCAACACCGTTTCATGCTCCTCCTATTTTTCAGACCGTTTCATGCTCCTCATATTTTTGACACCTTTTGAAACACTTCATGTTTTTCACACATTTTCAGACTCTTCATGTTTTTGAACAGCGCTTCATGCTCCTCCTATTTTTCAGTCTGTTTCATGCTCCTCATATTTTTGACACCTTTTGAAGCTCTTCATATTTTTCACACCTTTTCAGGCTCTTCATATTTTTGAACACCGTTTAATGCTCCTCCTCTTTTTCAGACCGTTTCATGCTCCTCATATATTTGGCACCTTTTGAAGCTCTACATATTTTTCACACCTTTTCAGGTTCCTCATGATTTTCCACACCGCTTCATGCTCCTCCTATTTTTCAGATCGTTTCATGCTCCTCCTGTATTACACACCTTTGAAGCTCTTCACATTTTTCACACCTTTTCAGGCTCTTTATATTTTTGAATACCGTTTCATGCTCCTCATATTTTTGACACCTTTAGAAGCTCTTCATATTTTTCACAGTTTTCAGGCTGTTCATGTTTTTCAAAACTACTTCATGCTCCTCTTATTTTTCAGAGCGTTTCATGCTCCTCATATTTTTGACAATTTTTGAAGCTCTTCATATTTTTCACACCTTTTCAGGCTCTTCATGTTTTTGAACAACGCTTCAATGCTCCTTCTATTTTTCAGACCGTTTCAAGCTCCTCATATTTTTGACAACTTTTCAAGCTCTTTATATTTTTCACACCTTTTCAGGCTCTTCTTGCTTTTCAACACCACTTCATGCTCCTCCTATTTTTCAGACCTCTTCATGATCATCTCATTTTTGACACCTTTGAAGCTCTTCATAATTTTCACACCTTTTGAAGCTCTTCATATTTTTCACACCTTTTGAAGCTCTTCATATTTTTCACAGCTTTTCAGGCACTTCATATTTTTCAACAGCACTTCATGCTCCTCCTATTTTTCTGACCGTTTCATGCTCCTCATATTGTTGACACTTTTTGAAGCTCTTCATATTTTTCACACCTTTTCAGGCTCTTCATATTTTTGAATACCGCTTAATGCTCCTCTTAGTTTTCAGACCGTTTCATGCTCCTCATGTATTTCACACCTTTTGAAGCTCTTTATATGTTTCACACCTTTTCAGACTCTTCAAGTTTTTGAACACCGTTTCATGCTGCTCCAATTTTTTAGACCGTTTCATGCTCCTCATATTTTTAACACCTTTTGAAGCTCTTCATATTTTACACACCTTTTCAGGCTTTTAATGTTTTTCAACACTACATCATGCTCCTTTTATTTTTCAGACCTTTCCTTGCTTCTTCATATTTTTGACACCTTTTGAAGCTCTTCATATATTTCACACCTTTTCAGGCTCTACATCTTTTCAATGCCACTTCATGCTCCTCCTATTTTTCAGATCGCTTAATGTTCATCTCAATTTTGACACATTTTGAAGCTCTTCATATTTTTGACACCTTTTGAAGCTCTTCATATATTTCACACCTTTTCAGTCTCTTCGTCTTTTCAACACCGCTTCATGCTCCTCCTATTTTTCAGACTGCTTCATGCTTATCTCATTTTTGACAGCTTTTGAATCTCTTCATATTTTTCACACCTTTTGAAGCTCTTCATATTTTTCACACGTTTTCATGCTCTTCATGTTTTTTCACACCGCTTCATGCTCGTCCTATTTTCCAGACCGTTTCATGCACATCTCATATTTGACAACTTTGGAAGCTTTTCATATTTTTCACACCTTTTGAGTCTCTTCACATTTTTCACACCTTTTCATGCTCTTCATATTTTTCAACGCCGCTTCATGCTCCTCATACTTTTGACAGCTTTTGAAGTCTTCATACTTTTCAGACTTTTTCAGGCTCTTCATGTTTTTGAACACCGCTTCATGCTCCTCCTATTTTTCAGAACGTTTCATGCTCCTCATGTATTTCACACCTTTTGAAGCTCTTCATATATTTCACACGTTTTCAGGCTCTCATGTTTTTGAACACAGCTTCTTGCTCCTCCTATTTTTCAGACCGTTTCATGCTCCTCATATATTACACACCTTTTGAAGCTCTTCATATATTTCACACATTTTCAGTCTCTTTATGTTTTTGAACACAGCTTCATGCTCCTCCTATTTTCAGACCGTTTCATGCTCCTCATAATTTTGACACCTTTTGAAGCTCTTCATATTTTTCACACCTTTTCAGGCTCTTCATGTTTTTGAACACAGCTTCATGCTCCTCCTATATTTCAGACCGTTTCATGCTCCTCATATTTTTGACACCTTTTGAAGCTCTTCATATTTTTCACACCTTTTCAGGCTCTTCATGTTTTTGAACACAGCTTCATGCTCCTCCTATTTTCAGACCGTTTCATGCTCCTCATAATTTTGACACCTTTTGAAGCTCTTCATATATTTCACACGTTTCAGGCTCTTCAGGTTTTTCAACACCACTTCATACTCCTCCTATTTTTCAGACCGTTTCATACTCATCTCATTTTTTACACCTTTTTAAGCTCTTCATATTTTTCACACCTTTTGAAGCTCTTCATATTTTTCACACCTTTTCAGGCTCTACATGTTATTGATCACCGCTTCATGTTCCTCCTATTTTTCAGATAGTTTCATGCTCCTCATATTTTTGACACCTTTTGAAGCTCTTCATATTTTTCACACCTTATGAGGCTCTTCATGTTTTTAAACACCGTTTCATACTCTTCCTATTGTTCAGACCGTTTCCTGCTCCTCCTATTTTTGACACCTTTTGAAGCTCTTCATATTTTTCATACCTTTTCAGGCTCTTCATGTTTTTGAACACCGCTTCATGCTCCTCCTATTTTTGACACCTTTTGAAGCTCTTCATATTTTTCACACCTTATGAGGCTCTTCATGTTTTTAAACACCGTTTCATACACTTCCTATTGTTCAGACCGTTTCCTGCTCCTCCTATTTTTGACACCTTTTGAAGCTCTTCATATTTTTCATACCTTTTCAGGCTCTTCATGTTTTTGAACACCGCTTCATGCTCCTCCTATTTTTGACACCTTTTGAAGCTCTTCATATTTTTCACACCTTTTCAGGCTCTTCATGTTTTTGAACACCGCTTCATGCTCCTCCTATTTTTCAGACCGTTTCATGCTCCTCATATATTTCACACCTTTTGAAGCTCTTCATATTTTTCACACCTTTTCAGGCTCTTCATATTTTTCACACGTTTTCAGGCTCTTCAGTTTTTCAACACCGCTTCATGCTCCTCCTATATTTCAGATCGTTTCATGCTCGTCATATTTTTGACACTTTTTGAAGCTCTTCATATATTTCACACCTTTTCAGGCTCTTCATATTTTTCAACACCACTTCATGCCCCTCCTATTTTCAGACAGTTTCATGTTCATCTCATTTTTGACAGATTTTGAAGCTCTTCATATTTTTCACACCTTTTGAACCTCATCATATATTTCACACTCCTCAGGCACTTCATGTTTTACAACACCACTTCAGGCTCCTCCTATTTTTCAAACCGTTTCAGGATCATCTCATTTTTGACCCCTTTTCAAGCTCTTCATATTTTTCACACCTTTTGAAGCTCTTCATATATTTCACAGCTTTTCAGGCTCTTCATGTTTTTGAACACCGTTTCATGCTCCTCCTGTTTTTCAGACCGTTTCATGCTCCTCATATTTTTGACACCTTTTGAAGCTCTTCATATTTTTCACACATTTTCAGGCTTTTCATGTGTTTGAACACCGCTTCATGCTCCTCCTATTTTTCAGACCGTTTCAAACTCCTCATATATTTCACACCTTTTGAAGCTCTTCATATGTTTCACACCTTTTCAGGCTCTTCAAGTTTTTGAACATCATTTCATGCTGCTCCTATTTTTCAGACCGTTTCATGCTCCTCATATTTTGACACCATTAGAAGCTCTTCATATTTTTCACACTTTTCAGGCTGTTCATGTTTTTCAAAACTACTTCATGCTCCTCTTATATTTCAGACCGTTTCATGCTCCTCATATTTTTGACAATTTTTGAAGCTGTTCATCTTTTTCACACCTTTTCAGGCTCTTCATGTTTTTCAACACCACTTCATGTTCCTCCTATTTTTCAGACCGTTTCATGCTCCTCATATTTTTCACACCTTTTGAAGCTCTTCATATATTTCACACTTTTTCATTTTCTTCATGTTTTTGAACAATGCTTCATGCTCCTCCTATTTTTCAGACCGTTTCATGCTCCTCATATTTTTGACACCTTTTGAAGCTCTTCATATTTTTCACACCTTTTGAAGCTCTTCATATTTTTCACACCTTTTGAAGCTCTTCATATTTTTCACAGATTTTCAGGCTCTTCATATTTTTCACACCTTTTGAAGCTCTTCATATTTTTCACACCTTTTGAAGCTCTTCATATTTTTCACAGATTTTCAGGCTCTTCATATTTTTCACACCTTTTGAAGCTCTTCATATTTTTCACAGATTTTCAGGCTCTTCATGTTTTTGAATACCGTTTCATGCTCCTCCTATTTTTCAGACCGTTTCATGCTCCTCATATTTTTGAAACCTTTTGAAACTCTTCATATTTTTCACACAATTTCAGGCTCTTCATGTTTTTGAACACCGCTTCATGCTCCTCCTCTTTTTCAGACCGTTTCATGCTCCTCATGTATTTCACACCTTTTGAAGCTCTTCATATTTTTCACACATTTTCAGGCTCTTCATGTTTTTTAACAACGCTTCATGCTCCTCTCATTTTTCAGACCGTTTCATGCTCCTCACATTGTTGACACCTTTTGAAGCTCTTCATATTTTTCACACTTTTTAGGCTCTTCAGGTGTTTCAACACCGCTTCATGATCTTCCTATTTTTCAGACCGTTTCATGTTCCTCATATTTTTGACACCTTTTGAAGCTCGTCGTATTTTTCACACGTTTTCATGCTCTTCATATTTTTCAACACCACTTCATGCTCCTCCTATTTTTCAGAGCGTTTCATGCTCCTCATATTTTGACAGGTTTTGAGGCTCTTCATATTTTTCACACATTTTCAAGCTCCTCATGTTTTTCAACACCGTTTCATGCTCCTCCTATTTTTCAGACCGTTTCATGCTCCTCATATTTTTGACACCTTTTGAAACACTTCATGTTTTTCACACATTTTCAGACTCTTCATGTTTTTGAACAGCGCTTCATGCTCCTCCTATTTTTCAGTCTGTTTCATGCTCCTCATATTTTTGACACCTTTTGAAGCTCTTCATATTTTTCACACCTTTTCAGGCTCTTCATGTTTTTGAACACCGCTTCATGCTCCTCCTATTTTTCAGACCGTTTCATGCTCCTCATATATTTCACACCTTTTGAAGCTCTTCCTATTTTCACACCTTTTGAAGCTCTTCATATTTTTCACACGTTTTCAGGCTCTTCAATTTTTCAACACCGCTTCATTCTCCTCCTATTTTTCAGATCGTTTCATGCTCGTCATATTTTTGACACTTTTTGAAGCTCTTCATATATTTCACACCCTTTCAAGCTCTTCATATTTTTCAACACCACTTCATGCCCCTCCTATTTTCAGACAGTTTCATGTTCATCTCATTTTTGACAGCTTTTGAAGCTCTTCATATTTTTCACACCTTTTGAACCTCATCATATATTTCACACTCCTCAGGCTCTTCATGTTTCACAACACCACTTCATGCTCCTCCTATTTTTCAAACCATTCAGGATCATCTCATTTTTGACCCCTTTTGAAGCTCTTCATATTTTTCACACCTTTTGAAGCTCTTCATATATTTCACAGCTTTTCAGGCTCTTCATGTTTTTGAACACCGTTTCATGCTCCTCCTATTTTTCAGACCGTTTCTTGCTCCTCATATTTTTGACACCTTTTGAAGCTCTTCATATTTTTCACACCTTTTCAGGCTTTTCATGTGTTTGAACACCGCTTCATGCTCCTCCTATTTTTCAGACCGTTTCATGCTCCTCATGTATTTCACACCTTTTGAAGCTCTTCATATTTTTCACACCTTTTCAGGCACTTCATGTTTTTGAACACCGTTTAATGCTCCTCCTCTTTTTCAGACCGTTTCATGCTCCTCATATATTTGGCACCTTTTGAAGCTCTACATATTTTTCACACCTTTTCAGGTTCCTCATGTTTTTCCACACCGCTTCATGCTCCTCCTATTTTTCAGACTGCTTCATGCTCATCTCATTTTTGACAGCTTTTGAATCTCTTCATATTTTTCACACCTTTTGGAGCTCTTCATATTTTTCACACGTTTTCATGCTCTTCATGTTTTTCCACACCGCTTCATGCTCCTCCTATTTTCCAGACCGTTTCATGCACATCTCATATTTGACAACTTTGGAAGCTTTTCATATTTTTCACACCTTTTGAGTCTCTTCATATTTTTCACACCTTTTCATGCTCTTTTCATATTTTTCAACACCGCTTCATGCTCCTCATACTTTTGACAGCTTTTGAAGTCTTCATACTTTTCAGACTTTTTCAGGCTCTTCATGTTTTTGAACACCGCTTCATGCTCCTCCTATTTTTCAGAACGTTTCATGCTCCTCATGTATTTCACACCTTTTGAAGCTCTTCATATATTTCACACATTTTCAGGCTCTCATGTTTTTGAACACAGCTTCTTGCTCCTCCTATTTTTCAGACCGTTTCATGCTCCTCATATATTACACACCTTTTGAAGCTCTTCATATATTTCACACATTTTCAGTCTCTTTATGTTTTTGAACACAGCTTCATGCTCCTCCTATTTTCAGACCGTTTCATGCTCCTCATAATTTTGAAACCTTTTGAAGCTCTTCATATTTTTCACACCTTTTCAGGCTCTTCATGTTTTTGAACACAGCTTCATGCTCCTCCTATTTTCAGACCGTTTCATGCTCCTCATATTTTTGACAATTTTTGAAGCTGTTCATCTTTTTCACACCTTTTCAGGCTCTTCATGTTTTTCAACACCACTTCATGTTCCTCCTATTTTTCAGACCGTTTCATGCTCCTCATATTTTTCACACCTTTTGAAGCTCTTCATATATTTCACACTTTTTCATTTTCTTCATGTTTTTGAACAATGCTTCATGCTCCTCCTATTTTTCAGACCGTTTCATGCTCCTCATATTTTTGACACCTTTTGAAGCTCTTCATATTTTTCATACCTTTTCAGGCTCTTCATGTTTTTGAACACCGCTTCATGCTCCTCCTATTTTTGACACCTTTTGAAGCTCTTCATATTTTTCACACCTTTTCAGGCTCTTCATGTTTTTGAACACCGCTTCATGCTCCTCCTATTTTTCAGACCGTTTCATGCTCCTCATATATTTCACACCTTTTGAAGCTCTTCATATTTTCACACCTTTTGAAGCTCTTCATATTTTTCACACGTTTTCAGGCTCTTCAGTTTTTCAACACCGCTTCATGCTCCTCCTATATTTCAGATCGTTTCATGCTCGTCATATTTTTGACACTTTTTGAAGCTCTTCATATATTTCACACCTTTTCAGGCTCTTCATATTTTTCAACACTACTTCATGCCCCTCCTATTTTCAGACAGTTTCATGTTCATCTCATTTTTGACAGATTTTGAAGCTCTTCATATTTTTCACACCTTTTGAACCTCATCATATATTTCACACTCCTCAGGCACTTCATGTTTTACAACACCACTTCAGGCTCCTCCTATTTTTCAAACCGTTTCAGGATCATCTCATTTTTGACCCCTTTTCAAGCTCTTCATATTTTTCACACCTTTTGAAGCTCTTCATATATTTCACAGCTTTTCAGGCTCTTCATGTTTTTGAACACCGTTTCATGCTCCTCCTCTTTTTCAGACCGTTTCATGCTCCTCATATTTTTGACACCTTTTGAAGCTCTTCATATTTTTCACACATTTTCAGGCTTTTCATGTGTTTGAACACCGCTTCATGCTCCTCCTATTTTTCAGACCGTTTCAAACTCCTCATATATTTCACACCTTTTGAAGCTCTTCATATTTTTCACACCTTTTCAGGCACTTCATGTCTTTGAACACCGTTTAATGCTCCTCCTCTTTTTCAGACCGTTTCGTGCTCCTCATATATTTGGCACCTTTTGAAGCTCTACATATTTTTCACACCTTTTCAGGTTCCTCATATTTTTCCACACCGCTTCATGCTCGTCCTATTTTTCAGATCATTTCATGCTCCTCCTGTATTTCACACCTTCGAAGCTCTTCACATTTTTCACACCTTTTCAGGCTCTTTATATTTTTGAATACCGCTTCATGATCCTCCTATTTTTCAGAACGTTTCATGCTCCTCATTTATTTCACACCGTTTGAAGCTCTTCATATGTTTCACACCTTTTCAGGCTCTTCAAGTTTTTGAACACCATTTCATGCTGCTCCTATTTTTCAGACCGTTTCATGCTCCTCATATTTTGACACCATTAGAAGCTCTTCATATTTTTCACACTTTTCAGGCTGTTCATGTTTTTCAAAACTACTTCATGCTCCTCTTATATTTCAGACCGTTTCATGCTCCTCATATTTTTGACAATTTTTGAAGCTGTTCATCTTTTTCACACCTTTTCAGGCTCTTCATGTTTTTCAACACCACTTCATGTTCCTCCTATTTTTCAGACCGTTTCATGCTCCTCATATTTTTCACACCTTTTGAAGCTCTTCATATATTTCACACTTTTTCATTTTCTTCATGTTTTTTAACAATGCTTCATGCTCCTCCTATTTTTCAGACCGTTTCATGCTCCTCATATTTTTGACACCTTTTGAAGCTCTTCATATTTTTCATACCTTTTCAGGCTCTTCATGTTTTTGAACACCGCTTCATGCTCCTCCTATTTTTGACACCTTTTGAAGCTCTTCATATTTTTCACACTTTTTCAGGCTCTTCATGTTTTTGAACACCGCTTCATGCTCCTCCTATTTTTCAGACCGTTTCATGCTCCTCATATATTTCACACCTTTTGACGCTCTTCATATTTTCACACCTTTTGAAGCTCTTCATATTTTTCACACGTTTTCAGGCTCTTCAGTTTTTCAACACCGCTTCATGCTCCTCCTATATTTCAGATCGTTTCATGCTCGTCATATTTTTGACACTTTTTGAAGCTCTTCATATATTTCACACTTTTCAGGCTCTTCATATTTTTCAACACTACTTCATGCCCCTCCTATTTTCAGACAGTTTCATGTTCATCTCATTTTTGACAGATTTTGAAGCTCTTCATATTTTTCACACCTTTTGAACCTCATCATATATTTCACACTCCTCAGGCACTTCATGTTTTACAACACCACTTCAGGCTCCTCCTATTTTTCAAACCGTTTCAGGATCATCTCATTTTTGACCCCTTTTCAAGCTCTTCATATTTTTCACACCTTTTGAAGCTCTTCATATATTTCACAGCTTTTCAGGCTCTTCATGTTTTTGAACACCGTTTCATGCTCCTCCTGTTTTTCAGACCGTTTCATGCTCCTCATATTTTTGACACCTTTTGAAGCTCTTCATATTTTTCACACATTTTCAGGCTTTTCATGTGTTTGAACACCGCTTCATGCTCCTCCTATTTTTCAGACCGTTTCAAACTCCTCATATATTTCACACCTTTTGAAGCTCTTCATATGTTTCACACCTTTTCAGGCTCTTCAAGTTTTTGAACACCATTTCATGCTGCTCCTATTTTTCAGACCGTTTCATGCTCCTCATATTTTGACACCATTAGAAGCTCTTCATATTTTTCACACTTTTCAGGCTGTTCATGTTTTTCAAAACTACTTCATGCTCCTCTTATATTTCAGACCGTTTCATGCTCCTCATATTTTTGACAATTTTTGAAGCTGTTCATCTTTTTCACACCTTTTCAGGCTCTTCATGTTTTTCAACACCACTTCATGTTCCTCCTATTTTTCAGACCGTTTCATGCTCCTCATATTTTTCACACCTTTTGAAGCTCTTCATATATTTCACACTTTTTCATTTTCTTCATGTTTTTGAACAATGCTTCATGCTCCTCCTATTTTTCAGACCGTTTCATGCTCCTCATATTTTTGACACCTTTTGAAGCTCTTCATATTTTTCATACCTTTTCAGGCTCTTCATGTTTTTGAACACCGCTTCATGCTCCTCCTATTTTTGACACCTTTTGAAGCTCTTCATATTTTTCACACCTTTTCAAGCTCTTCATGTTTTTGAACACCGCTTCATGCTCCTCCTATTTTTCAGACCGTTTCATGCTCCTCATATATTTCACACCTTTTGAAGCTCTTCATATTTTCACACCTTTTGAAGCTCTTCATATTTTTCACACGTTTTCAGGCTCTTCAGTTTTTCAACACCGCTTCATG
Source organism: Dama dama (assembly GCF_033118175.1). NCBI lineage: Eukaryota > Metazoa > Chordata > Mammalia > Artiodactyla > Cervidae > Dama > Dama dama. The sequence continues at coordinate 2,578,131 of NW_026870928.1, read as the reverse complement.
CTCCTCCTATATTTCAGATCGTTTCATGCTCGTCATATTTTTGACACTTTTTGAAGCTCTTCATATATTTCACACCTTTTCAGGCTCTTCATATTTTTCAACACTACTTCATGCCCCTCCTATTTTCAGACAGTTTCATGTTCATCTCATTTTTGACAGATTTTGAAGCTCTTCATATTTTTCACACCTTTTGAACCTCATCATATATTTCACACTCCTCAGGCACTTCATGTTTTACAACACCACTTCAGGCTCCTCCTATTTTTCAAACCGTTTCAGGATCATCTCATTTTTGACCCCTTTCCAAGCTCTTCATATTTTTCACACCTTTTGAAGCTCTTCATATATTTCACAGCTTTTCAGGCTCTTCATGTTTTTGAACACCGTTTCATGCTCCTCCTGTTTTTCAGACCGTTTCATGCTCCTCATATTTTTGACACCTTTTGAAGCTCTTCATATTTTTCACACATTTTCAGGCTTTTCATGTGTTTGAACACCGCTTCATGCTCCTCCTATTTTTCAGACCGTTTCAAACTCCTCATATATTTCACACCTTTTGAAGCTCTTCATATTTTTCACACCTTTTCAGGCACTTCATGTTTTTGAACACCGTTTAATGCTCCTCCTCTTTTTCAGACCGTTTCGTGCTCCTCATATATTTGGCACCTTTTGAAGCTCTACATATTTTTCACACCTTTTCAGGTTCCTCATATTTTTCCACACCGCTTCATGCTCGTCCTATTTTTCAGATCATTTCATGCTCCTCCTGTATTTCACACCTTCGAAGCTCTTCACATTTTTCACACCTTTTCAGGCTCTTTATATTTTTGAATACCGCTTCATGCTCCTCCTATTTTTCAGAACGTTTCATGCTCCTCATTTATTTCACACCGTTTGAAGCTCTTCATATGTTTCACACCTTTTCAGGCTCTTCAAGTTTTTGAACACCATTTCATGCTGCTCCTATTTTTCAGACCGTTTCATGCTCCTCATATTTTTGACAATTTTTGAAGCTGTTCATCTTTTTCACACCTTTTCAGGCTCTTCATGTTTTTCAACACCACTTCATGTTCCTCCTATTTTTCAGACCGTTTCATGCTCCTCATATTTTTCACACCTTTTGAAGCTCTTCATATATTTCACACTTTTTCATTTTCTTCATGTTTTTGAACAATGCTTCATGCTCCTCCTATTTTTCAGACCTTTTCATGCTCTTCCTATTTTTCAGACCGTTTCATACTCCTCATATTTTTGACACCTTTTGAATCTCTTCATATATTTCACACATTTTCAGGCTCTTCATGTTTTTCAACACCACTTCATGCTCCTCCTGTTTTTTAGACCGTTTCATGCTCATCTCATTTATGACACCTTTTGAACCTCTTCATATTTTTCACACCTTTTGAAGCTCTTCATATTTTTCATACCTTTTCAGGCTCTTCATGTTTTTCAACACCGCTTCATGCTCCTCCTATTTTCAGACCGTTTCATTCTCCTCCTCTTTTTCAGACCGTTTCATGCTACTCATATTTTTGACACCTTGTGAAGCTCTTCATATTTTTCACACCTTTTCAGGCTCTTCATGTATTTCAACACCGCTTCATGCTCCTCCTATTTTTCAGACTGTTTCATGCAACGCTTATTATTGACACCTTTTGAAACTCTTTATATTTGTCACACCTTTCAGGCTCTTCATGTTTTTCAACACCGCGTCATTCTCTCCTTATTTTTCAGACCGTTTCATGCTCCTCTTATTTTTCAGACCGTTTCATGCTCCTCATAATTTTGACACGTTTTGAGGCTCTTCATATATTTCACACCGTTTCAGGCTCTTCATGTTTTTCAACACCGCTTCATGCTCCTCCTATTTTCAGAACGTTTCATTCTCCTCCTCTTTTTCAGACCGTTTCATGCTACTCATATTTTTGACACCTTTTGAAGCTCTTCATATTTTTCACACCTTTTCAGGCTCTTCATGTTTTTCAACACCGCTTCACGCTCCTCCTATTTTTCAGACTGTTTCATGCAACGCTTATTATTGACACCTTTTGAAACTCTTTATATTTGTCACACCTTTTCAGGCTCTTCATGTTTTTCAACACCGCGTCATTCTCTTCTTATTTTTCAGACCGTTTCATGCTCCTCTTATTTTTCAGACCGTTTCACGCTCCTCATAATTTTGACACGTTTTGAGGCTCTTCATATGTTTCACACCTTTTCAGGCTCTTCATGTTTTTGAACACCGTTTCATGCTGCTCCTATTTTTCAGACAGTTTCAAGCTCCTCATATTTTTGACATCTTTGGAAGCTCTTCATATTTTTCACACCTTTTCTCGTTCTTCATGTTTTTCAACACCGCTTCATGCTCCTCCTATTTTTCAGACAGATTCATGCTCCTCTTGTATTTCACACCTTTTGAAGCTCTTCATATGTTTCACACATTTTCAGGCTCTTCAAGATTTTTGACAACGTTTCATGCTGCTCCTATTTTTCAGACCGTTTCATGCTCCTCATAATTTTGACAGCTTTTGAAGCTCCTCATGTTTTTGACACTTTTTGAAGCTCTTCATATTTTTCACACCTTTTGAAGCTCTTCATATTTTTCACACCTTTTGAAGCTCTTCATATTTTTCACAGATTTTCAGGCTCTTCATATTTTTCACACCTTTTGAAGCTCTTCATATTTTTCACAGATTTTCAGGCTCTTCATGTTTTTGAATACCGTTTCATGCTCCTCCTATTTTTCAGACCGTTTCATGCTCCTCATATTTTTGAAACCTTTTGAAACTCTTCATATTTTTCACACAATTTCAGGCTCTTCATGTTTTTGAACACCGCTTCATGCTCCTCCTCTTTTTCAGACCGTTTCATGCTCCTCATGTATTTCACACCTTTTGAAGCTCTTCATAATTTTCACACATTTTCAGGCTCTTCATGTTTTTTAACAACGCTTCATGCTCCTCTCATTTTTCAGACCGTTTCATGCTCCTCACATTGTTGACACCTTTTGAAGCTCTTCATATTTTTCACACTTTTTAGGCTCTTCAGGTGTTTCAACACCGCTTCATGATCTTCCTATTTTTCAGACCGTTTCATGTTCCTCATATTTTTGACACCTTTTGAAGCTCGTCATATTTTTCACACGTTTTCATGCTCTTCATATTTTTCAACACCACTTCATGCTCCTCCTATTTTTCAGAGCGTTTCATGCTCCTCATATTTTTGACAGGTTTTGAGGCTCTTCATATTTTTCACACATTTTCAGGCTCCTCATGTTTTTCAACACCGTTTCATGCTCCTCCTATTTTTCAGACCGTTTCATGCTCCTCATATTTTTGACACCTTTTGAAACACTTCATGTTTTTCACACATTTTCAGACTCTTCATGTTTTTGAACAGCGCTTCATGCTCCTCCTATTTTTCAGTCTTTTTCATTCTCCTCATATTTTTGACACCTTTTGAAGCTCTTCATATTTTTCACACCTTTTCAGGCTCTTCATGTTTTTGAACACCGCTTCATGCTCCTCCTATTTTTCAGACCGTTTCATGCTCCTCATATATTTCACACCTTTTGAAGCTCTTCCTATTTTCACACCTTTTGAAGCTCTTCATATTTTTCACACGTTTTCAGGCTCTTCAATTTTTCAACACCGCTTCATGCTCCTCCTATTTTTCAGATCGTTTCATGCTCGTCATATTTTTGACACTTTTTGAAGCTCTTCATATATTTCACACCCTTTCAAGCTCTTCATATTTTTCAACACCACTTCATGCCCCTCCTATTTTCAGACAGTTTCATGTTCATCTCATTTTTGACAGCTTTTGAAGCTCTTCATATTTTTCACACCTTTTGAACCTCATCATATATTTCACACTCCTCAAGCTCTTCATGTTTCACAACACCACTTCATGCTCCTCCTATTTTTCAAACCATTCAGGATCATCTCATTTTTGACCGCTTTTGAAGCTCTTCATATTTTTCACACCTTTTGAAGCTCTTCATATATTTCACAGCTTTTCAGGCTCTTCATGTTTTTGAACACCGTTTCATGCTCCTCCTATTTTTCAGACCGTTTCTTGCTCCTCATATTTTTGACACCTTTTGAAGCTCTTCATATTTTTCACACCTTTTCAGGCTTTTCATGTGTTTGAACACCGCTTCATGCTCCTCCTATTTTTCAGACCGTTTCATGCTCCTCATGTATTTCACACCTTTTGAAGCTCTTCATATTTTTCACACCTTTTCAGGCACTTCATGTTTTTGAACACCGTTTAATGCTCCTCCTCTTTTTCAGACCGTTTCATGCTCCTCATATATTTGGCACCTTTTGAAGCTCTACATATTTTTCACACCTTTTCAGGTTCCTCATGTTTTTCCACACCGCTTCATGCTCCTCCTATTTTTCAGACTGCTTCATGCTCATCTCATTTTTGACAGCTTTTGAATCTCTTCATATTTTTCACACCTTTTGAAGCTCTTCATATTTTTCACACGTTTTCATGCTCTTCATGTTTTTCCACACCGCTTCATGCTCCTCCTATTTTCCAGACCGTTTCATGCACATCTCATATTTGACAACTTTGGAAGCTTTTCATATTTTTCACACCTTTTGAGTCTCTTCATATTTTTCACACCTTTTCATGCTCTTTTCATATTTTTCAACACCGCTTCATGCTCCTCATACTTTTGACAGCTTTTGAAGTCTTCATACTTTTCAGACTTTTTCAGGCTCTTCATGTTTTTGAACACCGCTTCATGCTCCTCCTATTTTTCAGAACGTTTCATGCTCCTCATGTATTTCACACCTTTTGAAGCTCTTCATATATTTCACACATTTTCAGGCTCTCATGTTTTTGAACACAGCTTCTTGCTCCTCCTATTTTTCAGACCGTTTCATGCTCCTCATATATTACACACCTTTTGAAGCTCTTCATATATTTCACACATTTTCAGTCTCTTTATGTTTTTGAACACAGCTTCATGCTCCTCCTATTTTCAGACCGTTTCATGCTCCTCATAATTTTGAAACCTTTTGAAGCTCTTCATATTTTTCACACCTTTTCAGGCTCTTCATGTTTTTGAACACAGCTTCATGCTCCTCCTATTTTCAGACCGTTTCATGCTCCTCATATTTTTGACAATTTTTGAAGCTGTTCATCTTTTTCACACCTTTTCAGGCTCTTCATGTTTTTCAACACCACTTCATGTTCCTCCTATTTTTCAGACCGTTTCATGCTCCTCATATTTTTCACACCTTTTGAAGCTCTTCATATATTTCACACTTTTTCATTTTCTTCATGTTTTTGAACAATGCTTCATGCTCCTCCTATTTTTCAGACCGTTTCATGCTCCTCATATTTTTGACACCTTTTGAAGCTCTTCATATTTTTCATACCTTTTCAGGCTCTTCATGTTTTTGAACACCGCTTCATGCTCCTCCTATTTTTGACACCTTTTGAAGCTCTTCATATTTTTCACACCTTTTCAGGCTCTTCATGTTTTTGAACACCGCTTCATGCTCCTCCTATTTTTCAGACCGTTTCATGCTCCTCATATATTTCACACCTTTTGAAGCTCTTCATATTTTCACACCTTTTGAAGCTCTTCATATTTTTCACACGTTTTCAGGCTCTTCAGTTTTTCAACACCGCTTCATGCTCCTCCTATATTTCAGATCGTTTCATGCTCATCATATTTTTGACACTTTTTGAAGCTCTTCATATATTTCACACCTTTTCAGGGTCTTCATATTTTTCAACACTACTTCATGCCCCTCCTATTTTCAGACAGTTTCATGTTCATCTCATTTTTGACAGATTTTGAAGCTCTTCATATTTTTCACACCTTTTGAACCTCATCATATATTTCACACTCCTCAGGCACTTCATGTTTTACAACACCACTTCAGGCTCCTCCTATTTTTCAAACCGTTTCAGGATCATCTCATTTTTGACCCCTTTTCAAGCTCTTCATATTTTTCACACCTTTTGAAGCTCTTCATATATTTCACAGCTTTTCAGGCTCTTCATGTTTTTGAACACCGTTTCATGCTCCTCCTGTTTTTCAGACCGTTTCATGCTCCTCATATTTTTGACACCTTTTGAAGCTCTTCATATTTTTCACACATTTTCAGGCTTTTCATGTGTTTGAACACCGCTTCATGCTCCTCCTATTTTTCAGACCGTTTCAAACTCCTCATATATTTCACACCTTTTGAAGCTCTTCATATTTTTCACACCTTTTCAGGCACTTCATGTTTTTGAACACCGTTTAATGCTCCTCCTCTTTTTCAGACCGTTTCGTGCTCCTCATATATTTGGCACCTTTTGAAGCTCTACATATTTTTCACACCTTTTCAGGTTCCTCATATTTTTCCACACCGCTTCATGCTCGTCCTATTTTTCAGATCATTTCATGCTCCTCCTGTATTTCACACCTTCGAAGCTCTTCACATTTTTCACACCTTTTCAGGCTCTTTATATTTTTGAATACCGCTTCATGCTCCTCCTATTTTTCAGAACGTTTCATGACCCTCATTTATTTCACACCGTTTGAAGCTCTTCATATGTTTCACACCTTTTCAGGCTCTTCAAGTTTTTGAACACCATTTCATGCTGCTCCTATTTTTCAGACCGTTTCATGCTCCTCATATTTTGACACCATTAGAAGCTCTTCATATTTTTCACACTTTTCAGGCTGTTCATGTTTTTCAAAACTACTTCATGCTCCTCTTATATTTCAGACCGTTTCATGCTCCTCATATTTTTGACAATTTTTGAAGCTGTTCATCTTTTTCACACCTTTTCAGGCTCTTCATGTTTTTCAACACCACTTCATGTTCCTCCTATTTTTCAGACCGTTTCATGCTCCTCATATTTTTCACACCTTTTGAAGCTCTTCATATATTTCACACTTTTTCATTTTCTTCATGTTTTTGAACAATGCTTCATGCTCCTCCTATTTTTCAGACCGTTTCATGCTCCTCATATTTTTGACACCTTTTGAAGCTCTTCATATTTTTCATACCTTTTCAGGCTCTTCATGTTTTTGAACACCGCTTCATGCTCCTCCTATTTTTGACACCTTTTGAAGCTCTTCATATTTTTCACACCTTTTCAGGCTCTTCATGTTTTTGAACACCGCTTCATGCTCCTCCTATTTTTCAGACCGTTTCATGCTCCTCATATATTTCACACCTTTTGACGCTCTTCATATTTTCACACCTTTTGAAGCTCTTCATATTTTTCACACGTTTTCAGGCTCTTCAGTTTTTCAACACCGCTTCATGCTCCTCCTATATTTCAGATCGTTTCATGCTCGTCATATTTTTGACACTTTTTGAAGCTCTTCATATATTTCACACCTTTTCAGGCTCTTCATATTTTTCAACACTACTTCATGCCCCTCCTATTTTCAGACAGTTTCATGTTCATCTCATTTTTGACAGATTTTGAAGCTCTTCATATTTTTCACACCTTTTGAACCTCATCATATATTTCACACTCCTCAGGCACTTCATGTTTTACAACACCACTTCAGGCTCCTCCTATTTTTCAAACCGTTTCAGGATCATCTCATTTTTGACCCCTTTTCAAGCTCTTCATATTTTTCACACCTTTTGAAGCTCTTCATATATTTCACAGCTTTTCAGGCTCTTCATGTTTTTGAACACCGTTTCATGCTCCTCCTCTTTTTCAGACCGTTTCATGCTCCTCATATTTTTGACACCTTTTGAAGCTCTTCATATTTTTCACACATTTTCAGGCTTTTCATGTGTTTGAACACCGCTTCATGCTCCTCCTATTTTTCAGACCGTTTCAAACTCCTCATATATTTCACACCTTTTGAAGCTCTTCATATTTTTCACACCTTTTCAGGCACTTCATGTTTTTGAACACCGTTTAATGCTCCTCCTCTTTTTCAGACCGTTTCATGCTCCTCATATATTTGGCACCTTTTGAAGCTCTACATATTTTTCACACCTTTTCAGGTTCCTCATATTTTTCCACACCGCTTCATGCTCGTCCTATTTTTCAGATCATTTCATGCTCCTCCTGTATTTCACACCTTCGAAGCTCTTCACATTTTTCACACCTTTTCAGGCTCTTTATATTTTTGAATACCGCTTCATGCTCCTCCTATTTTTCAGAACGTTTCATGCTCCTCATTTATTTCACACCGTTTGAAGCTCTTCATATGTTTCACACCTTTTCAGGCTCTTCAAGTTTTTGAACACCATTTCATGCTGCTCCTATTTTTCAGACCGTTTCATGCTCCTCATATTTTTGACAATTTTTGAAGCTGTTCATCTTTTTCACACCTTTTCAGGCTCTTCATGTTTTTCAACACCACTTCATGTTCCTCCTATTTTTCAGACCGTTTCATGCTCCTCATATTTTTCACACCTTTTGAAGCTCTTCATATATTTCACACTTTTTCATTTTCTTCATGTTTTTGAACAATGCTTCATGCTCCTCCTATTTTTCAGACCTTTTCATGCTCTTCCTATTTTTCAGACCGTTTCATACTCCTCATATTTTTGACACCTTTTGAATCTCTTCATATATTTCACACATTTTCAGGCTCTTCATGTTTTTCAACACCACTTCATGCTCCTCCTGTTTTTTAGACCTTTTCATGCTCATCTCATTTATGACACCTTTTGAACCTCTTCATATTTTTCACACCTTTTGAAGCTCTTCATATTTTTCATACCTTTTCAGGCTCTTCATGTTTTTCAACACCGCTTCATGCTCCTCCTATTTTCAGACCGTTTCATTCTCCTCCTCTTTTTCAGACCGTTTCATGCTACTCATATTTTTGACACCTTGTGAAGCTCTTCATATTTTTCACACCTTTTCAGGCTCTTCATGTATTTCAACACCGCTTCATGCTCCTCCTATTTTTCAGACTGTTTCATGCAACGCTTATTATTGACACCTTTTGAAACTCTTTATATTTGTCACACCTTTAAGGCTCTTCATGTTTTTCAACACCGCGTCATTCTCTCCTTATTTTTCAGACCGTTTCATGCTCCTCTTATTTTTCAGACCGTTTCATGCTCCTCATAATTTTGACACGTTTTGAGGCTCTTCATATATTTCACACCGTTTCAGGCTCTTCATGTTTTTCAACACCGCTTCATGCTCCTCCTATTTTCAGAACGTTTCATTCTCCTCCTCTTTTTCAGACCGTTTCATGCTACTCATATTCTTGACACCTTTTGAAGCTCTTCATATTTTTCACACCTTTTCAGGCTCTTCATGTTTTTCAACACCGCTTCACGCTCCTCCTATTTTTCAGACTGTTTCATGCAACGCTTATTATTGACACCTTTTGAAACTCTTTATATTTGTCACACCTTTTCAGGCTCTTCATGTTTTTCAACACCGCGTCATTCTCTTCTTATTTTTCAGACCGTTTCATGCTCCTCTTATTTTTCAGACCGTTTCACGCTCCTCATAATTTTGACACGTTTTGAGGCTCTTCATATGTTTCACACCTTTTCAGGCTCTTCATGTTTTTGAACACCGTTTCATGCTGCTCCTATTTTTCAGACAGTTTCAAGCTCCTCATATTTTTGACATCTTTGGAAGCTCTTCATATTTTTCACACCTTTTCTCGTTCTTCATGTTTTTCAACACCGCTTCATGCTCCTCCTATTTTTCAGACAGATTCATGCTCCTCTTGTATTTCACACCTTTTGAAGCTCTTCATATGTTTCACACATTTTCAGGCTCTTCAAGATTTTTGACAACGTTTCATGCTGCTCCTATTTTTCAGACCGTTTCATGCTCCTCATAATTTTGACAGCTTTTGAAGCTCCTCATGTTTTTGACACTTTTTGAAGCTCTTCATATTTTTCACACCTTTTGAAGCTCTTCATATTTTTCACACCTTTTGAAGCTCTTCATATTTTTCACAGATTTTCAGGCTCTTCATATTTTTCACACCTTTTGAAGCTCTTCATATTTTTCACAGATTTTCAGGCTCTTCATGTTTTTGAATACCGTTTCATGCTCCTCCTATTTTTCAGACCGTTTCATGCTCCTCATATTTTTGAAACCTTTTGAAACTCTTCATATTTTTCACACAATTTCAGGCTCTTCATGTTTTTGAACACCGCTTCATGCTCCTCCTCTTTTTCAGACCGTTTCATGCTCCTCATGTATTTCACACCTTTTGAAGCTCTTCATATTTTTCACACATTTTCAGGCTCTTCATGTTTTTTAACAACGCTTCATGCTCCTCTCATTTTTCAGACCGTTTCATGCTCCTCACATTGTTGACACCTTTTGAAGCTCTTCATATTTTTCACACTTTTTAGGCTCTTCAGGTGTTTCAACACCGCTTCATGATCTTCCTATTTTTTAGACCGTTTCATGTTCCTCATATTTTTGACACCTTTTGAAGCTCGTCGTATTTTTCACACGTTTTCATGCTCTTCATATTTTTCAACACCACTTCATGCTCCTCCTATTTTTCAGAGCGTTTCATGCTCCTCATATTTTTGACAGGTTTTGAGGCTCTTCATATTTTTCACACATTTTCAGGCTCCTCATGTTTTTCAACACCGTTTCATGCTCCTCCTATTTTTCAGACCGTTTCATGCTCCTCATATTTTTGACACCTTTTGAAACACTTCATGTTTTTCACACATTTTCAGACTCTTCATGTTTTTGAACAGCGCTTCATGCTCCTCCTATTTTTCAGTCTGTTTCATGCTCCTCATATTTTTGACACCTTTTGAAGCTCTTCATATTTTTCACACCTTTTCAGGCTCTTCATGTTTTTGAACACCGCTTCATGCTCCTCCTATTTTTCAGACCGTTTCATGCTCCTCATATATTTCACACCTTTTGAAGCTCTTCCTATTTTCACACCTTTTGAAGCTCTTCATATTTTTCACACGTTTTCAGGCTCTTCAATTTTTCAACACCGCTTCATGCTCCTCCTATTTTTCAGATCGTTTCATGCTCGTCATATTTTTGACACTTTTTGAAGCTCTTCATATATTTCACACCCTTTCAAGCTCTTCATATTTTTCAACACCACTTCATGCCCCTCCTATTTTCAGACAGTTTCATGTTCATCTCATTTTTGACAGCTTTTGAAGCTCTTCATATTTTTCACACCTTTTGAACCTCATCATATATTTCACACTCCTCAGGCTCTTCATGTTTCACAACACCACTTCATGCTCCTCCTATTTTTCAAACCATTCAGGATCATCTAATTTTGACCCCTTTTGAAGCTCTTCATATTTTTCACACCTTTTGAAGCTCTTCATATATTTCACACGTTTTAAGTCTCTTCATGTTTTTCAACAACGCTTCATGCTCCTCCTATTTTTCAGACCATTTCATGCTCCTCTTATTTTTGCCACGTTTTGAGGCTCTTCATATATTTCACACCTTTTCAGGCACTTCATGTTTTTGAACACCGTTTTATGCTCCTCCTGTTTTTCAGACCGTTTCATGCTCCTCATATTTTGACACCTTTTGAAGCTCTTCATATTTTTCATACCTTTTCAGGCTCTTCATGTTTTTCAACAACACTTCAAGCTCCTCCTTTTTTTCACACCGTTTCATGCTTCTCATATTTTTGACACCTTTTGAAGCTCTTCATATTTTTCACACCTTTTCAGGCTCTTCATGTTTTTCAACACCGCTTGATGGTCCTCCTATTTTTCAGACCGTTTCATGCTCCTCTTGTATTTCACACCTTTTGAAGCTCTTCATATTTTTCACACCTTTTCAGGCTCTTCATGTTTTTGAACACCGTTTCATGTTCCTCCTATTTTTCAGACCGTTTCATGCTCCTCATATTTTTGACACCTTTTGAAGCTCTTCATATTTTTCACACCTTTTCAGGCTCTTCATGTTTTTCAACACCGCTTCATGGTCCTCCTATTTTTCAGACGGTTTCATGCTCACATATTTTGACACCTTTTGAAGCTCTTCATATTTTTCACAGCTTTTCATGCTCTTCATGTTTTTCAACATCGCTTCATGCTCCTCCTATTTTTCAGACAGTTTCAAGCTCCTCATGTATTTCACACCATTTGAAGCTCTTCATATTTTTCACACCTTTTCAGGCTCTTCATGTTTTTCAACACCGTTTCATGTTACTCCTATTTTTCAGACAGTTTCATGCTCCTCATATTTTTGACACATTTTGAAGCTCTTCATATTTTTCACACCTTTTCTGTTTCGTCATGTTTTTCAACAACGCTTCATGCTCCTCCTATTTTTCAGGCTGTTTCTTGCTTCTCTTGTATTTCACACCTTTTGAAACTCTTCATATTTTTCACACCTTTTTATGCTCTTCATATTTTTGAACATCGCTACAATCCTCCTCCAATTCTTCAGACCGTTTCATGCTCCTCATATATTTCAAACCTTTTGAAGCTCTTCATATTTTTCACACCTTTTCAGGCTCTTCATATTATTCAACACCGATTCATGCTCCTCCGTTTTTTCAGAACGTTTCATGCTCCTCATATTTTTGACACATTTTGAAGCTCCTCATATTTTTCACACTTTTTGAAGCTCTTCATATATTTCACACTTTTTCAGTATCTTCATGTTTTCAACACCACTTCATGCTCCTCCTATTTTTCAGACCGTTTCATGCTCCTCATATTTTTGACACCTTTTGAAGCTCTTCATATTTTACACAGCTTTTCAGGCTCTTCACGTTTTTCATCACTGCTTCATTATCCTCGTATTTTTAAGACAGTTTCATGCTCCTCTCACTATTGAAACCTTTTGAAGCGCTTCATATATTTCAAACATTTTCAGGCTCTTCATGTTTTTAACACTACTTCATGCTTCTCATATTTTTCAGACCGTTTCATGCTCCTCATATTTTTGACACCTTTTGAAGCTCGTCATATTTTTCACACCTTTTCATGCTCTTCACGTTTTTGAACATCGCTACAATCCTCCTCCTATTTTTCAGACCGTTTCATGCTCCACATATTTTTCACACCTTTTGAGCTCTTCATATTTTTCACAGCTTTTCAGGCTCTTCATGTTTTTGAACATAGTTTCATGCTCCTCCTATTTTTCAGACCGTTTCATGCTCCTCATATTTTTGACACCTTTTGAAGCTCTTCATATTTTTCACACCTTTTCAGGCTCTTCTTGTTTTTCAACACCGCTTCATGCTCATCCTATTTTTCACACGGTTTCATGCTCCTCATATTTTTCACACCTTTAAAGCTCGTCATATTTTTTCACATTTTAAGGCTCTTCATGTTTTTCAGCACCGAGTCATGCTTTTCCTATTTTTCAGACGGTTTCATGCTCCTCATAATTTTCACACCTTTAAAGCTCTTCATATTTTTCACACCTTTTTACGCTCTTCATGTTTTTGAACACCACTTCATGCTCCTCCTATTTTTCAGACCGTTTCATGTTCCTCCTATTTTTCAGATCATTTCATGCTCCTGATATTTTTGACACATTTTTAAGCTCTTCATATTTTTCACACCTTTTCAGGCTCTTCATGTTTTTCAACACCGCTTCATGCTCCTCCTATTTTTCAGACCTTTTCATGCTCCTCATATTTTTGACTCCTTTTGAAGCTCTTCATATTTTTCACACCTTTTCAGGCTCTTCATCTTTTTCAACCCCACTTCATGGTCCTCCTATTTTTCAGACCGTTTCAGGCTCCTCATATTTTTGACTCCTTTTGAAGCTCTTCATATTTTTCACACCTTTTCAGGCTCTTCATCTTTTTCAACCCCACTTCATGCTCCTCGTATTTTTCAGACCTTTTCATGCTCCTCATATTTTTGACTCCTTTTGAAGCTCTTCATATTTTTCACACCTTTTCAGGCTCTTCATCTTTTTCAACCCCACTTCATGCTCCTCCTATTTTTCAGACCGTTTCAGGCTCCTCATATTTTTGACACCTTTTGAAGCTCTTCATATTTTTCACACCTTTTCAGGCTCTTCATGTTTTTGAACACCGCTTCATGCTCCTCCTATTGTTCAGACCGTTTCATGATCCTCATGTATTTCACACCTTTTGAAGCTCTTCATATATT